>NC_090372.1:125077206-125677206 GCF_036365525.1 Heterodontus francisci | reverse complement strand
ATCCACTTGGCCCACCTCATTCCCAAGAATCAGGTCTAGCAGTGCCTCCTTTCTTATTGGACTGGGAGCATACTGCTGTAGAAAATTTTCCTGAACACATTCTAGGAACTCTTGCCTATCATTCCCCTTTGCACTACTACTATCCCAGTCTGTATTCGGATAAATTATAACTACTCTATAATTCTTTCTCATCTCTGTAATTTCCTTGCAAATTTGTTCCTCTACCTCTTTCCCACTAGTTGATGGCCTGTAGACTACACTGAGCAATGTAATTGCACCTTTTTTGTTCCTTAGCTCTAGCCAAGTGGATTCTGTCCTTAACCCCTCTGGGACATCCTCTCTCTCCAGAACTGCAATGTTCTCTTTAATCAATACTGCCACCCCTCCTCCTTTCCTATCTTTCCTGAACACCTTGCATCCAGGAATATTTAATACCCAGTCCTGCCCTTCTTTGAGCCGGGTCTCTGTTATAGTCACAACATCATATTTCCATGTGGCAATCTGTACCTGTAACTCACCAATCTTATTTACCACACTCCACACATTCACATACAGGCACAGTAACCCTAATTTAGACGTTATTCCTTTCTTCCTTACACTGAACCCAGCTAATAACTTACTGTTTCCTACTCTTGTGTGTTAGGACCAGGTGAGAAAGGTGTCTCGGGGTCTGTTACTATCTTCACCTTGTCTTATTGTAACAGGGTTTAATTTTAAACACATGTGTTTTGAGCTCCCCCTTTATGAATCCTTATTCACAGCTTTCCAATTATAAGGCAAAGAAATAAGCATAAACAGGCTTTCTTCAGTTTAAAGGGAAAAAGTGAGATTTATTAATCCTTAAACTAAACTCTAATATGGTTACACCTACGGATATATGATGCGCCCAAGCCAACATGCACACGCGATACACACATGCAAATAGGGACAGAAAAGAGGAGAGGAAAATATAGTAGAGACGGGTTTGAAGCAATATCAGATGAGTTTCTTGTTTACTGTGCTTCGAGCTCACTTGATTGTATGTAGTCTTGCTGTTCGTCGGGGCCCAGTGTTCTTCTTAAACCTTGTTAACGTAGGAGACTTTTCTCTCTTTGAGGTTCATGTGTTTTCACAAGATTTAGTTCCGGGGGAAAGATTTGGAGGCAGGCAGGACTGGAGGTGTTCTCAGTCCAGGAGAAGTGTGCTTACTGAGTTCAAATCCTCTGTTGGAAGTTCAAATTCAAAACCCCCAACAATCAGTCAGTCATGTGGCCAAAGCTGGTCTGACCACTTCTTCTGTGTATTGGGGAAGCAACGACTGGGTCCCCATTGTTCCAACACTGTCTTATACTACTCAAATGTCTTTTCAGTCAGGGGCTTGCAATTTTAAGTTTTAATGTTCATGTGGCGAAATAATGTGTGCCTCAGTCTTGGCAGGTGGGGCGGGGGGGTGGGGGGGAGGTTTGCCTGACATCTCCACCCCCCGGGGAATGAAATGCGATTTGAAGAAAAACCGCGCCTTTCATCACAGAGTTTGAGAGAAATATAAGATACAGAAAGAAAAAACATGCCTTTCTCTCATTCATTTCCATTCATTCACCAATCTTATTCACCTTATTAAGAAGGGTCTGTTCTGGGTGCCAGGGCTGCTTGACAAAGACTTTTGACTTCAGGGGATGGGTGTTCCCTTTTCCTCTGACTGTGGGGAGGAGTCTTTGTTAATCTCCCCTTTGTTCTCTGGTACACTCCTACCTGTAGGTATTTGTGCAGACTTGGCTGCACTCTCCTGTGGCACTTCGACTCGGTGAGGCAGCACCCTAACAGTATCTGTGCCCCCTAGAGGTCCCTCTTTGTCTCTGCAGGTTCCTGTAAATTATGTTAGCAGCTCTGGTGGGGTGCCTCTAGAGTCTGCATTTGCATAGGAGGATGTGGGGTCTAACTTTTCACATTTTTTGGGGTTGGTTAGCCGGACGGTAGGGGTTTTCATCCGGGATTCTTCCCGGACTTCCTTTAACCTGCCCTCTTGGTCATTTTTTGCCCTTTTTCTAAACTTTTGCCAGCCGTGTGGCTGCCTGTCCCCTTTTATCCTTGGCAGGCATTCCTTACAGTTCACCAGTCCTCTGCTGGAGGGTCCTCCTAACACCAGTACGGGACTTAGGGGTTTCACTGCAGGTTGGGGTTTCCCCTCAACGTGGCACATGTGGCAACTCCTGCAGTACTCCACCACATCTTTGTGGAGTTTTGGCCAGCCAAGCTGCTGTCTTATGCGGGCTTTGGTCTTTCGTATACCGGCATGTACAGCCACTGTAGTTACGTGGGCCCTTCTTAATATTTCTCCCTGGTACCTCTGCGGCACCACTAACTGGTGAATTACTGTCCACTCCTTGCTCTCAGGTCTGTGAGGAGAACTCCATTTCCTCATCAGTGCCCTATTCTTTAAATAGTAGCACTCTGGGACTCCCTCTGCTTCACTTTCAGACTGGGCAGCCTGTGCTAACTCTTGCAATACTGGGTCAGCTCGCTGAGCCTCACCTAGGGAAAATCCATTTAATTAATTCCCTGGGTCTCCTAACATTCCAAAGAAAGTCTCCGACAGGCAGACCTCATGGTCATTTGCCTGCAGTACCAATGCAGTCTCCTCTGGGGGAGCTGGTTTGATCATGGCCAGATCCACTACACATTCAGGGACTCTGCAGGGGACCGTCTCCTGCCACTGCCCTGCCTCTCTGACCTCCTGTGGTCTTTCTTTCACTACTGGGGGGCTACCACCTTCATCCCTGCCGGATAATTACCTTGGAGCAGGTCAACCCTGTCCACAGGCAAACTAGGGACTATCCCTACAGTCACTGGTCCCGAAACTAGGTCCCACTCCAGGTGCACCCGGTGTACAGGTACAGGCATACACTGCCCTCCAATACCATCCACCATCATTCTGGTGTTCACTGCACTCTCTGGGGGAAAGGTCAGGCCTTTTCCCAGTAAAAGGGATCTGGTGGCCCCTGTGTCCCTGAGAATTACTTGCTTGCTTGCTTGCCCCACTCGAGGGATATGGGGTAACATTCCCTTCAAATACAAAACCCTGATAACCTTCAGGAATCCGATGAACTTTTCCAGCACTGGCCGTAGTGAGTTTCCTGGGTTGACTCTTACTGCAGCTAAAGCCACAGCTTGTTTTGTGCTTTCCATCAGGCCCTCGTTTTCACTGAGCAGGTGTGCCCTGATTTTCCCTACAGGTTTCCTCTTTACTTTCCAGCAGTCAACTTTTAAATGCCCTGCCTTATTACAATGGAAGCACACCCGTCTCTGGGTCTCACTCTTGCTCACAGCATCTTCCTTTTTGGCTGGAGGAGGACCCCCTGGGTCTCCTGCTTTCCTTTCTCTTCCAGGACTGCCTGGGCTTCTATCACCTTCCCACCCTTTGTCCTTTTCCGATTTGTGGAGGTCACTAGGAAAGGTTCTGCCCGGGAAACTGACTTACAAATTAAAGCAAACTCATCGGCCAGAATGGCTGCTTGCTGGGCTTCCTGAACCCACTGCTCCTCTACATGGGTTTTTATTGAGAATGGGACAGAGTTTTTAAATTCCTCTCACAGGATTACTTCTCTGAGAGTCTCATAGCTGAGCTGTATTTTTAAAGCCCTCAGCCACCGGTCAAAAGCCAGCTGCTTGCTTTCTTCAAACTCCAGATAAGTTTGATTGGCTTGCTTTTTGAGGGTTCTAAACTTTTGGCGGTAGGCTTCAGGTACTAATTCATATTCCCCGAGGATAGCATTTTTGGTCAGTTCATAATTTGATGAACTCTCATCTGACAACAAGGAATTATCCAGGTAAATCCAGGTAATTATAGACCGGTGAGCCTGACGTCAGTGGTAGGGAAGCTGCTGGAGAAGATACTGAGGGATAGGATCTATTCCCATTTGGAAGAAAATGGGCTTATCAGTGATAGACAACATGGTTTTGTGCAGGGAAGGTCATGTCTTACCAACTTAATAGAATTCTTTGAGGAAGTGACAAAGTTGATTGATGAGGAAAGGGCTGTAGATGTCATATACATGGACTTCAGTAAGGCGTTTGATAAGGTTCCCCATGGTAGGCTGATGGAGAAAGTGAAGTCGCATGGGGTCCAGGGTGTACTAGCTAGATGGATAAAGAACTGGCTGGGCAACAGGAGACAGAGAGTAGCAGTGGAAGGGAGTTTCTCAAAATGGAGACGTGTGACCAGTGGTGTTCCACAGGGATCCGTGCTGGGACCACTGTTGTTTGTGATATACATAAATGATTTGGAGGAAAGTATAGGTGGTCTGATTAGCAAGTTTGCAGACGACACTAAGATTGGTGGAGTAGCAGATAGTGAAGGGGACTGTCAGAGAATACAGCAGAATATAGATAGATTGGAGAGTTGGGCAGAGAAATGGCAGATGGAGTTCAAACAGGGCAAATGCGAGGTGATGCATTTTGGAAGATCCAATTCAAGAGTGAACTATACAGTAAATGGAAAAGTCCTGGGGAAAATTGATGTACAGAGAGATTTGGGTGTTCAGGTCCATTGTTCCCTGGAGGTGGCAACGCAGGTCAATAGAGTGGTCAAGAAGGCATACGGCATGCTTTCCTTCATCGGACGGGGTATTGAGTACAAGAGTTGGCAGGTCATGTTACAGTTGTATAAGACTTTGGTTCGGCCACATTTGGAATACTGCGTGCAGTTCTGGTCGCCACATTACCAAAAGGATATAGATGCTTTGGAGAGGGTGCAGAGGAGGTTCATCAGAATGTTGCCTGGTATGGAGGGCGCTAGCTATGAAGAGAGGTTGAGTAGATTAGGATTATTTTCATTAGAAAGACGGAGGTTGAGGGGGGACCTGATTGAGGTGTACAAAATCATGAGGGGTATAGACAGGGTGGATAGCAAGAAGCTTTTTCCCAGAGTGGGGGATTCAATTACTAGGGGTCACGAGTTCAAAGTGAGAGGGGAAAAGTTTAGGGGGGATATGCGTGTAAAGTTCTTTACGCAGAGGGTGGTGGGTGCCTGGAACGCGTTGCCAGCGGAGGTGGTAGACGCGGGCACGATAGCATCTTTTAAGATGTATCTAGACAGATACATGAATGGGCAGGAAGCAAAGAGATACAGACCCTTAGAAAATAGGCGACATGTTTAGATAGACGATCTGGATCGGCGCAGGCTTGGAGGGCCGAAGGGCCTGTTCCTGTGCTGTAATTTTCTTTGTTCTTTGTTCTTTGAATAAACCTCATGGGCTTTTCCAGTTAGTTTGTTTTGTATTAAAAGGGACCAGGTCTCAGCTGTCCATTTTAGCTGCCTTGCCATGTTCTCAAAAGACACAAAAAATTCTTCCACGTCTTCCTCATTGAATTTTGGAATTAATTGAGCAAGTTTTAGCAATCTCGTACCCAGCCCTGAATTGTGCTCCTCCATATTGGCCATGCTTTCACTGGAGATACTCTGTTTCCCCCTAGTTAACTCATGCCGCTTCAACTGTCTTTCTTCGCATTCTTTCCGGAATATTCTTTCTCTCTCTCCTGCCTTTCATTCTTTTCACGTTCCTTTTGGAAGGCTTTCTCTTTCTCCCTCTTTCTTTCCGCAAATTCAAGTTTCCTTTGTTCCAATTGTAACTTTACTAGTAGTACCCTGTCTGGGTCTGCTTCTAACACTGCTTCTGCATCTTCAGATCCAAGGGAAAAATGGTTGGTCACTAGCCTTAGGAGTTCAGACTTCCAAGCCTTGCCACGTACAGTGATCCCACACTGCTCAGCCATTTTCCTCAACTCCTCCACTGATAGTGCTTTTAACTTATCCCAAGATACTTCACCCTGGCTTGGAGAGCTACTCACTTCAGTTGCAGACATGTTAGTATTCAATCACACACAACCACAAGAAAACCTGTATTGATATTTTGCTCTTTTTGATTGGGAACTATTTGGCTTCCCCCTTCCAATTTCACTTGTTCCTCTGTGGGTAAAATTCCACACGCTAGCACCCAAATTTCTGTTATGACCAGGTGAGAAAGGTGTCTAGGGGTCTGTTACTATCTTCACCTGGTCTTGAGCTCCCCCTTTGTGAATCCTTGTTCACAGTTTTCCAATTATAAGGCAAAGAAATTAGCAAAAACAGGCTTGCTTTGGTTTAAAGGAGAAAAGTGAGATTTATTAAACCTTTACCTAAACTCTAATATGGTTAACGTCTACGGATATATGATGCGCCCAAGCTAACATGCACACGCGATACACACATGCAAATAGGGACAGAAAAGAGGAGAGGAAAATATAGTAGAGACGGGTTTGAGGCAATATCAGATGAGTTTCTTATTTACTGTGCTTCGAGCTCACTTGATTGTAGATTGCCTTGCAGTTTGTCGGGGCCCAGTGTTCTTCTTAAACCTTGTTCACGTAGGAGATTTTTCTCTCTTTGAGATTCATGTGTTTTCATAAGATTCGGTTCCGGGGGAAAGAGATGGAGACAGGCAGGACTGGAGGTGTTCTCAGTCCAGGAGACGAGTGCTTACTGAGTTCAAATCCTCTGTTGGCAGTTCAAATTCAAAAACCCCAACAATCAGTCAGTCATGTGGCCAAAACTGGTCTGACCACTTCATCTGTTTATAGGGGAAGCAACGACTGGATCCCCATTGTTCCAACACTGTCTTTTACTATTCAAATGTCTTTTCAGTCAGGGGCTTGCAATTTTAAGTTTTAATGTTCATGTGGCGAAATAATGTGTGCCTCAGTCTTGGCAGGTGGGGGGGCGAGGGTGGTGGAATTGCCTGACAGGTGCTATCCGTCTCTCCCAGTATTCTGTGCACCTTGGCATTTCTCTGCAATTACATCCTGGTTCCAACATCCCTGCCAAATTAGTTTAAACACTCGCCAATAGCAGTAGCAAATCGTGCTGCAAGGAAATTGGTCCCGGCTCTGTTTCGGTGCAGTCCGTCTGGCCTGTACCGGTCCCATCTTCCCCCAGAGCTGGTCTCAATGTCCCAGCAATCAAAAGCCCTCCCTCTTGCACCATCCTTCCAGCCACACATTCATCTTTATCCTCCTATTTCCATACTCAGTTGCATGTGGTACCAGGAGCAATCTGGAGACTTTTGAGATCCTGCTTGCTAATTTCCCACCGAGCTCCCAAATTTTTGACTGCAGGGCCACATCCCTCTTTCTGCCTGTGTTGTTGGTACCAATGTGGACCACGACTGCTGCCTGTTCACCCTCCCCCTCAACCCCCTCGCTGACTTGAAAATATTATCGCCGTTCCTTCACTGTCACTGGGTCAAAAGCCAAGAACTCCCTTCCTAACAACACTGTGGGTGTACCTACACCACTTGGACTGCAGCGGTTCAAAAAGGCAGCTCATCACCACCTTCTCAAGGGCAATTTAGGCATGGGCAATAAATGCTGGCCTTGCCAGCAACGCCCACGTCCCATGAAACGAATAAAAAAGAGTCAGAATTGTGTGTAGCTTGGAGCTAGGGGAACTTGCAGGTGGTGGTATTCTCATATGTCTGCGCCCTTGTCCTTCTAGTTGGGTTTGGAAGGTGCTGTTGAAGGAGGCTTGATGAGTTGCTACAGTACATCTTGTAGATGGTGCACACTGCTGCCATTGTGCACCGTTGGAGGAGGGTGATGTATATTTACAGAGGATCTGCTTCCTCAACATAACTGAGCATCAGTGCCTCAGGAATCTCAAACTTTCTTGGCAGGTCATTGCTGACATCTGCAGCCTCCTGGAACAAGACCTCCTTCCCAGTGGACCAGGTGGGCACGCATTGCCCGTAAGGGTCAAGGTCACCTGTGCCCTGAATTTCTTCACCTCTGGCTCCTTCCTGGGATCTGCTGGTGACATCCACAGGATTTCACAGCTTGCTGTACAGAAGTGCATTTCCCAGGTGACCAATGCCAAGTTTGCCAGGGCCGCCACTTATGTCCACTTTGCTACTGATCAGGCCAGTCAGAATGCAAGGGCTCTTGGATTTGCCTCAATGGCTGGATTCCTATAGGTCCAGGGAGTCATAGACTGCACACATGTGGCAATCAAGGCACCTTCAGATCATCCAGGCGTATTCGGCAATCAAAAGATATCTCACTCCATCAATGTTCAGCTGGTTTTTAACCACTGGAAGGTTTTCATGTATGTCTCTGCAAGATATCCTGTAAGCTGCCATGATTCCTTCAATTTGCGCCAGTCACATCTCCCATAAATCTTCATGCCTTCACACACAGTCAACAGATGGCTCCTTGTAGACAAGGGCTATGCTCTAAGGAGGTGGTTAATGACAGCTGTAAGATACCTTACAACTGATGAAGAGGAAAGGTACAACTGGAGCCACATGAGCACAAAAGCAGTAACAGAGTAAGCATTGGGTTGCTGAAGATGCAGTTTAGGTCCCTGGATGGATCTGGGGGCACCCTTCAGTATGCATCATGAAGGGAGTCCCAAAAGGTTGTTGTCTGCTTTCTACAACATAGAGAAGCAAAGTGGACTGGAGCTGCAGGATGAGGAAGATAAGGACCGCTCTGCATCCTCAAAGGAGGAGGGGGAAAAGAAAGAGGAGGAGCAGAAGAGGAGGAACCTGATATGGCAGGGTCCCTGCAACCACTCACTTAGCTGTCAGAGATGCCCGTGATGGACTCATACATCACAATTCAACTAACCTGAGTCTGTGAAGCTATATGGCACAACAATGCTGAATTCACTGCACATCTGCTCCCCAACACATAGCATTCCCACAGTCAATGATCTTTCTATCTCAATGACACCCATTACTCATATTCTACTCTGGCCATATCAATTTCCTCAAGGCTGATGGCCACTTGGCAGGCGAGAGGCCTCAATGGAGATGACTGGACAATGGAGACTTGAAATGATGTTGTAGATCTTTAACATTTACAATAATATTGACACAGTGACAGATTCCCCTTGTGAAACTATTAAGTCTTCCTCTTCCTTTTCCTATTACTTCTACATGCTGCTCCTCATGTGGCTTCAGCACAGCTAGAGGCATGCTGCTCGCTCCCCTGCTTTGACAACTGAGATATTCATGGCAGATGATCTCTGGGTTTTGGAGCTCATGAGGGCAACGCCAAAGACTGTCCCACCTGTACTTGTGCAGGGGCAGACTCAGCCATCAGGACATGAGGCAGCATGTGCAACTCTGACTGAGGTAGCATTGGACATGTGGGGAGGAATGGGAGCACCTTGAGCAGAGTCCCCACTTCTCTGTGCACTTTCTGCATCTTTCCTCGCATAGCCCATCTACACTTCCCTGGTAGTCAAGAACTGAAAAACATTTGCTGCACTTCAGTGAGGCGATGAATGGCCAAAGTGAGGCTTTCTCCATCCTATTTAAATTGACAGACTGAGAGCTGGATTTAATGGGCCCCTGGAGACGGGCTAGGAGACATGGGGCAAATAGAATTGCGGCGTGGGCAGAGGGCTGGTCACCTTCCTGTCGCAACGTGAATAACTCGGGGGCAGGAAATGCCAAAGACGACCTTCCCGCCCAGAGGCCAATTGAGGCCCTTAAGTGGGCCATCATTAGCCACTTAAGGGCGTCTTCCCACCGCCGCAGGAATCAAACCGGGGGGGGTGGGCTACCCCCACACGGAGAGGTCATCCAGTAAAACATGGCAGCCTCCTCTGTGGGCAATCTGTGATCCACATAGGGTCCCTGGTAGCATACAACCCACCTGCCATCACAACCACACCCCCCACAACCCCTCCCCCCCAGCATCTGCCCTGAGCATGCAGACCATTGGTGAGGGCCAGCCAGCACTCAGTTTCCTGCCTTGTCTGCAGGTTGCCACTCTTTGCATGGACATGGACATTCTCTAAGGAGAACAACACCAGCTTCTCTCATCCCTGGAACCATTCTCACAAATCTTTTTTGCACCTTCTCAAAAGCCTTTATATCCTTCCTAAATGCGGTGCTCAGAATTGAACACAATATTCCTTTTGAGGCCGAACCAGTGTTTTATAAAGTTTCATCCTAATTTTCTTGCTTTTGTACTATATGCCTATATTTATAAAGCACAGGATGCCTTAATAACCACTTTCTCAAACTGTCCTGCCACCTTCAATGATTGTGTACATATATCCCCAGGGTCCCTCTGTTCCTGCACCCCTTTAGAATTGTGCCTTTTATTTTATATTGCCTCTCCTCATTCTTCCTACCAAAATGTATCACTTCACACTTCTCTGCATTAAATTTCATCTGTAACATGTGAATGGGCATTCTCACCCCTGCCGGTCTCCCTTTAACTAGGGATTCCTACATTTCAACAGTGACAGACCTCAAAAGTACTTCATTGGCTGCAAAGAACTTTGAGACGTCTGGCGGTCATGAAAAGCACGATATAAATGCTAGTCTTTTTTCTTTTTCGAGACCCTTTAACTGTCAGGTATGGGTCATCAACACGCCCACCTACTCCGATTAGTCGGGAAACCAACCTTTGACCCCATCGTCTTTGAAAACTACAGTCCAATCTCCAACCCCCCTTTCCTCTCCAAAGTCCTTGAACGTGTTGTCGCCTCCCAAATCCATTCCCACATTTCCCAGAACTCCATGTTTGAATCCCTCCAATCAAGTTTCCACCCCTACCACAGTACCGAAATGGCTCTTATCAAAGTCACAAAGTGGCAAAGGTAAACTTTTCCTCCTCATCCTTCTCGACATACTTTGACATGCTTGACCACACCATCCTCCTCCACCACTTGTCCACTTTCATCCAGCTGGCTGGTCTGCTCTCACCTGGTTCCATTCTTATTTATTTAATCATAGCCAGAGTATCACTTGTAATGGCTTCTCTTCCTGCACCCGCACTGTTACCGCTGGTGTCCCCCAAGGATCTATCCTTGGCCCCCTCCTATTTCTCATCTACATGCTGCCTCCTAGGCGACATCATCTGAAAGCACAGCATTAGTTTTCACGTGTATGCTGACAATACTCAGCTCCACTTCACCACTACCTCTCCCGACTCCTCCACTGTTGCTATATTATCAGACTGCTTATCCGACATGCAGTACTGGATGAGCAGAAATTTCCTCCAATGAAATATAGGGAGACTGGACCATTATTTTCAGTTTCTGCTCCAAACTCTGTTCCCTAGCTACCGACTCCATCCCTCTCCCTGGCAACAGTCTGAAATTAAGCCAGTCTGTTCACAACCTTGATATCATATTTGACCCCGAGATGAAATTCTGACCACATATTCACACCATCACCAAGACCGCCTATTTCCACCTCCGTAACATCGCTTGACTTTGCCCCTGTCTCAGCTCATCTGCTGCTGAAACCCTCATTCATGTCTTCATTACTTCTCGCCTTGACGGTTCTAAAGCACTGCTGGCTGGTCTCCCACATTCCACCTCCATAAACTTGAGGTCATCCAAAACTCTGCTGTCTTTGTCTTAACTCGCACAAAGTCCCATTTGTTAATCTATTAATTGTGTATCAATTGTTTGATTATATGCAGGTGGAGGGTGTTAATTGGGGTCTTACTTGAGCACTTCTAAGCAGACAATTACTGAGACTGTTGGAGGGTTTGAGTAAGGAGCTACATGTCTGTAATCCTTTTATTCTGCACAATAAATGTGAAACTGAGCAAAGATAGGCTCCAGCATTATCCTTCCATAACAAACTTTCTGGAGTTTAACACTGCTTCTCTATCACTCCTGTGTTCACTGATCTACATTGACTTCTAGTCAAACAACGTCTTGATTTTAAAATTCTCATCCTTGTTTTCAAATCACTCCATGGTCTCACCTCTCCCTATCTCTGTAATCTCCTCCAACCCCACAAGATATCTTCAGTCCTCTAATTCTGCCCTCTTGAGCATCCCTGATTTTAATTGCTCCACCATTGGAGCCTGCGCCTTCAGTTTCCTAGGCCCCAAGCTCTGGAATACCCTCCCTGTACCTCTCTGCCTCCCTACCTTGCTTTCCTCCTTTAAGACACTCCTTAAAACCTACCTCTTTTGGTCGTCTGACCTAATATCTCATTTGTGACAAATGTCATATTTTGTTTTATATTGCTCCTGTGAAGCACCTTGGGACTTCACTTACGTTAAAAGTGCCATATTTATGTATGATGTTGTTGTTGAAACCTGGAAGTGGGATGCTAATACTGTGGCTGAATTAAAAAGTTATAGCAAAGCCCACTCCGGCAACTTTTTGTTTCTCGATATGCTGATGGCCTCCCCTGCTGTGAGCAGGTCTACAATTCTGCCCTGTGTGGCTGAAAGCGCCCATGAAGAACTCAAACAATGAGCCCCCAGAGCAATACAATCAAAGCCACACGTATACCAAATGTGTCAGTGAGCAAGCCTTCGGCATATTGAAAATGTGCTTCAGGTGCCTGGACAGATCTGGAGGTGCCCTTCAGCATGCATCAGGTAGCTGGGAGGCCCCATCTCTTCATCTTTGATGGCTAGGCACACTGAGACTCCACTGATATCAAGTGGCATCTCCTCTGCAGTTGTCAGATGCAAGATGGCTCGAGGGCCACCTCTGGTTCTCTGCCTCTCCCTCGTGTTCTGTGGTTTTCTTCTCCTGCAAGCAGGGAAAGAAGAGATTTATGAGTAATGGCATGTGCTAACAAATGGATGGGGAGGATTTGTTGAGGGTGACTATGAAGGAGAGGCATGACATTGCAGAAGGTTGAGGGTGAGTGTCGATGCTGGATGGACAGATGAGGATGTGCATAGACAGAGAGAGATGGGTGTATCCGCAAGGTAGGTTGATATGAGGAGTGATGTGCTGGAGTAGACTTGAGAAGACAAAGTGAGGCGGTTGGAGTGATGCACACATCAGGATGTAGGTGAATGTATCATTGTATTCACCTTTCTTGCCCCGATTGGGCTATTAAAAGACTCTCGGAATTGAATCCATGAGCGTGGCACAACGGTGCTACAGCAGACCTGATAGGCAACCTCCTTTGTTTCACCTGCAAGTTTCTTCCTCCTGTCATTAAGGAAGAGTATTTCCCTTCAGGCCCTTACAGCCCCCAGCATCACATCAATGGAGGTGTCACTAAAATGAAGCACTTCTGTTGTACTCCCAGCTTCAAACTCCATCCAATTTGGAGTGTCCCTTTAAATACTGGGGTTGAAATCGTCTCATGTGGGTTGTCATCATGCCTGCTCACACTATTTAGTCAGGTAACCCAGAAATTATATGGGTTAAAAAGCCACTGACAGACACACTGCACTGACTTCTGGGTTTCCTGCAAACTACTGGACCCAACTGCTTCAAGAGCATAACAAGGTTAAAATCCAGCCCAAAAGCTCTAGGAGAATTCCCCAGTATTTATCCAATCCAAAGATCTAAAGCTAGAGATGTCATTATTCACGATTAAAGACACAATAATAGAAATGATTACATAGAATGCTAATATTGGTTGCGTTCCTTGACCATGTACAGTTAAATTAGTGCAAAACCTCTGCATTCAGACTAAATTCCAGAGAAATCAAACTGAATTGGTTCGATAGACATCTCATCTCCAGCTTCCGAGTTAAGTCTAGCTATTTCATAACTTCGAGGTAAATGCAGAAATCTAATTGTTTTGTCACAGCAAGCTAGTTTTTTCTGTAAATTATTATTTTGCTATTTAATTCACAAAATTCCTAAGCCTGTAAGTAGAATTGTAGTCCTCCATAGCACTGAGATGTTTCATTGAAAAGACCTCCTACACCACAGTTCAATTAGTGAAGTTTTACCTCTACGTTTCCTTTGTACTGATGCTTAGATACAGAGGAATTATTATTTTAATGCATCTGAGGCATACTCTTAGGCAGAGGTACACCTGATAAACATGTTTACATCACATCTGTGATTTATGTTCTTTCATGTCAGAGATGCGAAGACTGAAGTGAAAGAACATAAGAACATAAGAAATAGGAGCAGGAGTCGGCCCCTCGAGCCTGCCCCACTATTCAATAAGATCATGGCTGATCTGATCATGGCCTCAACTCCACTTTCCTGCCTGCCCCCCATAACCCTGTTCCGAAGAAGGGTCACTGACCCGAAACGTTAACTCTGCTTCTCTTTTCACAGATGCTGCCAGACCTGCTGAGTGGTTCCAGCATTTCTTGTTTTTATTTCAAATTTCCAGCATCCGCAGTATTTTGCTTTTATTATTACCCCATAACCCTTGACTCCCTTGTAGATCAAAGATCTGTCCAACTCAACCTTGAATATATTCAATGACGCAGTCTCCATTGCTCTCTGGGGAAGAGAATTCCAACGATTAAAGACCCTCTGAGAGAAGACATTCCTCCTCATTTCTGTCTTGATTGGGAGACCCCTTATTCTGAAACTGTGTCCCCTAGTTCTAATTCTTTAGCGAAGGGAAACATCCTCTCAGCATTTACCCTGTCAAACCCCCTCAGAATCTTATATGTTTCAATAAGATCACCTCATTCTTCTAAACTCCAATGAGTATAGGCCCAACCTGCTCAACCTTTTCTTCTAAGACAACCCCTTCATCCCAGGAATCAAATTAGTGAATCTTCTCTGAACTGCCTGTGATGAAAGTATATCCCTCCTTAAATAAGGAGACCAAAACTATATGCAGTACTCTAGGTGTGGTCTCACCAACACCCTATATAGTTTCAGCAAGACTTTCCTACTTTTATACTTCATCCCCTTTGCAATAAAGGCCATTTACTTTCATAATTTTTGCTGTACCTGCTTGCTAACTTTTGTGTTTGATGTACGAGGACACCCAGATCCCTCTGTAGCACAACATTCTGTAGTCTCTCTCCATTTAAATAATGTTTTGCTTTTCTCTTCTTCCTACCAAAATGGATGACCTCACATTTTCCCACATTATACTCCATCTGCCAAATTTTCACCCACTCACTTAACCTATCAATATCCCTTTGCAGACTCTCTGTATCCTCCTCACAACATGTTTTCCCACTTATCTTTGTATAATCAGCAAATTTGGCTACAGTACACTCTGTCCCTTCATCCAAGTCATTAATATAGATTGTAAATAGTTGAGGCCCCAGCAGGATGCCTGTGACACCCCACTAGTTACAGTTTGCCAACCTGAAAATCACCCATTTATCCCATCTCCGGACAGGAGTTTTGTGTGGCCTCTGCCACGGGGGGACGACACCTTGTAACAGGAGGCGCCCTCCCTGCGGGCTTGGGCGGGGTCCCTCCTTTGTGGGTAGTTTGTGGCCTACAGAGGACACCCACCAGGAACCACTTTGCCCCCCAGGACCCCACTCCTCCTGGACTGCATTACCACACCACCACCGCCCCGCCCCCCCCACCTCGCTGGGGCCTACTGGACTGGCCCTGGCGACTCTGCCTCACTTGCCTGAGTCTGGGGTTCCAGCGTGGGCCTCGATCCGAGGCCTCTGCAGTATTGGCAGTGATCACTGCTCCCGGTGGCGCTACCGGTACTGCTGAGCTGTCGGCCCTCTGATTGGCCGGCAGCTCTTGGAGGCGGGATCCCTATCTTTAAAAGGATGGAGATTCCGGCTCGTGAAGCTTAGAGGTTAAAAGACTGGAGGATCGCTCCAGGGGAGTTGTGGGGGGTGGGTGGTGGGGGGGTGCAAAAAGGCTGTGGTGTGGTTCTTCCCACCTTTTCAGCCCAGTGCTGGGAGCCCAGCCGCCAGCACAAAATACAGCCCTTTGTTTCTTGTTAGTTAGCCAATCCTCTAACCATGCTAATGTATTACCCCCAACATCATGAGCTCTTATCTTGTGTAATAACCTTTTATGTGTCACCTTATCGAATGCCTTTTGAAAATCCAATTACACTACATCTACTGATTCCCCTTTATCCACCCTACTTGTTACATCCTCAAAGAACGCTAATAAATCTGTCAAATATGATTTCCCTTTCATAAAACCATGTTCACTCTGCTTATGATTATGATTTTCTAAATGTCCTGCTACTACTTCCTTAATGATGGATTCCAGCATTTTCCCAATAACAGATGTTAGGCTAACTGGCCTATTGTTTGCCGCTTTCTGTCTCCCTCCTTTCTTGAATAGAGGTATTACATTTGCTGTTTTCCAGTCCAATGCGACCTTTCCAGAATCTAAGGAATTTTGGAAGATTACAACCAATGCATCCACTATCTCAGCAGTCACTTTTTAAGACCCTAGGATGCAGGCTGTCAGGTCCAGGGGACTTGTCAGCCTTTAGTCCCATTCGTTTTTCTCGTGGTTTTTCTCTCATGCTGGTGATTGTTTTAAGTTCCTCCCTCCCTTTTGCCCCAGGTTCAATCAACAACTACTGTTACGTGCATAGCGCCTTTGATGTAGAAAAAAATGTTCCAAGGTGTGCCA
Source organism: Heterodontus francisci (assembly GCF_036365525.1). Taxonomy (NCBI): domain Eukaryota; kingdom Metazoa; phylum Chordata; class Chondrichthyes; order Heterodontiformes; family Heterodontidae; genus Heterodontus; species Heterodontus francisci. Next base: position 125,660,915 of record NC_090372.1, on the reverse strand, counting down.
CAGAGGTTGTACGGGAATAAAAAACAAACACAAGCCAAAGAAGGAAATATTAGGAGGGATGACCAAAAGCTTGATTGAAGAGGTGTGTTTTATGGAGGATGGTAATGAGGAACAGGAAGTGGAGAGGTTGAGTGGTTTAAGAAGTGAATTCCAAAGTACGGAGCCCAGCCAGCTGAAGGCCAATAATGAGGCAAAGGAAGAGACTAGAGTCAGAGGAATGGATTGTTGAGGGGTATTAAACCTTAGGGCTCAAAAAGGTTACAGATATATGAAAGGGTGAAACCATAAAGGGATTCAAACATGACAATAAGATTTTATATTTGAGGTGTTGGGGGAGCTGGGAGCCATTGTAGGTCAATGAGAATGGGTGAGGGGTGAACAGAACTTGGTGCAGGATAGATAGGGGCATCAAAGTTTTGGATGAGTTGAAGTTTACAGAGGGTGAAGGATGGAAGTTTGGCTAGGAAAGTTTTGGAATAGTTGAGTCTGGAGGTGACAAAGGCATGGATGAAGATAGACTGAGACATGGGTGGAGGCGGGCGATGCTACAGAGGTGGAAGTAGCCGATATTTGTAATGGAGAGGATACAGAATTAGAAACTCACCTCAGGATCTAGTAGGATAGCAAGATTGCAAACAGTCCGGAGACAATGGCTGGGAAGGTGATGGAAACCATGGCAAGGGTGCAGAATTTGCGGCAGAGGCCAAAGACTATGGCTTTGGTATTGTTTAACTGGAAGAAACTGCTGTTCATTCAAAACTGGATCTTGGATAAGCAGTCTAACAACACAGGGGTAGGAGAGGTGCCAAGGGAGGTGGTGGAGAGGTAGAGATTGGTATTGTTAGCATATATGTGAAAGATGAGCTCCATATCTGTGAATGATGTCGCTAAGGGCTACAGTCAGCCAGATATCAGTGGAACTAAGCAAGGGTGGTCCCACTGTACTAGATAATGAAGGAGAAGTATTGGAGGAGGATGGGGTGGTCAACCATGTAAAAAGCTGCAAAGAGGTTGAGGAGGACAAAAAAGGATAATGTACACAGTCATAGTATGTTTCATTTGTGATACTGGTTAGGGCCTTTGGTGCTGTAGCTGGAGTGAAAGCCTGATTAGAGAGATTCAAAAATAAAGTTACAGGAAAGTTAGGCACTGATATGGGAGGAGGCAGTATATGAAGGATTTTTGATAGGAAAGGGAAGTTGGAGATGGCAGATTATTTTGCAAGGACAGTGGGGCCAATGGTGGATAGTAGCTGAGGAGAAACAACCATTTACAATGTCAGATAGTACGGGGGCCAGGAAGGGAAATTGGATGGTCAGCAGTTCAGTGGGAATGAAATCAAGGGACCAGGAGATGGGTCGCATGGACAAAATGAGCATGGATAAGACATGAGGAGAGATGGTAGAGAAATTAGGGAAAATATCTACCACATGAGTCTGCATGTGCTGGATATCAGCTCTTTTAGCACACTGGACTGATGTAGGATCATGCTCCAGCATGGTTATCAGCATCTTCAGAAGAGGGAGGAGGGGAAAACGTAAAGTTCTGAAGAAGGAATGCTTGGAAGAGTTACTGGGTGGTATGAAGGAACTAAATACAGAAATGTTGAATTTGAGACATTGCATTGATGATTGCGAGTATTTCTATTAAATAAGTTCCTTTACAGAAACCATCAATACTGCAAGACAGCATCCTCAATGATGCCATTAAGATTAATTGTTTGAATGACAATTGATAAACTTATTTGACCCTGAGATGAGCTTCCAATCACATTATCCATGCATCTCTAAGACCGCCTATTTCTACCTCCATAACATCACCCAACTCTGCCCCTGTCTCAGCTCATCTTCTACCAAAACCCTCATCCAGCGTACACCTGGCTGACTTACCATTGTAAACTGATGGTCATCCCCGCCCGTGTCCTTACTCGCACCAAGTCCCTTTCACCTATTACCCCTGTACTCGCTGTCATACATTGACTCCTGATCAAGCAATGTCTTGATTTTAAAATTCTCATCCTTGTTTTCAAATTCCTCAATGACCTCACCCCTCCCTATCTCTGTAATCTCCTGCAGCCCCGCAAATCTTTGAAATATCTGCGCTCCTCTAATTCTGGCCTCTTGAGCATCCCTGATTTTATTTGCCCCAATATTGGTGGATATTCACCTTCACCTGCCTGGGCCCTGAGCTCTGGAATTCCCTTCCTAGACCTCTCTAGCCCTTTTCCTGACTTTCCTCTTAGACGCTCCTTAAAGATACCTCTTTGACCAAGCTTTTGGTCATCTGCCCTTATATCTCCTTATGTAGCTCGGTGTCAAATTTTGCTTTTTAACACTTTATAATGCACCTTGGGATGTTTTATTATGTTACAGATGCTATATAAATAGAAGTTGTTCTTTTGTTGGTTTTTAACCCTACATATTTCCTTTGATTCAGTATTATTGGCTACTGATGTAAGTGGATCTCATGTCCTCTATGTCTACACAAATATATCTGCAAAATAAACATCTATAATCCGACCCTACGGAGTGCTTGTATTTGAATTAAATACTTTGTTCCATCACTATTTGCACTGAGAAGGTGACAGTGGACTTTATTCGTGAACCACTGCAGTTGTAGCAGTTTGATACAACTGAGTGACTTGCTATGTCACTTCAGAGGGCTTCACTTCAGTATGGGATTTTGGTATGGAACTGGAGGCATATATAGGTTAGATCAGGTTAAGGATGGCAGGTTTCCATCCCTAAATTACATTAATGAATTAGTTAGGTTTTTTACAATCATTACTAATTACTGATTACTTTTACTGACACTAGTTCATTATTTCCAGATTTTTAAAGCTGAATTCAAATTCTCAAACTGCCATGATTGGATTTGAACTTGCATTCTCTGGACTCTTAATTTTTAGTCCAGTAACACAGTGGTTCTCAAATGTTTTCACCTGCGGACCACTTAGGCAGGGCAAAAGTCTCTATGGACCACCTACTGGTCCTACCCTACCTGCTTTCCTTTGCCATCGCAAAAAAAATTCATCAGAATTAATGGGAAGAATAGTGCTGCATTTGGATGAGACACCATTGAGGTAATGTCTGGCTCCAAGCTGGAGAACTTCAGTCTCATGTTGAGCTCCATGTTCAGCTGGTTCCTCCTCTTTGTATTCAGCTCCACAAGTGTCGAAAATTCGATTATGCAGTTGTATGTTGTAACAGTGACATAAATCTTGCTTATAAAACTACACTGTTGTTGCTTGTGCTTATGATGACTCATGCCGCACACCTGGGAGCTGGTCTGGTTGTTGGACGTCACGTGAGTGGTGGGGATGAGGGTTCTGCCCTGTTCTGTAATATGGCCTCGGCTGTAGCATTGCACGTCAGTGACTTACATTTTGGACCAGCCCACAGACCACCTGGAGGATCCTCGTCAACCAGTCTACACCTTGAGAACCACTGCAGTAACATAACTGCCACACAACCATGCCTATGAAGAATATTAATGAGTTTACATATACATTTACATTTTGTATGTGACTTTGAAGAGATCTGCAGAAGTACTGTACTTGGTAATGCTTACCAATTATGAATTAAAATTTATTATGTTGTAAAGGTAAGAAATTTAACTGGGAAAGTCAGTTCCTCCATGTGTGTTTGTGTGTATTGTTTTAATGAAGTGTCAAACCATTTGAAAATATTTGATTGCAATATTTTTTCTTCCTATGCATCTAGCTCTACATGCTGCAGTCCTCTCTGGTCATGTCAGCACAGTGAAGCTACTATTAGAATATGGGGCACAGGTAGATGCCATGGATGTGATGAAACACACACCACTTTTTCGAGCTTGTGAGATGGGCCATAAAGAAGTGATCCAGACACTCATTAAAGGTTAGATTTATTTTATAACTACTTTAATTGCTGCAACAGAATCGTGCTTATGACTGCAGAATATTTATGAACGTTTTCTCCTCTCCACAGCTAAATTGTAGCAGAATCATTTGACCTCACTTGAGTCTAGTCAGGGAGTATCCATTAAGAGCATTTTAAAGTCTCAAATTTTGCCTACTTAGTTCATGGATAATAAACTAAACACATCCAGACCTGCTATTTTGTCTGTGTAAAAGGTCTTTTTAATATTTCATGCTAGTGCACTATTAATATAAAATAATATTGTCCTTTGAATGGTCATTTGGTTGATCTGTTCTGCGTTACATAGGCTTGTGTTAGTACAAGGAAGACAGTAAAAGGTAAACCTAAATATCTTGTATGTGAAAGGCTTTCCAGAAAGCTTTATGCTATGGAAAGCCTTGTGAAACCCTTAGACTCCCTCCTCCAGCTAAATTTCAACAGATCCACTTGACCGCACTTGAGTGTAATATGTTTGTTAACAGTATATCAGTTATGAGTGCTTTTAAAGTTTCACATATTTTCAACTCAGCCATGCATAATAACCTAGACATACCCTGCTATTTTATCTGTGTAACAGCCATTTACATAGAATTATTTAGAGTAATATGTAAAGGTATATTTAATTTAATAAAATACAATTATTTTCAAGACTGAAGAAGTTATTTTTATTTATAATCAGGGCCACTGATTTATGGTTTATTTTTACATGGTTTTCTGGGATTGCTGCCAGGGTTTTGGGAATCACTTTGTGCTGTCATTTAAGAAATAAATGGTTCTCTTTTTCTTTCTCTATTATTTATTGTTTTTAAGTTGTTTCAAAGTTGAATTAATCTTCTCTGACAATACAAAGTCAATTTTAGTGCTGAAACGTGGTTGGTCCAATAATTTGTATTAAGTAATAAAAGTAAGATAGGAAAGTGGGAATTTAATACTAGACAATTTGAATTATAAGATCATTTGAAGTAAGTGTCTTTGAATTAAGAGTAGATTGTAATACTAGACAGAACATTTTTTACTTTATTCATACTATTCATGTTTATTTCTTTATGTACAAAATAAAGGTGCTGCTCAGCGTCAATGGTTTTAAATTCTTTGTTGATGATCTCGTCTTCTATGTTAGACTTCTAATGCTGCTTTTATACTTGTTTGCGGATTCTGAACTGCTTTCAATTTACATCAAGAGAATTGCGACAGAAGAAGCTCACAACACTTTGTATTAATGGTAGAAGGAATCCTGTTGGCCAGGACACTGGTGGCACGCCAAGCTCTTAAGTGGTTTGTTGACTAGAATCCATAGTCTCTTAGGCAATGTAATTATATTTTAAGTAACAATATAGAACATTCAGCTTACATTTATATAACACCTATAATGGGCTGGATTTTACCTTAGGTGAACAGGAATTCGCCATCAACATAAAAATCGGTGGCGAACCCGCTTCTGACTAGCCCAGGGATCCGTCCCACATTTTACGGGTCCCCGGGCTTTAATTGTCCCAAGGCAGGACTTCCACCTGCTTGAGGGAGGAAGTCCCGCCTCAGCTGCTGGCCAATCAGCGGGCCGACAGCTCTTAGTCCCAGCAGCACCACTGGGAGCAGTGGCCACTGCTGGGACTGCAGCCCAGCCAACCAGATGGAACCAGGAGACAAAGTAATTTGGGAATGCCTCACCAGGGAGATCGACCCTTCCCTGGTGAGGCTGGAGTGGTCGTTTGTGGGGGGGGGTGACCTTCAATCAGGCACCCTGTGCCCGACTGCCATGGTGGCCCTCCCCCCACCCCCAGTGCATAGAAAGGCTGGCAGCCATCACTGGGCGGCCTTTCACGTCTTCAGCAAGCCCACTTGCCACGGGTACAATACCCGTGGAGGCGCGCTAGGACCCTTAAGTAGCCGTTAAGTAGCCACTTAAAGGCCTTGTTTGGCCTTGGGCGGGTGGGCCTCCCCCCCACCAATGGCCATAAGGTTGACCGGAGGCAGGAGCTGGGTGGGTAGGCCTCCCGCTCAATTTTATGCCTCCCCCACACGACCATCTGACCTGCTCGGGTGGGGTAAAATTCAGCCCAATGTTTCAAGATGCTCCAAGCTGGAGGCCATATCAAACTGGAATAGAATGTAAATTAGGGGAAGTGGGTGAGGATGCTGTTGAAGCAATATGTTCTAATGAGGCTTTTCAAGATGAGGTGAAATGAGATGTTGCAAGGGAAGAAGTTCCAGGGAGAAGTGCCAGATGACTGAATGTTTTGTCACTGATAGTCAAGCAGATGGAAATGGAATGGACAGTGGGCCAGAATTGGAAGTTCAAAGTGTGAGCTAGGATTATATGTCTGGAGGGGATTGCAACGGTGTGAAGTAGTGAAGCTGAGAAATGATTTGTCGACCCACACAAGGATTTTGAAGTCACTGCATGGAGGCCATGAGGAGCTAATGGAGGTTGGCAAGAATAGGGTGTTAAATGAGCTGAACTTTGTGCAGCATAAAAGGCAGGCAAAAAAGATCTGATTGAGTTGGAATTTATAGAGGCTGTAATTCGGAAAGCCAGTGACGAGGACATCCTGTAAAAGCTTCGTTATCTGGCATGTGCTGGACCTGAGAGGTGCCGGATAATGAAAAAATTCCAGTTAATCAAGATAATAAAAGCAAAATACTGCAGATGCTGGAAATCTGAAATAAAAACAAGAAATGCTGGAAATACTCAGCAGGTTTGGCAGCATCTGTGGAGAGAGAAGCAGAGTTAATGTTTCAGGTCAGTGACCCTTCATCAGAACTGGTAAATGTTAGAAATGTAATAGGTTTTAAGCAAATAAAGTGGGGGTGGGACAAGAGATAACAAAAGGCAAGGTGTTGATAGGACAGAGAGTCACAGAGAATAATTGACCAGAAGATCATGGAGCAAAGGCAAACTATATGTTAATGGTGTGCTGAAAGACAAAGCGTTAGTGCAGTGAGGGTGTTAATTGACAGAAAAATGAACAGCTCTGGCCCAAAGCACAAACATAAAAAAAAAGTGGGTAGGCACATGGTAAAAAAATGAATGATGAAACAAACTAAAATAAAATAAACAAATAAAAAATATTTTTAAAAAGAAAAAAAACTAAAAATAAAAAGGGGGGCCCATCATGCTCTGAAATTATTGAACTCAATGTTCAGTTTGGCAGGCTGTAGCGTGCCTAATCAGTAAATGAGATGCTGTTCCTCGAGCTTGCGTTGATGTTCACTGGAACACTGCAGCAAGCCCAGGACAGATATGTGGGCATGAAAGCAGGGAAGTGTGTTGAAATGGCAAGCAACTGGAAGCTCCAAGTCATGCTTTTGGACTGAGCGGAGGAATCAAGAGTTGTGCTTACTGAGGCGGGTGGAGATCCGACCTTCCACTCCGAAGTTATTACCAGGTGAGTGAAGGGTACCCAGGACCCAGCAATGGGAAAGCTGATTCTTAGTATTTCCTTAATCATTCAGGATCAGTGCACCAAGATGGTACACGGGTGAGTCTGCCCTTTCCAATGAGCCATCCCTGACGGAGATCGGATGCCGAATTCTGGAGCAAAATGCGTCTGACTGCAAGGACCAAGAATGCCATTATAGTAAATGGGGAACAAGTCACTGAGGCAAGGTAGCATTTCTAACCACGATGTCAACCTGAATTCTCGCGGTTTTCAGTGATCCAACTCAATTGGTTCAGAGGTCTCCCAACCGGCTTCCATCGTCCAACCGGGCTGTTTCTGGTACTGCTGAATACCCCTTGAGTCCCACTACCACCATGCGCTGCACGGAGAAGGTCGGCCTCAGCTTTGCAGATTTATATAGTACAAGTGAGAGTCAGCCCTTTCCAATGAGCATCACTAACTAATGCCAAGAACAATCGATTGCACTCGGGAGAGCTTTGGTAGATTTTGGAAATTCTGGATAATAGAGCTTGCCAGTTGGTAAAGTTCCAGATAACAAAGCTTTTACTGGACTAAGAAAAGTTCTCCAAGTCAATGATTCCTTCTTACCATGGGATCATTAATGTTAGCCGAGCCAATGGCAAATAGTCCTTAGGTTAACATCTAATTCGGCTGATGAGAGCTCCAAGAATGTGTCACTACCTCATTATTGCCCTGGAATGTCAGCCAAGATTATGTCCCAGACTTTGCAGTTGTAATGACTGCGATACTGCTGGCGTTTTCTGTCATTACGCAGCAACTTCTGTGGTTCATGCATACGCAGTTACATGTGGAAATCCAGAAGTTGCTGGCAGTGATTCCCCGCTCGGCCACAGGATACAGTGTTGAAGTCCACACAGATGGAAGTCAATTAGAAATCACTGAATTGACGTGAACTTCCACTTTTTATACTATTATTCTCAATGTAAAAACCTTTGAAAAAATTATGCCTCATTGACTCAGGTCTGGCTGGGTTTTTAACAGTGTACTAAGTCATAATCACTGCTGAACAACCTCTCTGACCCTTGTCAAAAAACCATGCTATGCCAAATGAGGATTTTTAATTCATCAGTTGGAAACTTACATTAAACTTTCAAAAAGAAGGAAGCTGGAATATTACAGACAACTTTTAGAAAGACTTTTCCACAGCTAAAAATGGCTGCCACCATTTGCATTTGAAAACCTTGCACATTCCAAGGCATCAAAAGTGGAGACACATGTCTGAGTAGCCTGTACCCAAAACAATGGCTTGCCCTATTGATTGAGCTACCTGAGATTGCTTTCATTAGTAAGAAATTCAAAGCCATCCTAGGACATTAACATTGAAAGGGCAAACCCTTCCAGGGGAAAACATTGGCATCATAAGGCTTGAGAGATGGAAATTCTTCAACTTGAATCTCATTTGAAGGTACCAAAGAATACCCTGAGACTGTCATGTGACCGTCTGTCCATCTCTGTGAAAGTGGCGAGTCTCCCTTGAACAAGCAGACAAGCCAGAAACTCAAACTGTGCAGAAGACAGAGGGGCTGTCTCTCTCTCTCTCTCTCTCTCCCTCCAGAAGGCCTGATGGGGCATGTGAAGCTTAGCTGCCGGCTAATAGATCCAAGACAAAGACACCTAGAAGAAAACTCTTTGCTCAACGGTCTCCAAGAACAACTACCAACGCAGAACTTCAGGACCACGAATTCAACCAGAAGACCACTAAGCTACCAGACCACAGACTATTATTTTTATTTGTTGTGGTCTTTCATGAAACACAAATCTATTCCTCATCACTCTGTAACGTGTGTGTGTGTGTGTGTAAGTGTAGCGTAATTTTGTTATTTTATCAAGATCGAGTTTAGTATTTTCAAGTATAATAAACTCACCTCTTTCTTGTTTAAACTCAAGAAAATCTGTCCGATTGCTTCTTTTACGATCACACAAAGGTTAAAGGTAAAACACTCACTGATGTGGTAAGCATATCACTGTTTAAAAAGGAATAAACCCTGTTGCAGTCATATAAGAGGAAGGACAAGAGGGGAGCCTTATGACCCCTCCTCACCTGATCGTAACACCCTGAAAAGCTAATTTTATAATTGTGGAATGTCAAATTTCTACACTCCATTATAAAAATTCCATAGACTTTTAAAATAATAAAAAATATTTTTTATAAAGCTTGTATATGATATTTCGGCCTCTACCTTAATCCCACATGTGCATCCCAATCTTTGGATTGAACTTTACGTCCCCCCAAAGAGCGGGATGGTGGCGGGGTCGGGGGGGGGTGGGGGTGGGGGGGGAGGTGGGTGGCATAAAATAGAGTGGGAGGCTCCATGAGCCCTTCCTGACCCGCTCCTGCCTCCACTGCCACTTTACGCAGGGCGGCGGCGGCGAAAAACAGCTGAACAACTGCATGCCAATCAAGGCCCTTAAGTGGCCTTGACAGAAGCAGGCAGCTCTCTGACAGCCCTGCGGGGGGAGCCCTTATGATCAGGCACCCTATGCCCGATGGAGGGCTGCCCCCGCTGCACCAACCACCCCCAACCCTCAACACGCCCCCCCCGTCCCCCCAATTAACCACCCTTGCTTCGCTGGGGCCCGCCCATACACCCCCGGCGAGGCAACCAAAACTTGCCTTTGTTCCGGGCTCCCTGATATCTTCTTGTTCAAGCTGGACTGCAGTCCCAGCAGTGGTCACTGCTCCAGGTTGCACTGCTGGGACTAGGAGCTGCCAGCCCGCTTATTGACCGGCAGCTCTATTAGGCGGGACTCAAGCGGGTGGAAGTCCCGCCTCACACCAGCGACCCGGGTGCTAACACGCAGTGGTTGGCACCGCAGCCTCACATCTCCAGACCCGGGTTCAATTCTGGGTACTGCCTGTGCGGAGTTTGCACGTTCTCCCTGTGACCGCGTGGGTTTACGCCGGGTGCTCCGGTTTCCTCCCACAGCCAAAAAAAGACTTGCAGGTTGATAGGTAAATTGGCCATTATAAATTGCCCCTAGTATAGGTAGGTGGGAGGGGAATATAGGTAAGGTGGGGATGTGGTAGGGATATGGGATTAGTGTAGGATTAGTATAAATGGGTGGTTGATGGTCGGCACAGACTCGGTGGGCCGAAGGGCCTGTTTCAGTGCTGTATCTCTAAATTAAAAAAAAAATTAAAGCCCGGCAACCCACAAAATACGGGTCGCATCCCCAAGCAAGGCGGAAATGGGTTTGCCACCGACATTTTAGTCGGTGGCTACTTTCTGTCCACCCAGGGTTAAATCCCGGCCTTTATTTCACTTTCTGTAAAATTATCAGAGGTGAATCATAAAAGCTTCTTATTCTTTCCTGGTTTGCTGGCTGTGAGAGTTCTTCAATGTGATTGGCTGTTTCGCCTTCTTAATGCCGTTACTGTTGCTGGGCACCAGAGTTCCTTATAGCTGCCACCGGAACAAAATTAAAATTGGAAAAGGTGAAATCTATGCCACAGAGCTTGCAAGATCTTTGTGGGCAGCTTTCTTTGGAGTCAGCGGTGAGTGTTGTTACTTCACTGCTGACCACAAGATCCAGGCTGACATGTTCAAACTTCTAGTATTGGACTGAAGTCTCTGATCCAGAAAATACTATTTAGTGAGATAAACTGACATGAATAAGCTATTATTACCCATAATAACATATTAATTTCACACTCTGTTTTTAAAAAAAAGCTTTTCACTTATGGGCGAACTTAATATGCATTTTGGATTGTATGTACAAACAAAGTAATAATTCATGCTAACTGGTTTTGCCCTGTAAGTAACTAAGTAATGATAGTTTATTAGTGCAGTTGCTGAGGTAATGGCCTGGAAATGACACAGTGATTACATGGCTCCATGGGAGATGAGTTGTTCATTCAAATAGATTTATGAATAGCATTATGATATTTTACTGAACAGCTCAGTAGGCATCCTAGAATGCTGAGTGAATCATAGAAAAATTGTAGGGCCTCTGACCATAATCTTTCAAATGTCCTTAGATGTGGAAGCAGAGGACTGGAAGGCTGTCTCTGTTCAAAATGGGAGAAGGGGATAAACCAGGCAACTGTAGATCAGCTAACCTAGCATTGGTAATGGATATGATTCTGGATGCTGTGATGTAGAATAAAATTAATTCTCACTTAGAAAAACATGGCTTAATTAAGGACAGCCAACCCAGATGTGTAAGAGGCTTGTTGACAAAACTAAGCTGCATAGTAGTAAAGGCATTATGCCAGCATGGATAAGAAGCTAGCTAAAGGATAGAAAACAGAGAGTTGTGGTTATTGGATGATTTTTGGACTGGAGAGTGGTCCCGAGGCATCAGTGTTAGGATCATTGCTCTTCATGTATAATTAGTTATACCCCCTAGCCCTGTAACAAGTGGCACCTGTAGTACCTTAATTTTGCATCTCTCAGCTTTTCAACCTATATTGAAGCAATATCCCTTAAAAATATTGGGGCTGGATTTTGCCACATGCTTCGGGACCCCTGATATCGGGACCAAGTGGAGCGCCTCCACACTCACCATCCAATTAAGGACAGCGGGTGGGCCCTCGATACTGTTAGCCCAATCAGAGGGCCGGCAGCTGTAGAGCCTCAGCAGCCCCACCAGGAACCGTGGGCGCTGTTGAGGCAGGTCGGGAACTGTGAGGGCACCTCAACATGGAGGCGCCCTTACTGGCCTGCACAGCAGTAAGCAAATAAAAAGTATGCAGGCTGCTCGAACTTATGGATTGAGGGGAAACCCCTCCGCTGCATTGGTCTTGGCTGCAATTGTGGCCTTTAATGCACAGAGCCCATTCTTTGCGGCATGGAGCCTCTGGCTCCAAGAGCTCCATTGAGCCGGTCGCCTCCGCACATGGTGGGGGTGGGGCCACTTCAACTCCAGTAAAAAGCCAGCGAAGCCACAAAATCACCCCTAATTGGAGCCTTAACTATGTTAATTCACTGCCTGCATCTGTGGAAACTTCCCTGGAATATGGGGAGCAACAGTTAGAAATTTTCAAATGGCAAGCATGGGGAACACTGAGGGTGTGGGACACATTTGAGCATAGCTGTCGGGAACACAGCGGGAAGCCATTAGCTCATAACCGCAGAGTGAAAAAGTTGTATAAAAGGGGAGGTTTAAACTCAGTTGCTCATGCAGTGACACAGAGTTGACATCACTAGAGCTGAGAGGCTTGATTTTATGAGGACAGAGTGTTTGGACTCTTGAGAGGAATGTGAGGCTGCTGACATACATGGCCACCTCTAGCCATGCCTGCTTGATATGGCTCGCTGGAGCTCTTCTTTCAGATGGAGGGACGAGTACAGCGCTGCTGTCTACCACAGCCTCAATCAGGGCCTCAAAGGAGGCATCAGAAACACATGGGGACAGCTGCACAAACCAGCACTGGCCCTCTGCTTTCGCTGCTCGTCCATTTCCAAAGGCAACAGCAAACCCAACCATGGCTGCCATTTGCCTTTTAAATTATTCCTCCGTGCTTAGCTCCTGCCGCCTGCCTGCACCCAACGCCCCTAATTGGACACCGGACTCAGCTCTGGGCCAATTTGGGGCTGACATTTTGAAAAGTGCTTTACATCACAGATGCTGGCGCAGTGCAGGATCGGTACCTGGAAATGTTCCAGGCGTCGGGTTCCGAATCCCGGAATGAAAATTCGGCCCCCATATGTGCAACACTGTGGGAGATCTGTATATACAAAAACACAATGTGCTTCACATATATTGTTTCACGTATGTTTTGATGCTCAGAAAGCAAATCTTGCTGATCAAATAATTGATTAATTGCAGCACAATTATTATTTGGTAACCAAATGTTAAGAATTTTAATTAGAATTTAGGGGAATACAAGACAGATGTGTTTGGACACTAGTCAACTTCACTTGCATTTCCGCTAAGTGAATATTTCTGTTTAAATTGAAAATCCCAAATCAACCTCAATCCAAATTATTTCTCTTCTGTTAATTTAGTAATTGTAGATGTTAATATCCATTATTTCTACAATTGCAGCATTTATATAAGTAACTTTCATAACTTGTCATAGTTCCCTCTTCACATCTCCCTGTGCCAGGATATCTTGTACAAAGTCAACAGGCATGAGATCTACTACCAAACTGCTGCCATTGTGATCTGTACTAGCCTCTAAGAGGTGTGAGAGAGCAGCCCAAGGTGACCCAGGTCCCAATATTCCCTCTCCTCCCCTTGAGAAAGCATCCAGCTTCTGTTTACCATCTCCCCTAATATCATGGTTGAGATTGAAAATTTACTCTGTAGAATTCTAACCCCCAGGGTCTGTAACACAGTAAATTAAGCTCCAGTGCACTATTACCATGCTTCACCGACCCACTTCCACAAATTAAAAGCAATAACCAAATGAAACTGTTTAGGAGGTCTTCCATTATGACAAAAAAAATGCAAAAATTGTATAACCTATGTTCAAATTTTTCACTGTGAACTGCTATAAATAAATAGCAAACTGTGACAAGGCGATCATGTACTTATCAGGAACCAAACAGATTTAATTCAGCATTAAATCTAGGGGGGAAATCAGGAGTTTTTGTTTATGCAGTGAGTTGTTATGGTCTGGAATACAGTATCTGAAAAGGTGGTGGAAGCAGATTTCATAGCAACTTACAAAAGGAAATTAAATAGATACTTGAAAAGGAGAAATTTGCAGGGCTATGGTGAAAAAGCACTGGTGTGAGATTAATTAGATACCTCTTTCAAAGAGCTGGCACAGGCACAATGGGCTGAATGACCTCTTTTTGTGCTGCATGATTCAATTGTTAAAAGGGCGGTAAAAATAGAACTAATCATATAATAATAAATTAATGAGTCCTGTTGACCTAATAATTGAGATCGAAGGTTGGCATTTCATAAATCTATAAATACTTTGTTTTAAATATTGATAAATTTCTCTAAACTCATTTATTGTAATATTACAGGTGGTGCAAGAGTTGATTTGACTGACCAGGACGGCCATAGTCCTTTGCACTGGGCTGCCCTCGGAGGAAATGCAGATGTGTGTCAGATCCTGATTCAGAATCTGATCAACCCCAATGTGCAGGATTACGCCGGGAGAACACCTTTGCAGTGTGCTGCGTATGGGGGCTACATCAACTGTATGGCAGTGCTCATGGAAAACAAAGCTGATCCCAATATACAAGACAAAGAGGTAGTCTATCAAACCCATTGTCAAAGAGAATGCGAGTGAGCAAGCGGATAATGCAATTAATTTTTTTAACAAAGCTTTTCTGAATCCTCAGACTTCTGTGGTACAGTGGACTTAAGTTCTGTAAAAAGCCCATTTATTTACACATCACTTTTTGCATTTGTTGTTTTATTAATGTCTTAATAGGATATGTACCCATTGAATAATCATCTGACTCTGAATATTAATGGAGATCCAGTACATGGTAGTAATAGGTTCTCTGGTACAATATTTCCTGCAGGGGATTTCTGTATTCGGCTTTTACTTCTGTGTAGGGACCAAGTGGAAATGTGTCACTTCCCCGCAAGAGAAAAATTTGGCAAGTTACAATTGTGCCTGCTCATTCACCTCCGATTGCAGAGCAGTACAGATAGAGAAAAACCATTTCCCTTCAAAAATGAAGGGAAGGTAAAATTACCTTAAAAATGAAAACACTTTAAAACTGAGACCAAACTATGGCTGGGATTGTTACAAGGCAGCAATATGCTCTGGTGAAGATTATATCATAAAACATGCATGTGAAGTGAAAGTGCTTTATAAATTTCATCCAAATCCTGAAGATAGCTTTGAAATACTCCCAGAACCTATTCAAATGATTTATTGATTTGTATTAGTTTTTCTTATTTAAATCTTACCAATGAGATTTGTGTCTCCTGTAACCAGCGCCATTACAGACACTAATTTTTTCTGTGTCTTTTTGTAATGTGACCTAACATAAATCTGAGATGCAATGGGAATAACCCGATAAGAAAATTGTTTTAAATAAAAGCAGAAAATGCTGGAAACACTCACCAGGTCTGGCAGCATCTGTGGAGAGAGAAACGGAGTTGATGTTTCAGGTCTGTGACCTTTCGTCACAGGCTGTTAAGAGAAGCAAAAGAGCAAAAGAGGAGGCTCTGACCTTCATTTTTCAATCCTGTCTAGGTACTGCTGGGTGCAGGAGGACTGCTAAATGTTGTACCGTTATTTTGTACCATTGTTTAAAAAGGGGGAAAGGGAAAGACTGAGTAATTACAGGCCAGTCAGCCTAACTTCGGTGGTGGGCAATTATTGGAAACATTTCTGAGAGACAGTAATAAAAGCCATTTAGAAAATCATGGATTAATCATGGACAGTCAGCATGGATTTGTTAAGAGAAGACTGTGTCTGACTAATTTGATTGAATTTTTTGAGGAGGTAATGAGGAGGGTAGCACATTTGATGTAGTCGGCATGAATTTTAGCAAGGCTTTTGATAAGATCCCACATAGCAGATTGGTCAGAAAGTGAAAACTCCTGGAATCCAACGGAAAGTGGCAAAGTTCCAAAATTGGCTCAGTCGACGGGTCTCGTTGTGACTGGAAGGCTGTTTCCACTGGGGGTTCTGCAGGGCTCAGTACTACATCTGTTGCTTTTTGTGGTATATATCAATGACTTAGACTTTTTTTATTTGTTTATGGGATGTGGGCATCGCTGGCAAGGCCAGCATTTATTGCCCATCCCTAATTGCCCTTGAACTGAGAGGCTTGCTGGGCCATTTCAGAGGGCATTTAAGAGTCAACCACATTGCTGTGGGTCTGGAGTCACATGTAGGCCAGACCAGGTAAGGACGGCAGATTTCCTTCCCTAAAGGACATTAGTGAACCAGATGGGTTTTTACAACAATCGACAATGGTTTCATGATCACCATTAGACTAGCTTTTAATTCCAGATTTATTAACTGAGTTCACATTTCGCCATCTGCCATGGTGGAATTTGAACCCATGTCCCCAGAGGATTAGCCTATTAGCCAGAGGATTGAGGTGTATATACTTATGAGGTGCCTACATAGAGTAGATAGGAAGGACCTATTTCCTTTAGCAGAGGCATCAATAATTAGAGGGCATAGATTTAAAATAATTGGTGGAAAGATAAGGGGGGAATTGAGAAAACTTTTTTTCACCCAGAGGATGCTGGGGATCTGGAGCTCACTGACAGAGGCAGTAACCCTCATTGCATTTAAAAATTGCTTGGATTTGCACTTGAAGTGCCATAACCCTCAAGGCTACAGGCGAAGAGCTGGAAAGTGGGATTAGATTGGATAAATATTTTCCAGCTTGTTTGGACATGATGGTCAAATGACTTCCCTCTCTGCCATAAATTACTAGGATTCTATGATTGACCCTTCATTGCTGTACTATTCCAAGATTCTGTGATATCAGTGAGCTTGGAAAAAAGGTTAGAAGAGAGGATCAACAGGTACATCAGAATTCTATTGAATATGTTAATTTTTGTTGAAATTCAGCCATTGAATGTTTAATTTTCACAGTGTTCTTTCACTGCATTTCTTTAATTATTTCTCAACTTGCTTGTTGATATTTATTTGATTAAAGAAAGACAACTCTGAAAATAAGTTTAAAAGGATTATAATTCAGTTATTTAACATATTATTTCTCCCTGTACTCTCAGCTCCATGGCCAGCTCATACTCTCCACTTGATACCAGGCCTATTCCTACTCTGGCCACAGACTTAGAGACTTCAGTAGCTGCAGGGCTACTGGAGAAAACTTTAATAGCATGAATACCAGGAACCAGATCATGGACACTAGACCTGGAATCTAAATTAAAAGAAAAATGGAGTAAAATA
The DNA here is from genome assembly GCF_036365525.1 of Heterodontus francisci. Lineage (NCBI taxonomy): Eukaryota > Metazoa > Chordata > Chondrichthyes > Heterodontiformes > Heterodontidae > Heterodontus > Heterodontus francisci. Next base: position 125,643,798 of record NC_090372.1, on the reverse strand, counting down.
AGATGGGATAACAGAAGATAGCAAACAGAAGTGGAGCCAGAGAGAGGGAGAGAGAGAAATATAGAAATTGCAGTAAGAGGCATAGAAAGAGACACCTAAAGAGAAAATACAACATTTTCCACTTGATTTGGCACCTTTAATGAAAGGAAGCATTGCAAAATAGTGATAACAGACATCAAGCAGGAAGTTGGAAGGGAAGGTTATGGGAAGAGATGAAGAGGTAGGTTTTGATAGGGCTATTACAGCTGAAGAGCAAGGTAGCATGGTAGGAAGGGAATTCCAGAGTGCAGTGATATGTTGGCTAAATACTGTAAAAAGTGGAAGGTGTGAACTACCAAACACAGCTGGAGGACACTGCAGAAATAGGGTGGAGTGTGAATTCTAAATGATGATGAGGACCTTGAATTCGATGCATAGAGGGAAAGACAGGGAAGTCAGTGATGAAAGCAAAAGGATAGAACATGTACAGAAATTGCAGACAGAGAATATTAGAAATAACTGAGAGACTGGAAAAAACTGTAGGAAACCATTAAAGAAACTACAAGTAGAGAAAGAAGGAATGTAGAATAAATAAAGAGGGAGAGAGCCTGCTGGAGATTTGAATGAAAGGGCAGAGATTGGCATCCTGTTGGGGCGGGGAGAGATTGGTAGGGAATGAGCTAGAGAGATATCTTATGGAGTGGATGAGGGCTGAGAAGAGAAAGATAGCTTGTGAGGGTGGAATGAGACAACTTATTGACAGGCGGACATCCTGTTGAAAAGAGGATGAAAGATACTATTGAGGAAGGGGTGGGGGAAGAAATAGATAGAAACTCAGATTTGGGGGCGAGAATAGCTCGGACTGTGTTAGGAGGATATTGAACATAGGAAATAGGAGCAGGAATAGATCATTTGTCCCCTCAAGCCCACTCTGCCATTCAGTACAGTCATGGCCATTCTTCCAGCTCAACTTCACTTTTCTACCTGCTCCCCATATCCCTTGATTCCCTGAGAAATCAAAAATCTCAGTCGTAAGTATACTCAACAATGGATTATCTACAACCCTCTGAGATAGACAATTGCAAAACTTCACAATCCTCTGGCTGCAGAAATTTCTCCTCCTCTCAGTCCTAAATGATCGACACCTTATCTTGAGGCTGTGCCTCCATGTTCTAGATTCCCCAGCCAGGAGAAACAACCACTCAATATCTACCCTGTCAGGCGCCTTCAGAATCTTGAATGTTTGAATGAGATCACCTCTCATTCTTCTACATACGAGAGGGTATAGGCCCAATTTACACAGCCTTTCATCATAGGACAACCCTCTCATTCCAGGAACCAGTCTAGTGAATCTTCGCTGTATCACATCCACTGCAAGTATATCCTTCCTGAGATATGGAGACCAAAACTGCACATTGTACTTCAGGTGTGGTCTCACAAAGCCCTATACAATTGTAGCAAGACTCCCTTATCCTTGCACTGCAATCCCTTGCAGTAAACTCCTACATGCCATCTGCTTTCCTAATTTCTTGCTGTACCTGCATGCTAACTTTATGTGTCCCTTATACTTTTGCAGCCTTTTTGTATTTTTCTCACAGCTTATATTCGCACCTATCATCAGCAAATTTGGATACATTACTCTCAGTCTCTTCATCTAAGTCTTAAATATAGACTGTTAATAGCTGGGGCCCCTGCACTGATCCTTGCGGCTCTCCACTAATTACAGCCTGCTACCTTGGAAATGCCCAATTTATCACTCAGCTTACTGTCCGTGAACCGATCCTTCATCCATGCTAATAAATTATCACCAACTCCATGGCGGGAATTTTATGCTGTCCTCGGTGGTGGGGTTGGAGGCGAGGAAAGCATGTAATCAGGTGGGATGGTGACGGAGACTGACTCCCCTGCCACCTTCCCGCCTCCGATGAAGTTAAGTCCAGGGTGGGATGTCCTGTGAATGGTCTGCTCGCCCCGCTGCCAATTGAGGCCCTTAGGTGGGCAGTATTGTCCAATTAAGGGCCTCATCCTGCTGCCATGACAATTAGTCCAGTGGTGGGCGGGCCTGTCACTGCACGGGGAGCATGGCAAGAAAAGCCCCTCCTGCCCTGACCTACCTGTGGCCTGGGTCCAGCGCTGCTCCTGGGCCTCGGTTGGGTGCTCCAGCGGCAGCAGCTACCCCTGCGCTGTGGCGCTGCTCAATTAAAGAGCTGCCGGCCTCTAATTGGTTAGTAGCTCTCAGAGGACGGGACTGACGTCGCCAGGGTCCTTGATCCTATGGAAGGCCCGCCGCTGTCCAGTTAAGTGTCTAACTGGCATTTGATTCAGCGTGCCTCCCACAGAAGGGACGACGCGAGGTTCTCGGCAGCGCTTTTGCTGGATGTCGCGACCCCCATCGTTGGATAAAATCCAGGCCCATAAGTCCTTATCTTGTGTATTAACCTTTTATGTGGCACCTTATCGAATGCCTTTTGGAAATCCAAGTACACTACATCTACTGGTTCCTCTTTATCTATCCAATCCTCAAAAAACTCCAATAAATTTTTCATTCATGATTTCCCTTTCGTAAAACCATATACACATATTGCTTCGAAGAGATATATGTACTTAACCAGAAGACAAATATCAGGTCATTCAACTTCATATTCATGCACTTTACAACAGTCATGTAAAGTGTAGCAAAGGCCTGGGAAATGGTTTGTGGATTTTGGAGACTTAAAGCATAGATTCGGGAAATATATTTAAGTAAAAATTAAATCAGTGACTCCATTATGTTTGCAGTAAATGATGCAGCAGCTATTAAGCAGTTACTTTAATGATCATTCATTTTATAAAACAAATCAGAATGCCACACCAAAGTGGAAACAATAAGGTAAATTTTCCTCTCTAGTTCTCCCTTGACTCCTGTGAGCAGAAGCGTGCACTTGATTTGCATAGCCAGGCCACACTAATGGTACAGGCCATCTCCCCAGTAGGGCTTTGTGTTGGGATTGAGCGGCAACAAGAGTAAACTTGCAGGCTTGAGCAACCAGCAGCTATGACCCTAGCTACCAGCATCAGGTGGGTCTTCATGCAAGCTCCCATACTAGGTTTATTTGGCTGCCCATGAGTACAGAGAAATGAAAGTGAGGGGGAGTCTGAGAACTCCCTTTCCTGCCTCTTTACAATGATTATCCTGAGTCTGCTGCTAGTGCAGGCACAGTTAAGTTATTTTGACGAAACCCCTGAAGTCCCAGTGCAGTGTAGTGGTGGCAGAGACTTTATGTAATAAGTCTGCATCCATGTTAGCTCTTCCCTGTTCCGGGGAAATGAGCAGTGCATGCAAAAAAGAGAAAAAAATTGCCTGAAAACAGATGATTCAAACTGTAGAGTTGCCACATGGTCACCATGTAGAAGATTAAGAAGGAATAAAATCACTTATTTTTATGAGGAATGTTGTTTTCCATTCTCTGGTAGAAAACAGTGCCTACTCTACAGAAATGTTCTTTTATTACAGGGACGAACAGCACTACATTGGTCCTGCAACAATGGTTATCTGGATGCTGTCAAGCTTCTGTTGGGCTATAATGCCTTCCCTAATCATATGGAGATCAATGAAGAGAGGTAATGTATGAAAGCTCTTACTCAACTTGACTTGACTTTCAGATTATTGGAACTCAGTCACTTAATGAGTCAATAATTTAAAAAAGTTGACCCTTTTAATAAAATAACATCTTATTGATGCTTAGTCTATTGGCATTTTGAAGAGACAGTTAGACAGACACTCCTTTACCTTTGGGAAACAAGATGGTACATTAGATCAGGACACTGTCCATCCATTTTTGGTTCACTAATGTCCTTTAGGGAAGGAAATCTGCTGTCCTTACCTGGTCTGGCCTACATATGACTCCAGACACACAGCAATGTGGTTGACTCTTAAATGCCCTCTGAAATGCCCTAGCAAGCCACTCAGTTGTATCTAACCGCTACAAAGTCAATAAAATAGAATGAAACCAGACGGACCACCCGGCATCGACCTAGGCACCGGAAACGACAACGGCAAACCCAGCCCTGTCGACCCTGCAAAGTCCTCCTTACTAACATCTGGGGACGTGCCAAAGTTGGGAGAGTTGTCCCACAGACAAGTCAAGCAACAGCCTGACATAGTCATACTCATGGAATCGTACCTTACAGACAATGTCCCAGACACTACTATCACCATCCCTGGGTATGTCCTGTCCCACCAGCAGGACAGACCCAGCAGAGGTGGCGGCACAGTGGTACACAGTTGGGAGGGAGTTTCCCTGGGTGTCCTCAACATCGACTCCGGACCCCATGAAGTCTCATGGCATCAGGTCAAACATGGGCAAGGAAACCTCCTGCTGATTACCACCTACCCTCCCTCAGCTGATGAGTCAGTACTCCTCCATGTTGATCTCCACTTGGAGGAAGCACTGAGGGTGGCAAGGCTGCAGAATGTACTCTGGGTGGGGGACTTCAATGTCCATCACCAAGTGGCTCGGTAGCACCACTACTGACCGAGCTGACTGAGTCCTAAAGAAGATAGCTGCTAGACTGGGTCTGCGGCAGGTGGTGAGGGAACCAACAAGAGGGAAAAACATACTTGGCCTCATCCTCACCAATCTGCCTGCTGCAGATGCATCTGTCCATGACACTATTGGTAGGAGTGACCACCGCACAGTCCTTGTGGAGATGAAGTCCTGCCTTCACATTGAGGATACCCTCCATCGTGTTGTGTGGCACTACCACCGTGCTAAATGGGATAGATTTCGAACAGATCCAGCAATGCAAAACCGGGCATCCATGAGGCACTGTGGGCCATCAACAGCAGCAGAATTGTACTCAACCACAATCTGTAACCTCGTGGCCTGGCATATTCCCCACTCTACCAATACCATCAAGCCAGGAGACCAACCCTGGTTCAATGCAGAGTGCAGGAGGGCATGCCAGAAGCAGCACCAGGCATACCTCAAAATGAGGTGTCAACCTGGTGAAGCTACAACACAGGACTATCTGCATGCCAAACTGCGTAAGCAGCATGTGATAGACAGAGCTAAACGATCCCATAACCAACGGATTAGATCTAAGCTCTGCAGTCCTGCCACATCCAGCCGTGAATGGTGGTGAACAATTAGATAACTAACTGGAGGAGAGGGTCCACAAATATCCCCATCCTCAATGATGGGGGAGCCCAGCACATCAGTGCGAAAGATAAGGCTGAAGCATTTGCAACAATCTTCAGTCAGAAGTCCCAAGTTAATGATCCATCTCGGCCTCCTCCTGAAGTCTCCAGCATCACAGATGCCATACTTCAGCCAATTCGATTCACACCACGTGATATCAAGGAACAACTGAAGGCAATGGATACTGAAAAGGCTATGGGCCCTGACAATATTCCGGCAATAGTACTGAAGACCTGTGCTCCAGAACTTGCCGCCCCCCTAGCCAAGCTGTTCCAGTACAGCTAAAACACTGGCATCTACCCTGCAATGTGGAAAATTGCCCAGGTATGTCCTGTACACAAAAAGCAGGACAAGTCCAACCTGGCCAATTACCGCCCCAAAAGTCCATTCTCAATCATCAGTAAAGTGATGGAAGGTGTCATCGACAGTGCTATCAAGCGGCACTTGCTTAGCAATAACCTGCTCAGTGATGCTCAGTTTGGGTTCCGCCAGGGCCACTCAGCTCCTGACCTCATTACAGCCTTGGTTCAAACATGGACAATAGAGCTGAACTCAAGAGATGACATGAGAGTGACTGCCCTTGACATCAAGGAGCCCTAGCAAAACTGAAGTCAATGGGAATTGGGGAAAACTCTCCGCTGGCTGGAGTCATACCTAGCGCAAAGGAAGATGGTTTTGGTTGTTGGAGGTCAATCATCTGAGCTCCAGGACATCACTGCAGGAGTTCCTCAGGGTAGAGTCCTAGGCCCAACCATCTACAGCTGCTTCATCAATAACCTTCCTTCAATCATAAGCTCAGAAGTGTGGATGTTCACTGCTGATTACACAATGTTCAGCACCATTCACGACTCCTCAGATACGGAAGCAATCCGTGTAGAAATGCAGCAAGACTTGGACAATATCCAGGCTTGGGCTGATAAGTGGCAAGTAACATTCGTGCCACACAAGTGCCAGGAATGACCATCTCCAACAAGACAGAATCTAACCATCTCCCCTTAATGTTCTACGGCACTATGATCGCTGAATCCCTCGCTATCAACATCCTGGGGGTTACCAGTGACCAGAAACTGAACTGGAGTAGCCATATAAATACCATGGCTACAAGAGCAGGTCAAAGGCTAGGAACCCTGCGACAGGTAACTCACCTCCTGACTCCCCAAAGCCTGTCCACCATGTATAAGGCACAAGTCAGGACTGTGATGGAATACTCTCCACTGTCCTGGATGGGTGCAGCTCCAAAAGCACTCAAGAAGCTTGACACCATTCCAGGGCAAAGCAGCCTGCTTGATTGGCACCCCATCCACAAACATTCATTCCCTTTACCACCGACACACAGTGGTAGCAGTGTGTACCATCTACAAGATGCACTGCAGCAATGCACCAAGGCTCTTTAGACTGCACCTTCCAAACCCGCGACCTCTACCACCTAGAAGGACAAGGGCAGCAGATACATGGGAACACCACCACCTGCAAGTTCCCCTCCAAGCCACACACCATCCTGACTTGGAGCTATATTGCCGTTCCTTCACTGTTGCTGGGTCAAAATCCTGGAACTCCCTTCCTAACAGCACTGTGGGTGTACCTACCCCAAATGGACTGCAGTGGTTCAAGAAGGCAGCTCACCACCACCTTCTCAAGGGCAATTAGGGATGGGCAATAAATGCTGGCCTAGCCAGCGATGCCCACATCCCATGAATGAATTTTTTAAAAAATTCTCAGTAAATATTTTAATCCAAGTCATACTGCCAGGATAAAGGGTTGGCAAGGTCATTTCAGGTATTTTTAACCAAGTTCCTAGTGGGTATGAGACCATAGAATAAAGTTACTCATAAATTTATGTTGTTTGGAATGTCACAGTGGGCTGGTAGAGGTGCATTTTTCAAATTGGGGTTAAAGTGCCTCATTTGGAGAAGGTTAGAGGGGGGGTATTAGTGTCTTCTGTATCTTTCTCATGCTTGATTTTTTGACTGCCATATTTTACACTACTCTCACAGGTAAGTCTGAAGTCCCGACGCCTTGAGTGACTTCATTAGCTTTGATACCTCTGTATATTTTTGGTAATATCCATGTTTCTATCTACCTCCTTGAAAGGAAATCAATAAAAGGTTGCCATCTAAATGCTGGGCTTTTATTTTGTAAATACCTTTTGTATCACAACAACAGCTTACACTTTTATAGTGCCTTTAGCAAAGGAAAACATTCCAAGTTGCTTCACAGGAGTGTAATAAGACAAACATTTACATCAAGCCAAGGAAGGAGATAATAGATGACTAAAAGCTTGGTCAAAGATGTACGTTTCTTAAAGGAGGAGAGAGAAATGGAGGTAGAGAGGTTTAGGGAGGGAATTCCAGAGCCTAGGGGCTAGATGGCTGAATGCATGGCTGCCAGTGGTGGAGTGAAGAGAGTGGGGGATGCACAAGAGTATGGAGTTGGAGGAACACAGAGTTCTTAGAGGGTTGGGGCTGGAAGAGGATACAGAGATGGGGAGTAGGAGAGGTGATGGAGGGATTTCAACACAAGGATGAGAATTTTAAAATTGAGGCATTGGTGAACTGGGAGCCAGTGTAGATCAGCAAGCTTGCATTGGAGACTGTACAGCGAAGGTTCACTGGATTGATTTCTGGGATGAGAAGGTTGTTCTATGTTGAGAGGCTGAGTAAATTGGGCCGAAACTCTCTGGTGTTTAGAAGAATGAGAGGTGAGCTGATTGAAACTTATAAGATTCTGAAGGGGCTTGACAGGGTATAGACACTGAGAGATTGTTTCCTCTGACAGGGGAATCTAGAAAATGAGGGCACAGTCTCAGTATAAGGGGTTGATCATTTAGGACTGAGATGAAGAGATATTTCTTCACTCAGAGGGTTGTAAATCTTTGAAAGTGTCTACCCGAGAGGGTTGTGGTTGCTCTACTGTTGAGTATATTTACGGATTTTTGGCCTCTTAGGGAATCAAGGGATATGGGGAGCGGGCAGGAAAGTAGAGTTGAGGTAGAAGAACAGCCATGATTGTACTGAATGGCGGAGTGGACTCGAGGGCTATATGCCCTACTGTTGCTCCTATTTCTTATGTTCTTATGGGCATAGGAGTGATTGGTGCAGGTTAGTATACATGTGACAAAGTTTTGGATGAGCTAAAGTATGTGGAGGGTTAAGGTCTGGAGGTAAGAAGAGCATGGATGAGGGTTTTAGCAGCGGACAAGCTGAGACAGGCTGTGTTATGGAAATGGAAGTAGGTGCAGTCTGTGATGGAGTGGAGATAGGGTCAGAAACTCATCTCAGGTTTAAAAACGGACAGGGTCAGCATCCAAAGGACCCAACTGGCTAGCTGCATCGGGATGCTTGATTGGCATTTACAACTCATTGCTTTTTGTGCAGATGACACCCTAAGCCCAATTTAAATCGAGCCTCACGTCAATGTCTTTGGACATCCATTTGCATTGCACTGCCCATTTCATATTGAAAACTTACGTGTTAATTTTCTCCTCCCTTGGTTTTGTTCTAGATACAAGTTTCTGGACTTAGCTACCAATGAATTGATCTTGTCAAACTGCCTTTAAAATTTGCACAACTCTTGTTTCCCACATTCATCACCATGTTCTGGAATCTGACTACATAAGTACTGTCCCCTAAAGCAGGATATCAAAGTCATGTTTGCACCTACTCCATTAACAACAACTAAGCCTTTCTGCATCTGTAAGTAGCACTGTCTGCCAATCTCACTAGGCTGATTTGGCTGTGCAGCTATCTAATGACTGTTTCTTAATTAGTGTAAATAACAGGAGGAGGGAGGGGGACAGGTTTTAATGTGTGCAGAATAAAACATATTAAATTAGCTTGCAATAAAGATCCAGTAGAATTAATTAACCTTCTAGTTAGTGGATTTTATTTATTGTACACTTCATGGAGTAACACCATACTATCTGTTGTGTGGTTACATTTATTGTTGGGGATATATATAATGAGATATTTATCATACATATATTTGTGGTAAGATCAATCCCAAATGACCTCACTCCAGACTCATCTCTGATAAGTGTCAGCCTTAGCTCAGTGGCAGCACTCTTGCCTCTGAGTCAGAAGGCCCAGAGACCTGAGCATATAATCTAGGCTGACATTGCAGTGCAGTGCAGTACAGTGCAGTACTGAGGGAGTGCTGGACTTTTGGAGTTCTGTTTTTCAAATGAGACATTAAAACCAAGGCCTGTGTACTCTCTCAGGTGTAACTAATAGATTACATGGCACTTATTCAAAGAAGAGCATTGGAGGTAGAATCTTCGAAACTTAGAACACAGAAGATGACCATTCAACAGGCGAATGTGTCAAAAACCATAGAGTGGCAATAGATCTAAAGGGGAGATGAGGGGAAATGTTTTCACTCAGAGGGCCAGATCATGTGCTCGTCCGGAAGGCAGGTTTTGTGGCGGGGTAGAGGGGAGTGGGGGGTGGGATTGGTGTGAGGCTGGAGAATCGGAGCGGAAATGCACAACACAGGACCTGACGCCAGGATTCCCGGTTCCGATCTTACCGAGGGCAGGATAGGCCGACGACGACCTTCCTGCCCAGAGACCAATTGAGGCTCTTAAGTGGCCCGTTAACAGCCAAATAAGGGCTTCTTCCTGCCAATCCCAGCGGTGGGGGGGGGGGGGGGGGCCTCTGCCCTAAGGGGAGGACAGCTTGTAAAACGAGGCACCCTTCCTGTGGGCTCGGTGGGGTGGGGGTTGTGCCCTTCCTTCTTGGACAATTTGTGGCCCATGGAGGACTCCCCCAGGAACAACAGGAGTCCCCTCCCCCTGGACCGAACGACCCATCTTCCCCTCTCACCGGGGCCTTCCGGACTGACCCCAGCAACCCCGCCTCACCTACCCGTGTTCTAGGGTTCCAGCGTGGGCCTGGGTCCAAGGCTTCAGCAGTACTGGCAGTGGCCACTGCTCCCAGTGGCGCTGCCGATGCTGCTGAGCTGCCAGCCTTCTGATTGGCTGGCAGCTTCTGGTGGCAGGGTCCCCATCCCTATAAAGTCTTTAAAGGGACGGGAATCCTGCCTGCTAAAACTTTGACCCCAAAAGACCAGAATATCGCTTTGGGGGCCGAAAAAATGCAGAGATGGGTTCGCCCAACACAGCCAGGAGCCCCACCTCCTGCACAAAATCCAGCCCAGAGAGTTATCGGAATCTGGAATGCTGTACCTGAAAAGGTGGTGGAAGCTGATTCCATAAGTAGTTTTAAAAGGGTAAAGTTGGACAGGTACTTGAGGATGAGGAGCTTACAGAGTTACAGACAGAAAGCAGGGACGTTGGACTAAGCATGACTGCTTTTCAAAGAGCCAGCACAGGCACAATGGGCTGAATGGCATTCTGGCCAATATTTGTCCCTCAATCAACATCACTAAAACAAATCATCTGGTCATTGCTCTGTTTCCACAGCTGCTGACCCCATTGATAAAGACATTAATGGTAGAGGAGCAACTCAGGCTTGAAGCCTGAGCATTAGTTTTCTGCTGCATGCCTGTCACCTTCACCCACAAGAAAAACCCAGCCATGGCACAATGAAAGAGTGTGCAAAAGTGCAATGGTGCCAGGTGTAAGGGGTCTGGATAACTACATTAGTCAACATGCCTCCTGCACACATCATGCATCTGTACTAAGGGTTGGCTTTCAACCCCAAAGAGAGCACCTCTGCTTCAGCAAGATGGACAACTGTTCAGCAACCAACAACACAGTGTTTCTCCCAGGTTTTTGTTGTCAGTGAGAACAATTAGTCTAGATTTTCTGCCACCACCTTTTTACTTGCTCAGTTGCAGCCCTTTAGGAGCTGGTGACTTGCTGAATTTTTCACTCTGAGGCAAGTACGTTACAGGCAGATTCTCTAGGCAAGCTAAGAGCGCTGTGGTACCACCTTTACTACAAGGACTGCTACATAATATCACATAGTATTTCCAGCACAGAAATAGGCCATTCAGCCCAGTAGGTCCATGCCATAGATTCTGCTGCATATGAGCCTCCATATGACCCTTCATCTAATCCCATCAATAAATCCTGCTATTCCTTTCTCCCTCGTGTTTATCTAGCTTCCCCTTAAATGCATCTATGCTAGTCACCTCAATTGCTCCTTGTAGCAAGTTCCACATTCTAACCACTGTCTGGGTAAACAAGTTTCTCTTGAATACTCTATTGGATTTAGTAGTGACTATCTTATATTTATGGCCTATAGTTCTGATCTGCTCCATAAGTGGAAACATCTTCTTTATGTCTACTCTATAAAACCTTTAATAAATTTCAAAACCTCTGTCAGATAACCCCTCAATTTTATCTTTTCTAGAGAAAAGTGCCCCAGCCTTTTCAATTTTTCCTGATATGTAGAAGCTTTTTGCACCTTTTCCAGTACCTTTCAATCCTTTTTATAATATGGAGTGCACAGCTGTTTATAGTACTCCAAGTGTAACCTAATGAAGGTTCTACGCATAACTTTAATATAACTTCCCTGCTTTTCAAAGTTATGCTTCTAGAAATGAACCAGTGCTTTGATTGTATTTTTTATTTGTGTATCTGAACCCAATTCCTCTGCTCCTCTACCCCAATTAGATAATTATTTTACTAGGAGTACTTGGTCTCCTTATTCTTCCTACCAAAATGTTCCACTTCGCACTTAACTTATATTGAAGTTCTTTTGCCAATTATATGTCTAGAATGTGAGTTTATTAATGTCTTCCTGTATTTTGTAGCAGTCCATCTCTGTATTAACTTGTATGATCAATTTGGTATGGTCTGCAAATTTTGAAGTTGTACTTTCAATTTCCAAGTCTAAATCATTTATGCAAATGGTAACCAACAGTGTTTCCAGCATCAATGCTTGTGGAACACCACTTCCCACTTTTTGGCACTCTGTGTAACCTTAAGAGGGTTGACCTATCAAGGGAGTTTCTCTCCACCTATGTCAGATCAGCACAGGGAGTGCCAGCTCAATACTGCCCAAACTAACAAAAAAGTAAACTTGAAACCTATTATTTTTAAATGAAGCAATGGCTTCTTCTCAGTAAGACCACTGTATTTTGATTAAAAAGGCCTGCCAAATCGAGCTTGACACTAAAGTAGTACAGATGGATCTGAGTCAGATTTTTCTGTATCCCACGATGCCTGTTCCATTCCTCTGCCACCAGCCCTTATGCCCACGAAAATTTCTACTGGTAACCCCCCAGACTGAAAGGGCTGACAAACAATCTACTGCAGTCTCTCTGCTAAAGCTGTTCTTGAATCACCAATTGAACATGGTGGAGGCAGGTTCAATTGAAGTATTCAAAAGGGAATTAGCCAGTTCTATGAAAAGGAAGAGTGCAGGGTTACGGGGAGAAGGCAGGGGAATGGAACTGAGGGAATTGCACTTTCAGGGAGCTGGTGCAGACACAATGAGCTGAATGGCCTCCTTTTGCACTGTAACGATTCTGTGAAAGCTGCAGTATAGAGGGTGAGTCAATTACAGCTGTGTGTAGTGCCACACTTAATGTTACACTGGAGCAAATATGCTGCATTTACCTTGCTCTTTAAGACAAATCAAAGTTTTCCTATTAATGTTGTTCAGCAGCATGTAGTTAATTAAGATCATATTTACTGAATTAGAAAGCCTGAATACTGTCACAGCTGTCATCAATTAAATGTATGTGTTACCAACCTGTTATCAGACTTGGAAGTCTTTGTCAGTTTTTTATTATGGTTTTGATAATTTAATGTTTTTTTAAAATTGTGAAATATTTCAGTCCATCTAACTACATTGATAGCAGACACAGTTCTCTTTTAAGTCAGTCATTCCACAGTAATGGGAAAATTCTCCAGACAGTTTATACTCTGACTGTCACAACTCACAAACAGTTTTTGCCTCAAACTGTTTTGAAGTCTGCTCTGAAAGTGGTTTCATTGCGTGTGGGCTTGAAGACAGTGTAAATCCTAAAGGTAATGGTGTAATTCTGAAAATCTGTCGACTAAAAATGCATTTTAATGAAACAAAAACAGATCCTTCCTTTCAAAGCCACTGTGAAGTATATGGTTCACTTGGATGATTTTGATGTATATACTGATATTATAAGAACGTAAGAAATAGGAGCAGGAGTAGACCATTCAGCCCCTCGAGCCTGCTGTGCCATTCAGTATAATCATGACTGATCTTTTACCTCAATGCCATTTTCCTGCCCGCTCCCCATATCCCTTAATTCCCTGTGAGATCAAAAATCTTTCAATCTCAGTCTTGAATATACTCAACTCTGGAGCACCCACACCTCTTTGGGCTAGACAAATACCAAAGATTCAAGCCTTCTGAATGAAGAAATTTCTCCTCATCTCAGTCCTAAATGATTGACTCCTTATCCTGAGACTGTGTTCTCGACTCCCCAGCCAAGGGAAACAACCTCTCAGGATCTACCTTGTCAAGCCCATTCAGAATCTTGTATGTTTCAATGAGATCACCTCTCATTCTTCTAAATTCTGGTGTGTATAGCCTAATTTACTCTACACTTTACTTTGTAACAAGCAAAATAAGAATGCACTTGCTGCTGTACTATAATAGTGGTAAAAATAGCAGCCCATTGCTGTAGTTCTTTTAAAGGGATTTTCATTGATGTTTGTTGAGTTTTGCACAGGTAGTGCTAATGGCATGTTTTAATTATCTAGCCAAGATTTGAATGAAGTTCCTTATAACTGTCTGTTCCCAACCCACAGAAAATGCTAAGCTGGATCAAACAGTGCACTATAATTGGGCAGTGCAGCTTATTTAGAGTAATCTGGAAGCATGTTAACTTGCTGCGCTACTGCATCTCATCAAGTAAAACCACATGGGTTTGCACTGGACATTTTATGTATATTGAACATAAGAACATAAGAAATAGGAGCAGGAGTATGCCATTCGGCCCCTCAAGCCTGCCCCGCCATTCAATAAGATCATGGCTGATCTGCCCCAGACCTCAACTCCTCTTTTGTGCCAGCTCCTCATAGCCCTCAACTCCCCAATATTTCAAAAATCTATCTACCTCCTCTTTAAATACTTTCAGTGATCTAGCCTCCACAACTCTTTGGAGTAGAGAATTCCAGACATTCACTACCCTCTGAGAGAAGAAATTCCTTCGCAACTCCGTTTTAAATGAGTGTCCCCTTATTCTGTAACTATGTCCCCTAGTTCGAGATTCCCCCACTAGTGGAAACATCTTCTCAACATGTATCCTATCAAGCCTCCTCTGAATCTTGTACGTTTCAACAAGATCACCCCTCATTCTTCTAAACTCTAATGAATAAAGGCCTGACCTGTTTAGCCGTTCTTGATAAGTCAACCTCTTCATCCCAGGAATCAGCCTAGTGAAGCTCTTTTGAACTGCCTCCAATGCCAGTATATCCTTTCTTTAATATTGGGACCAAAACTGTACACAGTACTCCAGGTGTGGCCTCAACAACACCCTATACAGTTGTAACAAGACTTCCCTATTTTTAAACTCCAACCCCCTAGCAATAAAGGCCAAAATTCCATTTGCCTTCTCAATTACTTGCTGCACCTGCATGCTAACTTTTTGTGTTTCATGCACAAGAACACCCACATCCCTCTGTGCTGCACTTTTTGAAGTCTGTCTACATTTAAATAATAGTCTGCTTTTTGATTGTTCCTACCAAAGTGCATGGCCTCACACTTTCCTACATTAAACTCCATCTGCCAAGTTTTTGCCCACTCACTCAACCTATCTATATCCCCTTGCAGATTCCTTATGTCCTCATCACAACATGCCTTCCCAACTATTTTTGTATCGTCAACAAATTTGGATATATTACACTCTGCCCCCTCCTCCAAGTCATTAATATAGATAGTAAATAATTGAGGCCCTAGGACTGATCCTTTTGGCACTCCACTAGTTACGTCTTTCCAACATGAAAAAGACCGATTAATTCTGACTCTCTGTCTTCTGTGAGTTAACCAATCCTCAATCCATGCTAATACATTATCCCCAATACCATGAGCTCCTATCTTGTGCAATAATCATTTATGTGGCACCTGATCGAATGCCTTCTGGAAATCCAAATACCCACTACATCTACCAGTTCCCCTTGATCAACTCTGCTTGTTACATCCTCAAAGAACTGTAGCAAATTTGTCAAACATGATTTCCCTTTCACAAAACCATGTTGACTCTGCTTGATTGCGTTAAGCTTTTCTAAATGTCCTGCTATTTCTTCCTTAATAATGAACTCTAGCATTTTCTCAACGACTGATATTAGGCTGACTGGCCTATAGTTTCCTGCTTTTTGTCTCCCTCCCTTCTTGAACAGGGGCGTCACATTAGCAGTTTTCCAATCCACTGGGCCCCTCCCAGAATCCAGTGAGTTCTGGAATATTTCGACCAATGTTTCCACTATCTCTGCAGCCACTTCCTTTAAAACCCTTGGATGTAAGCCATCAGGTCCTGGCAACTTGTCTGCCTTTAGTCCCATTAGTTTGTCAATGAGTTTCCAATTTGAGCTCGGTTGTAGTGAGAGACAGAGTAAAAAGGAGATAGTTCCTCAGAGAGAGGGAGCCAACCCATGTTGTTCTTGAGATCGTCCAAATGTTTGGGTACAAAGTGGCTTTGGCCAAGTCATTTATCAGTCTGCCCCTCGGCCATTGAATGAGGGTACTTAAATTGGAGGAGCTATGAGTAAAATATTAAATATTTATCTGGAAAGTAACTCTGCCTATAGATATTTTCACAGTGTTACCAAACTTCTTTCAAACCTCAGCCACACCACACTTATATGGATCATGGGGAATCCCCAAGTAGTAAAGTTGAAAATTACCCCCATTATCTTTGACAATAAATACAAGTAAATACAATAGGTCTCCAAACCTTTTAGAACTAACTCCAGAAGCAAAGTCCTCAACCTTTCACTTCCTTGTGACTAAGCATACATATACTAATCAGTCTGACAACCTTTCTGTCCTTCCCTCCTGTATTTCTTTCCTCTTAACTCCTATGTTCCTCTTTTTCTTTCATCTCTGCCTCTCTTGCCTTCCATTCATTACCTTTCTCACCATATTATGAGTTCAAAACAAGTACCTTACTCTGCTGTTGAACGTTTCCTCTCTGATACTTCAGGTTCACGCCCCTTGATTATGCCTTGCTTGGAGAACATCAGGAGGTGATCCAGTTCATGCTGGAGCATGGAGCACTATCTATTGCTGCAATTCAAGACATTGCTGCATCTAAAGTCCAGGCTGTGTACAAAGGTTATATGGTTCGCAAGGCCTTCCAGGAGAGAAAAAATCTTCTCATGAAGCATGAACAACTACGGAAGGATGCTGCCAAGTGAGTATTATGTCTGAAGAGTAAAAAATTAAATTTAGGCAACCAAATTCCAGTCAGTTTAAAAAATATTTCTGCACAGGGAAACTAAAGTGTATTCCTTAGGTATCGGCCCAGATTTTGATTTGAGCAGTGAGGGGGAACGGCTTCTTTCATTTTCTGTCAAATTTTCTACATATGTTCACAGATGTCAACAAATTTGCCTGATCTTAACGAGTAAATAGTGAATAAACTACACGGTATCATTACATTGCACTATTCAAGTCTGTACATCACCCAGAATGTCTTGATGGTTTATGTGGAAATCTAAGATCCTAGAAATTAGAGAGCAACAGCTACCAGTAATAACTGCTGCAGACTCGAACAGAAGAAGAGGCTGACTGTAGCGGCTGCATTTTATGAGCGCGCCGCAAATTGCGCAGATCACTCTCGTTGAGCCCCTGTGATATTTCGCATGGGGGCTCATTTAAATGAAGGGGGCAGAGCGGGTGTGCCCAATGACATAGAGGGGGCAGCTGCTCCATCCCCAGCAATGGCATCCGGTGCCACCACGCAGGCGCCCGTGCCATTTTTAAAGGGCTTCAAGCCCTGACAGCTGATGTTAAATTTTAAAGTCACAACCGCATGTCATTTAAATGGAAACATTAAAGTAGAGATCAAAGCCCCTGTTCCACACTCCCCCAATCATCAACCAATAAATTTATTTCCATCTCCCCCCACTTCGAAAAACTATTTTTGCCAGTCCCTACCTTTGAACCCCAAACTTTGTACTCTTTGCCCTTCAACCCCTTCGCACCTTCCCCTCAGCCAATTGAATCAGTTTTCTCCACTCCCCCCACCTCCCGACCTGAAGATTTCACTCCTCCCCCCTCTGCACCAGTGTCAAGCCTAGCAACTCCAAATGGAGTTCTGAAGGCATGGGAGTTCCAGCCAGCGGCCGGAATATTGGCATGGGACAGCCGCTGGGACAAAGTAGGTTAATTTGAATGATTTTAACTTAATTTTAATTCTAAAATGAAGGCACCACCGCCGAGCGGTAGGGGGTCGCACCAAGGCCTCACCGCCGCCAGTAAAATGCAGCGGGGAATTTTTAGCATCGGAGGTCACGGTGGGCCTCTCCGGAAGAATTTTCCAGGCTCCTCCAGCACGACCCCCGATGCTGGAGGGCTAGTAAAATTCAGCCCTAGAATTGGACGTGAAGTTGGGTAGCACAGATCATTAACTCAATCTTTCTTTCTTTCATGAGCTGCTGATTTCATCCTTCCTCCTGCATGTCAACCTGCTGTATTTGGAGATTTATAATGAGAAATTAGTCTTGCAATAATTAACAAATGAAAAAACTCTTATAAAAGAGTTCATACGAATGGTCTTTAAATTATTTTTTTTAGGGTCTCAGTGGTGCAGCAGATTAGTACACACTGTCCTTTAACCTCCATTGATCTGGGTGTGAATGAATTGCAAATTTATATAATGAAAACCTCTCTGCTTTGCCAATTATAAAAATCCTGCGTAAAATGACTGGACGCTGTCAACCAAATTTCTAGTCAATGCAGATGCACAACAAAAAATTGGTCATAATTCAACACAGTTTATAACTGGATTGTCAATTTCACTCAGAGACCATAGGGTACAACATGGGACAAATGGCAGGTCAACTGAAGTTGGGTTTAAAGCAAATTGCTGATGTCAGTTACTGACACAGGACTCAATTCTGGTCTTGGACTGTGCTCTTTGACATAGGAGTAAATGTTATTGAGTTCCCAAAATAGAAAAAGATTAATGTCTCCAGTACTGATATTGCTCCTCATGATGAGCCCAGATTTCACCAAAAATAACTGAATGAATTTTCCCATTTATTCTTCTGTAATTTCATTGGTTTTCATAAGTTCATAAGACACAGCAGCAGAGCACACGATTGGAAAGAAAAATCGAGTTGTGACATCAGAGGAGAGCAGGTAAGTGATTGGCTGGTAGGTGTTTTCCGTTTCACTCTTAAATAAACTAGGGAATTTCAATCGGGGTCATTATTAAAATATTAAGGAGTTATAATAAGTAACAAGTTAGTGGCTGGTGAGTACTTTCCTGGGAGGGGGAGAGCGAGCCGAGAGTTCACCGGGAAATAATGAGATCAGAGAGGGGCATAAAGAGCTACAAGCAGCACGAGAGTGGAGAGAGAGCGCTGAGGTACAGGGAGCTAGTCGGTGAGTATCTGGTGAGTATATTTTCTTACTTGCTTATTTTATTTTGTCTGCTGATTTCTATTTTTTCTCTAACATTTAAGTGTATCTAATAAGCAGAAGCTAAAATATCAGTAGTCAGGAGGTGGTTACTCGTTTGTTCATTCTATTTATAAACATTTTATTGTGTTCACTTCTAATTTTAGTGCAGTAAATAAATAATTTGAGGCATGGCAGGGCTGTTCACACCCATCAAATGCACCTCCTGTGGGGTCTCCTGGTCCCTACCCATGTCCTGGATAACTACATGTGCGGAAAGTGCAACCAAATGCAAAAACTCGAGTGCCGAATCTTGGAACTCGAGGAGCAGCTGGTGTCACTGAGGTGCATTCACGAGCATGAGAGATACGTGGATAGCACGTTTCAGGAGGTGGTCATGCTGCAGCTTAAGAGAGCGCAGGCAGAGAGAGACTGGGTGGCTGCCAGACAGAAGAAGGACAAGGCACGTAGTGCAGGAGTCCCCAGAGGGCATCCCACTTTCTAAATGGTATTCAGTTCTGAGTACGGATGGGAAAGAGGGTTCCTGTAGAGAGTGCAGTTAGAGGCATGACTATAGCACCAGGGGTAGCTCGACTGTGCAGGGAGGGAGGAGAAAAGACAGGAGAGTTCTATTGTTAGGGGAACAGACAGGCGTTTCTGTGGTTGCAGACGTGATTCCAGGATGGTATGTTGCCTCCCTGGTGCAAGGGTCATGGATATCAACGAGCAGCAACAGAGCATTTTGGGGGGGGCAAGGGTGCACAGCTAGAGGTCGTGGTCCACATTGGTACCAACAATATAGGTAGATAAAGGGATGAGGTCCTGCAGGCTGAGTTTAGGGAGTT
Source organism: Heterodontus francisci (assembly GCF_036365525.1). Lineage (NCBI taxonomy): Eukaryota > Metazoa > Chordata > Chondrichthyes > Heterodontiformes > Heterodontidae > Heterodontus > Heterodontus francisci. The sequence continues at coordinate 125,624,277 of NC_090372.1, read as the reverse complement.
AGGAAAAAGATTAGCAAGCGGGACCTCAAAGGTACTAATCTCTGGATTACTCCAAAGGCCACGTGCTAGTGAGGATAGAAATAGGAGAATACACCAGATGACTGCTGGAGAGATGGTGCAGGAGGGAGGGATTCAGATTTCTGGGGCATTAGGACCAGTTCTGGGGAAGGTGGGACCTGTACAAGCCAGACGGTCTACACCTGAATAGGACCGGGATGAATATCCTTAAAGGAAGCTTTGCTAAGTGCTGTTGGGGATGGTTTAAACTAGATTGGCAGGGGGATGGGAACCTGAGGGCAGTTTCAGATAGGACAAATTCAGAACAGGGAATGGAAGGCAGAAAATTAACAAGTGACTCTGAAAGACAGAAAAAGAAAAGTTAAGAAGTATACAGCACAGGAATTTGGCAGTGTTAAAAGGTATTTATTTAAATGTAAGGAGTATAGCAAATAAAGCCGATGAGCTGAGGGCACAGATAGACATATGGCAACATGATATCATTGCTATAATGGAAACTTGGCTTAAAGAGGGGCAAAAATGGCAGCTCAACATCCCTGGATATAGAGTTTTCAGGCAGGATAGAGAGGGGATAAAAAAGAAGGGGGTGTAGCATTATTGGTTAAAAAATCAATTACAGCTGTGAGGAGGGATGATATGCTAAATGAATCATCAAATGAAGCCATATAGGTTGAGCTCAAAATAAAAAAAGGGGGCAGTCACACTACTGGAAGTGTACTTTAGACCCCCAAATAGTGAGAGGGAGGTAGAAGAACAAATATGTAGACAAATTTCTCAGTGCAAAAATAAGGAGGCAATAATAGTTGGGGATTTCAACTACCCTAATATCAACTGGGATATAAACAGAATGAAGGGCACAAACTTCTTGAACTGCATTCAAGAGAACTTTTTTAGCCAGCACGTAACAAGCCCAATGAGAGGAGGCACAATTCTAGATTTAGTCTTAGAAAATGAAGCTCGGCAAGTGGATGAAGTCACAGTGGGTGACCATTTTGGAGCTAGTGACCATAATACAGTTAGATTTAGCATTATTATGAAAAAGGACAAAGATAGAACAGGAGTAAAAATTCTAAACTGGGGGAAGGCAAATTTTACGATGCTGAGAGGTGATGTGGCGAAAATGGACTGGATACAGCTACTTGAAGAAAAATCAGTGGCAAACCAGTGGGAGGCATTCAAAAGTGTGATTCTACAGGCACAGTGGAGACATGTCCCCACAAAGATAAAGGGTGGTACTCCCAAATCTAGAGCCCCCTGGTTATCTAGAAGCATATAGGGTAAGATAAAGCAGAAAAAGAAAGCTTATGACAGTCACAAAAAACTTAATACTTGAGAAAGCCTAGAGGAGTATAGAAAGTCCAGAGTGAAGTAAAAAAAAGGAAATTAGGAAAGCAAAGAGAGAACATGAAAAGATATTGGCAGGTAAAATCAAGGAAAACCCAAAGATGCTTTATCAGTACATAAAGAGCAAGAGGATAACTAAGGAAAGGGTAGGGCCTAACAAAGATGTACAAGGTAACTTATGCGTGGAGACAGAAGATGTGGGTAGTGTTCTTAATAAATTCTCTGTCTCTGTCTTCACAAAGGAGAGGGATGATGCAGACATTGAGATTAAAGAGGAGGGGTGTGAAATATTAGATACGATAAGCATAATGAGAGAGGAACTAGTAGAGGGTCTGGCATCCTTGAGAGTGGATAAATCACCAGGGCTGGATAGCTTGTATCCCAGGCTGTTAAAGAAAGCCAGGGAGGAAATAACGAATGCTCTGAGGATAATTTTCAAATCCTTACAAGATACAGGCGAGTTACCAGAGGACTGGAGGTCTGTGAACGTTGTACCATTGTTTGAAGAGGGTGCAAGGGATAGGCCAAATAATTATAGTGGTGGGCAAAATATTAGAATCAGTTCTGAGAAATAGGATGAACTGTCACTTAGAAAGGCACAGATTAATCAGGGATAATCAGCATGGATTTATTAAGGGAAGGTTGTGTCTTACTAACTTAATTGAATTTTTTGAGGAAGTAACAAGAAAGATTGGTGAGGGTAGTGCAGTGGATGTAGTCTACATGTATTTTAATAAGGCATTTGACAAGGTCCCACATGGCAGACCGGTCAGAAAAGTAAAAGCTTATGGGATAGAGGGGAATGTGGCGAGTTGGATCCAAAATTGGCTCAGTGACAGGAAACAAAGGGTAATGGTCGACGGATGTTTTTGCAAATGGAAAGCGGTTTCCAGTGGCGTTCCACAGGACTCAGTGTTCGATCCCTTACTGTTTGTGGTCTATATTAATGATTTGGACTTAAATGTGGGAGGCATGATTGGGAAATTTGCAGATGACACAAAAATTGGCCATGTAGTTGATAGTGAAGAGGATAGCTGTAGACTCCAGAATGATCTCACTGGTTTGGTTGAGTGGGCGGAAGAGTGGCAAATGGAATTCAATCTGGAGAAGTGTGAGGTAATGCATTTGGAGAGGGCAAATAAAGCAAGGGAATACACAATAAATGGGAAGATATTGAGATGAGTAGAAGAAGTGAGAGACCTTGGAGTGCATGTCCACAGGTTCCTGAAGGTGACAGGACAGGTAGATAAAATGGTGAAGAAGGCATATGGAATGCTTTCCTTTATTGGCCAAGGCTAGAATACAAAAGCAGGATGTCATGCTGGAACTGTATAAAACACTGGTTAGTCCACAGCTGGAGTAGTGCGTACAGTTCTGGTCACCACAGTATCGGAAGGACATAATTGCTTTGGAGAGAGTAATGAGGAAATTTACAAGAATGTTGCCAGGGCTTGAAAATTGCAGCTATGAGGAATTATTGGATAGGCTGGGGCTGTTTTCCCTAAAACAGAGGAGGCTAAGGGGTAACTTAATTGAGATGTACAAAATTATGAAGGGCCTAGATAGAGTAGTCAGGATGGACCTGTTTCCCCTAACGGAGAGGTCAATTACCAGGGAGCACTGATTTAAGGTGATTGGTAGAAGGATTCGAGGGAAAATGAGGAAATACGTTTTCACCCAGAGAATGGTGGGTGTCTGGAATTCACTGCCCGGAGCAATGATGGAGGCAGAAACCCTCAACTTATTTAAAAGGTACCTGGACCGGCACCTGAAGTGCTGTAACCTGGAAGGCTATGGATCAGGTGCTGGTAGGTGGGATTAGAATGGGCAGCTAGTTTTTTGAGCTGGCACAGACATAATGGGCTGAATGGCCTCTATCTGTGCCATAACTTTTCTATGGTTCTATGCTTCTATAAGAAAATGGAGCAGAAGTAGGCCATCCGGCCCTTCAAGCATGCTCTGCCATTCAATAAGATCATGGCTGATCTGACTGTGGGCTTAACTGCACTTTCCTGCCAGCCCCCCATGCCCTTGACTCCCATGTAGATCAAAAATCTGTCTAACACAGCCTTGAATATATTCAATGACCCAGCCTCCACTGCTTTCTGCGGAAGAGAATTCCAAAGATTCGCGATCCTCTGAGAGAACAAATTCCTCCTCATCTCCATCTTAAAAGGGAGACCCCTTATTTTGTAACTGTGCTCCCTAGTTCTAGATTCCCCCATGAGGGGAAACATCCTTTCAGCATCTACCCTGTCAAGCCACCTCAGAATCTTATATGTTTCAATAAGATCACCTCTCATTCTTCTAAACTCCAGAGAGTATATGCCCAACCAGCTCAACTTTTCCTCATAAGACAACGCCTTCATCCCAGGAATCAGCCTAGTGAACCTTCTTTGAACTGCTCTGGTCATAGAAGACAGAGGGTAGCAGTGGAAGGGTGCTTTTCTGAATGGAGGGCTGTGACTAGTGGTGTTCCACAGGGATCAGTGCTGGGACCTTTGCTGTTTGTATTATATATAAATGATTTGGAGGAAAATGTAGCTGGTCTGATTAGTAAGTTTGCGGACGACACAAAGGTTGGTGGAGTTGCGGACAGTGATGAGGATTGTCAGAGGATACAGCAGGATATAGATCGGTTGGAGACTTGGGCGGAGAAATGGCAGATGGTGTTTAATCGGACAAATGTGAGATAATGTATATTGGAAGATCTAATACAGGTGGGAAGTATACAGTAAATGGCCTTAGGAGTATTGACAGGCAGAGAGATCTGGGCGTACTGGTCCACAGGTCACTGAAAGTGGCAACGCAGGTGGATAAGGTAGTCAAGAAGGCATACGGCATGCTTGCCTTCATCGGTCGGGGCATAGAGTATAAAAATTGGCAAGTCATGCTGCAGCTGTACAGAACCTTAGTTAGGCCACACTTAGAATATTGCATGTAATTCTGGTCGCCACACTACCAGAAGGACGTGGAGGCTTTGGAGAGGGTACAGAAGAGGTTTACCAGGATGTTGCCTGGTCTGGAGGGCATTAGCTATGAGGAGAGGTTGGATAAACTCGGATTGTTTTCACTGGAACAACGGAGGTGGAGGGGCGGCATGATAGAGGTTTACAAAGTTATGAATGGCATGGACAGAGTGGATAGTCAGAAGCTTTTTCCCAGGTTGCAAGAGTCAGTTACTAGGGGACATAGGTTTAAGGTGTGAGGGGCAAAGTTTAGAGGAGATGTGCGAGGCAAGTTCTTTACACAGAGGGTGGTGAGTGCCTGGAACTTGCTGCTGGGGGAGGTGGTGGAAGCAGGTACGATAGCGACGTTTAAGAGGCATCTTGACAAATACATGAATAGGATGGGAATAGAGGGATACGGTCCCCAGAGGTGCAGAAGGTTTTAGTTTAGACAGGCATCAAGATCGGCGCAGGCTTGGAGGGCCGAATGGCCTGTTCCTGTGCTGTACTGTTCTTTGTTCTTTTGCTTCCAATGCAAGTATATCCCTTCTTAAGTAAGGAGACCAAAACTGTATACAGTATTCTAGGTGCGGTCTCACCAATGTTCTGTCCAGTTGTAGCAAGACTTCCCTACTTTTATACTCCATCCGCCTTGCAATAAATGTCAACATTCCATTTGCCTTCCTAATTACTTGCTGTACCTGCATGCTAACATTTTGTGATTCATGTACAAGGGCACCCAGTTCCTCTGTACTGCGGCATCCTGCAGTCTCTGTTCATTTAAATCATATTCTGCTTTTCTATTCTTCCCGCCAAAGTGGACAAGCTCACATTTTCCCACATTATACTCTATCTGCCAGATTGTTACCCACTCACTTAACCTATCTATATCCCTTTGCAGATTCTCTGTGTACTCCTCATGACTTGCTTTCCTACCTATCTTTGTATCATCAACAAATTTATCTACAATATACTCGGTCCCTTCATTCAAACCATTAATATAGATCGAAAATAGTTGAGACCCCTGCACTGATCCCTGTGGCAATCCACTGGTTACAGTTTGCCAATTTAAAAATGCCCCATTTATCCTGACTCTCTGTGCCCTGTGCGCCAATCCTCTATCCATGCTAATATATTACCCCAACCACCTAATCTTCTGTAGTAACTTTTTATGTGGCACCTTATCAAATGCCTTTTGGAAATCCAAATACGCTGTATCTACTGGTTCCCCTCTATCCACCCTGCTTATTACATCTTCAAAGAACTATAATCAGTTTGACAAACATGACTTCCCTTTCATAAAACCATGTTGACTCTGCTCAATTGTATTATAGTTTAGTTTAGAGATACAGCACTGAAACAGGCCCTTCGGCCCACCGAGTCTGTGCCGACCATCAACCACCCATTTATACTAATCCTACACTAATTCCATATTCCTACCACATCCGCACCTTCCCTATATTTCCCTACCACCTACCTATACTAGGGGCAATTTATAATGGACAATTAACCTATCAACCAGCAAGTCTTTGGCATGTGGGAGGAAACCGGAGCACTCAGAGGAAACCCACGCAGACACAGGGAGAACTTGCAAACTCCACACAGGCAGTACCAAGAATTGAACCCGGGTCGCTGGAGCTGTGAGGCTGCGGTGCTAACCACTGCGCCACTATGATTTTCTAAATGTCCTGCTGCTACTTCCTTTATAATGGATTCCATCATTTTATCAATGACAGATGTTAGGCTAATCGGCCAATGGTTTCCAGCTTTCTGTCTCCCTTCTTTCTTGAATAGAGGTGTTACATTTGTGGTTTTCCAACCCGCTGGGACCGTTCCAGAATCTAGGGAATTTTGGAATGTTACAACCAATGAATTCACTGTTTCAGCAGTCACTTCTTTTAAGACCTTCGGATGCAGACTATCAGATCCAGCCTTTAGTCCCATTAGTTTTCTCCGGTGATAGTGCTTTTAAGTTCCTCCCTTTTGCCTCTTGATTTTCTACTATTCTTGGGATGCTTTTAGTGTCTTCTACTGTGAAGACAGATACAAAATGCTTGTTCAAAGTCTCTGCCGTTTCCTTGTTTCTCATTATTACTTTCCCAGTCTCATCCTCTAAGGGACCAACACTTAGTTTAGCTACTCTTTTCCTTTTTATATACTTGGAAAAGCTTTTACTGTTTTTTTCCATTTCTTGCTGCTTTTCTCTCATGCTCTAATTTCTCCCCTTTTTTTAGTTATCCTTTGCTAGTTTCTAAAATTTTTCCAATCTTCTGGCCTACCACTGATGTTCTCAGCATTATACGCCTTTTCTTTCAGTTTGATACCATCCTTAACTTCCTTAGTTAGCCCCAGATGGTTCATCTGTCTCATAGAGTCTTTCTTTCTCCGTGGAATATATCTTTGTTGAGAGTTATGAAATATCTCCTTAAATGTCTGCCACTGCTTCTCTACTACCTTACCTTTTAACCTATTTTCCCAGTCTACTTTAACCAATTCTCTCTTCATTCCCTTGTAATTGCCTTTATTTAAGTTTAAGACACTGGTTTCAGACCCAAGTTTCACACCTTCGATCTGAATGTGAAATTCTGTCATGTTATATTCACTTTTGTCTGGAGGATTCTTTACAAGAGTTCATTAAATAATCCTCTCTCCTAACACATTACCATATCTAAAACAGTCTGCTCCCTGGTTGGTTCCAGAATGTATTGTTCTAAGAAACTGTCCCAACTACACTGTATGAACTCATCCTCGAGGCTACCTTTGCCAAATTAATTTGTCCAATCGATATGAAGATTAAAATCATCCACATTATTGCAGTATCTTTCATACAAGCACCCATTGGGCTGGATTTTGTTCCCAGCCCAACGTCGGATTCCATGGCGGGCACGGGCGTCGGAGAATTGGAGTGGCAGCAGCCGCCACGGAACCTGACACCGGGATTGCCGGGCCCGATCTTCCCAGCGGTGGGGAAGCTCCATGGTGGCCCCTCTGCCACTCTGCAACGGGATCCGAGTTAGCATATGTAAATTACATCTTAGCATGATTTAAAATGCAAACCACAGCAATCTTACCTTCAGTTCCCAATCTTCAGCATGACATGCAACACTCATGCGCCTTCATAGAGAGATACAGCACTGAAACAGGCCCTTCGGCTGACCATCAACCACCCATTTATACCAATTTTACATTAATCCCATTTTTCCCTCTCACAGCCCCACCTTCCCTCAATTCTCCTACCACCTTCCTACACTAGGGGCAATTTTTACAATGGCTAATTTTATCTATCAACCCACAAGTCTTTGGCATGTGGAAGGAAACCAGAGCACCCAGAGGAAACCCACACAGTCCTAGGGAGGACTTACAACCTCCACACAGACAATACCCAGAACCAAACCTGGGTCGCTGGAGCTGTGAGGCTGTGGTGCTAGCCACTGTGCCACCTTCTGGGGAAAGCTAGCACCACCGAGCTGGAGAAGGGGTGAACTCTGCACTCTGTTGGGTTTAGGGGAGGAAGGGGTGAACTGTACATTATGGTATGCTGTTTGCTGAGCTGGCAGCCTTTTAAAAATGGTGCCAGTACTTGCTCCTTCAACAGGTGATGCCATGAACGGTGTTGCCGAGGCCACCTCTGCCATGTGACAGGGTGGGGGAGGCAGCGGCAGCCGCCATGTCATCGCAGCGGCGACACAGGTCCCATGGGGACTGCCTTGTTCTGTGCCTGCTGCCACTGCTGGCGGCAGGACTACAAAATCCAGTCCATTATTTCTTGATTTATCCTCTGTCCTACATTGTAGCTACTGTTGGGGGGGGCCTATAAACCACTTCCAGTGACTTCTTTCCTTTGCTATTCCTTACCTCCACCCAAACTGATTTTATATCTTGATCTTCCAAGCCAAGATAATTTCTCACAACTGTACTGATCTTATCCTTTATTATCAAAGCTGCCCCAACTCCTTTTGCTTTCTTCCTATCTTTCCGAAATGTCAAATATCCTTGAATATTCAGTTCCCAGCTTTAGTCACTTTGCAACCCGTCTCTGTAATGGTTATCATATCATACTCATTTATTTCTATTTGCACCATCAATTCATTCATCTTGTTAAGAATACTGCGTGCATTCAGATAAAGAGCCTTTAATTCTGTCTTTTTACCATTTTTCCCTCCTCTGGCCTTCTTTGCTGGTGCACCCTTATGTTTGTACACTCTGTCCCTTCCTGTCACACTCTGGTTATCATTACCCATATCACTACTCTGCACTATTACCTTGTCCTTTCTCTTTAACCTTCCAAATCTCCCTTCACATGAACCCTTCCCCACACCCCCACACCCCCCACCCCAAGCACTATTTGGTTTAAAGCCCTCTCTACAGCCCTTGTTATATGATTTGCCAGGATACTGGTCCCAGCGTAGTTCCAGTGAAGGCCATTCCAACAGAACAACTCCCTCTTTCCCCAGTACTGGTGCCAGTGTCCCATGAATTGAAACCCATTTCTCCCACACCAATCTTTGAACCACGTATTCAACTCTGTGATCTTATTTATCCTATCCCAATTTGCTCGTGGCTCACCTAGAATCCAGAGATTATTACCTTTGCGGTTTTGCTTTTTAATTTTGCCCCTATGTGCACATACTCCCTCAGCAGAATCTCTTTCTTAGTCCTACCTATGTCATTTTTGCCCACATGGACCACGACAATTGGATCCTTGCTATGGAGGGAGTGCAGCAAAGGTTTACCAGACTGATTCCTGGGATGGCAGGACTGACGTATGTGGAGAGATTGAGTAGGTTAGGATTATATTCGCTGGAGGTCAGAAGAGTGAGGGAGGATCTCATAGAAACCTATAAAATTCTAACAGGACTTGACAGGGTAGATGTAGGAAGGATGATCCCGATGGTGGGGGAGTTCAGAAGCAGGGATCATAGTCTAAGGATACGGGGTAAACCTTTCAGGACTGAGATGAGGAGAAATTTCTTCACCCAGCGAGTGGTGAGCCTGTGGAATTTGCTACCACAGAAAGTAGCTGAGGCCAAAACATTGTATGTTTTCAAGAAGGAGTTAGATATAGCTTTTGGGTCTAAAGGGATCAAAGGGTATGGGGAGAAAGTGGGAACAGGTTACTGAGTTGGATGATCAGCCATGATCATAATGAATGGTGGAGCAGGCTCAAAAGGCCGAATGGTCTACTCCTGCTCCTATTTTCTATGTTTCTATCCTTCCCCTCCCACTCCAAGTTCCTCTCCAGCCCCAGGGCAATGTCCTTAACCCTGGCACCAGGCAGGCAACACAGCCTTCGGGACACACATTCTTTATTGCAGAGAGCAGTATCTATTCTCCTGACTATACTGTCCCCTACTACAACTATATTTCTTTTTACTCCTCTCACTTGAATGGTCCCCTGCATCATGGTGTTGTGGTCAGTTTGCTCATCCTCCCTGCAATCTCTGCTCTTGTTCACAGAAGCAAAAACATTGAACCTGTTGGGCAAGTGCAAGGCTGAGGCTCCTCCATTGCTACCTTCCGGATCCCCATACCTACCTCAGTATATGACTTTCTTCTTTGATTCATTTTTATTATCTTGATCATGCATTATTTTGGAATATTCTAAGAGCGAAGTCCAAAGTACGGAAAGTCCTCATCAGAGAACTCCTCTTTGCTGACGATGCTGCTTTAACATCTCACACTGAAGAATGCCTGCAGAGTCTCATCGACAGGTTTGCGTCTGCCTGCAATGAATTTGGCCTAACCATCAGCCTCAAGAAAACGAACATCATGGGGCAGGATGTCAGAAATGCTCCATCCATCAATATTGGCGACCACGCTCTGGAAGTGGTTCAAGAGTTCACCTACCTAGGCTCAACTATCACCAGTAACCTGTCTCTAGATGCAGAAATCAACAAGCGCATGGGTAAGGCTTCCACTGCTATGTCCAGACTGGCCAAGAGAGTGTGGGAAAATGGCGCACTGACACGGAACACAAAAGTCCGAGTGTATCAGGCCTGTGTCCTCAGTACCTTGCTCTACGGCAGCGAGGCCTGGACAACGTATGCCAGCCAAGAGCGACGTCTCAATTCATTCCATCTTCGCTGCCTTCGGAGAATACTTGGCATCAGGTGGCAGGACTATATCTCCAACACAGAAGTCCTTGAAGCGGCCAACACCCCCAGCTTATACACACTACTGAGTCAGCGGCGCTTGAGATGGCTTGGCCATGTGAGCCGCATGGAAGATGGCAGGATCCCCAAAGACACATTGTACAGCGAGCTCGCCACTGGTATCAGACCCACTGGCCGTCCATGTCTCCGTTATAAAGACGTCTGCAAACGTGACATGAAATCGTGTGACATTGATCACAAGTCGTGGGAGTCAGTTGCCAGCATTCGCCAGAGCTGGCGGGCAGCCATAAAGACAGGGCTAAATTGTGGCGAGTCGAAGAGACTTAGTAGTTGGCAGGAAAAAAGACAGAGGCGCAAGGGGAGAGCCAACTGTGCAACAGCCCCAACAAACAAATTTCTCTGCAGCACCTGTGGAAGAGCCTGTCACTCCAGAATTGGCCTTTATAGCCACTCCAGGCGCTGCTTCACAAACCACTGACCACCTCCAGGCGCGTATCCATTGTCTCTCGAGATAAGGAGGCCCAAAAGAAAAAAAAAAGAAAGAATTTTGGAAATGTATTCTAAGGATCAACATCTAAAACTTTTTAAATGTTTTTTTCTTCTGCCATGCAATTTTATTTTCCCAGTTTTCAGGTACAAATCATAGCTGCAGAGTCTTGGTCTGTAGGAGGTGGTGAACTGGACAGACATCCTGTCTTATTTTATTACTCGATCTCTTCAAATGGCTTCAGCTCAGATCAAGTGGGTTTTCCATGTTGCAAATATGCATCCTCAACCTATTGCACAGCACAGTTGGAGCCATTATCTTTAATTGTTTCATTCTTTGTTTTCCCCCAAAACACTAGTTTGAGATCATTTGTAATTTTCTTTGGGTGGGATGGAGGGGGCAAAATATTTGGCTATGGTCAAAGTTTCTATTTGTATCTGCCTAATATTATCTGCAATACAGAGCCTCTCTGAGCAACTGAATTTACTCTGAAATGGACTAAGGGCATCTCTTGTTTTGGTCAAATGTTCTGAGGAAGTAGATTTTCAAAGAATTTGCAATCAAAGGATTATACATTGTAATTCTTTGCTGTGGTTTAGCTTAGACAATGCAGCATTCTATGTAGACATTAGTTATGGTTAATTATCTTTCATAACTATCTTTAGCTCATGCTGGCATGAAGTAAAGATAATAAATGGCCTTGTTATTTATGTATCTTTGTAAGAGGTACCCATTTAGCTCTAGACTTCATGTTCCTTTCCTGTCACGATTGAAGACTCATTTGTAAGCAGTAGAGATTGATTTTATTGATAGACGAGAAGAGAAAAGCGTTTGAATCTATTCCCCATATCACTGTGAAGGAAGAATTACAATCTGTTTGTACCACGTCAATGGTTATATTTAACTGTAGACATTCTGATCAGAGCCGCAGGGATTACTGGTAGGCATCACCTGCCAGACACCCAGGGTTAAGATCAATTAACTAGATTCAAGACACCAGGTATAATCAGTACTCTCTATGGAACATATACAACAAGATAGCAATGACAGATAAAGTTTGGAGTCTACCATGACAGATATCACTGAACAGACATCAGCTGTCATTGGCATGGATCTTGGGAAATGATGATGACACATTACATAAGTAGCTTGTCATTTGCTGTGGTTTGTGCTAATATGGTGACAGTCGCAGTACCGTGTATTAACATTAATCAATCATTTGCCAGCAGAATAGAATTCTACATAATATGACATTTAATGTCTCAGTATTCTATTGATAAATTGCAAGTAATAGCACAGAGTACAACGAAAGGCAACTGCAAAATTATTAAAGTATAGTGTTGTGTATGTTATTTTTTAATGCATTGTCACACAGATGCCTTTGATACTAATGCTGCACAGAGTGCTGCATGGTATATAGTGTACCACAAACCAAGCTGGCAGGTTTGTAGATTTAATGCAGCATTAATGATGCATAACTGTTTTCTGTTTCGGTTTTGTCCTGTTGGTTTTCTTTTCATAAGTCTGCTTTTATGCAAGGCCACAAAGTCAAATATTTGTAGTGTTTTTATTTAGTTAAATTTGTATCACCAGTGGTGTAACAATTGCAGTACTCTATGCAAGAACTTAGTCAGACGGTGAAGGATAGAATCGAAGCCATGTCTTTATACACTTACAAGCTTTTATTTACAGATACACATTACATATCACGCACCTCCAATCCAACATCACTGTTTCAGCCTGCCTATATACTTCTTTTGAAGGACCAAATCAGACAAAGGGACAAGATAACCTTAATGAATTGGCACGTGCCAAAAGGTAACAAAAACACTAACTATAAAAGGAAACTTAACTAAATATGAGCACAGGTGAGTCCCCAATTAATTCCCACCACCTGATAAAAATTAAACACCCAATTGATATGTAATGAACACTCCATGCATTTAGTTTCATAGACTGACTGATTTTAATTTGAAACTGATCCACTTTCCAAATATTGCATTGACTTTTTTGGATGATAATTATATTTTTATACCAGAGATCCATATGTTGTTCATGAGTTATGCAAATAATCAAGTTGTTTCTCTGGTTTCTGACTCCATGATTGTCAGGATTCTCTGCAGAGTGCGGTGCACAGTCAGTATTCACTCTGTCGAGGATATGCACAGTTAACCTCTTTCATCGTCACCGACTGCACAGGCAGTTATAACCTATGTTTCTACCTACTTTGTGAAATTTGTTTTAATTGTTTGGGCAATACTCATGGCCTAGTCCCTAATCCCCTCCCCTAACCCTAAAGATTCAGTGAATAAGCACAATGTACAGTGACTCTTGAGCCATGCAGACTTTCATAATTTCCAGGTTTCATCCCTGTTCTGTGGTGTTTCAGGTGATTTCAGCTGGGGTAGCAATAAGGATACAATGGAGGGAGTTTTAACCAAAAAAAGGGCAGCTTTAGGTTGGGTGGGGATTAAGGTCTTAAAATTCAGATTCCCACCTCCAACTCGCCCACTTCTAGTTTTAACTGAGGTGGGAAGGTGGGTGAGTGACCAAGGAGGACTGTTGGTGCCTTAAATATGATAATGAGGTTGCAAGCCTCATTGTTATTCTACATTTCAACTTTAACTGTGGTCAGCTGGGTTTCCCAAGCCTTGGGAAACCCAGCAACTGCAACCAGCTGAGAACTTGCTAGATCCAAGAGCTGATTGCTTTTACACCTACCTGCTGGATCCAGAGTGCCTGTCTGGGCAACCCCCGCGATTGGTCAACCCCTGCCCCAGACCTTCCCCGTGAGGCCTCCAGTTCCCCCACCCCGCCCCAGGCCTCCAACCTTCAACTCCCCACCCCCGCGCGGCCTCTAATTTCCCCTCGGTCCAACCCCAGGCCTCTGATTTCCACCCACAGACCTCCTCCCCACCTGACCAGGCCTCTGATTACCACACCCATGCCTCCAACTTGCCCCCCCACCCCCGCACCGAGACTAGCAACCTCTTCTCCTACCCTTGAACCCCAGAACTGGCAGCCACTCCAGACTTGCTTTATTTCTGTCTCCCAATTAACCCACTCCCACACGCGGATCAACTGCCTCGCAGCCCACCCCCTTCCAGGATTGATCAGGCCTGTCAGTCAGGCTGGTTTCTGGGCAGGGAGCAAATTGGTTATGTCACATGCACACCATGGAGTTAAAAATCCACAGTGTGCATGGGAAATCCTGACTTTCATGGGTTCCTGACACCTTTCCGACTCCCCTGCTCCCAGCCGATCAGGTAAATAAAAATCCAGGCCAATAGTTAATAACTGTGTACATGGGCTGGAATGGTCAACAATGAGCTGGTATTCCTGCTCCTGGTTGCTATACTAGAGGCCATGCTTGGAAGTGAGAAGGTGTAGACCTTGGCCAAGGACTTAATTGGAGTTCATGGCAATCCCTAACTTCCCCATCTTCCAGTCAAACAGCTTGCCAACACTGTCTACCTCACACATGAAGAATGGCAACTTGAGTGAGGTACTTGTGTTTGCTCCCTGTTAGGGGTAGCAAAAATTAAATGGGGATCTTGTCATCAAGTTTCTAGCCCATCCTTTCAGATACTGGCAATGAAGGCATTTGTGGGAGCCACCCACTTATGTCTGCAACAGACATGCAGGATTCAGTAACCCTCAACAATAAAATTGTTTTAATATAAAATTATAGAGCTGATTACCCATGTAGGTGCTCCTGGTGTGGGAACAGTGCTTGTTGGGAAATCACAGGCCTGCAGATCTTCATTTTCCTTTCAACTAATGGATGGAGATCTGACTGTGGACCGATGATTTTCTGACCAGTGCTTCCTGAGAACACCTGAATCAGAAACAATGGGTAAGCGCCTGGAGGTGGTCAGTGGTTTGTGAAGCAGCTCCTGGAGTGGCTATAAAGGCCAATTCTAGAGAGACAGACTCTTCCACAGGCGCTGCAGATAAAATTGTCGGGGCTGTTACACAGTTGGCTCTCTCCTTGCACTTCTGTCTTTTTTCCTGCCAACAGCTAAGTCTCGTCGACTCGCCACTCTTTAGCCCCGCCTTTATGGCTGTTCGCCAGCTCTGGCGATCACTGGCGACTGACTCCGACGACTTGTGGTCAATGTCACAAGATTACATGTCGTGTTTGCAGACGTCTTTAAAGTGGAGACATGGACGGCCAGTGGGTCTGATACCAGTGATGAGCTCGCTGAACAATGTGTCCTTGGGGATCCTGCCATCTTCCATGCGGCTCACATGGCCAAGCCATCTCAAGCGCCGCTGGCTCAGTAGGGTGTATCTGCTGGGGATGTTGGTCGCCTCGAGGACTTCTGCGTTGGAGATACGGTCCTGCCACCTGATGCCAAGGATTCTCCGGAGGCAGCGAAGATGGAATGAACTGAGACGTCGCTGGGAATGGGGGGTGCAGCAGGGGAGGGGAGGGGGTGCAGGGGAAGGGGGTGCGAGTGGGGAGCTGGGAAGGGGGTGCGAGGGGGTGGGGGAAGGGGGTGCGGGGGGTGAGTTGGGAAGGGGGTGCAAGGGGGAGGGGGTGGAGGGAAGGGGTGCGAGGGAGGAGGGGGTGGGGGAAGGGGGTGCTGGGGGGAAGATGGTGTAGGGGGGTAAAGGGGGAGGCGTCCGGTGGGGGTCGCGACCCTGGTGAGCGGGCCAGCCCACAGCCTGCACGGCCTCCTCGATATCAGTGTCCTCCAGGCTGATGCTGTGCTTGTGGTCACCATCCAGCTCACGGTGGAGCTTCTTTCCCGGCTCCCAGCTGTGACGGTGGAAGGGCGACTGAGGCCGGATTGAGGACCTGAGCCTCGACGACAGGGCGAGTAGAACTCTACAACCCAGGTGGACGACGAGTCATGCTATACTGACCAGGAATTAAACCTGTGAACATCTGGTCAGTATTACACCCCCAAGATTGTTTACCCACTTCCAGGGATGAGATAATTCAGTTACATAGATAGATTGTAGAAGCTGGGTCTATTCTCTTTAGAGAAGGTTGAGCGGAGGTTTGATACAAGTGTTTAAAATAAAACTGTTACAATAAGATCAGGTGAAGACAGTAACAGACACCTAGACACCCTTCTCACCTAGTTGTAACAGGGTGCTGAAAACAATTATATGTATGAAAGCCATTGATTTCTTTTATACAACTGATATGTTGTCAAGCGTGTTGTCATCCTATAGTATGTGAATATCTATTCCACTTTTATTGGACTACTTGCTTGTTTTTCATTGTCTTTATTTAATTGTAGGAAGCGTGAGGAGGAGAACAAAAGGAAGGAGTTTCAGAAGGAAAAGAACAGATTGGAATCTGAGTTAAATGCAGAGCAAAAAGTAGCAAATCTAGAAGTTAATTGCCAACTTGCAGATTATCATCCAGTAAATGGGGAGAGCTGTTCCCCCACCATTATTTCAGAGCTTGACCAATTGGAGCTGAGAATTCGGGAAGATTCTAAGAGACGATCTAGAAGAAGATCTGAAGAGAAAGCAAGTGTAAGGCCTCTCTTGCAATCTTGGAGGAGTATGAACACCATTCGAAGTCAACTTCCATCTGCAGAAGCTGGAAAAAGAGAACTGAAAAGGGGAAAAGGTAAGGCAGCTTTCAGGACGTGCTTTACACGCAGATTAGTTAAGCAATACTTAGAAAAAATATTTAATGCCGTAGACGTCTCCTATGGCATTGCTTGGTGATAGATTCATTTTCTGGTTGGCAAGATGTAATGAGTGGTGTGCCACAGGGATCAGTGCTGGGGCCTCAACTTTTCACAATTTATATAAATGACTTGGATGAAGGGACTGAAGGTATAGCTGCTAAATTTGCAGTTGACACAAAGATAGTTAGGAAAGTAAGTTGTGAAGAGGACGTAAGGAGGCTATACAAGGATCCAGACAGGTTAAGTGAGTGGGCAAAGATCTGGCAAATGGAGTATAACGTGGGAAAATGTGAAATTGTCCATTTTGGCAGAAACAATAGAAAAGAAACATATTATCTAAATGGTGAGAGATTGCAGAGCTCTGAGATGCAGAGGGATCTGGGTTTCCTAGTGCATGAATCGCAAAAGGTTAGTATGCAGGTACAGCACATAATTAGGAAAGCCAGTAGAATGTTATTGTTTATTGCAAGGCGAATTGAATACAAAAGTAAGGAGGTTATGCTACAGTTATACAGGGCATTGGTGAGACCACATCTGAAGTACTGTGTACAGTATTGGTCTCCTTATTTAAGAAAAGATGCAAATACTTTGGAAGCAGTTCAGAGAAGGTTTATAGGCTAATACCTGGAATGGGTGGGTTGGCTTATGAGGAAAAGTTGGACAGGCTAGGTTTGTATCTGCTGGAGTTTAGAAGAGTAAAAGGTGACTTGATTGAATCATGTAAGATCCTGAGGGATCTTGACAGGGTGGATGTGTAAAGAATGTTTCCCCTTATGGGAGAATCTAGAACTAGGGGTCACTGTTTAAAAATAAGGGGTCGCCCATTTAAGACAGAGATGTGGTGAAATTTTTTCTCTCAGAAGGTCATGAGTCTTTGGAATTCTCTTCCTCAAAAGGCAGTGGAAGAAGAGTCTTTGAATATTTTTAAGGCAGAGGTAAATAAATTCTTGGTAAGCAAGGGGGTGAAAGGTTATCGGGCGTAGGCGAGAATGTGGAGTTGAAGTTACAGTCAGTTCAGCCATGATATTGTTGAATGGCGGAGCAGGCTTGAGGGGCCGAGTGGCCTACTCCTGCTCCTTATTCGTATGTTCGTATAAGACAAACTGGGGGGAATTTTATTCTGCCAACAGGGGTCTCCAGAAGGCCCGCCGAATCTAGTGCCAAACAGGCACTTAAGTGGACAGTGGCGGGCCTTCCACAGGACCAAGGACCCTGTCGCCAGAAGTCCTGCCCTTGGAGAGCTGCCGGTCAATCAGAGGCCAGCAGCTGCAGTAGCACTGTGGGAATGGTTGTGGAGTGTCTCTGAAACCAGGCCTCAGGTAGGTCAGGGCAGGAGGGGTGTAACGGGGCGAGGGTTGAGGGGGAGGGCGAGGAGGGGGATGGACAGCAAGGGCAGGGGGTGATTCCCAGCAGCAACATCCTAGTGAATCTTCTCTGCACCCTCTCCAGTGCAATCACATCGTTCTTATCGTGGGGTGACCAGAACTGTACACAGTATTCCAGCTGTGGCCTAACTAGTGTTTTATACAGCTCCATCATAACCTCCCTGCTCTTATATTCTATGCCTCGACTAATAAAGGCAAGTATCCCAACCTTATGGGTGCCTTCCTAACTACCTTATCTACCTGTGCTTACTGCCTTCAGTGATCTATGAACAAGTACACCAAGGTCCCTCTGACCCTCTGTACTTCCCAGAGTCCTACCATCCATTTTTAGTTTAGTTTAGAGATACAGCACTGAAACAGGCCCTTCGGCCCACCGAGTCTGTGCCGACCATCAACCACCCATTTATACTAATCCTACACTAATTCCATATTCCTATCACATCCCCACCTGTCCCTATATTTCCCTACCACCTACCTATAATAGGGGCAATTGCTAATGGCCAATTTACCTATCAACCTGCAAGTCTTTGGCATGTGGGAGGAAACCGGAGCACCCGGAGGAAACCCACGCAGACAAAGGGAGAACTTGCAAACTTCACACAGGCAGTACCCAGAATTGAACGCGGGTCACTGAAGCTGTGAGGCTGCGGTGCTAACCACTGCGCCACTGTGCCGCCCATTTTATATTCCCTTGCCTTGTTAGTCCTCCCAAAATGCATCGCCTCACACTTCTCAGGATTAAATTCCATTTGCCACTGCTCTGCCCATCTTACTAGCCCATCTATATCATCCTGTAATCTAAGGCTTTCCTCCTCACTATTTATGACACCACCAATTTTCATGTCAACTGCGAACTTACTGATCATACCTCCTATATTCACGTCTAAATCATTAATGTACACTACAAACAGTAAGGGTCCCAGCACCGATCCCTGTGGTACACCATTGGTCACAGGCTTCCAGTCGCAAAACAACCCTCGACCATCACCCTCTGCCTCCTGCCCCTAAGCTAATTTTGGATCCAATTTGCCAAATTGCCCTGGATCCCATGGGCTCTTACCTTCTACCCTGATAAGGTAATTAGTCATGATGGTAAGATAGCAGTTATCAAGCATGGAAATCAAACTGTTAAGGTTCATTCCTCGCGATTGATCGGGGTTGATTACAAAATCTCAGAATCTGAGCAGTTGATAGAGGGAAACGATACACCTTGTACCTCAAATACTCATGTGTTTTGTGATGAAGGTCCTGAGGAGCAGAATTAGGTAGATCAAGGGTTGGATAGTAACGTTAGGGATCATGACGCTCAAGAAAGAGCCATCACATCCAAAGGACAATTACCCCGAGTAGGTACTCGGGTGACATATATTTCAGAGGGGTCTAATAGATGGAGGGATGCAACAATTGTGGGACGTGCAGGAAAATCTACAGGCAAGTTTAAATATTGGTTAAATGTTCAAGATGATGGCCCAGAAGCAAAGTCCATGGACTGGCAGAATGGGGTGATAATGTGCGAGGGAGATCTTCCAGCAGTAGTCCCGAAAGACATCAAAGTGCTAATAGAGGCCGTACTTTGAGCAGATTCCACAATGAAACAAAGGGTAGAGAGCAGTCTTGGAATGGAACTAGAAGCAGAATTCCTCATGACCGTGAAGTTTTAGTGGCCAAAACTTGAGAAATATGTTATTAATAAGATTAGGACAGAATTTAAGATTGGGAGTCAGGCTTTTGGGGCTTTTAAATATTTGGTTTAGATATTAAGCGGAGTAGGTGTGGAATGATTGTAAATCAACAATCCTCTTTATAGAGTATTACTCCCATCCCCGTTAATCGTGTTAGGTCATCACAGAAAGATGATGATATACATCAAGCAGAGATTGAGCAATTGCGAAGCTTGAATGGTCAGTTAAACTGGTTGTGCTCTCAGACTAGACCTGATGCTAGTTTTGATGTGCTGGAGGTAAGCACGATGATGAAACATTCGAAAGTTGAGAATGTTTAAAGGGAAAATAAAACATTAAAAAACTAAATCTGGAGAAATGTGTACTGAAGTTCCCATCCATAGGTGACCCAAAGAACATGAAGCTAATAATTTTTAGTGATGCTTCACATGCTAATCTTGCTGCTTCACATGCTAATCTTGCTGCTGGCTATTCGCGTGCAGCTGGTTTCATAATATTTCTTTCAGGTGAAGCAGTGATTTACTTGTACTTATTTCAATTTAGTATACTGTATTCGCTGCTTGCAATGTGGTCTCCTCTACATTGGGAGACCAAACGCAGATTGGGTGACCGCTTTGCCAAACACCTCCGCTCAGTCCGTAAGCATGAGCCCGAACTTCCGGTTGCTGGCCAGAAAATAAGGAAAGGGAGGAGGAAATGCCTCCGGAGCTGGCTTGGCTACATTCCTCATTATATAATTAAAAGTCAGTAAAGAGTTTCCTAGGTTTCTAGAAGGGAAAGAAAGCCAAACCTTATAAATTAAACTAAAAGGCTCTCTCCGTAATCTAGCTTGCACAGTGGACATTTATAGTTCCATGTAGGTGGTATATCAGAATTTTCAGAATCCATCAGAATAGAGTTATAACAGCACAGAAGGAAGCCATTCGGCCCATCGAGTCTCTGTAGAGCAATCCAATTTGTCCTATTCCCCTGGCTGTATCCTTGTCACCCTGTAGGTTTATTTCCCTCAAGTGCCCATCCAATTTCCTTTTAAAATCATTCATTGTCTCCACTTCCACCACCCTCATAGGCAGCGAATTCCAGGTCATTACCATTCGCTGCATAAAAAAGTTCTTTGTCACATCCCCCTGTATCTCTTACCCAAAACCTTAAATCTGTGTCCCCTAGTCCTTGTCCCATCAGCTAATGGGAATAGATTTTCTTTGTCTACTCCATCCTATCCTGTCATGATCTTGTACACGTCTATCAAATTTCCCCCCAATCTCTTTTGCTGCAAGGAGAATAACTCCAGTTTCTCCAACCTAACCTTGTAGTTAAAATCCGACATTCCAGGAATCATTTTTCCAAAGGTGTGGTGACTAGAACTGGACACAATACTATAGTTGTGACCAAACCAGAGCTTTATAAAGGTTTAGCATAACCTCTCTGCTTTTTGTACTCAGTATCTCTATTTATGTAGCCCAAGAACCTGCCTAGCTAACTACTCTCTCAATGTGTCCTGCCACCTTTAAAGATCAATGCATCGGAACCCCCAGATTCCTGTGTCCTTATATAGCACTTTCTATGGCCTCTACATTGCATTGAAATACATCTACTTTTGTTTTTTAAAGAATATAATAGAATAAATATATTGCAGTTGCATCCCTATTACCTTTTCTCACTTTCCAACTGACAGGGTGGGCACCTGTTTGACCTCTGCCAAAGCCAGTCTTGCAGCTCCAAAATAGGGAGACACTGGAGGCATTTGTAAGCATTTTTCAGGGGATGGGTGGGTACTTTACAGTGTGTTGGCAACTTGGGTGGCTGAAAAGTGTCACTAATGTTGCAGGCGCCCACCAATGGAAAAGCATTAGGTGAACTACCCTATTTCCACAGGGTCAGCACTGGAGGGCACCAACCTAGGAACAGAAGTAGACAGCCCCTCAAGCTTGTTTTTTTTCCTGGAGGATGTTACAGAGATAGGGAGGGTTGTAGGGGCTGGAGGAGGTTACAGAGATGGGGAGGGATGTCGGGGTTGGAGGGTGCTAAAGAGATAGGGAGGGATGTAGGGGCTGGAGGAGGTTACAGAGATGGGGAGGGATGTCGGGGTTGGAGGGTGCTAAAGAGATAGGGAGGGATGTAGGGGCTGGAGGAGTTTACAGAGATAGGGAGGGTTGTAGGGGTTGGAGGAGGTTACAGAGATAGGGAGGGTTGTAGGGACTGGAGGAGGTTGCAGAGATAGGAAGGGTGGTAGCGGCTGGAGGAGGTTACAGAGATAGGGAGGGCTGGAGGAGGTTACAGAGATCAGGAGGGGTGTAGGGGCTGGAGGAGGTTACAGAGATCAGGAGGGGTGTAGGAGGTTACAGAGATAGGGAGGGTTGCAGGGGCTGGAGGAGGATACAGAGATCGGGAGGGATGTAGGAGCTGGTGGAGGTTACAGAGATCAAGAGGCTTGTAGGGGCTGGATGAGGTTACAGAGATAGGGAGGGCTGGAGGAGGTTACAGAGATCAGGAGGGGTGTAGGGGCTGGAGGAGGTTACAGAGATCAGGAGGGGTGTAGGGGCTGGAGAAGGTTGCAGAGATCAGGAGGCTTGTAGGGGCTGGATGAGGTTACAGAGATAGGGAGGAATGTAGGGGCTGGAGGAGGTTACAGAGGTAGGGAGAGTTGTAGGGGCTGGAGGTGGTTACAGAGAGAGTGAGGGTTGCAAAGGCTGGAGGAGGTTACAGATACAGTGAGGGCTGTAGGGGCCGGAGGAGGTTACAGAGAGAGTGAGGGTTGCAAAGGCTGGAGGAGGTTACAGATACAGTGAGGGCTGTAGGGGCCGGAGGAGGTTACAGATATAGGGAGGGTTGTAATCACTGGTGGAAGTTACAGAGATAGGAACGGCTGTAGGGGCTGGAGGAGGTTACAGAGACAGTGAGGGTTGCAGGGGCTGGAAGAGGCTACACAGATAGGGAGGGTTGTAGGGGCTAGAGGAGGTTACAGAGTTAGGGAGGGATGTATGGGCTGGAGGAGGTTACAGTTATGGGGAGGGTTGTAGCAGCTGTAGGGGGTTACACAGATAGGGAGGGTTGTAGCTGCTGGAGGAGGTTATAGGGATAGGGAGGGTTGTAAGGGATGGTGGACGTTACAGAGATAGCGATGGCTGTAGGGGCTGGAGGAGGTTACAGAGACAGTGAGGGCTATAGGGGCCGGAGGAGGTTCCAGAGATAGGGAGGGTTGTAAGGGCTGGTGGACGTTACAGAGATAGGGACAGCTGTAGGGGCCGGAGGAGGTTACAGAGACAGTGAGGGTTGCAGGGTCTGGAGGACGTTACACAGATAGGGAGGGTTATCGTGGCTGGAGGACGTTACAGTTATAGGAGGGTTATAGCAGCTGGAGGAGGTTACAGAGATAGGGAGCATTTTAGGGGCTGGAGGTGGTTACAGGGAGAGGAAGGGTTGTATCGGCTGAAGGAGGTTACAAAGATAGGGAGGGTGTCGGGGCTGCAGGAGGTTACAGAGATCAAGAGGGATGTAGGGGCCGGAGGAGGTTATAGGGATAGGCAGGGTTGTAGGGGCTGGAGGAGACTACAGAAATAGGGAGGGTTGTAGGGGCTGGAGGAGGTTACAGAGAGAGAGAGAGAGTTGTAAGGGTTGGAGGAGGGTACAGAGATCTGGTGGGTTGTAAGGCTGGGGAAGGTTACAGAGATAGGGAGGGTTGTAGGGGCTGGAGGAGTTTACAGAGATAGGGAGGGTTGTAGGGGCTGGAGGAGGTTACAGAGATAGGGAGGGATGTAGGGGCTGGAGGAGGTTACATTTATAGGGAGGGTTGTAGCGGCTAGAGGAGTTTACAGAGATAGGGAGGGTTGTAGCGGCTGGAGGACGTTACAGAGATAGGGAGAGTTGTAGGGGCTGGAGGAGGTTACAGAGATAGGAACGGCTGTAGGGGCTGGAGGAGGTTACAGAGACAGTGAGGGTTGCAGGGTCTGGAGGACGTTACACAGATAGGGAGGGTTATCGTGGCTGGAGGACGTTACAGTTATAGGAGGGTTGTAGCAGCTGGAGGAGGTTACAGAGATAGGGAGAGTTGTAGGGGCTGGAGGTGGTTACAGAGAGAGTGAGGGTTGCAAAGGCTGGAGGAGGTTACAGATACAGTGAGGGCTGTAGAGGCCGGAGGAGGTTACAGATATAGGGAGGGTTGTAAGCGCTGGTGGACGTTACAGAGATAGGAACGGCTGTAGGGGCTGGAGGAGGTTACAGAGACAGTGAGGGTTGCAGGGGCTGGAAGAGGCTACACAGATAGGGAGGGTTGTAGGGGCTAGAGGAGGTTACAGAGTTAGGGAGGGATGTATGGACTGGAGGAGGTTACAGTTATGGGGAGGGTTGTAGCAGCTGTAGGAGGTTACACAGATAGGGAGAGTTGTAGGGGCTGGAGGAGGTTATAGGGATAGGGAGGGTTGTAAGCGCTGGTGGACGTTACAGAGATAGGGACAGCTGTAGGGGCTGGAGGAGGTTACAGAGACAGTGAGGGTTGCAGGGTCTGGAGGACGTTACACAGATAGGGAGGGTTATCGTGGCTGGAGGACGTTACAGTTATAGGAGGGTTGTAGCAGCTGGAGGAGGTTACAGAGATAGGGAGCATTTTAGGGGCTGGAGGTGGTTACAGGGAGAGGAAGGGTTGTATCGGCTGAAGGAGGTTACAAAGATAGGGAGGGTGTCGGGGCTGCAGGAGGTTACAGAGATCAAGAGGGATGTAGGGGCCGGAGGAGGTTATAGGGATAGGGAGGGTTGTCGGGGCTGGAGGAGGTTACAGAGATAGGGAGGGATGTAGGGGCTGGAGGAGGTTACATTTATAGGGTGGGTTGTAGCGGCTAGAGGAGTTTACCGAGATAGGGAGGGTTGTAGCGGCTGGAGGACGTTACAGAGATAGGGAGAGCTGTAGGGGCTGGAGGAGGTTACAGAGATAGGAAGGGTTGTAGCTGCTGGAGGAGGTTATAGGGATAGGGTGGGTTGAAGGGGCTGGAGAGGTTACTGAGATAGGGAGGGTTGTAGGGGCTGGAGGAGGTTACAGAGGTCGGGAGGGTTGCAAGGGCTGGACAGGTTACCGAGATAGGGAGGGTTGTATGGTCTGGAGGAGGATACAGAGATCGGGAGGGTTGTAGGGGCTGGATAAAGTTACAAAGATAGGGAGGCTTGTAGGTGCTCGAGGAGGTTACAGAGATCGGGAGGGTTGTAGGGGCTGGAGGAGGTTACAGAAATAAGGAGGGTTGCAGGGTCTGTAGGAGGTTATTGGGATAGGGAGGGTTGTGCAGGCTGGAAGAGGCTACAGCGATAGGGAGGGCTGTAGGGGCTGGATAAAGTTACAGAGATTGGGAGGGATGTAGGGTCTGGAGGATGTTACAGAGATAGGGAGCATTTTAGCGGCTGGAGGACGTTACAGAGACAGGGAGGGTTATAGAGTCATGGAGTTATACAGCACACAGAAATAGGCCCTTCAACCCATCGTGTCTGTGCCGGCCATACAGCACCCAACTATTCTAATCCCATATTCCTGCACTTGGCCCGTAGCCCTGTATGCCAAGCGTTTCAAGTGCTCATCTAAATACTTCTTAAATGTTGTGAGGGTTCCTGCCTCCACCACCTCTTCAAGCAGTGCGTTCCAGATTCCAACCACCCTTTGGGTGAAAAAATGTTTCCTCAAATCTCCCCTAAACCTCCTGCCCCTTACCCTAAAAGTATGCCCCGTGGTTCTTGACCCCTCCACTAAGGGAAAAAGTTTCCTCCTGTCTAACCTATCAATGCCCCTCATAATCTTGTATACCTCAGTCATGTCCCCCTCAGCCTTCTCTGCTCCAAGGAAAACAACCCTAGCCTTTTCAGTCTCTCTTCATAACTGAAATGCTCCAGCCCAGGCAACATCCTGGTGAGTCTCCTCTGCACCCTCTCCAGTGCAATCACATCCTTCCTATAGTGTGGTGCCTAGAACTGTACACAGTACTCCAGCTGTGGCCTAACTAGCGTTTTATGTAGCTCCATCATTCAGTTAGACCATGACTGATCTGACCCTCAGTTCATTTACTCACCTTGGATACATGTCCCTTGATACTATTACACCACAAAAATCTATCGATCTGTGAAAAATGTTAATTCACCCAGCACCACAGCCTTTTTTTGGGAGCAAGTTCCAGATTTCTACTACCCTTTGTGAGAGAAATGTTTCCTGATTTCACTCCCAAATGGTCTAGCTCCAGTTTTAAGATGATGCCCATCTCTGTGCCTGCCTCAGCCAATCTACTGCTGCTGAAACTCTTGTCCATGCCTTTGTCACCCCAGATTTGACTTATCCAATGTTTTACTGACTCGCCTCCCATCCTGCAGCTTCCAGCAACTTCAGCTCACCCAAAATGTGCTCCAGCCCAAAGATCCAGTAATGGGAAATAAATCAGAACAGATAAGTGAAGTCAGCATAGGGGAACATCAGTGCAAATGCATAATAAGGTTTAAAATAATTATTGAGAAAGACGTAAGTAATACAAAGACCAAATTAATAGATTGAAAGAGCTATTTTTGAGGGAATGAGAATGGAACTAGGTAAGATAAACTGGAAAAAATTTTGACAGATAAAGAGATAGCACAACAATGGAAAAAAATTAAATGGTGATCGATATATATTCCGTTAAAAAGACAAGAACAAACTAGCCACTAATGAATCACCATGGATAAATAAAGAGATGAGTAAAATTGAAGCTAAGGAAAAAGCCATACACTAGCACATCGACAGTAGGGGGAGAAGATGACAAAATAGAGCTCAAATACGTTAGGAAAGAAGTCAAACAAACAGTGAGGAAAGCAAAGAGGAGCTATAAAATTAAGTTATCAAGAGATATAAAAAGAAATAGTAAAATATTGTGCAGGCACATAAATAACAAAACAAGATAGGGATTGGACCACGAAGGGATGCACAAGATAATCTCACAAGTAATGATAGTGAAATGTTGCATAGTTATTTACCTCAGTGTTTACCAGGGAGACTAACAGGGTGGACATGACAGGTGAAGAGATCAAAAATATATAATGGCATTTAAGATAGAAAAGGTGAGATCATTGATAAAGTAATAAAACCACTGGTCCAGATGGATTGCATCTGCGATTATTAAAGTTAGTTTGGGAAGAGATAGCAGAGATGCGATAACATCTTGTCATGCAGGCCCCCACCTGCCACGAATGAGGCACATTAATTTCACCATATGGACATTAAATTTCAAATTGTTGCTGGGAAGAAGAGAAGGCCTGTTACAAGGAATTGCCAGGCCCCTGGCCGGAAAGACATTTTTGCATATTAGCACACAGTGTTGGAACAAAAGAGCTATCCCTGCTCCCATACAATACACAGAACTAGTCAAACCAGTCAGTCACGTGACCAACCTTCTGGCTTACTTGGGGAGTTTTAAGTTGTAGAGACAATGTTTGAACTGGCAGAAAGCTCTTTGCTCCTGGACTGAAAAATACCTCCTCTCCTCCTGTCTGCTCCCATCTCTTTCTCACAGAACTGAAACCCACCGAAGACACATGAACCCCAAGAGAGAAAAGTCTCCTACAGTGAACAAGGTTTAAGAAGAATACTGGGCCCCAACGCAAAGCAAGATCAACCTACAAAACGACTCTACAGCGAGCTCAAAGCACAGTAACAAAAAACCCTCCTCAGAGACCGCCTCAAACTTTTCCACTTTATTTTTTCTTCTGCTCTTTTCTGTCCCTATCGGTATGTATGTATCGCATATGCGTGCTAGCGTGGATGCGTCGTGTATCTGTAGGCGTCAACCAAATTAGAGTTTAAGTTCAATAAAATTTCACCTTTCTTCTTTAAACCTAAGAAAGCCTGTTTGTGCTCATTTCTTTGCCTTATAATTGGAAAGCGGTGAACAAGGATTCACCAAGGGGAAGCTAAAAACACAGTGTGTTTTAAAATAAAACCCTTTTACAATAAGACCAGGTGAAGGCTGAAAGGGACCCCTAGACACCTTTCTCACCTGGTCATAACAATCTGTATAAAATTCATGAGTAAAGGGAATAGTGCCAAAGGACTGGTGGATAGCTAATGTTATTCGTATATTTAAAAGGGAGATAGAATTAGTTCAGGGAGCTCTAGACCAGTTAGCTTAACAACGGTGGTAGGAAAGATTTTGGAAACCTCACTTAAAAATGTAATAGAAGAATATAAAAATATAACAAAGAATAGTCAGCATGGATTTCAAAAGGGAAGGCCATGCTTGATCAACCTTATTAAATTCTTTGAAAAGTAACAGAATGAGTAGACATACGGCATGCTTGCCTTCATCAGTCGGGGCATAGAGTATAAAAATTGGCAAGTCATGCTGCAGCTGTACAGAACCTTAGTTAGGCCACATTTAGAATATTGTGTGAAATTCTGGTCGCCACACTACCAGAAGGACGTGGAGGCTTTGGAGAGGGTACAGAAGAGGTTTACCAGGATGTTGCCTGGTCTGGAGGGCATTAGCTATGAGGAGAGGTTGGATAAACTCGGATTGTTTTCACTGGAACGCCGGAGGTGGAGGGGCGACATGATAGAGGTTTACAAAGTTATGAGTGGCATGGACAGAGTGGATAGTCAGAAGCTTTTTCCCAGGGTGGAAGAGTCAGTTACTGGGGGACATATTTTAAGGTGCGAGGGGTAAAGTTTAGAGGAGATGTGCGAGGCAAGTTCTTTACACAGAGGGTGGTGAGTGCCTGGAACTTGCTGCCGGGGGAGGTGGTGGAAGCAGGTACGATAGCGACGTTTAAGAGGCATCTTGACAAATACATGAATAGGATGGGAATAGAGGGATACGGTCTCCGGAAGTGCAGAAGGTTTTAGTTTAGACAGGCATCAAGATCGGCGCAGGCTTGGAGGGCCGAATGGCCTGTTCCTATGCTGTACTGTTCTTTGTTCTTTGTTTGTTCTTTGTTCTAGACAAGGGTAGTGTTGTAGAGTAATTATATTTGGATTTTTAAAAAGCCTTCAATAAGATACTACGTAGTAGACTCATGAATGCGAACAAAAGCAAAGTACTGTGGAGACTGGAAATCTGAAATAAAAAAAGGAAAAAGAAAGACTGCATTTATATAGCATTTTTCACAACCACCGGATGAATCTAAGCGCTTTACAGCCAATGGGCTCAATTTTACCGGCCCCTCAACGCCGCGGATTGTGGCACGGGGGCCGGTAAAATGCTGCGGGGAGAGGCCCACCTCAACCCGCGACGTTGAGACAGGCCCGCTGCATTTTACTGGCGGCGGTGGGACCTCGGTGCGCCCCCCCCCCCCCCCCCCCCGCTGCATGGTGGCGGCACCACAATCAACATATGGTGATGATTACTTACCTATGCTGATTATGCGGCCAGCCACCTCTCCACCGACACTGCTGGATTGTTTGTTGAAGGGGCAGCCACCACGTGCCGTCCCGTTTACGATCTTAAAAACCGGCGGGTCCTCACTCTGCATTCTTACAGGGAGGAGGGAAGGGGATACACAGGGGTCTAACTCTGCATTCTTAAAGGGAGCGGTTCTGGGATTACTGGAGGGAAAGCTGTGCTGGCATGAAGGGAGGTACTGTGTACCATCCCTCCATTAACAGTGTACGCTCTGTGTTTGTGAGGAAGCAATGGCACACTAGGCACCCTGAGTGTGGGAAGGGTGCCAGAAAGGGCAGAAGCATTAAGGTTTTATGGATGATGGGGGCAATCGATTCAGCTGGTAGGATCTTGATGTGGTCATGCTGTGCCACTCTGAGTGTTGGCCAAGATGGGCAATGCCATGGCACGCCACACAGTTGATCCAGGAAAGCAGCTGATGTAGCCGTCAACACCAATCCATGCCCTGTTAGGAACCTTAAATACATGCAGGGTTCAACTTTATTTATCACATGGAAATAGGTATGGCTCATCTACATTGTGTGATCCTCTGCACTGTATGCGCTGGAGGCAATATCAACAGGCAGATATGATCCATGTGGAGGTCCCCGGTCGTGAGCAGCAGCCCCCAAAGGAGCCCGCCATTGCAGTTGCCGTGCATCTACAGGACCCACATGACATCAGATGTCAGAGCACCAGTGTCAGAGGCAATTGCGCATGTATAGAGGGTGGTGACACGTCTCGGTGCCCTGCTCAAGGATGACCTGCAGCCCATGGGCACCAGTGGACATCCCATGCCTTTGTTCCTCATAGTGGCAGCGGTTCTCAAGCCTGACACCTCTGCAGCCTTTTCGGGGCCCACCATTGTGGGGTCACATAGTCAGCAGTGCACCGCTGCATCAGGGATGTCACCAATGCCCTGCACCGGAGGGCCGGTGAAGATGTCCGCTTCAGGACGGACTCTCACAGCCAGGCCCAGATGGCCATTGGTTCTGGCACCATTGCTGGAGAACCATTGGTTGTAATGTTTATAAACTGCACTCATGTGGTCATCAGGCCTACTGCCAGGCTACCACCTGCAGACATCACCTTTAAAGGAGCCCTCTCAATCTAGGTGAAGCTGGTACGTGAACACCGCAGATGCTTGCAGCGAATCTGTGACTGCTTCTCAGGCAGCTGCCATGACACCTGGGTCTTGCACCAGTCCCGATTGCCACCGCTGTTCACTGAACTGGCTCAGATGGAGGGGTGGCTTCTTGGAGATAAGGGCTATCCTTTGCAGACATGGCTCCTGACACCGGTGAGAGACTCCACCACAGCTGCAGAGGAGAGATACAACGCCAGCCACTGAGCTACATGAGCCACCATTGAGCAGGAGATCGGCGTGCTGGAAGAGTGCCTGTATGGATAGGGTGATGCCCTGTACTACGGGCCAAAAAGGCCAGCTCCTTTCCTTGCTGCTCTGCACAACTAGGCACCCAATAGGCCTGGCATGATGGGGAGAGATGTCAACAGGATTCCTCCTTGGACTCTGAGGACACTGAGGACCTACAATATGAAAGACGCATGGGAGGGTAGATGGCACCCAGGCTATGCACGCAGGGCTAGCAGTGAGGTAGGGATGTACGGAAGTGGCTTACCAGAAAAAGGCTGTCTGCTCCATGGGAACCGACATGACCTCTGCAAGCCACACATCACCCTCGCTCACCTGCTGTGCACCAGTCCACATCTGCAGCATCCCTGTGTAAACTATTAGGGGCAGCAGTTGACTGAGCCAATGTCCATGACACTGGAGACGCTCGTGTGTATAGGGAAGTTGATGGGATTGAAGGCCGATAAATCCCCAGGGCCTGATAATCTACATCCCAGAGTACTTAAGGAAGTGGCCCTAGAAATAGTAGATGCATTGCTGGTCATTTTTCAAAATTCTATAGGCTCTGGAACAGTTCCAACTGATTGGAGGGTAGCTAATGTAACCCCAATATTTAAAAAAGGAGGTGGAGAGAAAACAGGGAATTATAGACCAGTTAGCCTGACATCAGTAGTGGGGGAAATGCTAGAGTCCATTATAAAAGATGTAATAGCAGAGCACTTGGAAAACAATGACAGGATCGGACAAAGTCAACATGGATTTACGAAAGGGAAATCATGCTTGACAAATCGACTGGAATTTTTTGAGGATGTAACTAGTAGAATAGATAAGGGAGAACCAGTGGATGTGGTGTATTTGGACTTTCAGAAGGCTTTCGATAAGGTTCCACATAAGAGATTAGCGTGCAAAATTAAAGCACATGGGATTGGGGGTAAGGTACTGACATGGATAGAGAACTGGTTGGCAGACAGGAAACAAAGAGTAGGAATAAACAGATCTTTTTCCGAGTGGCAGGCAGTGACTAGTGGGGTACCGCAGGGATCAGTGCTAGCCCCCCAGCTATTCACAATATATATTAATGATATAGATGAGGGAATTAAATGTAATATATCCAAGTTTGCAGATGACACAAAGCTGGGTGGGAATGGGAGCTGTGAGGAGGATACAGAGAAGCTCCAGTGTGATTTGGACAGGTTGAGTGAGTGGGCAAATACATGGCAGATGCAGTATAATGTGGATAAATGTGAGGATATCCACTTTGGTGGCAAAAACAGAAAGGCTGATTATTATCTGAACGGCGATAGATTGGGAAAGGGTCCTTGTGCACCAGTCACTGAAAGTAAGCATGCAGGTGCAGCAGGCAGTTAAGAAGGCAAATGGTATGTTGGCCTTCAAAGTAGAGGATTCGAGTACATGAGCAAGGAGGTCTTGCTGCAGTTATACAAGGCCTTGATGAGACCACATCTGGAGTATTGTGTGCAGTTTTGGTCTCCTTATCTGAGGAAGGATGTTCTTGCTATGGAGGGAGTACAGCGAAGGTTCACCAGACTGATTCCTGGGATGGCAGGACTGACATATAAAGAAAGATCGGGTCGATTAGGCTTATATTCGCTAGAGTTTAGAAGAATGAGGGGGGATCTCATAGAAACCTACAAAATTCTAACAGGACTAGACAGACTAGATGCAGGAAGGATGTTCCCGATGGCGGGGGAGTCCAGGACCAGGGGTCACAATCTAAGGATAAGGGATAAGCTATTTAGGACTGAGATGAGGAGGGATTTCTTCACCCAGAGAGTGGTGAAGCTTTGGAATTCTCTACCACAGAAAGCAGTTGAGGCTAAATCATTAAATATATTCAAGAAAGAGTTAGATATAGTTCTTAGGGCTAAAGGGATCAAGGGATTCGGGGAGAAAGCAGAAACAGGGTACTGAGTTTGGATGATCAGCCATGATCGTATTGGATGGCGGTGCAGGCTCGAAGGTCCGAATGGTCGTCGCCACTATTTTTCTATGTTCCTATGTTTCTATGTAATGGTGGCATGGCAATGATGTTATTGCATACGTTGGCTTTTCTGAAGGGCCAATGGTGCAAAGGGATGTGACATTGGCACTACATGCTGACACACATCATTTGCACAGAGAAAAGGACACACATGTTGGTGAAGAACATTTAGTGAAAGAGGGATTTACATTGCTGTGACACCCGTGCATTCCCATTTCTGTCAGTGTGTTCTCTGTAAATCTCTGTAATACCTTTTATGGTGTATTTAAGTCTCACGTCATGGAATGTGCAAATTTAAGATTATTCACCCAGGTACAGCACGCCTACAAGAAGGAATGTTACACTTGAGGGGGAGAAGAGGATTGTAACTTCACAGGACACTGGGACACAGCAGGGTAAGTATGTGGCAGCAAAGCAGAAAGTGCTGGGGTATTTCAGCAGGTCAGGCAGCATCTGTGGAGAGAGAAGCAGAGTTAACTTTCAGGTCTGTGAACTTGAACAAGTTAACGTTCCACAGATGCTGCCTGACCTGCTGAAGTTCTGCAGCACTTTCCGCTTTTCAGCCCAATGAAGTACTTTATGAAGTGCAGTCACTATTGTAATGCAGGAAACACGACAACCAGTATGCACACAGCAAACTCCTACGAACAGCAATGTGTTATTGACCAGATAATTTGTTTTCGTCATGTTCATTGAGGGATAAATACTGGCCAGCACACTGGGGATAACTCCCCTGCTCTTCTTTGAAATAAAAACAGAAAATTCTGGAAATACTCAGCAGGCCAGGCAGCATCTGTGGAGAGAGAAGCAGAGTTACTGTATCAGGTCCATGACCTTCCATCAGAAGGAGAAAGTTAGAAATGTAATTGGTTTTAAGCAAATGAAAGGTGAGGAAGCGGGGAAAAGAAGAAAAGGGAAGGTCTTTGATTGGGTGGAAGACAGGAATGATTAAATGACAAAAGAGTTGGTGGTGCAAGGCCAAAGGGAGTGATAATGGGATAAGTAAAGAAACAAAAGATATCTAGAGGAGATGTGAATGGCAGAATACTTAACAGCTGCCACCAGAAAGCAAAATCAAGAGTAAAACGAGAGAAAAAACAAAACCTGCAAAGAAAAAGGAAACAAAATGGGGCCAGAGTTATGGTCTGAAATTATGGAACTCAATGTTGAGTCTGGAAGGCTGTAAAGTACCTAATCGCAAGGTGAGGTGCTGTTCCTCAAGCTTATGTTGAAGTCCATTGGAACAGTGCAGGAGGCTGAGGATAGAGAGGTCAGCATGAGAGCAAGGTGGAGAATTAAAATGAGAGGCAACCGGAAGCTCGGGATCACGCTTGTGAACTGAACAGAGATGTTCCGCAAAAGGGTCACCCAATCTGTGTTTAGTCTCCCCAGTGTACAGCAGACCATATTGTGAACAGCGAATACAGTATACTAAATTGAAAGAAGTACATGTAAATCGCTGTTTTACCTGGAAGGAGTATTTGGGGCCTTGGTGGGTGAGCAGAGAGGAGGTGAAAGGGCAGGTGTTGCATCTGCTGCTATTGCATGGAAAGGTGCCCTAGGAAAGGGAGGGGCTGTTGGTGGTGACTGAGGAGAGGACCAGCGTGTCGCAGAGGGAATGGTCCCTTCGAAATACTGAAAGGGGAGGGTGGGGAAAATGTGTTTGGTGGTGGCATCACGCTGGAGGTGGCAAAAATGGTAGAAGGTGATCCATTGCTTATGGAGACTGGTAGGGTAGAAGGGAACGCTGTCCTGGTTCTGGGAGAAAGGAGGAGTGAGAGCAGAAGTGCAGGACGTGGGATGGACATGATTGAGGACCCAGTCAACCATGGTGTTGGGGGAACTGGTCCTTGGTTGAGGAAACAGGAAGACATATCAGAAGAGTCTCAAACTGTCTCTTCTTGTAGTTCTGACTTTCTGATGTTTTTGCAGCTTGGTCTCCTTCACCCAACTATTGGTGACTGTGCCCTTAGCCAACTAGATTGGACCAGATTAATGCACAGGCTCCAGCTAAATATGGCCCCCTCCTACTCACCCCACCACTGACCCCAGTAAACATGCAGAAAAACTGCATCTGCCAGTTTCATGTATGTGTGGTGTATTGTGACAACCTTCGCTTTATTGTTAGTGCAGGGTGTAACCATTCTTTGAACCTATTTCTTGATGCATTGTATTACACATTTATGTTTTAATGGATTGGAGGCTGTGGTTGTGCTGAGGGGGCCCAAATTCTTAATCCAGCTCCATGTCTGGAATTCCCTTCCTAAAATTCTGCAGTTTTAAGACCCTCCTAAAGTTCACCTCTCCGATCAAGCTTCCTATCTCCTCCTTTGTTTCACATCCACGTTTAACTGCTTATGCCTCTGTGAAGTGCCTTGCAGACTTCTTCTATGTTGAAGGCACTTTATGAATGCAAGTTGTTGTTTTAGATGATGGGTTGCATTCCGGCGAGCTGCAAAAACGGCGCAGCGCACACGCGAGATATGCACCGCTGAGCCGCCACAATATTTAGCGCGGCGGCTCATTTACATGGAGGGGGCAGAACGCCTGCCCCCGATGATGTAGACGGGAAAGGCGCTCTGTCCCCGGCAATGGCGTCTTGTGCCACCGCTCCGGTGCCAGCGCCATTTTTAAAGGGCTTCAGGCCCTTCAGACTAATTAAAATTTTGAACGTCACAGAATGTTGAAAAATAAAGTTAGACGTTTATTCACATTTTCAATCCCCTCTCCCACACCCCCAATGACTAGTCAGCTCATTAATTGACCTCTCCCCCCCAAAAAAACTTTTATTCCGATCCTGACCTAACCCCCCCCCCCGAACCTTGTTAACTTTAACCCTCAACCCCTTCCCACCATCCCCTCCACCAATCAGAAGAGTTTTCCCTGCTACCCACCGCCCCCCCCCCCCCCCCCCCCCCACTGCCTCCCACCAATGTCTGCCGCAGATCTCCGAAC
Organism: Heterodontus francisci; assembly: GCF_036365525.1. Lineage (NCBI taxonomy): Eukaryota > Metazoa > Chordata > Chondrichthyes > Heterodontiformes > Heterodontidae > Heterodontus > Heterodontus francisci. The sequence goes on along the minus strand of NC_090372.1, from coordinate 125,588,943 downwards.
GGGAGTTCTGGCAACCAGCCGGAATATTGGAGCGAGACATCTGTCATTACAAGGCAAGTCATTATTCATTAATAACCATTTATATTAATATTTAAATTAAATCTCTGAGCCATGCAACGAGGGGCCACCACAAGGCCTTGCCGCTGCCGGTAAAATGGAGCAGGGCCTTCCTGGCATCGAGGTCCGTGGCAGGCCTCTCCTGCAGGTATTTTCCGGGCCCCCCCACCACAACCGCTGACGTTGAGGGGCTGGTAAAATCCAGCCCGATGTTTTAGATGATGGAATTGTGTCCTGTTGTAATTCAGGGCCCAAGTCTTCATTACTGGCTTATGGTGGATCACTAACAGAAGTAGATTTCTCAGTACACTGAATAGCTTAACAGTAGTTTTCAATCAGTCAGATGGAAGGAAATACTCCTTTCACTTTGAAAACTTAATTCACAAAACTCATCAAAGAAAAAAAGGATTGACTTTGGTGAAGGATTAGAAGATGAATGGGTAAAAAAATTGATATTAGGTTACTAATACAAGGTGAGGGAATAGGAGTATGTGATTTTTAAAGGGTGCGTTTGCTGACAATGCAACCACTAGGTGGCGCAGTACTTGCACGTGCGCAAGTGCAGGCTCTTCAACTGGAAGGACAGTGTCTGTGATGTTCTGGCAGCTGCCAGAATTAAAGATGGTACTGCTCAATTTATCACAGGAAATACTTATGGCTAGGTCATTCCAGCAAACTAACCTTACATTAAGTTGGAAGCCCAGTAATATGCTACTATGTAGTTATCGGATATTAACTGTGATCCTCAGATCCATTTAATATTCCAGTAATCCTATTAAATACAAAAGGAATTTTATGATTGAATTTCCATTGGAAGATAGTGAATTGGCACCCCAATCAATGGAAAAGAAAATCGGGCAGAGTATAAAATGTGCTGCCAATTCGTTATCGTGATTCGTTTATATGCCTGACCAGGACTGATTTCACCCAAACGCAGCTACTAGCTCCCATCCCACTGGCCACTCTCCCCCTCGGCAACTCTCTTCCTCGCCATCCTCCCCTGCAGCCGCTTCCCCCCCTCAGCCACTCGCTGCAGACCTTGCTGCCCCCCCCCCCCCCACTTCCCTGGCTGATAGTTCCCTGCTCGCGCTACCCCGCTCTCCGGTCCCTCACTCGCTCGCTCTGCAGCCCCCCCACTTCCAACCACTAGTTATAGACGGCGCCGCTTCCTTCCTCTTGGCCATTCGCTCCCATGTTTGATCAATCACCACGCGCTGCCCGAAGAAGCAAAGCGGGCTGCAAGGGGCGACATAGGAGCAGGTGGCCGAGATGAGGGAAGCGGCGTGGACTGGAGCGAGTGGCTGGGGGGTGCGGTGGTGGAGAGCGGGGTGGCGCGAAGCGAGGAACAATCAGCCAGGGGAGTGGCTGGGAGCAGCAAGGTCTGGAGCAAGCGGCTGAGAGGAGGAAGCGTTGAGGCCTGGAGTGAGTTGCCGAGCGGGGAGAACAGCTAGTGGGGCAGGAGCAAGTGATGGGGATCGAGCTCCAGCCTCAAAGTCTCCCAATCAGCCACTTCCTCCAGCCAAATGGGGGGCTGGATACCCAGTGATGCTGTATCACGCGTACGCGAAAATGGACCAAGGCGGATACATGATGGCATAATCCCGCGCATGTGCCGCTTAGTCCTGGCAAGATATAACTGCACATGTGTGCAGCTTGGCACACGTTGATGACCGTTGGCTGCTGTGTTATCAGGAATCACTTTGATTTTTAAATGGCATCTATTGAGAGTGTTAATTTTTTAAAAATGTGGATTATATAGTGAATCTCCTGTGCAGTTGCTCACCGTCAGTAATAGAGAGGCCATGGAAGATGGCAAGGTGGAAAGGGTAATTATGAAAATGGGTAGGACAATTTATATGAAGAGAGAGGTTTAAGGAGGATAGGAGATCAGTAAATTCAGAGGAAAGAGGGCAACAGAGCAGAGATGGAAATTGAAATCACCAAGGATGAGGAGTGTTAGTGTGCAGACTGAAGAAGAAAAGGAGGAAGGAGAAATTTTTGGCATGATCAAGCGGGGAAGAGAAGGAAAGATTTTGAAGAAGAGCTCAGAGGGTTGGAACAAGGTGAAGAAGGAGAAAGCATCAAAGAAGTACAGGGAGAGACCAAGCTGTGACTTAGTGATAACTTCTATGCCACCACTGTGATGAATTGGGCAGAGCAGGAGGTGGAAATTGTAGCGAGGCACAGAGGCTTCAGTAAGGGGCAAGATGACACCAGTCGAGCCAGGTTTCAGTCAAAGCCGAGAGATCAATGCTGTCATTCACAATAAGGTGGATGGTTGGTCCCTTGCAGTCTCTGTCTCAGAAGAAGGTTCTGGTCTTCGACAATTAAATTCAAATGTGAAGAATTTCTGCTTATTTCATTTTACTAAGAGAAAATAAGGACTAAATGATTTTTTATGTTCAAAGCCAAGGGAGTATCACAAGTTATACACAAATCTTCCAGTATAGAATTTCCTGTAGTTTTTCAATTACATTAATTTTAATTTCTATATAATTTCTGTCTACCATTTAATCTATTTTTTTTTTGTTTTTAACCAACGTTCTGCTTTTCCCAACAACACCTGCAATGTACCAACACAGTACTCCATTCTTCATTACAACATATAATCCACCTAGATGAGGTCCTGCTTCACCTGGAAGGAGTATTTGGAACCTTGGATGGTGAGGAGAGAGGAGGTAAAAGGATGTCCAATCTCTCTACACCTCTATCCCCCACCAGGACAGTCTGAGGGCTCTCCTTCCAGGTGAAGCAGCGATTTACTTGTATTTCCTTAAATTTAGTATACTGTATTCGCTACTCACAATGCGGTAGCCTCTACACTGGGGAGACCAAACGTAGATTGGGTGACCACTTTGCGGAACACCTCCGCTTAGTCCGAAAGAATGACCCTGAGCTTCCGGTTGCTGGCCATTTCAACACACACCCCTGTTCTCATGCCCACATTTCTGTTGTTGGCCTGGTGCTGTGTTCCAGTGAACATCAACGCAAGCTTGAGGAGCAGCACCTCATCTTTCAATTAGGCACTCTATAGCCTTGCAGACTCAACATTGAGTTCAACAATTTCAGCGCATGACTGGCCTTTTTAAAAATATTTTTCAATTCATTTTATATTATTTTTAACCATGTGCCTTTTTTCATGTGGTGCTTTTGGACAGAGTTGCTCATTACTCTGCTATTAACACTCTCTCTGGACTAATGCTTTGTCTTTCACCACAAGCATTAACACTCTCTTTGCCTTTGTCCCATGACATCTTTGTTATTTGACCTCTCTTGCTCTCTGCCCTATCATACACCTTTCCTTTTGTTCTCTTCCCCACCAAACACCCCCGCCCCCCTCACTTGCTTAAAACCTAATTCTTTTCTAACCTTTGCCAGTTCTAATGAAAGGTCACAGACCTGGAACCTTAACTCTGCTTCTCTATCCACAGATGCTGCCTGACCTGCTAGTATTTTCATCACTTTCTGTTTTTATTTCAGATTTCCATCATCTGTAGTATTTTGCTTTTATATAATCCACCTATCCTTTACCAACCACATCTTCCAACCTCCATGAGCAACACTGAGAAATCCACGATGCATATGTAAAAATTATATATTAAACACAAAGATATCAGGAGAAACAATTCTACATGTTTTTATATTATCAAGTTTGATCTGAATTTACTAACTTGTTTTTCACTTACTGTGTGTACAACATCATGGGAAAGCTTCTAGTTTAAATAAATACAATTAATATTACAGTTAGGGGATCATACAAAACAAGACATATTTCATCCATGGATACAACAACAACCTGTATTTATATATCACCTTTAACATAGTAAAACATCCCAAAGTGCTTCACAGGAGTGTTAACAAACAAAATATGACACTGTGCCACGTAAGGAGATAGTAGGACAGACAACCAAAAGCTTGATCAAAGAGGTAGGTTTTAAGGAGCAACATAAGGGAGGAAAGAGAGGTAGAGAGGTGGAGAGGTGTGCCACGTAAGGAGATAGTAGGACAGATAACCAAAAGCTTGATCAAAGAGGTAGGTTTTAAGGAGCAACATAAGGGAGGAAAGAGAGGTAGAGAGGTGGAGAGGTGTAGGGAGGGTATCCCAGCTCTTAGGACCTCGGCAGCTAAGACATGGTCAGCAATGATGGAGCAATTAAAATTGGGGATGCTTAAGAACCCAGAATTGGAAGAGCACAGATATCTCAGAGGGTTGTAGGACTGGAGAAGATTACAGAGATAGGGAAGGGTGAGGCCATGAGGGATTTTAAAACAAGGATGAGAATTTTAAAATCAAGGCATTGCTTAATCAGGAACCATTGTAGTTGGGTGGTCATAGTTAGGAACCTGTTTTTCAATCCAGCTCATATTGACAATAAATGTATCCTTTCACACCAGAATGTCAGGGTCCTATTTGAAAGGAGCCTCTGCAGTTGCAAAGCAGTTCCTGGTGGATACGATTCATAAAACAATACTGTCCACACTTGAACATAAATTAGTTCTAAATTTGCAATTTCACTCAGAGACCATAATGATAGCTGCTCTGAGATATAGAAATTCCACAGGACGCAATGGGAGTGACCTCTTCAGGTTAAGGTATATTGTTGGGACAGCTGTAGCTTTTTTCTATATGTGGCCCATTCAATACTTGACCTGCAAGTGTTCAATGCTAATGATAGGTGGTAAAAGTGGAAAAGTCTTCTAAGTCCCAGCACTGACATCCCTCATCTTGAAATACTTGAAATTCACCAAAAATATAATTTTTTTAAAAATTACTAAATTTTAGGATTTACAGATAGTTACCAATTTTTGCTTACATTATTAAGAACATTGTTTTTCTTGTAAGTAGGTGCAATTTCAATTGTCACAAAACAAGATGGTCTTTAGTATTATTTATTACTATCCCCTTGAAGGGGAAAGGTAGGGTAAATAAATCCAGAGCTCCCTGGATGACAAAAGAGATAGAGATGAAGATGAAGAAGAAAAAGTGTGTTTATGACACATGTCAGGTAGATAATACAATGGAGAACCAGGCTGAATATAGAAGGTTCAGAGGGGAAGTGAAAAAGCAAATAAGAGAAGTAAAGGGAGGGAGTGAAAAGAGACTGGCAGCTAACATAAAAGGGAATTCCAAAGTCTTTTATAGGCATATGAATAGTAAAACGGTGGTAAAAGGTGGAGTTGCACCAATTAGAGACCAGAGGGGGATTTACACATTAATAGCTGAGGTATTAAATGAATACTTTACATCTGTCTTTACCAAGGAAGAAGGTGTGCTACCCAGGCCACAGTACACGAGGAGGTAATTAATACACTAGAAGTATTTAAAATTGATAAGGAGGAAGTATTAGATAGGCTGTTTATACTTAAAGTTGATAGAGCACCAGGGCTGGATGAGATGCATCCAAGGATACTGAAGGAAGTGAGAGTGGAAATTGCAGAGGCACTGGCCATAATTTTCCAATTTTCCTTAGACTCAGGTTGGTGCCAGAGGACTGGAGAATTGCAAACATTACACCCTTGTTCAAAAAAGGACGTAAAGATAGACTCAGCAACTACAGGCCAGTCAGTTTAACTTCGGTGGTGGGGAAACTTCTAGAAACAATAATTCTCAACCAAATTAATAGTCACATGGACAAATGCGGCTTAATTAAGGAAAGCAAGCCCAGATTCGTTAAGGGCAAATCATGTTTAATTAACTCGCTGGAGCTTTTTGAAGAAGTAACAGAGAGGGTTGATGAGGGCAATGCTGTTGATGTGGATTTCCAAAAAGCATTTGATACAGTGCTGCATAACAGACTTGTGAGCAAAATTATAGCTCATGGAATAAAAGGGACAGTAGCAACATGGATACGAAATTGGCTGTGTGACAGGAAACAGAGGGTAGTTAATGGATGTTCTTTGGGCTAAAGGAAGGTTTGTAGTGGAGTTCCCTAGGGTTCAGTGTTGGGAACCTTGCTCTTCCTGATGTATAGACCTTTGTGTACAGGCACAATTTCAAAATTGGAACAATTGTGAACTGTGAGGAGAATAGTGGAGAACTTCAAAAAGACATAGACAAGTTGATGAAATGGGCAGATGGAGTTCAATGCAGAGAAATGTGACGTCATTCATTTTGGTAGGAAGAACATGGAGAGACAATGTACATAAAGGGTACAACTCTAAAGGGGAGTGCAAGAGCAGAGGGACCTGGGTGTAAATGTGCAAAAGTCATTAAAGGTGGCAGGACAGGTTGAGAAAACAGTTAGTAAAGCATGCAGTATTCTGGGCTTTAGTAATAGGGGCATAGAGTACAAGAGCAAAGAAGTTATGTTAAACTTGTATAAGACACTAGTTCAGCCTTAGCTGGAGTATTGCATTCAGTTCTGGACACCACACTTTAGGAAAGATGTAAAGGCGTAAGAGAGAGTACAGAAAAGATTCACGAGAATGGTTCCAGGGATGAGGAATTTCAGGTATGAGGCAGATTGGAGAAGTTGAGACTGTTTTCCTTGAAGAAGAGAAAGCTGAGAGGAGATTTGATAGAGATATTCAAAATCATGAGGGATCTGGACAGAGTGGGTAGGGAAAAACTTCTCACTCGTGAAAGGATTGAGAACGAGAGGACACAGGTTTATAGTGATAGGCAAAAGAACCAAAAGCGACTTGAGGAAAAGCTTCTTCACATAGTGAGTGGTTAGGATCTGGAATGCACTGCCAGAGTGTGTGGTGGAGGCAGGTTCAATTGAGGTATTCAAAAGGGAATTAGACTGTTATCTGAAAAGGAAGATGTGCAGGGTTACGGGGAGAAGGCGAGGGAATGGCATTAGGTGAATTGCTCATTCGAACAGCCGGTACAGACATGATGGGCCGAGTGACCTCCTTCTGCACTGTAACAATTCTGTGATTCTGTATTAGATATTTTCACTAAAATGTGATACAAAAATAATTTTAAAATTTTTTTTCACTATTCTAGAACTTACCCGAAAAAACTCAAAGAGCAATAATATCAGTGATCACCAGCAACTCAGTGAAGAAAGTGTTCCTGGTGAGCTACACTCTTCTAGACAGCTCACTCCTTCAGAAAGAGGAGATGGTAACACTGAGAGTGATAGAAAGGTCCCTGCAAGTATCAACAGACTCAATGGCAGTAAGTCAAAACCTGCTGGTTTTAGGTCAGCCAATGCAACGAAAAAACTGGTGAAACAACAGACTGCATTTCCATTAGTTTGTAGCAGACATCATAAAATGAAATCTGAATCGTTCCAAGAACATGAGGAGCCTTGGGCAGGACTAAAGTGCGGTCGATTCTCACCTGCTGGTTCAAGCCGACCTGGAAGCGCCAAACCTATGGTTGTAAACAGTATTGATAATTCTGACCATATTGTGCAAACTGACACTCAGCTCTCTGATATCATCACTCCTGTTTTTCATCCTCCGGCCTCCCCAAAACCCAAAAGTGGCAGTTCTATGTCAACAATTCTAGCCAGCGGAAAACACACCAATATTATTGAAAATGCACCTCGAGAGAGAACTTGTGTTTCTCGATCTCTTAGCACCGAAACGCTTTCATACACTGCCCTGAGTCATCGGAGTTCTGATATTCTGCTTATTCCTTTGGAAATCCGAGTACAAATAGTGGAAAAGGAAAGATTGAGAAAAGAGCTTTTTCGGAAGAAGAATAGGGCAGCAACAGTTATTCAGAGGGCGTGGAAAAGGTAGGAACCCTCTGTTTATATTAAAGTGCTATGTAATAATGCATCTATCTGTCCTCTCAGCAACAACTTGCATTCATATAGTGCCTTTAACATCAAAAATGTCATAAAGTGTTTCACAGAGACATGAGACAAAGATGGGCACGGAACCAAAAACGGAGCTACGAGGAGAGATGACCTAAGGTGTTGTTAAAGAGGTGGGTCTTAAGGAGGGTCATAAAAGAGGAGAAGGAGGTGGAGAGTCCAAGGGGCTTGGAGAGGGAATTCCTGACAATGGGGCCTAGATAGCTGAAGGCATGAACACTAATCATGGGGCAAAGGGTAGAGGAGATGCATAAGAAGCCCAGGTCAGAGGAATAGAGAGTTCGTGGAGAAGGGGCTGGAGGACAGTACAGAGATAGGGAGGGGCGAGGCAATGAAGGGATTTAAACATGAGGTTAAGAATTGTAAATTGGAGGCACTAGGGGTCTGAGAGCCAGTGTATGTCAGCAAGCACAGGAATGATAAGTAAGCAGGACTTGGTTCGGGATACAGTGCACTCAACATAATTTTGGATGAGCTAAAGTTCACAGAGCATGGAGGATGGGAGGCCAAGTGAGCATTGGAATAGTTGTCTGGGAGTGACAAAGGCATGGATGAGATTTTAAGCAGCAGGTGGGCTGAGACAGAGGTGAGGCAATGTTACGAAGGTGCAAGTAGACAGTTTTTCAAAAAAAAAGAATATGGGGTCGGAAGCTTAGTTGAAGGTTTAATGGAAGAGCAAGGTTGTGAACAGTCTGGTTTGACCTTACTGGCCAGAAAGGGGGACAGAATCGGTGGCAAGGGTACAGAGTTTGTGATGGAGCCTAGAGGTGATGGCTTCTATCTTCCCATATTTAATTGGAGCCAAAAATGGCAGTCCATTCAAGGCTGTATATTGTATAAGAAACATGACAGTATAGAAGCAGTGGACTGATCCTGAGAGCTTGTGGAGCAGTAGAGCTGGGTGCTGTCAGTGTACATGTGGAAACTGACACCATGGGCTGAATTTTCATTCTGGGGTCAGGACCCTAACGTCGGGAGCATTTCTGAGTCCCGACACCGCATCACATTGATGTCCAACATGATTTTTAACATGCAGGCCAATTAGTGACTGGATGCGCGGTTGCTGTCCAATTAGGGGCGGTGGAGGCATGGAGTAGGTGGGAAAGCAGTATGGTGGGTGCGATTTAAAGGTGAACCGGCAGCCATTTTGTAGTTGCCTGTTTAGTGGGAAATAGAAGAAGCAGGAGAACAGGCTCCCTTTCAAAGATGGCCCCTCGATTCAGCGATGCCTCCCTTGAGGTCCATTTAGAGGTGGTGGTATCATGACGTGCCATTCTATTCCCGGAGAGTAGCAGGAAAAAGCCAGCCAGGCAGACCAAGCAGGTCTGGCTAGAGGTGGCAGAGGACGTGAGTGGCCACAGCGTGGTGAGGATGTCCTGGATACAATGCCACAAAAGCTTCAGTGATCTTCTGTGGACTGGCAAGGTGACAGGTCTGCAGTCACAAGCATACACTCGAGATAAGCAGCCTGAGGGCACATAGTCCTCTGAAACAGTCAAAATATGTGTGTCCAGGAGCATTACAGATTTGTGAACAAAGTTCACATCACTAGCAAAAGTGCAGGAGGCAACACTGAAGGCAGTAACAGCATGTGTTAGTGCAGCTTCAACTAGTGAAGAAGGGCACTATGTTCCTAACTCTCACCCTCTTGACCTTGCAGGAGAAAAGAGCACACAACGCAAGAGAACGGGCTCAGTCCAATGGAGTGTGCCATATCTAGCCATTCTAATGGCCAGGTAGCCCTTGACTTGGCCAAGGGTGGGAGCGCATGATGGAGTGGGTGATGGCGAGATGGGAGTCCATCCAAGACAGGGTGAAAACTTATCTGATCATTTCCAGGTGTTGGAGATGGAGTTCCCTCCTCCCCAGTTTCCTTCATGCCAAAGCATTAGCTCTACCAGCCTGCTCTGCAGAAGCAACTGCTGACAGAGGCAATTTAGCATAGCTACCTTCTATGTCTGCCACAGGGACAGATGTGGAGGAGAAACCAAGGCAGGCCAGGGGGACATCATTGTCATTGCCTGCAGAGAAGGAAGAAGTGAGCGAGGCTGCACCATCACACCAGTCAAGCGCATCCTCCACCAGCACAGACACATTCACCTTGGTGGACCCTCATAGGGTGACTAACAATTCATGATTGAGCAGGAGGAGGTGAGGGAGGCAGAGGCAATAGTTGGCAGTTTCCATCGGAGGATGGAGGACAGACACAGCCATGCTCAACTGGGCAGAGATGCACAGCCTCGGGAGTCATACAAGGTGGATATTCCTCGAACAGCAGCAGGAGATGTGTGCCGACATGTTGAAGTTCTCTGAAGTGGTGTGGAGTCATGGGCATGGAATGGAGGAGTCCATTCATCACATGTACTGTCATGTCATAAGGTTTTGAGTGAATGAGCTCCTCCATTGAGAGAGCGCCCAACCTTGTGGAAAACCACATGCTGTTTCACTGAGCAGCACACTGACATGCATATAATGAATGAGACATTCTGTAGCAATGACTGGTCAGTAGCGCTAATTGTGCACAGATGCATGGAGTGGATGCTTGCTGCGCCCCAATTGGTGGTTTAATCAGATGCTCAAGCACTCCATCAAAGGGCTGAGGGAGTCAGAGATGATGCTGAGGGGACCACCCCACACGGGGCACCATCATCATCCGATACCTTGGCTCTTCTGACAGCGTAATCATCTGCACATTAAGGCCCTGTGACAGAAGCTGGCTCTGCATTGTTGTTGGTGGAGCAGCCTGTGGAAATGCACCCACTGGCACCTCCAAGACGAGGATGACCACTTCAGGCATTTCAGCTGCAAGAAGGCACAAGCGAACAGGCTGCCTCCACCTCGTCCCCAACCACAGGGGGAAGCACCCTGCAGGAGCAGTCGCGAGCGAAGGCCACTGCGTAGGTAATTTCACATTGAGGTTCATTTGAGTGATATGTGTTATGTTTGAGTAAAGTTATGAGAACTCAATACAGTGGATGTGGTTGCTTGCCATTTTAATTCACCACCTTGTTTTCATCCCCACATTTCCGTCCTCGGCCTGCTGCAGTGTTCCAGTGAACCTCAACGCAAGCTCGAGGAACAGCTTCTCATCTATAATTAGGCACTCTACAGCCTTCTGGACTCAATATTGAGTTCAATAATTTCAGACCATAAGCCCCATTATTTTTTGTTTCTTTATTATTTTTGATTTTTTATATATATATTTTCTTTTTAAATTATTTTTTAACCATGTGCTAGTCTTAAACGTATTTTTCATGTTTTTGCTTTCGTACAGAGCTGTTCATTATTCTGCCATTAGCACTCTCTCTGGACTCACGCTTTGTTTCTCGTTACAACTATTTAGCACTCCATTTGTATTCTGATCCATGACATCTCTGTCATTTAATCTTGCCCCCTCCACCCTATCACAGACCTTCCTTCTTGTTCTTCTTCCCCCTCCCCCCTCTCACTTGCTCAAAAACTGTTGCATTTCTAACTTTTGCCAGTTCTGATGAAGGGTCACAGACCTGAAACGTTAATTCTGTTTCTCTCTACATAGATGCTGCCAGACCTGCTGAGTATTTCTGGCACTTTTTGTTCTCATTGCAATGGATGTAGTCTTGTTTGAACCGAGACTTGTGTGTTTCCAGACTTTTAGCAAATTATCAAATTTAGATAAAAGAAGGAAGATGTGGGGGAGCAATGCAAAGGTTTGTTTGTGCTTGGGGTACATGTGTAGCCGGTGGTGACTTGTGTCTCATTCATTGTGGGGACAGGGATAGGCACCAACATGTTGCACCATGGACATTTGACAGAATTATTGACTCAGCCACTGACATGGGAGCAATTAATTTGTATATAAAGTGTATAACCACACTAATGCCATCAAAACACAGTCCAATTTAAAACACATTTATCCCTATTTAGTGAGTACCTGGCATTGTTTTTGCTTGCACAAGTAGTCAGAATCCGGATAGATGTCCATCTGTCAGGTGTGATCTTGATCTCTATCTCTCCCCTCTCACTCTCTCTCCCGCTCTGTGTCAATCCCTATCCCCTCTCTTTATCCCTCTCTCACTCCCCTCTGTGTCTATCTCTCCTCTCTCTCTCCTCCCTCTGTGTCCATCCATCTCCCCTCTCTTTCTCCCTCTCTCTCTCTCTCTCACCCTTCTCCCCCTTGCTCCATGTCCATCTCTCTCCCTCTCTTCCTCACCCTCTCTCCCCCCTCCCCCTTTCCCTCTCTCTCTCTTCCTCTCTCCCTCTCTCTCTTCCTCCTCCTCTCCCCCTCCCCCTCTCCACCCCTCTCTCTCTCCTTGTCCCGCTCTCCCCCCCTCTCTCCCTCTCTCTTTTTCTCTGACAGTTGCTTTGTGATTGGTCAGTTTTTTTTAAATTCACAGCCGGCAGTTTCACAGCTTAGAGCAGAAACAGCGGCTTCCGAACTCAAGGCAAGTGTGGGGGTTTTGGCAGACATTTTTTTTTTAAATCGGAACCCAAACTTGTCCAGAGTTCAGAAGCAACTGTTCCCACTCTAAACACCTGTCAGCTACAAAACGGCTGGCTGTGCTTTTTTTTAAGGTTGGACTTGTCTCGAAAGCAGAAGCCAATGGGAAATTTCTCATTCCTGAAATTACTAGTCACGGACCTCAACATTTTTACAGATATGTTGCCGATCCCTGTGTGGGGAGCAGTGGTAAACTTCTGCATGGTGAATGCGCTTTCTTATTTAGATGAAGGTGAGTATCAGACCCAAGTGCCTTCCAGGATGAGGCACCTTCAGGAGAAACGTTCCTGGTTAAGAGCTGCCTGAGTTTCCCTGCCCTCCTGCTCAATGCCTTGACCTCTGATCTAGTCCTGTGGAAGGCTGTGCAAAGCATGGGCACTGTCTTTCACTGCCTATTCCGCTTCCTCCTCCTCTGAGGAAATGTGCTGCTTCACCGCTTCACCTTCTTCAAGGTCCACACCTCTCCATAGGCCTAGGTTATGGAGAACACAGAAGACAACCACAATGCGAGAGACTCTTGAGGGAGGACACTGGAGGCCACCTCCCACCCAGTCAGGGCACCAGAACCACATCTTCAGAAGTCCAATGGCCTGCTCGATGGTGGTCCTGGTGATGAGATGACATCAATTGTAGTGCCTCTGTGCCTCTGTTGCAGGGTCTCACATTGGTGTCAGTAGTTATCTCTTCAGGGGATATCCTTTGTCCCCTAATAGCTATCCACTGAGTCTCTGAGGTGCTATGAAGAGCTGCAGCACCTCCAGTTACCTGAGGATGACTACCTGGATGCCATGTACACGCCTGCATGAAAAGCTTGTTGTGGTTGCAAAGCAGCTTGGCATTTAGGGAGTGAAGTCCCTTTCTATTGAGGGATCTCACTGGCTGCTCAGTTAGTGCCTTGATGGCCACATGGGTGCAATTGAGGACCCCCTGCATCTGAGGAAATCCAGCGATGGAGGTGAATCCCACTGCCCTCTTTGCCTGCATTGCCCCATCCATTTGGAACTCTATGTAAGATGCAGCTATCTCGAACAGCACATCATTGACCTGCCTTATGCAGTGATGGGCAGTCTCTTGAGAAACGCCACCTAGGTCAGCAGCTGATCCTTGGAATAACCCAGATGCGAAGAAGTTCAGAGCCACTATGACTTTTACAGCTACTTGCAGGGTGTGCCCATGATACCTGCTAGGCCTGAGGTGATCCTCAACGAGGGAACACAGGTCAGAAACCAATTGCCTGGATAGGTGCAGCCTCCTGTGGCACTGATGCTCTGACATTTCTAGGAAGCTTATTTGGTATACCCTGTTGTGAGAGGATTGCCTTTGTTGTCTCCCAGCCCCTCATTCCTCATCTCTGCATCCCTCATGATCAGAGGTATGCATCTGCTGCTGCTGAGGCTGCTCCTCATTGCTTCTTGTCTCCAATTCAGAGCAGCTAATCCCCATTTGCAGGAATGGCCTGACTGAACTTCCATGACCTCCTGGTCTTCCCCCTGTGACCCCTTCAGTCTCACTCTTCCCCCCTCCCACCACCACATTCAGCTGCCCCAGCACTCAGTAATCAAACTCTCAGGGGGCACTGATAACATGATGGTGACTGTGTGCCATTGAATGAGGTGATCCCTGAGCCTTCCCTCTCTTATGCAGTGTTCTGACTAACACCTGTGTCCACAACTGGCCTCCTGCTGCAATGCCCCATCCTCCTCATGGACCGGCTGGAGATCCTCCATGTTTCCCGTGCCTCCTCTGAAAAATTGCAAACTGCCCCTTAATGAGCTGACAATTAGCTCGTTTGAATGCCAAATTACAGACCCGCCATTTTCAGGACCTTGCCACTTCCCGCTTCCTGACTCCATTTCAAAAATCGCAGCATGTCGGAATCATGTTGGGAAATAGTCATGCCTCTCGGCGGCACGATTTTCCAGGCCTTCCCACCTCCACCTCCCTATGAAAATTCTGCCCCATGCCTCTGATTAGAAATACTAATGAAAGGCAAAAAAGATACAGCTTGCCATCAAACTGCTCTTCCACATGTTAATTTGCAGCCCAGTGTTTTCTTTTTCATTTCCATTATTCAGTTGTCATTCTCACAGGTCAAAGCAATGGCAATAGGCAAGGAACCATGCAGAGCAGATGGTGCAACTAACCAAATTTAAATGGCAAGACAAAAGCATTTTGGATGTAGAAAAGAAATGGCTGCATATTTACACTGAAGGTTGGCAGGAAGAGATTTCTGATTGACCCTGTTGAAGGACAAGACATGCCCAGCACTTAGTCTGAAATGTGTAATTTAATCCAGTCATTGTCAGGCAGACTACAGAGTTCAAGCAAGGCACAGTGCTAACACTGCAGCTTTTAGAGAAGACTGCATTCATACTCACTGGTTCGGAGCACGCAGAGCGGTAACATTATCGGGTTTAGAGAATGCACAGCACTCACAGTCTCCAGTTCAGAGAATACATAGCATTCACAATGCTGAGTTCAAGGAACCACAGTGCTCACATGGCCAATTTCAGAAAATCCACAGTGCTCACACGTTCAGAGAACGCTCATCGCTCACACATGCAAGTTCAGAGAATGCACACCACTCACATTCTGGAGTTCAGATAGGAAGAGGTGGGCCCATGGAGGGATTTCAGCCTAAGGATGAGAACTTTGATATTAAGGTGTTGCTGTACCATAAGGCATTGTAGGTCAAGGAGCACATGGGGTGATAAGTGAACAGGAATTGCTGCAGGTTAGGAATCATGCAGCAAGAGTTTTTGATGAGCTCAAGTTCATTGAGGGTGGAAGTTGGGAGACTAGTCAGGTGAACGCTGGAATAGTCAAGTCTGGCAAATAAAACATAAGTGTAATGTCATGCATGTTCGTAAACCAACAGAGGATACGTGCACATTTTAAAAAATATATTTATTTATTCTCAGGATGCAGGTAGGGACAGTATGTATTACCCATCTCTAGTTGTCCCTTGAGAAGATGGTAGTGAGCTGCCTTCTTGAACCACTGCGTTCATGTGGTGTAAGTATACCCACAGTGCTGTTAGATTGTGAGTTCCAGGATATAGACCAAATGACATTGAAGAAACAGCATTACATGCTCAAGTCAGGATGGTGTAACTTGGAGGGGAACATGAAGGCAGTGGTGTTGCTGTGTGCCTGCTGCCTCGATCTTCTAGGTGCTAGAGGTCGCAGGTTTGGAAGTTGCTGTCCAAGGAGCCTTGACAAGTTGATGCAGTGCATCTTGTAGATAGTACACACTGCAGCTCCTGTGTGCCAGCGATGGAAGGAGTGAATGTTTAAGTTGCTAGATAGGGTGCTGATCAAACAGGCTGCTTTGTCCTTGATGATGTCAAGATTCTTGAGTTTTGTTAGAGATTCACCCATTCAGGTAAGTGGGGACCCTCAGGATATTGACAGTGGGGGATTTAATGATGGTAGTGCCATTTTTAAGTGTTGCCTGTGGTCCAGTTGGTAGCACTCTTGCCTCTGAGACCGGAAAGTTCTGGGTTCAAGTCCCACCCGAGTACTTAAGCACAAAAATTAAGATTGACTTTCCAGTGCTAAACAAATTACAAGTATCATCAGCATGAGCAAGATAAGTATAACAGTAAATTAATTAATAATGAGTATTAGCACACAGCAGGTCTAGAGGCATTAATTAAAATTAATAGTTTAAACAAGGTACTAACTAGATTCTAAAAGAGGGAATAGAGATTTTTTAGATCAAGGATGGGCAGCTGAGACCTGTTGCTTGTAATTCCTGAACCAAGTGGGAACTTCAAGGCACAGCATGTGTCCTGGGGTACCGTGTGTGTATGATTTGTCTCCAGCTGCTTGAGCTTGAGCTCAGGATTTTCGAGCGTGTAGGGCAGCTGGAGTCACTGCGGAACATCAGGGAGCAAGAGAGTTTCCTGGATCATACTGTCCAGGAGCTGGTCATCCCACACGCAGTGAGAGTTCAGGATGGTAGATGGGTGGCCATCTGAAAGAGCAATAAGAGGCAGGAGGTGCAGGAATTTTCAGGGTGTGTGTCACTCTCAAACTGGTATGCAGCGTTGGAGACTGCTGAGAGTGACGATACCCTGAAGGAGTGCAGTCCAGACCATGGCACCAATGGACAAGGGACTGTACAGGAGGGAGCTGCAAAGAGTAGAAATGCAGTCGTTATAGGAAATTCCATAGTTAGAGGGACAGACAGGCATTTCTGTAACCATCATCGTGAGTCCTGCATAGTGTGTTGCCTCCCTGGTGCCACGGTAAAGGACATCACAGAGAGGGTGAAGGATATTCCGCAGGAGGAAGGGAGTGAGCCAGAAGTTGTAGTACATGTGGGTACCAACCACATATAGAGAGCAGGTATTAAGGTCCTACGGTCAGGTTTTGAGAAGTTAAGGAGGAAGTTAAAAAGTAGAACCTCAAAGGTAGTAATCTCTGGATTACTCCCAATGCCTCACGCTAGCAAGAGTACAATAGGAAGATAAGGAGGATTAATGCGTGGCTACAGGCATGGTACAGGAGGGAGGGCTTCAGATTCTTGGAATATTGGTAGCACTGCTGGAACAAGAGGCATTATTCAAAAGGGAGGGTTGCACCTCAACAGGACTGGGAACAATGTTTTTGCAGGAAGATTCACTAGTGTAGTCGGCGAGGATTTAAATTAAGTTGTCAGGGGAATGGCACAAGTATATAGAAGTAGAAAAGAGGACTAAGGTGCATAAAGTGAGTGTTGGATAGTACTAGAGAAGGAAGTAGTACCATATTAGTTAGGAGCAGACTAAGAAGGACTACAGACTAAAAGGGACTACTAGACACGTTTCTCACGTGGTCGTAATAGGGTGGAAAAATGGCAAATGGAATTCAATGGAAATGTGAGGTAATGTATTTGGGGGGGTGGCAAACAAAACAAGGGAATACACAATAAATGGGAGGATATTGAGAGTGGTAGAGAAAGTGAGAGACCTTGGAGTGGATGTCCACAGGTCCCTGAAGATGGCAGGACAGGTAGATAATGTTGTGAAGAAGGCAAATTGAATGGTTTCCTTTATTGGCTGAGGTATAGAATACAAAAGCAGGGATGTAATGCTGGAACTGTTTAAAACGTTGGCTAGGCCACAGCTGGAGTATTGCGTACAGTTCTGGTCACCATAGTACAGGAAAGACATAATTGCGCTGGAGACAGTATAGAGGAGATTTACAAGAATGTTGCCTGGGCTGGAACATTGCAGCTATGAGGAATGATTGGATAGGCTAGGGTTGTTTTCCTTGGAACGGAGGAGGCTGAGGGATGGCTTAATTATGAGGGGCCTAGATAGAGCAGACATGAAGGATCTTTTTCCCCTAGTGGAGAAGTCAATTACCAGGAAGCACATATTTAAGGTGATTGGTAGAAGGATTAGAGAGGACATGAGGAAAAACCAGAGGGTGGTGGGTGTCTGGAATTCGCTGCCCAGATCGGTGGTGGAGGCAGAAACCCTTAACTCATTTAAAAGGTACCTGGACCTGCACCTGAAGTGCTGTACCCTGCAAGGCTACGGACCTGGTGCTGGAAGGTGGGATTAGAATGGGCGGCTAGTTTTTTCAGCCAGCACAGACACAATGGCCTCTTTCTGTCCCATAACTTTTCTATGGTTCTATTTCTGTGCCCTAGCCAGTGTTTTCTAAAGGTTTTAACTCTGTGCCTCTATTTATAAAGGTAAGGATCATATTAGCCTTTTCAACAGGCTTCTCTCCTTGTCCTACCACCTTCAAAGACTTGTGTAGGTACACCCCCAATTCTCTCTGTTCCTGTACCCACTTTAAAATGTTGCCATTTAGTTCATATTGCTTCTCCTCACTCTTTCTATCAAAACTAATCAGTTCATACTTTTTTATTAAATTTCACGTGCTATGAGTTTGCCCATTTCACCAGTCTGTCCATGTCCTCCTGAAGTCTAAGCTATCCTTCTCACTGTTTACTACATTTTTCAGTTTTGAGTCATCAGCAAACTTTGAAATTATGCCTTTTATACTGTAGTGTTGTGTTGTGTTCTTAAGTCCTCATTAAATAATAACGGCAGCCTTTATATTTGGATTCAACACAAACACTATTGACTTTCCTTCAATCATAAGGTCAGAAGTGAGGATGTTCGCTGACGATTGCACAATATTCAGCGCCATTCGCGACTCATCAGATACTGAAGCAATCCATGTAGAAATGCAGCAAGACCTGGACAATATTCAAGCTTGGGCTGATAAGTGGCAAGTAACAGTCGCGTCACACAAGTGCCAGGCAATGACCATCTCCAACAAGAGAGAATTTAACCATCTCCCCTTGACATTCAATTGCACTACAATTGCTGAATCCCCCACTATCAACATTCTGGGGGTTACCATTGACCAGAAACTGAACTGCAGTAGCCATACAAATACTGTGGTTACAAGAGCAGGTCAGAGGCTAAGAATCCTGTGGCGAGTAACTCACCTCCTGACTCCCTAAAGCCTGTCCACCATCTACAAGGCACAAGTCAGGAGTGTGATGGAATACTCTCCACTTGCCTGGATGGGTGCAGCTCCAACAACACTCAAGAAGCTCGAAACCATCCAGGACAAAGCAGCCCACTTGATTGGCACCCCGTCCACAAACATTCACTCCCTCCACCACCGATACACAGTGGCAGCAGTGTGTACCATCTACAAGATACACTGCAGCAATGCACCAAGACTCCTTAGACAGTACCTTCCAAACCCGCGGCCTCTATCACCTAGAAGAACAAGGGCAGCAAATACATGGGAACATCACTACCTTCAAGTTCCCTTCCAAGCCACACACCATCCTGACTTGAAACTATATTGCCGTTCCTTCACTGCTGCTGGGTTAAAATCCTGGAACTCCGTTCCTAACAGCACTGTGGGTGTACGTACACCACATGGACTGCAGCGGTTCTAGAAGCCAGCTCACCACCACCTTCTCATGGGCAATTAGGGATGGGCAATAAATGCTGGCTTAGCCAGCGACACCCACATCCCATGAACGAATAAAAAAAACTATTTATTGTTTTACTTATCTACATTGCATGATTTCAAGTCATACGAACATACATATTAGGAGCAGGAGTAGACCATTCAACCTTTTCGTGCCTGCTCCATCAGTTAATAAGATCATGGCTGATCTGATTGTGGCCTCAACTCCACTTTCCCACCTACCCCTATGGTCCAAGTCTTTTCCTCACTGGTGTGTGTGTGTTCTCTGTAAACCATGTGCTGAGTGTGCCTCTCAAAATGGTGTCTCCTTGTATATGTCTGATGATGTTATCAGTTGCATCAGTGGCCTGATCTCTTAAAGGTATGGTTTCTTAAAGGTGAAGTCACCACTAGACTACATTATATATACCCGTCCAAGTTATTAATATATATCAAAAAGATCATTGGTCCCAACATCAACCCCCTGGGGGACAGCACTGCACCCTTCCCATTAGTCTGAGAAACAGCTGTTCACCTCTACTCTCTGGTTTCTGTCCCTTAACCAATTTAGTATACTTGCAGCCCTATAAATCCATGGGCTTTAATTGAGACGTTAACTCTGTTTCTCTTTCTGTGAATGCTGCCTGATTTGCCGGGGGTTTCCAGCATTTAATATTTAATTTCCAGCATCTGTAGTACTTTGCTTTTGAATCAGCAGAGTGATAGTAGCAATCAGCACAGTGCCAGCAAGCCCCACAGCACACCGCTGGACCAGAGCTTGAGCATAAAAATCAAGGCTGACACTCCGACGCAGTACTGAGAGAGTGCTGCACTGTTGGAGGTGCCGTCTTTCGGATGAGACATTAAACCGAGGCCCCATTTGCTCAGGTGGATGTAAAAGATCCCTTGGCAGTATTTCGAAGAAGAACAGGGGAGTCATCCCCAGTGTGCTGGCCAATATTTATCCGTCAATCAACATCACAAAAGAACAGATTAACTGGTCATTATCACATTGCTGTTTGTGGAAGTTTGCTGTGTGCGTACTGGCTGCCGTGTTTCCTACATTACAACAGTGAATGCACTTCAAAAAGTATTTAATTGCCTGTAAAGTGCTTTGAGACATCCAGTGATCATGAAAGGCACTATATGAATGCAAGTTTTTCTTTTGTTTAACTGCATCAGTGGTAAGTTTGAGTTGACATGTGGGCCCTTTCAAAACTGCGACCCCATGAATGGGTGATGCAAGAACATGCAGGGTGCTGTAGCTGTTTTTGTGAGGCTGCATTTGACAAATCCATAGTGTTGACTATTTTACATAATTTGAGCTGCAAGGTTGCTTTATTGAGTGCATTCCATTCAACGAGAATTGGTGAAGGTGAAGTCATTGCATATGACATCATGACCAGAACAATAGATTTGCAGCATATGCTGAAAATAACATCATCAAATGGCCCGGCTCATGTGCAGGATGACATCAGAGGTCAACTGAAAAACAGAAGTCGCTAATCCATCAAACTAAAAACTCTGGCTGGAATTTTAATAGGCTGGGAGCTGACAGGGATGGTGAAATGGTGGCGAGAGGTGTCAGAGAAACTTCCAAGTCTGTTAGTGAAGAAGTCACTGAGACTAGGATGCTTTGGTGGAGATTGTTTATTGCTTGCCAATGAGCTTACTTCTGCTGTCCTAACATCTGCAGCCAGTTCTGGCTGGCTCTTCTTTACATATACACACTTGAATACAATTAACTAATTGACACCCAACACCTGTTCATCAGATTATCTTTAACTATTAGGTATTTATCATCTATTAACGAAACTTCAGACCCTAACAGATTCCCACTTTTTTCTTTAAATTAAATACATATATAGGTATAAGAAAAAGAAATTAATAAACAAAATATTGATACATTTTTCTGTATCTTACATTATTTCTCATTAAGTTTCAACGGCTGTATATTCCCCCCTTTAAAAAAACTTGTTTAAAGAAAAAGCGATCTTATAAAAAATGTTCACGTTTTCCTAACTTATCATCACACAAGATGGCCCTCTTCAAGGACATCCAACAATTTTTTCGAACAAGCACCTTCGTAAAACAATCCGACAACTGATGACTTACGTCAATCCATTTATTTTGGCAATTTCTTTTTCCAACATTTCTTTTAGACTCGCGAGATCAATCCTCAACCTCTTTTCCGTGACACTTTTTGTCGAATGGACATTGTCCCAGAGAGAATGGTTATCTATGTAGCAGTCTATCAGAAAACTTGTCTCCGATTGCCCCTTGTATAAGAGTTCCTTTAAAATACTTGCTAAATACATACCTATATCTATCGCTTCTATCAGCAGCTAAGGTGTTTTTAACTATCCTCTTTATTTTCTTCAATTCCCAGGCTAACGGACAACATTTACCATTTCTTCCCACCAAAAATATAATGAACCCTGCTGCGCTCGAATAACCTTCGGGAAGATTAGCGTGTGAGGGGTCACTAAAAATGACTAGTTTCATTTCTTCTGGGTCACCCAATGCTGGAAACTTGAGTGTACACTTATCAAAACTCAATCTCTTCAATGTCTTATTTGCTTTCAGCACTTCCCCAACAGGGCGGCACAGTGGCGCAGTGGTTAGCACTGCAGCCTCACAGCTCCAGCGACCCGGGTTCAATTCTGGGTACTGTCTGTGTGGAGTTTGCAAGTTCTCCCTTTGTCTGCGTGGGTTTCCTCCGGGTGCTCCGGTTTCCTCCCACATGCCAAAGACTTGCAGGTGATAGGTAAATTGGCTGTTATAAATTGCCCCTAGTGTAGGTAGGTGGTAGGGCATATGGGATTACTGTAGGGTTAGTATAAATGAGTGTTGTTGGTCGGCACAAACTCGGTGGGCCGAAGGGCCTGTTTCAGTGCTGTATCTCTAAATAAATAAAAAAATAAAAAAAGTAGCATGTTTCAGCATGGTGCTCAATTCTAACACATCATAGCAAATATCCAGCCTAGTTTGTGTGCACAACCAATTCAACTGCCCAATTAAGCTCCTTAACTGGGCTGCTTCTTCCTTGGTTGTAGAGTCTTTTTGTGAAGATCTGGCCCGATTTATTGAGATCCTATTAACAATCTCTAGGTAAGACTGTTGATTTAAGGTTACTCCCAACTTAGTCTGCCTAATATTCAACCCTATATATTTAAAAGCCCCAGCAGCCTGACTTCCAATTTTAAATTCCTGCAGAACTTTATCTACCACAAATTTCTCAAATGCCTCAGATCCTCCCCACAGAAAATCATCTACGTGCATCAAGAAAATGCCTGCTAGTTTTTCTTCATAGTACCAATAAAACATTGCCAGGTCCACTTTTAGTTGAATACAACCAACTTTTAGTAGGACGGACCTAACTGAAAATTACCACACCCTGGATGCATCATTTAGTCATAAACATACTAGTTTAGCTTCCGTAAATTCCCTTCTATATCTCCAGCTTCTTTCGGTGGCTTTAAAAATACTTCCCTTTGAAATTTCTCCTCTTGCAAAAATGCTGCTTTAATGTCAATGGACTTACATTCCCATGAGTGTGTTGCTAAAAGGGCTAGGAAAATCCTCAAACTTGCTTTTCCTGCTTTGGGGAGTCCACTCTAACGTCTTGGTCGCCTAGAAGTTCCTCAAATCCCTAAGCTACAAGTCTGGCCCTCACTTTATACGTACCATCAGGAAGTACTTTCTCTGTACAGATCCATCTATGGGACAATGCTGGTTGTCCTCTATCTGGCACCTCTGTGTATACGCCAATCTCTCTCCAACTGTCAAGTTCTTTTTGTTTGGCATCCTTTATCAATTTACCATCTAACTTGTTAGTAGCCACTAGAGCTTCTCTATCGTAATGGCTCATACTGCTTGTGGCACACCTCGCCTGCTCTCTGGTCCTTGCTCTTGTGAAACCAAGTCCCCTACTAGAGTTCCCATCCCTCTCTGGACTACTAGTTCTCGACCTGTCCCTCCTACAACCAGACTTCCTTTCACAAGTTCTTGACCTTTTCCTTGGACTATGATCATCTTCAGGCCCACTGTCTGAACTTACACTACTTTTTCTGGCCTTCAACATTTTCACTTCCTTCTGCCAATCTATCGGTCTGAAATCCTGTCTCTTGTCTTGCACATTCCACCAATATTTGTATTTCCCTGTGGCCTTTCCTGCCCTTCCTATATTGCTGGTTTCCCTCCATTCACTAGTCCCTTCTGGTATATATGTCACTCTAGTCCCAACTTTTGGTAGTTGACCTTTGGAATAAATGGCCTTATCTGGATCTTCACTATCACTTGGTCCACTCTCAGTCAGCCCATTATCTGCCACAATCTGTTGCTCGCAAAGGTCTGACGTATCTGCATGCGAAGTACATGGTGCGTCATCAGTGTCCATCATTTGTTCAGATTCTGTCAATGTATAATCATTGCCAATAAGCTGTGAGGAATGTACTCTAATGGTTTGGTTGCCATGTTGCAAAATCACCATTTTTCCATCAGTGACTATAACTTTTCCTGGGCCTCTCCATTCTTTCCGCCCTTCTCTTTTGTAATACACCATATCCCCTGTATCAAAATTCTCCTCTATGGCCTGATCTGATACCTCAAAGCTCTTCTGATTTTTTCTGAAACCTCTGCCTTAATAAATGCTCTTCTCCCTGCATGCATGGCATTCAAATGTTCCGCAAAATTTGAACTAATTGTAGTCCCTTCTAAAGCCGGGGGATGATCCCACATTACCAAAGGTATTTTCAGATTCCTGCCATAAACTCATTTATAGGGTCTGTAGCCCCCAACCATTTGAAGCGCGTTTCTCGCATGTACTGCCCACGCCAGAGCAGTAGTCAATTTACAATTTGGCTGGTCGGTTAAAATTTTTCGAAGCATTTTGTCAGTCACGGCATGATTTCCCTCACAAATCCCATTACTAAAAGGACTTTCTGCTGCCATGTGCATTGCTACAATATTTATATTTTCACACATAATCCTAAACTCATCATTGGCAAACTCTCCTCCATTGTCAATTAAAAACCTAGACGGTGCTCGCAGTCCCTCTCCTATCCACCTTTCCATTATCTTATCCACTATTACTTTTTTGTCTTTACTATAAATTACTGTCGACAGACTGAATCTAGTCGCTATGTCTATAAAGTGTAAAAGAAAAATGTTTTTGTCTTTATCTCATACCTTCAAGTCCATTGCCACAGTTTCATTAAAGTCCCTTGCTAATGGCAGACTCACTGTGGGTTGCGATGGCGTCCTCCAGTATTTTTTACAGATATCACATTTTTCACTGATATCTTCGATAAGTTTAGTATAGTCATCATCTATTACCCCTGCATCTTTTAACAGAATCTTCAACCGATAACAAGAAGGATTCTCAAACTGTTGATGTAGTTTTGAAATAATTTGCCCTTTCTCCTTTAAAACCCTGCCCGGATGCCATTTATTCTTCTTAAACATCCTGCTTAGAGATGTTAGGCCTCGCTAAAGGAATGCAATAATGTCCCAATGGCGTAAACCACAAAGCTACAGATTTCCCAAAGCCTCATCATGTTCCATATCCAATTTCATCCAAGCCTTTTTCATAGACGGTTTACTTAACAGCAAAGGTATATCACTGGATACTACATCCGTACAAATAAAATGGTTTACCCCTGCTATTTTACCTGGAATTTCCACTCTTTTTAGTGATTTCAAAGTGTTGTCATCCCCAAACCTGAAACAGGTAGAACTGTCGTATTCTTTCACCTTCTTTCGGTCTTTTTTACTTAAAAGAATCCATGTAACACCTTAACCAGTCCACTCCACATACTGTGGACGTACACCCGCTGTCGGGTACTGCACAATTGAACGAATCTGTGACTAGGACACTCATTACCGGACTGAAGCTTCTCGTGACCAGTACAATTCCTTCTGATTGATCAGTAGCATCATCCTCGCCTTCCGAACCTTCCACGTCATGTGTCATCTCAAAAACCCTGTTATTCTTTTTTGGACAATGCAATGCATAGTGATACTTTGAGTCACATCGGAAACACTGTTGACCACCCCTTGGTTATTCCTGGGGTTCATCCTTCTGCCATAATTACCCAATTCCTGCCGTCTGTTATAGCTGCCAAAAGGTCCCTATCCTCATTCGTTTTGTGTGTGTTTCTCCTTTCGTACTGACGTTTGGGCCCCATACTTGAACAGCCTCGAAATGCTGCTAGCATTGTATCCTCCACCTTCAGTGTCACCGGAAAGGAATGTTTTCCCAAAATTTTTTTAGGGTGTCGGACATCTGATCAAACAGTGTATCTTTTTCTTTGAATCTAACTCTGATTAATACCAAGAGCCTATCCATGTTCGATATCCTAGCACAATTCAACAATTTGAAGGCAAGTACTGATCTAGGAATTTCCAAGCAGAATCGCTGCAACCTTGCATATAGTCGGTTAAACTCCATAATATACTATTCTGTGGAAGAACCATCCATTTTTCTAAATTTATCAAAGTCTGACCGTGCTTCACAGGCACTCAATCTTTCATATAAATTTTATCCATAAATTTCAAGAGATTGTGCAAGCCTTCCTCATTGTCCAAATTATGAGCCTCTAGCTCTGAGAACACTTTGACCCTGATCTTGCTTCTGGCAGGAAGTGAAAGTGCAAGGGCTATTCCTTGCTTCCTTTTAGGTAAAGACGTAACCCGTGTCCATAGATCAACTTCATTCTTCCATTGATCATCAGGTTTGGGTTCACAAAACAGTGGTGGAAAATCATATCCCGACTTCATACACTTGGTTTCAGTCATCTTTCTTCAAAAAAAAACTCCAAATACAGCCTTCTCAAAATAAACTCCAATTCCAATCTCCTGTCTGACAACACATCTTAGTCTCCAATCTTCACTTTCAGGCAACCATTCTCTGCTACCAATGTTAGAGAAACTTCCAAGCTTGTTTATGAAGAAGACACTGAGACTGGGATGCTTTGGTGGAGATTGTTTATTGCTTGCCACAGAGCTTAGTGCTGGCTGGCTCTATAAATACAATTGAACACAATTAACTAATTGACACCCAACATCTGTTCAACCTATTATCTTGAACTACCTGGTATTTATCATCCATTAACAGAACTTCAGACCCTAATAAAAGGCATCGGAAGAGAAGCCTGACATGGTTATGCTGCCAGGGGATATTCCCAGCAGAGGGAATGGCAGCAGCTCGGGCAGCCAACTAAGCCAATTAATTGGTCTATTCGCGGCCATTTTATCAGGACGCTGGCACTTTAATGACATCTGAACAGCCCCCCTGCCATATGGAGAGTCCGCCAGCTGCATCAAGGCAGCCTCCCAGCAGCTTCCCGGGATTGGGGGTGTGGGTGGTGGGGTGCCTTCCTTTCGAAGGCTCCATAGTACAAGGAGGAGGCCCCGCTGGGGGCAATGGCTGCCCCCACAGCCCCAATGCCACAGCTGGAGTTTTCACCCCTCCAATTGCCAGGCCTGCTTGCCTCGCCCCAGCACATCAATAAATCTCTTACAGGCCCTTCAAGGCCACCTCAAGATGGAGGTGCCCTCTCCTTCTTGCAGTCTCAGCAGCGGCCACCTCTATCAGTGGTACTGCCGTGACTGCAGAACCGCAAGCCCTCTGATTGGGCCAACAGCTTGGAGAGGCAGGCCGCTGTCTTTAATTGGACAGTGGGCCGGGGAGTAGCCTCTTAATTGGCTGCCGCCAGTAAAATTGCCACTGTGGTACCGTCGTCTGCCCACCAATGTCAGGGCCTGCATTTGGTCCCGATATTGGCGCTCACCGCATGCTGGTAAGATTCCGGTCTCTGGGTGAGAGCTGCAGTGATTGGTAGGGCATTGTGTGTGTGTCACAGATTGTTAACAGGCTTATTGGGTAGAAAGTGTAGGGTAGTGGTGGGGATGGGGATGGGGGTTTCACTTTTTACATTACAAAGTGAGTAATGACACTGTCATGACTTCCAGATTTTGTCCAGTCCAATGATGTCACTTTCTGCACAAAGACCGGGTTTTCCGAGAAATCAACCCATTGCCATTATTGGTCAATAGCATGAAACGGCCAGGAGGATGGGGAGTACAGTTGTAAAGGAGGTTGTGGGGCAAGAACATGATAGAGGTCTAACAGAGGGGTGAATATGATCTGTCATTTTATCCAGATCATATTCTTGCTCTTACCAACACCCCAGACCGCACTCCCCGGCCCGTTAATACCTTGGTCACGTTTTCTTCACTCCCATTGTTCTCTCCATACTACCCCTGATCTTCTCCCGTCACAAGCTCCTGAGCTCTCCCTTCTCACTGAGCTGTTATCCCCTCTCCTCCCGATCTCCTCTCTCCCCCTATAGATGTCCTCTTTCTCCCTCCCAATCTCCTTTCTTCCCCTCTGGATCTCCTCTCTCCCCCTCCGGATCTCCTCTCTCCCCCTCCCTATCTCCACTCTTCCACCTACCAATCTCCTCTTTTCCCCCTCCCAATCGCTTCTCTGCTCCTCCCGATCTCCTCACCCCTCCCGATCTCCTCTCTTCCCCTCCTGACCTCCTCTCTCCCCCTCCCTATCTTCTCTTTTCCCCTCCCCATCACCTTTCTTCCCCCTTGCAATCTCCTCTCTTCCTCCTCCTGATCTCTTCTACCTCCCAATCTGCCCTCTCTCTCTCCCGACCTCCTCACTCCCCCAGTCTTCTCTCTCCACCTTTGAACTTACTCTCTCTCCTTCCAGATCTCCTCTATACTCCTACTGATCTCCTCTCTTCCCCTCCCGATCTCCTCTCTTCCCCCTCCCGATCTCTCTCCACCTCCCGATCTCTTCACTTCTACCTCCTGGCCTCCTCCCTTTCCCCTCTGCATCTATTTTTTAAATTCTTTCATGGGATATGGGAATTGCTGGCGAGGCCAGCATTTGCTGCCCATTCCTAATTGCTCTTGACCTGATTGGCTTGCTAGGCCATTTCAGAGGGCAGTTAAAAGTCAACCACATTGCTGATGGTTAAGAGTCAACCATCTCCTGATCTTCTCCAGGCGTGCAGCAAGCTAACAGAAACACAGCTGGTAACAAAGGAAAAAACGTGCTTCAGGCCACAGACTCTGACTAGCCACATGCACAACCATAACATTGGGTGTGCATGTGCGGGACAATTCTGGTTCCCCAGACACCTAGTCACCAATCACAGCAACAAGAAAAAGCATTGAACAGAAAAAGTGAACAAGGAAACAAATGTTGAAGGAATTCTTTTTTGAATAATATAAGTGTGGCAGATGCCCAAGTTTTGACATCGACCATATATGTGTGATTGAGCTGTAATGTAAAGAAATGAGGATCAAAAGCCAGGAGAAGAAATCAAACTGGCTTTCATGGAGGAACTGCGGGTCCCAAACCAGTAAGGCACAGAGAGGCAGGGTTTGGTTTCCCTGAACTTTTGGACTGATTGGTCAAATTTTCAATGAATCTGCTAATAATTCCAGCAAATTCCACCTTTATACTTTTGTCTACTTTTTAGTTAAAATTGGTGAAGATAGGAATTTCACTCCCATAGTTGATAAAAAACGATTGCTTGTAGATCTTTGATTTTTGTCATTAATAAATCCTTCTGGTTCGTGCCTAAGTTCAAATCCTGTTATTAAGATTTTTTTCCTCAGGTAGATATGTTAAGTTGATTTCGAGAGGAAGTGACCCAATGAAAAGTGATTTTCCAATCTCAAGCAGTATATGGGGTAGAGGAGAGGATCTATCATAGCCTGAGTGGCAAGATTTTTAGAGGCAGTCAGTTTTGGTTATGCTTGTGTAAATCTTAGCAGCTGGTTAGAGAGAAATCTTGATTTAAAAAAAGGAAGGTGGCTTGAGGAAAGTTTTAAAAATAGAGCAGGAAGAAATAAAAGTAAATTCACCCCAAAAATGAATTTTGTCAGCGTGTTTTGTAATTTTCAAATGGTTATATTGAGTTCTGTCTGTATGTTGTGAATGCTAATTTGTCATCTGTCATCTCAGTAATTTAATAATATTTAGTAAGATTTTCTGTAAATTTGTTGTGATCTTAGTTTATTTTCTAGCTGTTAAGGGGCATGCTGTCTGAGCAATTTTCGTCACATCCAGCGGTGCATTCAGAAATCCCGCATTTATCTAAGGAACATTAAAAATACTTTCACAGATTTTTCATTAACCTTGCTAAGTGGCTTCCTCTACTTTGATTTTGATTGCATTATCACATTGAAAGCCATCTGCGATCTTCTTTTCACAATTTGTTGATTTTAAAAAGAATCATCACAAATGTAACAAAACCGATAATTTTTTTATCAGATTCTGAATTGTTTTTAAAGATCTTTCTACTCTGAATAATCCTTGCTTTTCACTTTCCATCACAGTATATGCATTTATAAAGTCTGATCTCACATTTCAATATATTTTATGCATGCTGTTACCAAACATGAAAATTCCATAGAATCTCTGTCAATAGAAAGTCGACTTCATATTGACATGAGTTCCATTTAAAAATGGGAATTCTAACTATGAAGCTAAAGTGAAAGTTTGAAAATGTAAATATGTTGTAACAAATATCAAACTGAAATGAACACCAGAGTTTTGGCAACTAAAAGAGCATTATTTCAGTGCTTTATTGCAATGGCTAAATGCTTTCCTTTATTTGTAGAAATTTTTATTAAAATTGATTTTTAAAAATTTGCTAATGGATCTCCCTCTGTGTTGCTCATGATAAATCAGGACAAAGTGAATATCCCTCCGTTTATTAGTGATGTTGTCGGTGGGGATATGGAGACCAGCAGCTTCTGGAATTCATGAACTTCCATCTAGTGGTAGAAGTGCTGCAGCTAGAGGAACAGCCTGCAGAATTGATCTCTAAGGAGAGCAAAAAAAATGGCAGGTTGCCAAAATCAGTCCTAAAATTTTAAAAGTAGACAATCATGGCAGGAAAAGCATTCTGAAAGGCAATTAGAGGAAGCAGGAAGCCCAAATGGGGTGAAAGCTGGGTTTTATGTGATGGAGGAATGGCACAAATAGCCTGAATAATCAATTTGTAAAGAGAAAAAAACCTGGTCGTTTGCTCAAAAAAATCAGGAAAGCTAAAAGAAAAATGGGTAGTCATGGCAGGAAAGCATTTTAAAAGGCATTCAGAGTCAGCAGGAATCCCTGGAGGATGGAAACCAAGTCCAATGGGGGAGAGAGAGGTGGCGGGAATAGCCTACAGAATCAATCTTCGAAAGAGAGAAAACTTGGTAGGTTGCCAAAAATATCAAGGAACCTTAAAAACAGAAATCATGTTGGGAAAAGCATTTTAAAAGGCAGTAAGATGCAGCAGGAAGCTCTAGATCGTGGAAAACAGATCCCAAAGGACATGGAAGGTGATAGGAATAAGCTGCGGAATCAATCTCTCAGACAGAATATCACTCTGAAAATTTACATGATCCATTTAAAAAGAGAAAAAAGAAAGATTAGCATTTATATAATGCCTTTCATGACCACAGGATGTCCCAAAGCACTTTGCAGCCAATGAAGTACTTTTGATGTGTAGTCATTGTTGTCATGTAGGAAATGCAGCAGCCAACTTGTGCACAGCAAACTCCCACAAACAGCAATGTGATAAGGACAAGATAATCTGTTTTTGTGATGTTGACTGAGGGATAAATATTGGATAGTGTACTGGGAATAACTCCCCTGTGGGTTCTTTTACATCCACCTGAGAGGACAGACGGGGCCTCAGTTTAACATCTCATCCGAAAGATGGCATCTCCAATAGTGTAGCATTCCCTCAGTACTGCACTGGAGTGTCAGCCCTGATTTTTGTGTTCAAGACCTGGAGTGAGACTTGAACTTGAAACTCAACTCAGAATTTACTTAAACATTGAAGAGTAGGACTAAAGCAAGAGAGGAAGAAAATGGTGAGTAGCTGTTCCAAATTCACTATTATCCAGGACATAAGTTAAGAATGTTCCTGGAGTTGCGAGGCTGTCTGAACAGTCTTGCCGGAGGTATAAGGGCAAATATCTGAGGCATATGAAGCACCACCTAGTGGTAGAAGTGTATAGCTGTAACAGTAACTGAGTGCCACAGAAGTTTTTTTTAATTCATTCGTGGGATGTGGGGGTCGCTGGCTAGGCCAACATCTTTTGCCCATCCCTATTTGCCCTTGAGAAGGTGGTGGTGAGCTGCCTTCTTGAACCACTGCAGTCTATGTGGGGTAGGTACACCCACAGTACTGTTAGGAAGGGAGTTCCAGGATTTTGACCCAGCGACAGTGAAGGAACAGCGATATACTTCCAAGTCAGGATGGTATGTGATTTGGAGGGGAACTTGCAGGTGGTGGTGTTCCCATGCATTTGCTGCCCTTGTCTTTCTAGTTGGTAGAGGTCACGGGTTTGGAAGGTGCTGTCGAAGTAGCCTTGGTGGGTTGCTGCAGTGCATCTTGTAAATGGTACACACTGCTGTCACTGTGCGTCAGTGGTGGAGGGAATGAATGTTTGTGGGTGGGGTGCCAATCAAGCGGGCTGCTTTGTCCTGGATGCTGTCGAGCTTCTGGGATGTTGTTGGAGCTGCACCCATCCAGGCTAGTGGAGAGTATTCCATCACACTCCTGACTTGTGTCTTGTAGATGGTGGACAGGCTTTGGGGAGTCAGGAGGTGAGTTACTTGCCTAAGGATTCCTAGCCTCTGACCTGCTCTTGTAGCCACGGTATTTGTATGGCTACTCCAGTTCAGTTCCTGGTCAATGGTAACCCCCCAGGATGTTGATGGTGGGGGATTCAGCGGCCATTGAATGTCAAGGGGAGATGGTTAGATTCTCTCTTGTTGGAGATGGTCATTACCTGGGACTTGTGTGGCACGAATGTTACTTGCCACTTATCAGCCCAAGCCTGGATATTGTCCAGGTCTTGCTGCATTTCTACACGGACTGCTTCAGTATCTGAGGAGTCACGAATGGTGTGGAACATTGTGCAATCATCAGCGAACATCCCCACTTCTGACCTTATGATTGCAGGAAGGTCATTGATGAAAAAGCTGAAGATGGTTCGGCCAAGGATACTACCCTGAGGAACTCCTGCAGTGATGTCCTGGAGCTGTGATGATTGACCTCCAACAACCACAACCATCTTCCTTTGTGCTAGGTATGACTCCAACCAGCAGAGAGTTTTCCCCCTGATGCCCATTGACTTCAGTTTTGCAAGGGCTCCTTGATGCCATACTCGTCAAATGCTGCCTTGATGTCAAGGGCAGTCCTTTTGTCCTTGTTTGAACCAAGGCTGTAATGAGGTCAGGAGCTAAGTGACTCAGGCGGAATCCAAACTGAGCATCACTGAGCAAGTTATTGCTAAGCAAGTGCTGCTTGATGGCACTGTTGATGACACGTTCCATCACTTTACTCATGATTGAGAGTAGACTGATCGGGCGGTACTTGTCTTGCTTTTTGTGTACAGGACATACCTGGGCAATTTTCCACATTGCTGGGTAGATGCCAGTGTTGTAGCTGTACTGGAACAGCTTGGCTAGGGACGCGGCAAGTTCTGGAGCACAGATCTTCAGTACTATTGCCAGAATATTGTCAGGGCCCATAGCCTTTGCAGTATCCAGTGCCTTCAGTTGTTTCTTGATATGCAAATAAAGAATTCACAACATGCATAGAAAATTTAATATAATTATTTGCTTAATTTTGAATTTATTTTTCTTCCCTCTTTTCAATAGTTTGCCAGCGTCGTCACCCAGACCTTTATGTTGATCTTGTTGTTTTGGGTTGCTGAGTGATTCCCATGCTTGACTTTCTTTTCTCTTTCTTTACTGTTTTCCCAAGTATGTGATTTGATTAAATAAAACTTGCTATGTATGAGCAACATGTCTGCCTCCTTGAACAGGATGGCAGATACCTTAGCCATGGTTTTCCAATGTGTCACTGATCTGCACCAAGCTGCTCTCCTGCAGAAAGGTAGGAGTGATGCGCCGCTGACCGTGAGGGATGATGGCGAAAGAGGACATGAAATTAGGATCTCAACTCAATGCGCTCCCACGTCTCATCCATTGCAGCCCTCCCCCACAACCAGTACACGGCAAGCTGCCTCCTGTCCTGATGGTCAAGTCTGCCCCTGCACAGGTGCAAGTGAAGCAGTCTTTGGTAGGGCCCTCAGGGGTTCCAACATCCAGATGTCATCAGCCAAGAGCATCTCAACAGTCTGAGCAGGGGCCTGAGCAGCCTGCCTGTACCTCTATTGAAGCTACAGGGTTTGCACCACATAGGAGCGGTGGGAAAAAGGAAAGATAAATATTGTAGTTCACCAAGGGTATGCACATGCTAATTTGGAATATGTTGTTATTAAGTTTCTTTTATTTAATCAAATCACATAAAATGTATTAATTTACATTACTTTACCATGTTCCCCATTCTTGTGTGCTGAGTGACAACTTGCCTTTTCAGTTGCTTGTTGATGAATGTGAAGACATGGGTTGATGGGGATCAAATGGCAAATGTGCAATGCCTGCATGGTTGGCTACAGGACTGCTTTGTGTCAGTGGGGGTGAGGGGGGAAGTGGCCGGGGGATGCGATAGTTACTTTTGTCCAAGGTTAGTTATTAACTGAACCTTACAGCTATTAGAGAATTTTTGGCATCCTGAGCAGCAATGTGAGTGGCTGGTCTGGTGTTGGGTGCCCCATCTTCAGCTTCCTCCTCCTCCTTCTCCCCATTGGAATCCTCATCAGATGATACATGCTCAGTGCCTTGTTCCTCCTTTAGCTCCAATCCCTGCTAATGTGCAATGTTGTGCAGAGTGCAGCACACCACAATCATTCTGGAGGTCCTGGCTGGTGAGTACTCAAGAGCATCTCCAGATCTGTCCGGGAACTTGAAGAGTATTTTGAGCATCCCAATGGCTCAATCTGGTTGTCATATGGCTGTAATTGTAGTGCACTTACGGTTCATTGCTGGGATTCCTTTGAAGTGTCATCAGCCAGGTTTGAAGTGGGTATCCATTATTGCCTAGCAGCCAGCCCTTGAGTGCACAAATAGGTCAGAAATGTTGGAATAATACTGGATGAAACCATCAAAGCAGCTCCCACTAGTGCAACATGCGTGAACCTTTCCTTTTTTTTATTTGTTCATGGGATGTGGACATTGCTGGCTAGGCCAGCATTTATTGCCCATCCTTAATTGCCTTTAAGAAGGTGGTGGTCAGCTACTTTCTTGAACTGCTGCAGTCCTTGGGGTGTAGGTACACAAGCAGTGCTGTTAGGAAGGGAGTTCCAGGATTTTAACCCGGTGACAGAGAAGGGATGGTGATATACTTCCAAGTCAGGATAGTGTATGGCTTGGAGGGGAACTTGCAGGTGGTGGTGTTCCTATGCATCTGCTGCCCTTACCCTTCAAGGTGGTAGAGGTCGCAGGTTTGGAAGGTGCTGTCGAAGGAACCTTGGTGAGTTGCTGCAGTGCATCTTGTAGATGGTACACACTGCTGCCACTGTGTGTCGGTGGTGGAGGAAGTGAATGTTGAAGGTGGTGAATGAGGTGCCAATCAAGCAGACTGCTTTGTCCTGGATGGTGTCGAGCATCTTGAGTGTTGTTGGAGCTGCACCCATCCAGGCAAGTGGAGAGTATTCCATCACACTCCTGACTTGTGCCTTGTGGACATGCACTGGGGAGTCAGGAGGTGAGTTACGCGCCGCAGAATTCCCAGCCTTTGACCTGCTCTTGCAGCTATGGTATTTATCTGGCTGGTCCAGTTCAGTTTCTGGTCAATGGTAACCCCCAGGATATTGATAGTCAAGGGGAGATGGCTAGATTCTCTCTTGTTTGAGATGGGCATTGCCTGGCACTTGTGTGGCGTGAATGTTACTTGCCACTTATCAGCCCAAGCCTGGATGTTGTCCAGATCTTGCTGCATATGGACATGGGCTACTTTAATATCTGAGGAGTCACGAATGGTGCTGAACATTGTGCAATCATCAGCGAGCATCCCCACTTCTGACCTTATGATGGAGGAATGGTCATTGATGAAGCAGCTGAAGATGGTCGAGCCTAGGACACTACCCTGAGGAACTCCTGCAGTGATACTCTGGGACTGAGATGATTGACCACCAACATCACAACCACCTTTCTTTGTACTAGGTATGGCTCCAACCGGCGGAGAGCTTTCCCCCTGATTCCCATTGACTCCAGTGTTGCTAGGATTCCTTGATGCCATACTCGGTCAAATGCTGCCTTTATGTCAAGGGCAGTCACTCTCGCCTTTCCTTGTGGACACAGACCAGCTGAACATTGATGGAATGAAATCCCTATTGTTGACAAATATCCCTGGTTTTACTGGAGATGCTTGGATTGCTGCATGTGTACAATTTATGGCACCCTGTACCTTTGGGAAGCCAGCCAGCAACGCCAATCCTGTTCCAATTCATTCTGGCTATTGACATCATAGGGGAAGTTTAGATAACTGCCAACCCTGGTAAACAATCCATTCATCACCTGACTTCTTCATTTATGTTCAACCAACTGAGAGATCCTCGAGATTTCTCTGGTAGTGCTATGGAAGGAACCAGAGACAAATAAGTTGAGGGTGGTGGCAACTTTCACAGCCACTGATAGTGTTTGGCCACAAGGTTCGGCAAGGAAAAGGTCTCTTCTAGAAGGCTGTAGATGTCTGTGAGCACCTGACGTGACAAGTTGGCTAGTGTCACACACACAACATCAGGATGGGGTGAAGTCATGGTTGCCTTAGATTGGATTTCAGATGAGGAACGTGGTCAGAATCAACAGCAACAAGGACTGTGGAGGGAGCTGCAGGTGGGCAACAGAAAGTTGGAGAAAAGAGAGGAGAGCAACTGAAGGGCCGAGCTCACTGAATACCCACTTAACAGGGTGTACAAACAGAGGTTCAGTTTCCTTGACCTCTCTGAAGAGCAGTGCTTCCAGAGGCTCAGATTGTCAAGTCAGGTGCCCGCAGACATCTGTAGCATCCCAGAAGAAGACCTGCTCTCAGCTGGACCTGTTGGTCACAAATTAGCAGTGGCTGTCAAAGTAACCAGTGCCTTCAACATTTTTGCCTCTGGATCCTTCCAGGTCTCTGCCAGAGACACGTCCAGGATCTTCAATCGGCTGTGCATAAATGCATAAGGCAAGTGACAGATGGATTATTTGTCAGGGTTGTCAGTTATGTCAACATTACCTGTAATGGCGTTAGCCAGAATGAGTGAATGTTTGGGTTTGTGTCTCTGGCTTCATTCTCACAGGTGCATGGTGCCATTGATTGCCCACACATGGCAAACCAAGGACCACCAGATCAAACAAGAGTATTTGTCAACTGCAAGGGATTCCATTCAATCAATGTGCAGCTGGTGTGCAACCACAAGAAAAGGTTCATACCGGTGTGTGCCAGATTCCAGGGGCACTGCTATGATGCTTTCATCTTGCAGCGGTCCAAGCTCCCCGACCACTTTTGATTTTCAAGCAGGCTTAAGGGGTGGCAGCTAGAAGACAATGGATACCCCCTTCAAACTTGGTTGATTACACTGTGAGGAACCTCACCAATGAAGCCCAAGAGCAGTACAATGGCAGTTATATAACCACCAGATGTATCATTGAGCATGCAATCAGAATGCTCAAGATGCACCTGGATGGATCTGGAGGCACCCTTCATTACTCACCAGCAAGGGTCTCCAGATTGATTGTAGTGAACTGCACATTGCACAACATTGTGCAGCAGTGAGGATTGGAGCTGC
This sequence comes from Heterodontus francisci, assembly GCF_036365525.1. Lineage (NCBI taxonomy): Eukaryota > Metazoa > Chordata > Chondrichthyes > Heterodontiformes > Heterodontidae > Heterodontus > Heterodontus francisci. The sequence goes on along the minus strand of NC_090372.1, from coordinate 125,551,987 downwards.
GGGAGGAGCAAGGTGCTCAGCACCCATCGCCGGTAGATGATTCCAGTGAAGGAGCTGGAGGGTGAAGATAGTTCCTCCAACCCCACGCCTGCCGCTCACGTTGCTGCCTGAGGTGCCAGGGATTTGCTTATAGCTGTAAGGTTCAGTTAGTCACTACTACTGGACTGATGTAAATATCCCATCCAGTGGTCACTCTACAACCCTCCCCAGTCCGACTGATCGAAAGCAGTCTTGTAACCAATCGACCACCCATTGCTCATCTGCCAATCTGCCACCTCCCACCCGCCGCCATTGGTCCCTATCAATTCATGTCTTCACATTCATCAATAAGAAACTGCCACCTGACAACAGAGAATGGGTAGCACTTGAACATGGTACAAATTAATACATTTGATGCGATTCTACTAAACAACAGTAACTTAATAGCCTAATTTCCATTATCACTCATGTACAATTTCTCTTCCTTTTCCTACTGCTCCTACACAGTGTGATCCCTGTGGTTTCAGCATAGGTGCAGGCAGCCTGACCATTTTCTTGAGGTGATCTTGAGCAACAATCTTGGGCTGTTGGATACTATAGAGGCCCCTTCCTAAAGATTGCTCAACCTGACCCTGTGCAAGGGCCAACTCAGCCATCGGAGCATGAGGCAGCATGTCAGGGACTCACTAAGGGTGGGACAAAAGTTGGGACGTGGGAGCGCTTTGAGTGGCGTTCCTATTTCCTTATCCCTATCACCATCATCCCTCTCCTGGGCCAGCGCACTTAACTCCTACCAGTTTTCTGGAGAGCAACAATGCAGATCCATTATATGCTGTAAGGCACTGCTAAGGTATATCATCCTGTTTCAGACATCTTGGCATCCAGAGTCTGCATGGCCATGGTCAAGGTCTGCATGGACTCATTTGATTGCCACAGTTGATGTTCCATGGAGTTGGCCATTTTATCCATGGATGAAGATATCATCGCAATGCCCTGTGACAGCATTCCACTCATACTTAAGCTGGACTCCTTCATTCTCTCTGCAACTGTGGGAGGACTGCTAGTACCTTACAGATTTTCTGCTGCCCTCAATGATTATCATTTTCATTTTTGGCCCCTTGGATACAGCATCTGCATCCAGCTGAGCAAAGCTTGGCGAGGGCTGAGCCCTCCGACACAGCTGTCCCTGCCACCACTGTCTGCTCGTGCTTATGTGAACTGTGAATCATCAACTAACTACCTAACTGGACCCACTGGAGTGCGAGTATCTGAACTGGTGCATATTAATCATGAGTGCTTAGAAAGAATCACCTCCTGTGAGAAATCATTATCCAGATGCTCCACCAACTGCTGCTATACACACAGGGATAGGCATCAACAGGTTGCAACCGGACATTTGACAAAATTATTGACTCAGTCATGGATATGGTGGCAATTAATCTATATATAAGGTGTATAGCCAACCAAATGCCAATTGATATCCATGCTGAATCGCAACAGGAAAAAAATGGTCAACCACCCACCTAACTTGTCAGTGGTGTGAAAGTGGAAATATCAAGACTTTCACTTATTTACAGGTCATGTAAAATAATCTGCAAGAATTTAACTACAGATCACAAAACCTTCAGCAATACAATGCACTTGCTTCATATGGAATAAAAAGGCTTTAATGATTTATATTGCAACATTATGCAAATTCTTCACTACTCAACTCCAAGAAAATGTACTCAGCCACATCAAAGACGTTAGTGAACGTATTCTTGCTTTCTGTCACTTTAATGAGATTAAACTTTTTGATCAAGTTCTTTTTAAATACAGATGTTCTAAACTTTGCAGGCCACTAAAATGCATTTTGCTGCAGCACTTTAGCCTCAGTAGCAACTGAAAAATTTGACTACATTTCCACAGCACCGACAATTTAATGAAAACAATACTTAAAAGTAGTTAAATGATACAGTGGCCACACCAAGACACGACCCTCTGGCTCAACGTATTCTTTTTTCTGCAGAGCTGACTACAAAAATAATGGATACCTTAAGAATTAAGTTTGTATGAACTGTGTAGAAAGAATTCATCTTCAATGTATAATTGGATTGTATGTTTTAGGGATAATCCCATTCCCTCAACTACATAGCTGAGAAGGAGGTTTGCAGTGCCCAATCAATGCCAGAGACATCACAGTTCCTCAGCTGATTAACGATAGATGACAGTGCCATTCACTGATGCTGGCCCCCTACCCTTCCCTCTCTCCCATCCCCCCATCACTGCCCAGGGGCATTGCATGCCATCACGTGCTCCACGAGTTGCGGTAGGCCCCGATCCTCAGACTTGGAGCTGCTCCTCTACCTTGACGAAGTCGATGTCTTTGGCGTATTGTCTGAAGCATTGGCAGCACATGTTTAAGCTGTACTTCCAGATCAGGCCGTGTTAGTTCGCAGAGACTTGGCTGGAAGGGGGAGGAAGGAAGAGTGACAGTGAGATGGGCAGTTGAATGGGAGGTGGCATTGGGAGCCTCAGTCTGACTGGACAGAACTCAACACCATTTGTGTCTCTTTTGTGAGGCTTGGAGCAAGACATTTAAAATTGCCACAAACCTCTAACATTTTTACCACTGACACTAGTGTCCGTGTATGGACACGTTACTGACCCCTGTATACACATGAAGGCTCTGTCAGAGATAAAAGATATGAATTGCTACTCGCAAGGTAAGAACGTTGCAACTTATCATTCTGAAGTTGATCATATTTTACTCACTGTTGAAATCAAGTCAACGTGCACTTGCAAGGTAAAAGGGTGTGAGGAGTTGCATGATGGAGTAGGCTTAGCAAAGCAGAGTTGGGTGGTAGATGGTGATGCACACAGCAGGATGTAGGTCAGTGTGCAACTGTATGCTCCTTTCCTGACCTGATAAAGTCATTGAAGCGTTTCCAGCACTGAATCCAGGTGTGTGTCACAGTGTCCCGTTGCTGACCTCCTCATCCACCTCCAGATAAGTCCTCTGCATTGCAGCAGGTTTCTTCCTCCTATTGCTGAGGAAGAGTATCTCTCTGCTCTTCCTCATTGCACCCAGAAGTGCATCAAAGGTTCGTCATTAAATCTTGGTGCAGCCTGTGCCCATGCTGAGCACATCACAACACTTCTCTTTCAGTTTACTGCAACACCTATCTCCTCTAAATTACATCTTTAAATGCTTCAGTTGAGATCACATCGTGTGGGTCCACATCACTTCCACTGTCACGCACTGAAGGTTCCAAACCTGGAAGTAAAATTATGAAGTAGCCCGGTGGAAATTGAAACTATATATATCAAAGAAACAAAGAACTTGCAATTACATAGCACTTTTCACTATGTCCCAAAGCTCCTTCCAGTCAATGAAGTACTTTTGAATTATAGTCACTGTTATAATATAGGAAACATGACAGCCAATTTGCATTCTGACAGGTCCTATAAACATCAATGTGATAATGGCCAGATAATTTGCATTTTAGTGATGTTAGTTGAGGGATAAATATTGGCTAGGGCAGTGACATGGGATCATTTTGTCCACTTGAGAGAGCAGACAAGGACTTGATTTAGCATTTCATCTTAAAGATAGCACCTCCAATAACAGAATGGGAATGGTAGTGTAGAGGCAATATTACTGGGCCTGTAGTCCAGAGGTCTGGACTAATGCTCTGGAGACACAAGTTCAAATCTCACCATGGTAGCTGGTGGGATTTAAAGTTAATAGATAAATCTGGAATAAAAGTCTAGTCTCAGTAATGATGACCATGAAACTACAAGGTTGTTGTAAAAACCCATCTGGTTCACTAATTCCTTTTTGGGAATGAAATCTGCCGTCCTTACCCGGTCTGACCTACCTGTGACTCAAGACCCACAACAATGTGGTTGTTTCTTAACTGCCCACTGAAATGTCCTAGCAAGCCAGTCAGTTGTATCAAACTGCTACATAAAAGTGAAAGAAAAATAAAACCACTGGGAATGCCCAGTCGACCCTGAAATGTCCTCCTCACTGACATCTGGGGACTTGTGCCAAAATTGGGAGAATTCTCCCACAGACTGGTCAAGTAACAGTCTGACATAGTCATACTCACCGAATCATACCTTACTGCCAACATCCCAGACTCCTCCATCATCATCCCTGGGTATGTCCTGTCCCACTGCAGAAAGGACCCACCATAGTTGGTGGCACAGTGGTTTAGCTGGGAGGAAGTGGCCCTGGAAGTCTCAACATTAACTCCAAACCCATGGCATCTTGGCATCAGGTCAAATATGGGCAAGGAAACCCGCTGCTGATTACCAGTTATTGCCCTCCCTCAGCTGATGAATCAGTGCTCCTCTGTGTTGAACACCACTTGGAAGAAGCACTCAGGGTAGCAAGGGTACAGAATGTACTCTGGATGGGGGGACTTCAATGTCCATCACCGAGAGTGGCCCGGTAGCACCATTACTGATGGAGCTGGCCGAGTCCCAAAGGACATATCTACCGGACTGGGCCTGCTATGGGTGGTGAGAGAGAAGTTAAAAAAAAAGAAGAGGGAAAAATCTACTTGACCTTGCCCTCACCAATCAACTTGTCACAGATGCATCTGTCCATGAAAGTACTGGTAGGAGTGACCACCACAGTCCTTGTGAGGACGAAGTTCCATCTTCTCACTGAGGATACCCTCTATTTTGTTGTGTGGCACTACCACTGTGCTAAATGGGTTAGACTCAGAACAGATCTAGCAGCTCAAAACTCGGCATGCATGAGGCACTGTGGGCCATCATCAGCAGCAGAATTGTTTTCAACCACAATCCATACCCTCATGGCCTGGCATATCCCTCACTCTGCCATTACCATCAAGCCAGGGGGATCAACCCTGTTCAATGAGGAATGCAGGAAAGCATGCCAAGAGGAGCATCAGGTATACCTAAAAATGAACTGTCAACCTGCTGAAGCTACAACATTGGACTACATGCATGCTAAAGGAGAAGCAGCACACGATAGACAGAACAAAGCAATCCCTCAACCAATGGATCAGATCAAAGCTCTGCAGTCCTGCCACATCCAGTTCTAAATGGCGGTGAACAATTAAACAACTAACCAGAGGAGGAGGCTCTATAAACATCCCCATCCTCAATGGTGGGTGAGCCCAGCACGCCAGTGCAAAGAAAAAGGAGGAAATATTTGCAGCTATCTTCAGCCAGAAGTGCCGAATGGATGATCCATCTCGGCCTTCTCCCGAGGTCCCCAGCTTCATAGATGCCAATCTTTAGCCAATTCAAGTCACTCCACATGATATCAAGAAATGGCTAAAGGTACTGGATGCTTCAAAAGCTATGGGCCCTATATCTACAGCATCCCGCCTGTAGTACTGAAGATTTGTGCTCCAGAACCAGCCGCGTCCCTAGCCAAGCTGTTCCAGTACAGCTGCGACACTGGCATTGTCCTGTACACAAAAAGCAGGACAAATCCAATCTGGCCAATTACTGCCTCATCAGTCTACACTCAATCTTCAGCAAAGTGATGGAAGGTGTTATTGATAGTGCTATCAAGTAGCGCTTACTCAGCAACAGCCTGTTCGTCGATGCTCAATTTGGATTCCCCCAGGGCCACTCGGCTCCAGGCCTCATTACAGCCTTGGTCCAAAAGATCTGAATTCAAGAGGTGTGGTGTGAGTGACTGCCCTTGACATCATGGCAGCATTTGACTCAGTGAAGGATCAAGAAGCCTTACCAAAATTGAAGTCAATGGGAATTGGGGGAAAAGCTCCACTGGTGGGAGTCATACCTAGCACAAAGAAAGATGGTTGTGGATGTTGGAACCCAATAATCTTGGGCACTCGACCCAACCATTTTCAGCTGCTTCATCAGTGACCTTCCCTCCAACATGAGGTCAGAAATGGGGATGTTTTTGCTGATGGTTACACAGTGTTCAGTACCATTCACAACTCCTCAGATACTGAAGCAGGCTGTGCCCACCTGTAGCAAGACCTGGACAACATTCAGGCTTGGGCTAATAGGTAACATTCGCACAACCCAAGTGCCACGCAATGACCAGTCCAACAAAAGAAGAAGCTCGATGCCATCCAGGACAAAGCATAGAGTCATAGAGTCTTTTATGGAACAGAAGGAGGCCATTCATCCCATCGAGTACATGTTGGCTCTCCGCGAAACTATGCAATCAGTCCCACTCACCAGCTTGGTCCCTGTAGCCCTGCAAGTCTATTTCTCTCAGGTGGCCATCCAACTTCCTCTTGAAGTCATTTATCGTCTCCACTTCCACCACCCTCGTGGGCAGTGAGTTCCAGGTTACTACCACCCGCTACGTAAAAGATTCTTCCTCATATTCCCCCTGCATCTTTTGCCCAAAACTTTCAATCTGTGTCCCCTGGTCCTTGTACCATTTGTTATTGGGAACAGTTTTTTCTTGTCTAGCTTATCTAAGCCTGTCATAATCTTATATACTTCTATTAAATCTCCCCTCAATCTCCTTTGTTCTGAGGAGAATAAACCCAGCTTTTGCTACCTAACCTTGTAACTAAAATCCTCCATCCCAGGAACCATTCTGGTAAATTTTCTCTGCACCTTCTCAAGGACCCTCACATCCTTCCTGAAGTGTGGTGACCAGTTGGGGCCCAGCCAAAGCTTTATAAAGGTTCAACATACTGCTTTTGTACTCAATACCTCCTTTTATTAAGGCCAAGATCCTATAAGCTTTACAACCCACCTTGACAATATGTCCTGCCACCTTCAAAGATCTATGCACATGCACCCTTAAGTCCCTCTGCTCCTGTACACTCTTTAGAACTGTGCCATTAAGTATATATTGCCTCTTCCTATTCCTTCTGCCAAAATGCATCATCTCACTCTTCTCTGTATTAAATTCCATTTGCCAACTATCTGCCCATTCTGCTAGCCTATCTATGTCCTGTTGCAGGCAGTTTATATCTTCCTCACTGTTTGCCGCACCTCCAAGTTTGGTGGCGTCAGCAAATTTTGAGATTCTACTCTGTATTCCAAGATCCAAATCATTTATTTATAGCAAAAAAAACAGTGGCCTCAGCCCTGACCCTTGGAGAACACCAATGTCTACCATCCTCCAGTCTGAAAAGCAAACATTTACTACAACTTGCTGTTTTCTGTTGTTAAACCAATTTTTTTATCCAATTGGGCACTGACCTTCCTATTCCATGAGCCTCAATTTTGTTAACCAGCCTTTTATGTGGTACCTTATCAAGTGCCTTCATAAAATGCATATAGACAACTTCCACCGCATTCCCTTCATCAATCTTCTCTGTTACTTCATCAAAAAATTCAATTAGATTAGTCAAGCCTGATCTACCATTTACAAATCCATGCTGACTATCCTTAATTAACTCAAACCTCTCTAAGTGTCCATTGAAATTTTCCCTGAATATTGTTTCCAAAACCTTACCCAACATTGATGTTAAACTAACTGGCCTGTAGTTGCTAGGACTGTCCTTACACCCTTTCTTGAATACGGCTGTCACATTTACCACTCCTCTGGCACCTCCCCTGTATCCAGTGAAGATTGGAAGATTATGGCACGCTCTTCCGCTATCTCCATCCCCACTTCCTTCAGCAAGCCGTCCGGACCAGGTGACTTATGTACCCTCAGCATAGCCAGCCTTTTTAGTACCACCCCCCTCTCAGTTTTTATCCTACCCATTGCCTCTACTCTCTCTGCTTCTACTGATATTTTGTCAGCTTCCATTTCCTCAGTGAACATTGATACAAAGTACTTATTAAATATATTAGCTTTGCACTGTGCCTTTGACCGTATATTGCTCGCTTTGTCCTTAATAGGCCCCACTCCTCTTCTTACCACTTCCATACCATTTACATGCTGGTAGAAGATCTTTGGGTTTCCTTTTATGTTGACTGCCATTCTATTTAATATTCTCTCTTTGCCAGTCTTATTTTCCTCTTCACCTCCCTTCTCAACTTACTGTATATGGCCTGGTTCTCACTGTTCACCTGACATACATCAAACATCCTCTTTTTTGTTTCACCATCATCTCTATCTCCCTCGTCAACCAAAGAAGCCTGTTCTTGGTTCCCCTACCTTTCACTCTTGTTGGAATATTCCTAGCCTGTACCTGGAGCATCTTTTCCTTCAAGATAACCCATTGTTCCGATACAGCTCTTCTTGCCAATCTTTGGTTCCCTTCCACCCTGGCTAGATCCCTTCTCGTCATGTTGAAATTAGCCCTTTTTTAATCTAGACATTCTACCTTATTTTGTTCCTTGCTTTTCTGCATTACTTGGCTAAACCTTATAATACGATGATCACTCTTACCCAAGTGCTCCCCCACAGACACTTGGTGCACTTGGCCCACCTCATTTCCCAGCAACAGATCCAGAATTTTTTTTTTTATTCATTCATGGGATGTGGGCGACGCTGGCTAGGCCAGCATTTATTGCCCATCCCTAATTTCCCTTCAGAAGGTGGTGGTGAGCTGCCTTCTTGAACCGCTGCAGTCCATTTGGGGTAGGTATACCCACAGTGCTGTTAGGAAGGGAGTTCCAGGATTTTGACCCAGCGACAGTGAAGGAACAGCAATATAGTTCCAGTCAGGATGGTGTGTGACTTGGAGGGGAACTTGCAGGTGGTGGTGTTCCAATGTATTTGCTGCCCTTGTCCTTCTAGGTGGTAGAGGTCGCGGGTTTGGAAGGTGCTGTCTAAGGAGCCTTGGTGCATTACTGCAGTACACACTGCTGCCACTGTGCGTCGGTGGTGGAGGGAGTGAATGTTTGTAGATGGGGTGCCAATCAAGCGGGCTGCTTTGTCCTGGATGGTGTCGAACTTCTTGAGTGTTGTTGGAGCTGCACCCATCCAGGCAAGTGGAGAGTATTCCATCACACTCCTGACTTGTGCCTTGTAGATTGTGGACAGGCTTTGGGGAGTCAGGAGGTGAGTTACTCGCCTCAGGATTCCTAGCCTCTGACCTGCTCTTGTAGCCACGGTATTTATCCGTTGGTTATGGGATCGCTTAGCTCTGTCTATTGCATGCTGCTCCAGTTCAGTTTCTGGTCAATGGTAGCCCCTAGGATGTTGATATTGGGGGATTCAGCAATGGTAATGACATTGAATGTCAAGGGGAGATGGTTAGATTCTCTCTTGTTGGAGATGGTCATTGCCTGGCACTTGTGTGGCGCGAATGTTACTTGCCACTTATCAGCCCAAGCCTGGATATTGTCCAGGTCTTGCTGCATTTCTACACGGACTGCTTCAGTATCTGAGGAGTCATAAATGGTGTGGAACATTGTGCAATCATCAGCGAATATCCCCACTTCTGACCTTATGATTGAAGGAAGGTCATTGATGAAGCAGCTGAAGATGGTTGGGCCCAGGACAATACCCTGAGGAACTCCTGCAGTGATGTCCTGGAGCTCAGATGATTGACCTCCAACAACCACAACCATCTTCCTTTGTGCTAGGTATGACTGCAGCCAGCGGAGGGTTTTCCCCCTGATTCCCATTGACCTCAGTTTTGCTAGGGCTCGTTGATGTCATACTCGGTCAAATGCTGCCTTGATGTCAAGGGCAGTCACTCTCACCTCACCTCTTGAGTTCAGCTCGTTTGTCCATGTTTGAACCAAGGCTTTAATGAGGTCAGGAGCTGAGTGGCCCTGGCGGAACCCAAACTGAGCGTCACTGAGCAGGTTATTGCGAAGCAAGTGCCGCTTGATGGCACTGTTGATGACACCTTCCATCACTTTACTGATGATTGAGAGTAGGCTGATGCGGTGGTAATTGGCCGGGTTGGACTTGTCCTGCTTTTTGTGTACAGGACATACCTGGGCAATTTTCCACATTGCAGGGTAGCTGCCAGTGTTGTAGCTGTACTGGAACAGCTTGGCTAGGGGTGCGGCAAGTTCTGGAGCACAGGTCTTCAGTACTATTGCCGGAATATTGTCAGGGCCCATAGCTTTTGCAGTATCCAGTGCCTTCAGTTGTTTCTTGATATCACGCGGAGTGAATCGAATTGGCTGAAGTCTGGCATCTGTGATGCTGGGGACTTCAGGAGGAGGCTGAGATGGATCATCAGCTCGGCACTTCTGGCTGAAGATTGTTGCAAATGCTTCAGCCTTATCTTTCGCACTGATGTGCTGGGCTCCCCCATCATTTAGGATGGGGATATTTGTGGAGCCACCTCCTCCAGTTAGTTGTTTAATTGTCCACCACCATTCACAGCTGGATGTGGCAGGACTGCAGAGCTTCGATCTGATCCGTTGGTTATGGGATCGCTTAGCTCTGTCTATCACATGCTGCTTACGCAGCTTGGTACGCAGATAGTCCTGTGTTGTAGCTTCACCAGGTTGACACCTCATTTTGGGGTATGCCTGGTGCTGCTCCTGGCATGCCCTCCTGCACTCTTCATTGAACCAGGGTTGGTCTCCTGGCTTAATGGTAATGGTAGAGTGGGGGATATGCCAGGCCATGAGGTTACAGATTGTGGTTGAGTACAATTCTGCTGCTGCTGATGGCCCACAGCGCCTCATGGATGTCCAGTGTTGCATTGCTAGATCTGTTCGAAATCTATCCCATTTAGCACGGTGATAGTGCCACACAACACGACGGACGGTATCCTGAATGTGAAGGCGGGACTTCGTCTCCACAAGGACTGTGCGGTGGTCACTCCTACCAATACAGTCATGGACAGAAGCATCTGCAGCAGGCAGATTGGTGAGGACGAGGTCAAGTATGTTTTTCCCTCATGTTGGTTCCCCCACCACCTGCCACAGACCCAGTCCAGCAGCTATGTCCTTTAGGATTCGGCCAGCTCGGTCAGAAGTGGTGCTACCGAGCCACTCTTGGTGATGGACATTGAAATTCCGCACCTAGAGTACATTTTGTGCCCTTGCCACCCTCAGTGCTTCCTCCAATTGGTGTTCAACATGGTGGAGTACTGAGTCATCAGCTGAGGGAGGAAAGTAGGTGATAATCAGTAGGAGGTTACCTTGCCCATGTTTGACCTGAGGCCATGAGACTTCATGGGGTCCAGAGTTGATGTTGAGGACTCCCAGGGCAACTCCCACCCTACTGTATACTACTGTCCCGCCACCTCTGGTGTGTCTGTCCTGCCGGTGGGACAGGACATACCTGGGGATGATGATGGCAGTGTCTGGGACATTGTCTGTAAGGTATGATTCCGTGAGTATGACTATGTCAGGCAGTTGCTTGACTAGTCTATGGGACAGCTCTCCCAACTTTGGCACAAGCCCCCAGATGTTAGTAAGGAGGACTTTGCAGGGTTGACAGAGCTGGGTTTGCCGTTGTCGTTTCCGGTGCCTAGGTCGATGCCGGGTGGTCCGTCCGGTTTCATTCCTTTTTATTGACTTTGTAGCGGTTAGATACAACTGAGTGGCTTGCTAGGCCATTTCAGAGGGCATGTAAGAGTTAACCACATTGCTGTGGGTCTGGAGTCACATGTAGGCCAGACCAGGTAAGGACAGCAGATTTCCTTCCCTAAAGGACATTAGTGAACCAGGTGCGTTTTTACAACAATCAACAATGGTTTCATGGCCATCATTAGACTAGCTTTTAATGCCAGATTTATTAATTAAATTCAAATTCCACCTTCTGCTGTGGTGGGATTCGAACCCATGTCCCCAGAGAAATACCCTGGGTCTCTGGGTTACTGGTCCAGTGATAATACCACTACGCCACCGCCTACCCTTTTCTAGTTGGTCTGAGAGCAAACTGATCAAGGAAGTTCTCCTTAACATATTTTAGAAATTTCTTCCCCTCCTTACCCTTTACTCTAAAATTATCCTAATCTATATTTGAGTCCTTCAATATCACCACTCTATAGTTCTTGCACATCTGTGATTTGCCTGCAGATTTGCTCCTCTATCTCTCTCTATCTCTCATTATTTGGAGGCCAATAGAATACTCCTAGTACCGTGATCATACCCTTTTTGCTCCTCAACTCTAACCAAATGGATTCTGTCCTTGCCCCTTCAAGGACATCCTCCAATTCCAGCACTGCAATGCCTTCCCTAATCAGGACTGCCACCCACCTCCCTTTTTTCCTTCTCTATCTTTTCTGAACACTTTAGATCCTTGTATATTAAGAGCCCAGTCCTTGCTATTTTAAGCCATGTTTCCGTTATTGCCACTGCATCATATTCCCATACTGCTACTGGTGCTTGTAGCTCACTAACCTTATTCAACACAGTTTGTGCATTTACACACATGCATTGTAATCCTCTCTTTGCATTCCTCATAGTCCTTCTAAATCCACTCCCATCTAATACGTAACTACTCCCTTCTCTAGTACTGCTGAACACCCTCACTCTGACCCCATCTAATAATTTGCTATTTCCTACTGTAGTGCTAACTGTCTCTTCCAATTCTCTGTGTAACTTGGTGTTCCTCTCTTGGATTATCTCCTCGTTCCCACACCCCTGCCAAGTTAGTTTAAACCCTTCCCAATTGCAGCAGCAAATCGCCCCAGAAGGAAATTTGTCCCAGCTGTATTCAGGTGCAACCCATCTGACCTGTACAGGTCCCACCTTCTCCAGAACTGATCCCAGTGCCCCAGGAATCTAAAGCCCTCCCTCCTGTAAAATCCTTCCAGCCACGCATTCATCTGCACTCTCCTCCAATTTCTATACTCACTTGCACATGGTATAGGGTGTAATTCGTAGATTACTACTTTTGAGGTCCTGCTTGCTGATTTCTTATCTAGCTCACTAAACTCTTTCTGCAGGACCACATCCCTCTTCCTACCTATGTCATTGGTACAACGTGGACCACGACTGCTGGCTGTTCACCCTCCCCCCTCAGGGTGCTCTGCAGCCATTCAGTGACATCCTTGACCCTGGCACCAGAGAGGCAACACACTATCCTGGATTCATGTCTACAGCCACAGAAATGCCTCTCTGTTCCCCTGACTATCGAATCTCCTATCACTATTGCTCTTCCAGTCTTCCTGTGCCCCCTTGTGTAGCTGAGCCATCTGTGGTGTCATGGCCTTGGCGCTGGCTGCACTCCCCAGATGAACCATCACTTTCCTCAGTATTCAGAACGGAATACCGGTTGGAGAGTGAGATGCACTCAGGGGTCTTCTGCACTATCTGCCTGTTTCTTCTTGACTGCCTGGTGGTCACCCATTCCCTCGCTCCCTGCATACCCTTAAGCTACGGGGTGATCATATCTATAAACGTACTATCCATGAAGCTCTCAACCTCATGGAAGTTCCGCTGTGACGCCAGCTGCTGCTCAAGTTCCAAAACCCGGAACTGAAGCTGCTGCAACTGATAACACTTCCTACATGTAATGGTTATCCAGGACATGAAATGCATCCTGCTGTTCCCATATAGCACAGGATGTGCACTCCAGAGGTTGGATCTATTCGATTATAAACATAAACCCTTCTACTAATGATGCCACTAATACTAATCACCCTAACAATAGTAATAAACCTTACTAATAATAACCTTACTACTGCTAATAATAAACTTTTTAAAAAATTCGTTCAAGGGTATATGGGCTTTTCTGGCAAAGCCAGCATTTGTTGCCCATCCCTAATTGCCCTTGAGAAACTGGGTGGCTTGCTAGGCCATTTCAGAGGACATTTTAAGAGTCAACCAGATTGCTGTGGGTCTGGAGTCACATGTAGGCCAGACCAGGTAAGAAAGCAGATTTCCTTCCATAAAGGACATCAGTGAATGAGGTGGGTTTTCCAACAATCGACAATGGTTTCATGGTCACCATTGGACCAGCTTTTTAATTCCAGATTTTTACTAATTGAATTCAGATTTCACCATCTGCCGTCATGGGATTCAAACCCATTCCTCCAGGGCTTTAGCCTGGGCCTCTGGATTATTGTCCAGTGATAATACCACTACTCCACCGCCTCCCCCAATACCAATACTAATAAACCTTACCACTATTAATAAACCCTACCAATATGAAAATGTCATCAATAGTAGTAATAACCTCACCAATATTAATAAACCTTACCCAGCCTGCTTGATCGGCACACCATCCATCACCTTAAACATTCACTCCCTGCACCACCGGCACACAGTTGCAGCAGTGTGTACCATCTACAAGATGCACTGCAGTAACTCGCCAAGCCTCTTTCCATAGCACTTTCCAACCCGCAACCGCTACCACCTAGAAAGACAAGGGCAGCAGATGCATGGGAACACCACCACCTGCAAGTTCCTCTCCAAGTCACACACCATCCTGACTTGGAACAATTTCACCGTTCCTTCACTGTCGCTGGGTCAAAATCCTGGAATTCCCTCCCTATCAGTACTGTGGGCGTACATATACCACACGGACTGCAGCGATCCAAGAAGGCGACTCACCACCACCTTCCCAAGGGCAATTATTGATGGGCAACAAATGCTGGTCTCGCCAGCAACCCTCACATCCCATGAACGAATAAAGAAAACACAGTACTTCCTCAGAACTCTACTGAGATGAAAGCCTAGATTTTGTGCTCAAGTGGTCGAGAGTAGTACTTGAACTCACAACTCAGAGGTGAGAATGCTACCACTGAGCCAGGCTACCACCTGGTGTCAATCAAAAGTTCAATGTCAGTTTTTAACATGGAAAATTTTCAAAACATTTTTAAGGGTTATTTAGGGGAAATACTAAGAGCTCAGCTTTATTAAGCACTGCCAGCATGGAATCAGGAAGACAAGGAATAGAGAAAAAAGGAGATAGATAAATGTGGTGGGAAAGTGGGATTGAAGTAGTGCAAACAGGGCGTTTGTTGAACCAAATAGTCTTTTCATATTCATGAAACTTAAGGGTAGTGGTTCCACTGAAACTCATTTGCATATTGCCGAACACAAAATTTACCATGAATTAGCGCAATCGGGCAAAGGTTTCTAGATTTTGCTTTATATTTTTTTCTTCATATAAAAGGTGGTAACTTGAAGCCTGACTAAAGCAGCTGAAAACCAGTTTACCACAAAAAATAAGCATTTTGAATCACAGTGTCAATCCACCACCTCTGAGTAAGCTGATTTTAAATTACTGAAATTCATTTAAAAAAAATGAAACTATTCTCTGGTTAGACTGGTTACATTAGTCACTTTCTTAATAAATTTAAAAGAATCACATTTAAAAGCTTTTAAAATGTACATTTTAGTGTCCTTGCACTCAAAACAACCAGCTTAAATTTAAAGCCTCCTTGAAGGCCTGCAAACAAAAGCAAATAGCTGAAACTCCCAATGGTGATTAATTCACTGGGTCGGGGGGGTGGTGGTGGTTGGTGGCAGGCCAGGGCATGGTAATTTTGTGGCTGGGGCCTGCTTTTACCACAAGTTTTTGAAAACTAACAAAAGATTGGAGGAGCTCAGATTGCACTAAACACAAGTTCCGTGATCTTCTGCATTGCATTGATTTTGGCTGAATTGCAACAAAATAACCAGTGCAATCCAACAACAACTACTTCTATTTATATAGCACCTTTAACATATTAAAACGTCCCAAGGTGCTTTACAGGAGCATTATCAAACAAAATATGACACCAAGCTACATAAGGAGATATTAGGTCAGATGACCAAAAGCTTGGTCAAAGAGGTAGGGTTTACGGGGCGTCTTAAAGGAGGAAAGTGAGGTAGACAGGTGGAGAGGTGTAGGAAGGTCTAGGTGTAGTTCCAGAGCTTAGGACCTAGGCAACTGAAGGCACAGCCACCAATGGTGGAGCGATTAAAATTGGGGATGCACAAGAGGCCAGAATTAGAGGAGCACAGATACCTTGGAGGGTTGTGGGACTGAAGGAGATGATAGACATAGGGAGAGGCAAGGTCATGGAGGGATTTGAAAACAAGGATGAGAATTTTAAAATCAAGATGTTGCTTGACCAGCAGCCAATGTAGGTCAGCGAGCAGAGGGGTGATAGGGGAACGGGACTTGGTGCAAGTTAAGGCATGGGCAGCAGAGTTTTGGATCACCTCAACTTTATGGAGAGTAGAATGTGGTGGACCAGCCAGGAGTGCGTTGGAATAGTCAAGTCTAGAGGTAATGAAGGCATGAATGAGAGTTTGAGCAGCAGATGAGCTGAGACAGGGGTGAAGTCAGGCGATGTTACAGAGGTGGAAATAGGCAGTCTTAGTGATGGGACAAATATGAGGTCGGGAGCTCATCTTGAGGTCAGATGTGACACCAAGGTTGCAAACAGACTGGATTAATCTTAGGATGTTGCCAGGGAGAAGAATGGAGTCGGTAGTTAGAGAACCTACTTTGGAGTGGGGACCGAAAACAATGGCTTCAGTCTTCCCAATATTTAATTGGAGGAAATTTCTGCTCGTCCAGTAATGGATGTCAGATAAGCAGTCTGACAATTTAGCAACAGGAGAGAAATTGAGAGAGGTGGTGAGGTAGAGCTGTGTATGGCTGGTGTATATGTGAAAACTAATGCTGTGCTTTTGGATGGTGTCGCCAAGGGACAGCATGTAGATGAGAAATAGGAGGGGGCCAAGGATAGCTCCTTGGGGAACACCAGAGATAATGGTGTGGGAGCAGCAAGTGAAGCCATTGCAAGTAATACTCTGGTTATGATTAGATAGATAAAAACAGAAACAGTTGAGAGCAGTCCCACCCAGCTGGATGACAGTATAGAGGCATTAGAGAAGGATGGTGTGGTCAACCGTGTCAAAGGCTGCAGACAGGTCAAGAAGAGAAAGTTTACCTTTGTTGCAGTCACATAGGATGCCTTCTGTGACTTTGATAAGAGCCATTTCAATGCTGTGGCAGGGGCGAAAACCTGTTTGGAGGGATTCAAACATGGAGTTCCATGAAAGATGGGAACGGACTTGTGGAAAGTCCAGGCCTTAGTGTATTTAGAGTCATAGAGAGAGATACAGCACTGAAACAGGCCCTTCAGCCCACTGAGTATGTGCTGACCATCAACCACCCATTTATACTAATCCTACATTAATCCTAACAAAAGCTCTTCAGATATTGCCTCAAACGTTTCCACTTTATTTTTCTTCTGCTCTTTTCTGTCTCTATTTGCATACGTGTATCACGTATGCATGCTAGCATTGGCACGTTGTGTATCTGTAGGCTCTAACCAAATTAGAGTTTTTAGTTTAAGTTTAATAAATTTAAACCTTTCTTCTTTAAACCTAAGAAAGCCTGTTTGGGCTGGTTTCTTTGCCTTATAATTGGAAAGCGGTGAACAAGGATTCACCAAGGGGGAGCTAAAATCACGGCGTGTTTAAAATTAAACGCTGTTACGGTAAGATCAGGTGAAGGCTGAGAGGGAACCCTAGACACTTCTCTTACCTGGTCGTAACAGAAATTTGGTGCTAGCGTCCAGAATTGACCCACAGACAAACAAGAGAAATTGGAAGTGGGAAGCCAAATTGTTCCGAATCAAAAAAGAGCAAGATTTCAAGACAGGTTTTCTTGTGGTTGTATGTGATTGAATACTAACATGTCTGCAACTGAAGCTAGTAGCTCCCCAAGCCAGGGTGAAGTAACTTGGGATAAGTTAAAAGCACTGTCAATGGAGGAGTTGAGGAAAATGGCTGAGCAGTGTGGGATCACTGTACGTGGCAAAGCAAGGCAGTCTGAACTCCTAAGACTAGTGGCCAATCATTTTTCCCTTGAATCTGAGGAAGCAGAAACATATTTAGAAGTAGATCCCCAACAGGGTATTGTTAGCAAAGCTACAATTGGAACTGAGGAAACTTGAAGTCGAGGAGAGAGAGAGACAGGAGAGGGAGAAAAAAAGAGCCTTCCAGAAGGAATGGGAAGAGCAAGAGAGGAGAGAGAAAGAACCTTCCAGAAAGAATGCGAAGAGAGAGTTGAAGTGGCTTGAGTTAACTAGGGGGCGAGAGAGTAACCCCAGTGAAAGCATGACCAATATCGAGGAACGTAATTCAGGGCAGGATACAGAATTATTAAAGCTAGCTCAACTAATTCCAAAATTCTATGAGGAAGATGTAGAAGAATTTTTGTGTTCTTTGCGAAACTGGCAAGGCTGCTAAAATGGCCAGCTGAGACTTGGTCTCTTTTACTGCAAAGCAAGCTAACCGGAAAAGCCCATGAGGTTTATTCGCTTATTTTATTTTATTTAGAGATACAGCACTGAAACAGGCCCTTCGGCCCACCAAGTCTGTGCCGACCAACAACCACCCATTTATACTAACCCTACAGTAATCCCATATTCCCTACCACCTACCTACACTAGGGGCAATTTACAATGGCCAATTTACCTATCAACCTGCAAGTCTTTGGCTGTGAGAGGAAACCGGAGCACCCGGCGGAAACCCACGTGGTCACAGGGAGAACTTGCAAACTCCGCACAGGCAATACCCAGAATCGACCCCGGGTCCCTGGAGCTGTGAGGCTGCGGTGCTAACCACTGCGCTACTAACGAAAAGCAAGATCTACCTACAATCAAGAACTCTACAGTGAGCTCGAAGAACCATAACACAAACTCTTCAGATATTGCCTCAAACTTTTCCACTTTATTTTGCTTCTGCTCTTTTCTGTCTCTGTTTGCATGTGTGTATCGCGTATGCATGCTAGAGTGGGTGCGCCATGTATCTGTATCTCTAACCGAATTAGAGATTAAGTTTAATAAATTTCAACTTTTCTTCTTTAAACCTATGAAAGCCTGTTTGGGCTGGTTTCTTTGCCTTATTATTGGAAAGTGGTGAACAAGGATTCACCAAGGGGGAGCTAAAATCACGGTGTGTTTAAAATTAAACGCTGTTATGGTAAGACCTGAGAAGGCTAAGAGGGACCCCTCGACACCTTTCTCACCTGGTCATAACACTTCACAAACTCATGCAATGTCAGATGGCTGCATCATGTGACTCTTGAGTGATAATTTTTATGATAGTTTAGGTATTATAGTAGTTACATGGTAGGATTTAGTTACTTGCCAAAGAAATACTGAGCGAATCCTGGACAGCGTATCTGAATTAGTAGAAACAAGCCTTTGGGTTATTGGGAGCATTCTCGCCTGAGTCAGGTGCAAGATTTGAACCATTGAAATTGAGTTGCTGTGCGCGGCCCGTCTTTTTAGTGCACGACCCCTTTAAATTCTTTTACACGGCCACACACATGTATTATTTATCCCAGAACAAGGTCTGCATGTTATCTTTGAGGATGCTGCACAGCTGCACACGTGCACAACTTAGCGGGAACATTGGTTTGAACCCTATTTCCGACAGTCCAGGGAAGTGGAGACTCGAACTCCAGCTTTGAATTCTGGGTTGACATCCAGTGGTGTACTTGCGTCCAGTGGTGTGGGTGATCCCCCTCATCATATGGATTGTGGAAGCTCAACATCTGTGATTAACCACCCTAGTGGCTGGCATAAAGATGGTAACGGTCATGGCAGAAGTGTTTGCATCATGGCCTGTCAGACTGTTGATCAGTCTGCTAATCCTTCCACTGCTTCACACACTATTCCCTCCAAAGGAAAGTGCGAAGATACATAAATAACAGCAACTGAATTACTCAGTATGCAATTTGTCAGTGGTTTACTCTTTGGCAAAACTCGAAGTTACAGTATATCCTACTCATGTAATCTTTAGAACACAAGGAATTCATCTGCGGAAACACTTACAGTTTTGCAACATAATCATCACATCATTGATTAAAAGTGAGGCCCTTTCTCGTGGATCAATCTGTTTGCTGGAAGTATTATGATGAAATTTGTCAGAAATTTGAGCATGCGGCCTAAGAGTTCATGGAAAGCAATCTTTCAGTGATGTTTGTACCTTTCTAGATTGCAATGATATTCAATAGCCCTTATGATTTCATCTTCATGTTTCATTGAATTACATTTCGAATGATTTCCAGAATCCTCTTTTGATATTCTTTTCATAGTATTATTGTGAACTTTGCTCAACCTTCCAGTTTGAATGTACTGCAAAGCACTAGAGATATTTTTAGTTTAAAGAATTGAAAACTAACAAAAAATGGCACCTGGACTAAGTTATTTGTTATTCTCAATGTAAAGGAAATGGCAGATTAAAGGGAAGGCAGGTAATGGATCGCCTCATAACTGCAAATGTATTTAGTAACAGTGAATGGATGCAATCAGTTGTCCAGCTCTCAGAGGATCATCAGTTAAATACAGTAAAAACCTCATTACAAATCTACCAATTGTTCAACCACTTCAATGTGGTTCAAAAGCATAAGAATACAATAGCCTTTTCTGGTTTAAATGCTGAATGCATGATTAACTTTGGGACTTGCAATTACATTTCTAGTGGTGGCAATTTTACTGGTGATGGCCAATTAAGAGGCCACAACTAGGCCTGCTATCCAATTAAGGAAAGCAGGCTGACTCTCCATGCTGCTGGCCCAATCAGAGGGCAGCCTCGCTGGCACCACCAAGAGAGGTGGCTGCTGCTGAGGCTGCAAGGAAATGGAGAAGGTGCCTTCATGTTGAGACGCTCTCGAAGGGCCAGTAAGAAATTTATTGATGTGCCGGGGTCACACAGGCGGACCCTGGCGATTGGAGGGAAGCAGCGGTGTCAAGGCCATGGGAATAACCATTGCCGCCAGAGGGAGCCCTCCTTAGGCCATGGAGCCTCCAGAAAGGAAGGACCCTCGCCTCTCTCCCCCAGCCCCCGGGAAGCTGGTGGGAGGCTGCGTCGATGCAGCTGGTGACTCCCCACGTGGCAGGAGGCCATTCCAACACTGGCAAAATGCCAGCAGCCTGGTAAAATGGCTGTCAGTAGGCTAATTAATTGGCTTAATTGGTCGCCTGCTTCTGGTTGGCGGACAGCCGAGCTGCTGCTTTTCCCACTGCTGGGAATATGCCCTGGTGGCGTAAACACATCTGGCTTCCTTCCTGACACCTTTCACCACCATTTTCCTGCCCCTCCCACCTCTCAACCCGTCTCCAATGGGCTGGTAAAAGCCCAGCCAAAATGTTTGTCCATAAGTCAGTGACATTTTTCATTTGAACCAAATCTCTACAATATTTGATTTTTCTCCATTTTATCCTTCCCGGCTTCACCTGTCCCTATCTATGTAATTTCCTCCAGCCCCACAACCCTCCAAGATATCTGCGCTCCTCTAATTCTGGCCTCTTGAGTATCCTAGATTTTAATCACTCCATCATTGTTGGATGTGCTTTCAGTTGCCTAAGCTCTAAGCTCTGGCATTCCCTTCCTAAACCTCTCTGCTTCTCTAGCTCGCTTTCCTCCTTCAAGACCCTCCTTAAAACCTACCTCTTTGACCAAGCGTTTGGTCATCTGACCTAATAACTTCTTATGTGGCTTGATGTCATTTTTTTATGATGCTCCTATGAAGTGAGATAAAGGTGCTATATAAAGATAAGTTGTTCTTCTTGTACATTTGCCAGATTAAGAGACACAGCAGAAATTGAGACTGGTGGTTGAGGCAAAAGGTAGTATATAAACTGATCAGATTATCTGCAAACACTGCTGGTGCTGATGAAGCAGGCAGTGCATTTGGATTTTGAATGCTATTGCCTTATTATCTGATGGACTTGGGAGAACATTTTTATCAGTTTTTTTGGCTAATCTGGAGCACAAAGGTACCAACCATCTCCTAAATGCCTGCCTCCTCCACCCTCACCTCCAGCAAATGTGAGGAGCCCATAGACTTCTTTGTCACTAAGATTGAGATCAGGGAGTTTTGTTGTGAAATGGGGATGGGAATGGAGGTGGGCAGGGCTGCAATATCCCATCAATGGCCGATGTGCCTGTTTGTTGGCACAGTTCCCACCCCCGAGCCATTTTCAAAACGGTTGGGCGGAATGGTTACCCACCCACAAGTGGCAGGTAGCCAATAAAGGTAATCAATGGGCCTATTAAGGCTCCTCTTCTGCACCGACTGGAATTTTCCAGTTGGCAGGTGTGTTCCCGTGGTGGTTGAAACATGGCCAATAAGAGGAGGTGAACTCCCGGCAGCAGACTGGGGGTCCAGCACTCCAGTGGTCTTTTTAAACACCCCCTCCCCCACAGCTACTATATTGTGATGGTCAGAGCTATGGCTGCAGGCCACCCTGTGGTGGGGCTCCCCCTCATTGAGGACGGGCTGGCAGCTGTGGCCCCTTTGTATTTTTATATTTTTTAATAGTGTTCAAAGGATGCCTCAAGATTGAGGAGCCCTCTCTCTCCTACATACATTGGCAGCTCCCCCCTCGGATGGTAGGGCTGCTGATGTGTCATTGCTGGAGGACTTCCTATTGGCCCTCCAGCCTCAGGAGTTTACCATGCATCTTTAATTGGACAACATGCACACCCTCTGACAATTAATTGGCCTGACACTAAAAAATCGCATCGGGAGTCTAGTTCTGATGTGGTGTGGGGTCAGGACCCACAAGTTCTCCCGATGTTGGGTTCCTGGCCCCAGAAGGAATATCCAACCTCACATGTTCAGTTGCATCTCCTGCTTCTCCATTTCCCCATTCCACGAAACCAAACCTCCCTACCAAGCCGATCAACTCACGCTAGTTTCTTTCCTATTTCTCCTCATGCCATCTCTGACCCCATCTTGTCCATGAGAATCACTCCCTGCTCCCTTGACTCCATTCCCACTAAATTGCTGAACATAGGAGCAGGAGTAGGCCATTCAGCCCATCGTGCCTGCTCCACTATTCAGTTAGATCATGGCTGACCATCTACCTCAAAGCCACCTTCCCTCACTATCTCCATATCCCTTGATGTCATTAGTATCCAGATATCTATTGATTTCTGGCTTGAGCATGCTCAATGATTGAGCTTCCACAGCCTACTGGGGTAGAGAATTCCAAAGATTCTCTGAGTGAAGAAATTCCTCCTCATCTCAGTCTTAAATGGCCTGCTCCTTATTCTGAGAAGATCGGCGGCACGCTTTAAAAATGGTGGTGTGGACCACCTGTCGTGGAGCCGCCACGGTATTTAGCCTGGCGGCTCATTATAATTGATGCGATGCGCTGCCCCCCCAAAATGACATGGAGGGACAGGATTTCCAGCATCGGGTGAGGTGAGCATCAGTGCTGGGGCCCTATTTAAAGGGCAGCCAGCACATCAGTAATGCCTCCACTGCCAGTACAGAGCTGCTGAGAGAAGTAAAAGAACTCCTTATCTGGATAGGACTCATCTCTGTCTGGACACCCCAAAAGTAGCTATGTCATGCAGGATCTGTAGATGCGCAGTGATCTGTAGTGGCAAGCTGTCCTTGGAGACTACTGCTGCTCACGATCGGGAGCCTCGATGTGGGCTGCACCTGCCTGCTGATTTTGCCTGCGCCACATATGGATCCTCACAACAAGCGGATCAATGAATATAGGGTGAACCATCCCCATCTCCAAGTTCCAATTACACTCGGTACCTTCACTTCCTCGAAGTTACCTAACAGGGCAGAGATTGATGTTGACTCATACATCAGGTGCTTTCATGCAGCAACTATGTGGCATGGCATGGCATTGCCCATCTTAACTCCCACTAAGAGTGGCACAGCATGACCACACCCTTTACCCTTCTGCCCTCATGGAGGGGGAACCCCACCACAGGGTGCCCTGCAGCCGTAGCTCTGACCATCACAATATAGTAGCTGTGGGGGAGGGGGTGTTTAAAAAGACCACATCAAATGCATCGATTGGCCCAACATCCAGATTACCTTTACACACCTAAAGTTTCTGGCACTCTCCCCACATAGGGGCTGACTGGACTGCCATTGCTCCTTCACTCACAGTCAATGGCGGAGAGCCATTACAGAGGGTGGGTACGCAGTACCACCCTACACATCTGCAGTGCTGTGCCCACAGTACTACCACCCCCCTTCCACCTCGATGCCTGCAGAACTGTGCCCCCTTTAATGTTCTCCCCCTCCCACCTCCCTACACGTATGCAGAGTTGTGCCCACAGTACTACCATCCCCCCCCACCTCCCTTGATGCCTGCAGAGATGTCCCCCCAGCACTACCATCCTCCCTCCCACCTCCATGAAAACGCTTGCAGAGTTGAGACCCGTCTCACAAGACGTACCGCAAAGGCTCCGAGGACGGCAACTGCTGTTCCACCGGCTTTTGTAAGTCGTGAATGGGACAACACGTGAGAGACACTTGTTCACCGGAAAATGCCAAACAGAGAAGTTAAAGGCAGTGGGATACATAATGAGGCAAGGTAAGTAATGCTTTGAATATTTAAATTGGGGTGCCGCCGCCGAGCGGCAGGGGAATCCGCTCTGAGGTCCTGCTGCTGCCGGAAAAATGGGGCAGTACCTTCCCAGCATCAGGGAACGTGGCAGGCCTCTCCCGGAAGTATTTTCTGGGTCCCCCCCCCCACCACCCCGTGACCCCACCACGAACCCCGATGTCGGGGGGCTGGTAAAATCCAACCAGATGTCACTCAACCTGTCTTCCTGACTTCCATGCAAACTGATATTGTAAGTTGTTCCTTTTCCTCAGGTACTGTTCCCCTCCCTTTCAAAACTGCTGTCATCACTCCCATCACTCCGTTCTCAAAAAAAACCCTTTACCCTTCTGCCCTTGCAAACTGCCACATCATCCCCAGTATCTTCCTTTCTTTGCCACCTCTGTCACCTTTGAAATCGGTGCCCATGTTTCCCACATCCTGTTTAAGTCTCTCCAAACAGGTTTCCACTCCTTTTACAGCAACGAAACAGCTCCAATCAAAGTCACATATGACATCTTTTGTGACTGTGACTGCGGTGTATTATCCCTACTCATCCATTCTGTGGTCTGGATGGTTGACTACACCACCCTGTTCCAACATCTTTGCTCTGCTGTGCAGCTTCCTGAATCATTGCTTGATTCCACTGTTAATCATCTGATTGTTTCCAGAGTATCTCAACCAACGGCTTCCATGCCCACCCTCACACCATTATCTTTGAAGTTTCCCTAGGTTCTATTCTTGTTCCTTCCCCCTCTGTCACAAATACTACCTCCTTCTACTTCAGTAACATTGCATTCCTGCAGCCTGCTTCAGTCCATCTGCTGCTAAAACACTCATCTATCACGTGTCACCTCCAGATTCAACTATTGCAATGCTCTTCTGGCCAACCTCCCATTCTCCACCCTCTGTAAACTTCAGCTTGTCCAAACCTCCGCCTGTATCCTATTGCCCAACCAAGTCCCGTTTACCCATGTTCCCTAATCTTGTCAACCTACGTTAATTCTTGGTTCCCCCGTGTTACAAATGAATCATTCTGATTTTTGTGTTTAAGTCACGGCCTCCCCCTCCTTATGTGTAACCCCTCCTTTTCCACAACCCTTTGAGAAATCTCCGTTTTTCTGACTTTAGACTCTTGTGCATCCCTCCTCTCTTCGCCTCACCATTGGTGGCTATGCCTTGAACCACTTCAGCCTCACTCTTTGGAATCCCTCCCTAAACGGCAACAGATGACACATACCTATCGTTGATTATTCAAGGAGCCTGTTCCAAATTACCATAGCTACACAATTGAATATCTAAACTGAGTGATTAAAAGTTTCAAAATTAAGGCAGTCTCATTGTCTGTCAATTTAAAATGCAAAGTGAGGATGGTGTTCATTCTTTATCAGTTCACCTGAAGGCATTTAGACTTGTTTATTTTACATCAGTGTCAGTAATTTTGAGTTCAGATATGCCAATGTCCATTCTTTGCACTGCGTGGAAGTTGGACAGCTTGAGTAATGGTGATTATGTCTCCTGTTTGTTGACCAGTGAGATTGGCTTTCTGGTTTTGTGCCTTTGGTAGCATTTTACTGTTGCTATGCTCAGTGCAGAAGCTTCAGAACAACCAACTAATGTGTAACAACATCAGTAAATGTTCAGATCCCAGGTCCTCAAAGGCTACATTTATTTATAACAAATGCTTTAGTGGGTCAGTCTTCTACCGGTCTTGCAGGGCTCTGGGCAGGGAGGGTGTTTTGGTTGATCAAAGACACCTGGAAATTTCTGTGATTTTTTTGTAACTGGTCCACTCCTTTCAAAAGAGCCTTAGGTCAACTAAATAGAACACAGAAACAGCAGCCATTCTTCCAAAGCTAGTCAGTTCGATTTGTTGATCAGTGAAAACCAATTAGTTGGGCTTGTGTTTCTAAATATTCACTGGGACATTGGAGTGAACAGTAGAAAAGTTATTGATAGATTAGTAACACAGAATGAGGGCTTGGACTTCATGTGTTAGAATTTTTGTCCAACAAAGATTTTTTTTCTTTTCATTTGCTTTATTTGAATTGTTAGACTATGGGAAGTAGTGGGAACTCAAGCTGATTTTTCCCCCTCTAAAGCCCAGGGGACTGAGGCCAATTGTAGTGCCCCTATTTCCACTCTGGATGAGATCAACTAACTCAATACTGATCAGAGTATAAATCCAAGAGTATTCCTGGTAAGCAAGGCTGAGTATTCTATTAGGTGGTACATTTATACACTGAGCATGGGAAGCATAGGGTGGTGCTTTATTATCTAATAGTTATGTGTATGTTAACATTGTACTTTCCAAAATCCTCTTGTGTTTTCTTCTATGTTCTACCCAGCTCTACCTCACCACCATCTCTGTCAATAGCTCTACTGTCTCTGATTTGTCACATTGCTTGTCTGACATCCAGCACCGGATGAGCAGAAATTTCTTCCAACTAAATATTGGGAAGACTGAAGCCATTATCTTCAGTCCTCAATACAAACTCCATTCCCTAGCCACCAAATCCAAATCCATCCTTCTTCCTGCCACCTGTCAGAGGCTGAACCCCAAGATGAACTTCGAACCACACACCGGTGCCATTGCTAAAATCGGCTACTTCTACCTTAGTAACATCGCCCACCTCCATCTCACATCAGTTCATCTGCCGTTGAAACTAACATCCATGCCTTTGATACCTTGGAACTTGACTATTCCAACGCACTCCTGGCCAGCCTCCCATCTTCCATCCTCCATAAACTTGAGCTTATCCAAAACTCTGCTGCCTGTATCCTAACTCGCGTCAAGTCCTGTTCATCCCTATATTTCCTGACCTACATTGGCTGCCAGTTGAGCAATGCCTCATTTTTAATATTTCCTCCTTGTTTTCAAATCCCTCCACAGACTCAGCCCTCCCTCAGTCTGTTACCTTCACCAGCCCTACAACTCCCTGAGATAACTGCACTCCTCCAATTCTCGCCTCTTGCACATTCCCTGTTTTAATCACACCAACATTGGCAGCCGTGCCTTTAGCTGCCTCAGCCCTAAGTTCTGGAATTCCCTCCCAAAGTCTCTCTGCCTGTCTACCTCTCTCTCCTTCTTTAAGATGCTTCTTAAAACCTACCTCTGTGACCAAACTTTTGGTCATCTGACCTAATGTCTCCTTATGTGGCTTGGTGTCCAATTTTGTTTGATAACCCTCCTGTGAAGCACCTTGGGATGTTTTACTACGTTAAAGATGCTGTATAAATGCAAGTTGTTGTCCTTGTTATATGATTTAAGGTACTTTGTTTGCAATAGTGCCTACATGAGGAACTTGGTATTAGTTTTCATCAGAAATTCCCAGGGAGTGTGGACTGTTTCAATTTCCCTTTTATATAAAGCATGACTTTCAGTAACTGTGTCTGAGAAATCAAAACCTGTTCTCCCCAAGGATTTTTTTTTGTGCATAGTACTGTAGGGAGTTTTACACTGGCTCAAATCACTTTGCTGCTGTAACCTTTCACAAGTGAACTGCTGTGATCTGTAAGAAGGACATTCAGTAAATATATTACAGCAACTAAGCAAAATAACATTTCTTAAAACTTTTTAATAAAGAACTCTATCAAGGTTAAGTCTCAAATTTGGATTCAAGAACTAACTTTGCATGTAATCTGAGCCGAAGTTGGACCATATTAAAGCTATCTAAATTGCTACTCTCTTTTATGGCTGAATATATTGAACAAGTCCAAACTCCCAAAACCCATTTTGCTTTTCATTCTACCAAGGCTGTAGGAATTGTATTCCTCATTGAATATTATAACTTTAGATCTAAATTAAGTTTCTGTTAATTACAAATTTATGCCAAAGCTACGTCATATAATGTACACATCAGAAAAATAAAACACACTCGGATGAGGACAGTTAAAGGATGGAAGCAGGGCTATTCAGCTGGCATGTTGTACCCAGATGTATGAAACCGCATTCATTAGTACCCATTGATAAATGTCTACAGAGATTTCTAGGAATTCTTTTCAAATCACAGTAGAACAGCTGTGCTTTTCAATTCACATTTTTAGAATAGTAGCAAGCAGCACAAGGGAAATGATTCAAGTGCATATTTATTCCACATAGGACAGCTCCAGGGAGATCCTGTCATTTGTTGTTTGATCTTCTTTAGCCTAAAACTTTTAAGCATGCTTTACACAGTAAAAACTGCCTTGCCACATTGTAGTTCATCTAGCTTCTGTTTTGCTCCTAAATTTGTTTGCTTCGTACCAAGGATATCAATTTTATTTTAAACCCTTTCAGTGCTGAATTTTATAACATTTCCCAAGACCTGCAACATCTGCAGCAATGTTAAAGTCTGTCAAAGATTCAAATACTAAATAACTTTTTGTAAATGTAATAATACTCTGAAATGTGGCCAATACTAATTAGGGTGAATTATTTGTAATGCAGGCTTTAATAGTTTTGATGGTCAAGAAAATTTTGAATAGGATACCCCACTTTTAAACTCTATACAAGCTCTACAGGAATTATTTTCTTTTAATGAGAGCATATATGAAATAAACGGCCTTTTGTAAAAACATGACAAGCTCAACTGGTGAACCTGGATGGAAATTGCTGTATGAACTTCTTTCAAATGGCCAATTGGATTAGATTAGATTAGATTAGAGATACAGCACTGAAACAGGCCCTTCGGCCCACCGAGTCTGTGCCGACCATCAACTACCCATTTATACTAATCCTACACTAATCCCATATTCCTACCAAACATCCCCACCTGTCCCTATATTTCCCTACCACCTACCTATACTAGTGACAATTTATAATGGCCAATTTACCTATCAACCTGCAAGTCTTTTGGCTTGTGGGAGGAAACCGGAGCACCCGGAGAAAACCCACGCAGACACAGGGAGAACTTGGAGGGCCGATCCTTAACTTCTGGGGACATCTTCTTGCCATAATGGCCTAAATATAGGTGTGCTTAAAGAAGTGACTAGTGAAATTGTTTATATCCTTACGGCTATCTTTAAGGAATCATTAATGCCTCAGGATTAGAAAACAGTCACGTAACACTATTCTTTAAAAAGAAAAAAGAATTGTAAGTCATCTGTTTTGGATAAATATTACAAAGTATCCTGAAAGAGGGGGTCTTCTTTTTTTTCTTTGGCCTCCTTGTCTCGGGAGACAATGGGTAAGTGCCTGGAGGTGGTCAGTGGTTTGTGGAGCAGCGCCTGGAGTGGCTATACAGGCCAAGAGGGAGTAATGAAACACCTGAGTAAGTATGATGTAGCAAGAGGAAGTCGGCATGGATTTGTGAAAAGAAGGTCTCGCTGAACAAACTTACTGAGGTTCCTTCAGGAAATGAAAGACTTTTGGTACAGTGCCACAAAAATGATTAGTCCAAAATGTAAGAAGGTATGAGCTAGGAGGCGAACATCTAAGTTAGATTGAAAATTGTCTACACCAGAGAAAGTAAAGGGTAGTTATGAATGGAGCTGTGCAGATAAGACAAGCAGTCATTTGTGGTCATTGTTGTTTATAAAGGATTTAAAGCTAAGGACAGAAACCTACCTCTTTGACCAAACTGTCCTAAAAAAAAATTCTCTGATGTGACTTAGTGTCAAATTTTATTAACGCTCCTCTGAAGCACCTTGAGAATGTTTTACTGCATTAAAGGTGCTATATATATGCAAGTTGTTGTTGTTGAAACAAAGCTCTGTAAGTTTGCAGATGATAACAAATTGTCGAGGGGAGGAGGTGGTGCAATTAATAGGAAAAAAAGCCAAATATAAAGGAATCTGGAAAGGTTGGACAAGTAGCCTGATGAGTGCAAGTGGTTTTAAATGTGAAAAAATGCAAGGCAATGAGATTGTAAATACTGTTACGACTGACTGCTCCAGTCAACGCCCCCAATCAAAATATACGATTCTGATTGTGGTGGGAGAAACGCACAGTTAATTCAATCCCATCCCTCCACAGATCGCCTAACATATCATTTTAAACTTTCCAAATTAAAGAAAGACCCAGCCAAATTGTGCCATCTATTAACCCCTGAATGCGGCTAACCAAACCAGTTGTCTTTAAATCAACAAATTAACTGTTTAATTAGAAAAACTAAATTCTTAAACACTACAAAGATATGAATAACATTTAAAATAGAAAAAATACAGTCCTTGCAAATTTATGCTCCAGCTGGATGTGAAACAGTTCAAGGTTACTTGAAGTCCTCACAGCCATCCAATGGGAAAAAGGGTTCTTCAACAGTAGAACAATCCGTAGTCTGATCCAGAAGTCAAAATTGTTGCTTTCCTTCTCCAGCGATAAATTTCTACAATTAACAACTTGCAAACACTTTTTAATGAATCAATTTGGCTTTAGAATTTTTGAGGGATAAAAGATTGTCACAGTCAACCTTCCCTTCCTTCAGTTTAAATTATCAGAGATCTCTGTTTTGGTTTGACTTTTTAGAATTTTGAGAGAGAACAATAAATAAATAGACTAAATTCTCTTCCTTCAGTTGAAATAGTCTGTTTCTCCTTTCGGGTGCTAACACACAGCTGTGTGTCTGTTTTCTCCTCTGTTAGAACAGGCTGTTTTTCACGATAAGCCAGTTCAAAATTAAATTGTAACAAATGTATCTCTCGATGCTCAGTCCGTGTGACTGTATCCAAGGCAACGAGAATGCACCCTTTGATCGCAGTCTCTGAATAGCTGTATCTCAGGGCAACGAAAATGCATTCTTTGACTCAGCTTCTGGAGTCTACTGCCTTAAAGCAGTATGGATCCTTTTCCCAGCCTTAAAGGCACACTGCATTCCTCCCGGGGAAAATAACTACAGGATCATGACAATATATACTCTACAGCTCTAGGGTAGAGGACACAACATAAGAGAAGGATATCATGTTTGAGTATAGTTCACTAAAACCATTAGTACAGTGTGTGGCAACAGGTGAGAGTATAGTGAGATGAGAGTGACTGTCCTTGATATCAAGGCAGCATTTGAATGAGTGTGACGTCAAGGAGCCCTGGTAAAATTAAACTTAATGGGAATCGAGGGAAAACTCTCCACTGTGTCATGCAGGTCCCCACCTGCCAAGAATGAGGCACGTTAATTTCGCCACATGGACAGTAAATTTCACATTGTTGCTGGGAAGAAGAGAAGGCCTATTACAAGGGGTTGCAGGCCCATGGCTGGAAGGATATTTTTGCATATTAGCAGACAATGTTGGAACAAAGGACCATTCCCTGACCCTTCCAATACACAAAGCCAGAAATGGTTATACCAGTCACGTGACAACCCTGCTGGCCAACTTGGGGAGTTTTAAATTGTAGAAACAAAGTTTGAAGACAGAAAGTTCTTGGCTTCTGGATTGAAAAGACCTCCTCTCCTGTCTGCTCCCATCTCTTTCTCACCAGGTTCGGAATCCATTGAAGACACATGAACCCCAAGAGAGAAAAGTCTCCTACAGTGAACAAGGTTAAAGACGAATATTGGGCCCCAACAAAAAGCAAGAATTACCTACAATCAAGGACTCTACAGTGAGCTCAAAGAACCGTAACAACTCTTCAGATATTGCCTCAAACCTTTCCACTTTATTCTTCTTCTGCTCTTTTCTGTCTCAATTTGCATGTGCGTATCGCATGCAAGCGTGGGGCGCGGCGTGTATCTGTAGGTGTTAACCAAATTAGAGTTTTTCGTTTAAGTATAATAAATTTCACCTTTCTTCTTTAAACCTAAGGAAGCCTGTTAGTGCTGGTTTCTTTGCCTTATAATTGGAAAATGATGAACAAGGATTCACCAAGGGGAAGCTTAAAACACGATGTGTTTAAAATTAAACCCTATTACAGTAAGACCAGGTGAAGACACCTTTCTCATCTGGTCATAACAAAAATTTGGGTGCTAGCATCCAGGATTTTACCCAGCGACAAATGCGAGAAATTGGAAGTGGGAAGCCAAATTGTTCCCAATCAAAAGAAGAGTAAGATTAATATAGGTTTTTTTGTGGTTGTGTGAGATTGAATACTAACTTGTCTGCAACCGAAGTGAGTAGCTCTGTCTATGGAGGAGTTGAGGAAAATGGCTGAGCAGTGTGGGATCACTGTATGTGGCAAGGTTAGGAAGTCTGAACTCCTAAGGCTCGTGGCCAACCATTTTTCCCTTGAATCTGAAGAAGCAGAAGCAGTGTTAGGAGTAGACCCAGACAGGGTACTGCTACCAAAGATACAATTGGAACAAAGGAAACTTGAATTAGAAGACAGGAGAAAGAGAAAGAATAATCTGGAAAGAATGCAAAAAAAGAGAGTTGAAGCGGCTTGAGTTAACAAGGGGGCGACAGAGTAACCCCAGTGAAAGCATGGCCAATATGGAGGAGCATAATTCAGGGCTGGGTACAAAATTGCTAAAACTTGCTCAACTAATTCCAAAATTCAATGAGGAAGATGTGGAGGAATTTTATGTGTCTTTTGAGAAACAGGCAAGGCAGCTAAAATGACCAGCTGAGACCTGGCCTCTTTTACTACAAAGCAAGCTAACTGGAAAAGCTCATGAGATTTATTCACTGTTGCCAAATGAGAGTTCATCAAATTATGAATTAACTAAAAATGCTATCCTCGGGGCATATGAATTAGTACCCGAAGCCTGTCGCCAAAAGTGTAGAACCCTCAAGAAGCAAGCTAATCAAATTTATCTGGAGTTTGAAAGAAGTAAGCAGCTGGCTTTTGACATGTGGCTGAGGGCTCTTAAATTACAGCTCAGCTATGAGAATCTCAGGGAAGTAGTTCTGTTAGAAGAATTTAAAAAACTCTCTCCCACTCTCAATAAAGACTCATGTAGAGGAGCAGCATGTTCAGAGAGCCTGGCAAGCAGCCGTTCTGGTCGAAGAGTTTGCTTTAATTTTTAAGTCGGTTTCCCAGGGGAGAACCTTTCCTAATCACCCCCACAAATCTGAAAAGGACAAAGGGTGGGAAGGTGATCTCCGCCCAGGCAGTCCTGGGAGAGAAAGGAAAGCAGGAGACACAGGGGGCCCTCCTCCAGCCAAAAAGGATGGTGCTGTGAGCAAGAGTGAAACCCGGAGACTTGTGTGCTTCCATTGTAATAAAACGGGGCATTTAAAAGCTGATTGCTGGAAACTAAATGGAAAACCAGTAGGGTTAATCAGGGCACACCCACTCAGTGAAGACGGGGACCTAATGGAAAGCATAGCAGAACAAGCTGTGGCTTTAACTGCAGTAAGAGTGAGACCCAGGAAGCTTATGGCTGCAAGTACAGGAAAATACGATTTCTGAAGATTATCAAGGTTTTGTGTCTGAAGACATAAGAACATAAGAAATAGGAGCAGGAGTAGGCCATTTAGCCCCTCAAGCCTGCCCCGCCATTCAATAAGATCATGGCTGATCTATCCCAGGCCTCAACTCCTCTTTCGGCCCTGCTCCACATAACCCCCTCGTCTCCCCGAGATTTCAAAAATCTATCTACCTCCTCCTTAAATACATTTATGGACCTAGCCTCCACAACTCTCTGAGGTAGAGAATTCCGGAGATTCACCACCCTCTGAGTGAAGAAATTCCTTTGCATCCCAGTTTTAAATGTGTGACCCCTTATTCTGTAACTATGACCCCTAGTTCGAGATTCCCCCACCAGTGGAAATACATTCTCAACATCTAAAGGGAAAGTAACCCCATACCCATCAAGTGGCGCAAGCAAGCCCATAGTAATTCTCAGGGGCACAGGGGCCACCAGATCCCTTTTACTGGGAAAAGGCCTGCCCTTTCCCCAGAGAGTGCAGTGAACACTAAAATGGTGGTGAATGGTATTGGACGGCAGTGTATGCCTGTACCTGTACACCGGGTACGCCTGGAGTGCTACCTAATTTCGTGACCGATGGCCGTAGAGATTGTCCCTAGTTTGCCTGTGGACGGGGTTGACCTGCTTCTAGGTCATGATCTGGCAGGGATGAAGGTGGTAACCCCCCCAGTAGTGAAAGACCGCAGGAGGTCAGAGAGACAGGGCCGTGGCAAGAGACAGTCCCCTGCACTTTCCCTGAATGTGTAGTGGATCAGGCCATGATTAAACCAGCTCCCCCATAAGAAGACTACATTGGCACTGCAGGCAGATGGCCATAAGGTCTGCCTGTCTGAGACTTTTTTTGGAAAGTTAGGAGACCCAGGGAATGAATTAAATGGATTTTCCCTAGCTAAGGCTCAGCGAGCCGACCCAGTATTGCAAGAGTTAGCACAGGCTGCCCAGTCTGAAAGTGAAGCAGACGGAGTCCCTGATTGCTATTATTTAAAGAATGAAGTACTGATGAGGAAATGGAGTTCTCCTCATAGACCTGAGGGCAAGGAGTGGACAGTAGTTCACCGATTATATATCATATACAAAATTATGAAGGGCATTGATAGGTTAGATAGGAAGAAACTTTTTGCCTTAGCGGAGGGGTCAATAACTGGGGGCATAGATTTAAGGTAAGGGGCAGGAGATTTAGAGGGGATTTGAGGAAACATTTTTCACCCAGAGGGTAGTTGGAATCTGGAACGCACTCCTGAAGAGGTGGTAGAGGCAGGATCCCTCACAACATTCCGAAGTATTTAGATGAGCACTTGAAACGCCATAGCATACAAGGCTACGGGCCAAGTGCTGGAAAATGGGATTAGAATAGTTAGGCGCTTGATAGCCGGCACAGACACGGTGGGCCGAAGGGCCTGTTTCTGTGCTGTATAACTCTATGACTCTAATTAGTGGTGCCGCAGAGATGCCGGGGAGAAATATTAAGTAGGTCCCATGAGACTTCCGTGGCTGTACATGCCGGTATACGAAAGACCAAAGCCTTCATTAAACAGCAGTTTGACCGGCCAAAACTACACAGAAATGTGGTGGAGTACTGCAGGATTTGCCCCATGTGCCAGGTTGAGGGGAAACCCCAACCTACAGTGAAACCTGTACCCCTAAGTCTGGTACTGGTGTTAGGAGGACCCTCCAGCAGAGGGCTGGTGAACTGTAACAGACCCCTGCTGAGAACAAAAGCTGTCAGGCAGGCAAACGACTGGCAAAAGTTTAGAAAGAGAAGGGCAAAAAGTGACCAAGAAGGCAGGTTAATGGAAGCCCGGGAGGAATCCCGGTTGAAAACCCCTACTGTCCGGTCAGCCAAGCCCAAAAAATGTGAAAAGTTGGACCTCAATCCCCCTACGTAAATGATGACTCTAGAAGCACCACCCCGCCCCTGCCCCCCTCCCCCCAGAGTTGCTAACAGCATATACAGGAACCTGCAGAGACAAAGAAAGACCTCTAGGGGGCAGAGAAACCGTGAGATTGATGCCTCACCTAGTCAAAGTGCCACAGGGTAGTGCAGCAAAGTCTGCACAAATACCTGCTGGCAGGAATGTCCCAGAGAACAAAGGGGAGATTAACAAAGAATCCTCCTCCACAGTCAGAGGAAAGGGGAACCACCCATCCCGTGAAGTCTTTGCATGACTCAGCAAAGCACTGAAAGAGAGTTCAGGATAGACCCGCTCCCTACTAAATCTCTTGGAAAAAATTACCTCAGCAGGAACAAAGACCCTAGGCCATCATGAAAAGGGGCGAACTGAAGAAAAACTTCCCAAAGAACCACATGTTTTCTGGATTGCCAAAAAAGAGGAAATTATAGCAGCCCTGGCACCAAGAAAAGACATTTAGTAACTGAATGGGAATGAATGAGAGAAGTGCATGGTTTTCTGTATCAGATATCTATATTTTTCTCACCCCTTTTAATGAAATGCACCTTTTTTTCAAATCGCATTTCATTCCCCTGGGTGTGGAGGTGTCATGCAGGCCCCCACCTGCCAAGAATGAGGCACATTAATTTCGCCACATGGACAGTACATTTCACATTGTTGCTGGGAAGAAGAGAAGGCCTATTACTAGGGGTTGCAGGCCCCTGGCTGGAAGGTCATTTTTGCATATTAGCAGACAATGTTGGAACAAAGGACCATTCCCTGACCCATCCAATACACAAAGCCAGAAGTGATTATACCAGTCACGTGATGACCCTGCTGGCCAACTTGGGGAGTTTTAAATTGTCGAAATAATGTTTGAAGACAGAAAGTTCTTGGCTCCTGGATTGAAAAGACCTCCTCTCCTGTCTGCTCCCATCTCTTTCTCACCAGGTTCGGAATCCATTGAAGACACATGAACCCCAAGAGAGAAAAGTCTCCTACAGTGAACAAGGTTAAAGACGAATACTGGGCCCCAACAAAAAGCAAGAATTACTTACAATCAAGGACTCTACAGTGAGCTCAAAGAACCGTAACAACTCTTCAGATATTGCCTCAAATCTTATCACTTTATTTTTCTTCTGCGTTTTTCTGTCGCAATTTGCATGTATGCATATGCATTCTAGCGTGGGGTGTGGCATGTATCTGTAGGCATTAACTGAATTAGTTTTTAGTTTAAGTTTAATAAATTTCACCTTTCTTCTTTAAACCTAAGAAAGCCACTTAGTGCTCATTTCTTTGCCTTATAATTGGAAAGCGGTGAACAAGGATTCACCAAGGGGGAGCTAAAAACACGGTGTGTTTAAAATTAAACCCTGTTACAGTAAGACCAGGTGAAGGCTGAGAGTGAACCCTAGACATCTTTCTCACCTGGTTGTAACAACTGGCTAGAGCCATACCTAGCACAAAGAAAGATAAGATGATAAAAAACATAAGAAACAGGAACAGCGGTAGCCCATTCTGCCGCTCGAGCATGCTCTGCCATTCAATACAGTCATGACTGATCTACCTCAACTCCACTTTACTGCCCACTCCCAGATCCTGTGATTCCCTGAGAGATCAAAAATCTATCGATCCTAGTCTTGAATATACTCAACATTGGAGCATCCACTCCCTCTGGGGTAGACAATTCCAATGATACGCAACCTTCGGAGTGAAGAAATTTGTCTTCATCTCAATCCTAAGTTATCAACCCCTTATCCTGAGGCTGTGCGCCCGTGTTCTAGATTCCCCACCCAGGGGAAACAACCTCCCAGTTTCTACCCTGACAAGTCCCTTCAGAATCTTGTATGTTTCAATGAGATCGCCTCTCATTCTTCTGAACTCCAAAGTGTATAGGCCCAATTTACTCAACCTTTCACCATAGAACAACCCTCTCATCCAAGGAATTAATCTGGTGAACCTTCGCTGTACCAAAACTGCGCATGATATTCCAGGTGTGGTCTCACCAAAACCCTAAATTAAAAGCAAAATACTGCGGATGCTGGAAATCTGAAATAAAAACAACAACCACCAAAACCCTATTCAATTGTAGCAAGACTTCCTTATTCTTGTACTCCAATCCCTTTGCAATAAAGGCCAACATGCTATTTGCCTTCCTAATTGACTGCTGTACCTGCATGCTAACTTCCTATGTTCCTTGTACAAGTACACTTAAGTCTCTCTGGTCATCAACATTTACACGCTTCACACTTCTTTAAAAAAATTCTACTTTTCTATTCTTACTATCAAAGTGAATAACCCCACACTTCCCCACATTATACTTCATTTGCCACTATGTTGCCCAGTTCATAAAACAATCTATGGCCGGAATTTTATGCCACCCCAACAAACAGGATGGTGGCAGGGGGTGGCGTAAAATGGAGTGGGGGGCTGCAGGACGATTTCCTGACCCGCTCCCGCCTCCGCCATTCTTTATGTAGGGCAGGGGGTGCAAAAAACGGCCCGCCCGCCCCAGGTCAATCATGGCCCTTAAGTGGCCACTTAACGGTTATTTAAGGGCATTCGCCTGCCTCCACGCGGATTTTACGCGTGGCAAGTGGGCATCCTGGAGCCGGGAAAAGCCGCCTGGTTTTCCCAGGCGGCTGCCGATCGTCCCGGTGTGGGGGTGGGGGGGGGGGGGGGTGGGTGGTGCCCTGCTACCCCAACCCCCCCAGCACCCAACATGCCCCCCTTTCCCCCCAACCGACCGCTCTTGTTTCGCCGGGGCCCGACCTATTATCCCCGACGAGGCAACCAAAGCTTACATTTCCTCCCGGCTCCACGCCTTCTTCTATCTTCAGCTGGGCTGCAGTCCCAGCAGTGACCACCGCTCCCAGTGGCGCTGTTGGGACTAAGTGCTGCCGGCCCGCTGATTGACCGGCAGCTCAATGAGGCGGGACTTCCTACCTCAAGCGGGTGGAAGTCCCGCCTCAGAACAATAAAAGCCTGGGGGCCCGTAAAATACGAGACGGATCCCCAGGCGTGGCGGAAGCAGGTTCGCCACCGTCTTTTATGTTGGAGGCCGGCTCCCATCCTCCCACCGTAAAATTCCAGCCTATATTTCTTTGCAGCCTCTTTGTGCCCTCCTCACAGTTTACTTTCCCACCTAACTTTGTATCATCAGCAAACTTAGATACATTACTGAGAGGTTATTGAGAGGAGTTATGGGGAGGTAGTCACACCTCAGGTAAAAGAAGTAGGTAGATGGGTTACCGTCAGGGGAAGGAGAGGGAACCAGCAGGCAGTGCAGGGATCCCCTGTGGCCGTTTCCCTCAACAACAGGTATACCGTTTTGGATACTGTTGCGGGGGACGACTTACCAGGGGTAAGCAATGGGGTACAGATATCTGGCACAGAGTCTGTCCCTGTTGCTCAGAAGGGAAGGGGGAAGAGGAGCAGAACATTAGTCATTGGGGACTCCATAGTTAGGGGAACAGATAGGAGGTTCTGTGGGAACGAGAGAGACTCACGGTTGGTATGTTGCCTCCCAGGTGCCAGGGTTCGTGATGTCTCGGATCGTGTTTTTGGGATCCTTAATGGGGAGGGGGAGCAGCCCCAAGTCGTGGTCCACATAGGCACCAACGACATAGCTAGGAAGAGAGATGGGGATTTAAGACAGAAATTTAGGGAGCTAGGGTGGAAGCTTAGAGTGAGAACAACCAGAGTTGTTATCTCTGGGTTGTTGCCCGTGCCACGTGATAGCGAAGCGAGGAATAGGGAGAGAGAGGAGTTGAACACGTGGCTGCAGGGATGGTGCAGGAGGGAGGGTTTTGGTTTCCTGGATAATTGGGGATCTTTCTGGGGTAGGTGGGACCTCTACAAACAGGATGGTCTTCACCTGAACCAGAGGGGTACCAATATCCTGGGGGGGAGGTTTGCTAGTGCTCTTCGGGGGGGTTTAAACTAATTCAGCAGGGGAATGGGAACCTAAATTGTAGTGCCAGTGTACAGGATGTTGAGAGTAGTGAGGTCAGGGATATGGTTACAAGGACGCAAGAGGGCACTGGCAAGCAAGAACCTGGTTTAAAGTGTGTCTATTTCAACGCCAGGAGCATCCGGAATAAGGTGGGTGAGCTTGCAGCATGGGTTGGTACCTGGGATCTCGATGTAGTGGCCATTTCGGAGACATGGGTAGAGCAGGGGCAGGAATGGATGTTGCAGATTCCGGGATTTAGATGTTTCAGTAAGAACAGAGAAGATGGTAAAAGAGAGGGGGGTGTGGCATTGTTAATCAAGGAGAGTATTACAGCGACAGAGAGGACGTTTGAGGACTCGTCTACTGAGGTAGTATGGGCTGAGGTTAGAAACAGGAGAGGTGAGGTTACCCTGTTGGGAGTCTTTTATAGACCTCCGAATAGTTCCAGAGATGTAGAGGAAAGGATAGCGAAGATGATTCTCGACAGGGGTGAGAGTAACAGGGTAGTTGTTATGGGGGACTTTAACTTTCCAAATATCGACTGGAAATACTATAGTTCGAGTACTTTAGATGGGTCAGTTTTTGTCCAGTGTGTGCAGGAGGGTTTTCTGACACAGTATGTAGACAGGCCAACCAGGGGCGATGCCACATTGGATTTGGTACTGGGAAATGAACCCGGCCAGGTGTTAGATTTAGATGTAGGTGAGCACTTTGGTGATAGTGATCACAATTCGGTTAGGTTTACCTTAGCGATGGGCAGGGACAGGTATATACCGCAGGGCAAGAATTATAACTGGGGGAAAGGAAATTATGATGCGATTAGGCAAGATTTAGGATGCGTAGGATGGGGAAGGAAACTGCAGGGGATGGGAACAATCGAAATGTGGAGCTTATTTAAGGAGCAGCTACTGCGTGTCCTTGATAAGTATGTACCTGTGAGGCAGGGAGGAAGTTGTCGTGCGAGGGAGCCGTGGTTTACTAAAGAAGTTGAAGCGCTTGTCAAGAGGAAGAAGAAGGCTCAGTTAGGGCGCTTGAGAGCTACAAGCTAGCCAGGAAGGATCTAAAGGGAGAGCTAAGAAGAGCAAGGAGAGGACACGAGAAGTCATTGGTGGATCGGATCAGGGAAAACCCTAAGGCTTTCTATAGGTATATCAGGAATAAAAGAATGACTAGAGTTAGATTAGGGCCAATCAAGGATAGTAGTGGGAAGTTGTGTGTGGAATCAGAGGAGATAGGGGAAGTGTTAAATGAATATTTTGCATCAGTATTTACAGTAGAGAAAGAAAATGTTGTTGAGAATACTGAGATTCAGGCTACGAGGCTAGATGGGATTGAGGTTCACAAGGAGGAGGTGTTAGCAATTTTGGAAAATGTGAAAATAGATAAGTCCCCTGGGCCAGATGGGATTTATCCTAGGATTCTCTGGGAAGCTAGGGAGGAGATTGCAGAGCCTTTGTCCTTAATCTTTATGTCGTCATTGTCGACAGGAATAGTGCCGGAAGACTGGAGGATTGCAAATGTTGTCCCCTTGTTCAAGAAGGGGAGTAGAGACAGCCCTGGTAATTATAGACCTGTGAGCCTTACTTCGGTTGTGGGTAAAATGTTGGAAAAGGTTATAAGAGACAGGATTTATAATCATCTTGAAAAGAATAAGTACATTAGTGATAGTCAGCACGGTTTTGTGACGGGTAGGTCGTGCCTCACAAACCTTATTGAGTTTTTCGAGAAGGTGACCAAACAGGTGGATGAGGGTAAAGCAGTGGATGTGGTGTATATGGATTTCAGTAAGGCGTTTGATAAGGTACCCCACAGTAGGCTATTGCAGAAAATACGGAAGTATGGGGTTGAAGGTGATTTAGAGCTTTGGATCAGAAATTGGCTAGCTGAAAGAAGACAGAGGGTGGTGGTTGATGGCAAATGTTCATCCTGGAGTTTAGTTACGAGTGGTGTACCGCAAGGATCTGTTTTGGGGCCACTGCTGTTTGTCATTTTTATAAATGGCCTGGAAGAGGGTGTAGAAGGGTGGGTTAGTAAATTTGCAGATGACACTAAGGTCGGTGGAGTTGTGGATAGTGCCGAAGGATGTTGTAGGGTACAGAGAGACATAGATAGGCTGCAGAGCTGGGCTGAGAGATGGCAAATGGAGTTTAATGCGGAAAAGTGCGAGGTGATTCACTTTGGAAGGAGTAACAGGAATGCAGAGTACTGGGCTAATGGGAAGATTCTTGGTAGTGTAGATGAACAGAGAGATCTTGGTGTCCAGGTGCATAAATCCCTGAAGGTTGCTAACCAGGTTAATAGGGCTGTTAAGAAGGCATATGGTGTATTAGCTTTTATTAGTAGGGGGGTCGAGTTTCGGAGCCACGAGGTCATGCTGCAGCTGTACAAAACTCTGGTGAGACCGCACCTGGAGTATTGCGTGCAGTTCTGGTCACCGCATTATAGGAAGGATGTGGAAGCTATGGAAAGGGTGCAGAGGAGATTTACTAGGATGTTGCCTGGTATGGAGGGAAGGTCTTACGAGGAAAGGCTGAGGGACTTGAGGTTGTTTTCGTTGGAGAGAAGGAGGAGGAGAGGTGACTTAATAGAGACATATAAGATAATCAGAGGGTTAGATAGGGTGGATAGTGAGCGTCTTTTTCCTCGGATGGTGATGGCAAACACGAGGGGACATAGCTTCAAGTTGAGGGGTGATAGATATAGGACAGATGTGAGAGGTAGTTTCTTTACTCAGAGAGTAGTAAGGGCGTGGAACGCCCTGCCTGCAACAGTAGTAGATTCGCCAACTTTAAGGGCATTTAAGTGGACATTGGATAGACACATGGATGAAAATGGA
Source organism: Heterodontus francisci (assembly GCF_036365525.1). Lineage (NCBI taxonomy): Eukaryota > Metazoa > Chordata > Chondrichthyes > Heterodontiformes > Heterodontidae > Heterodontus > Heterodontus francisci. The sequence goes on along the minus strand of NC_090372.1, from coordinate 125,509,949 downwards.
ATAGTGTAGGTCAGATGGATTCACAGGTCGGCGCAACATCGAGGGCCGAAGGGCCTGTACTGCGCTGTAATGTTCTAATTCTAATTCTAATTACTCTGTCTCTTCGTCTGTCATTAATATAGATTGTAAATAACTGAGGCCCCAGCACTGATCCTTGTGGCATTCCACTATTTACACCCTGCCAACTTGAAAATGCCCCATTTATCCCTACTTTCCACTTCCTGCCTGTTAACCAATCCTCTATCCATGTTAACATATGATCCCCAGCTTCATGAGCCCTTATCTTGCATATTAATCTTTTGTATGGCACCTTATTGAATGCCTTTTGGAAATCCAAGTATATCTTGGACATCTGCTCAGGGCTGGAGAGGAACAAACACTGGGAGGGGGAAGATCCAGTTGTCGTGCTCCATGTAGGTACCAATAACATAGGCAGGACAAGGAAGGAGGTTCTGCATAGTCAGTATGAGAAGCTAGGCATAAAATTAAGAAGCAGAACCTCAAAGGTTCCTCTGGATTATTACCTAAACCACATGCAAATTGACATAGGGCAAATAAGATTAGAGAAATGAGTGCATGGCTCAAAGACTGGTGTGGTAGAAGTGGGTTCCAGTTCATGGGATACTGGCACCAGTACTGGGGAAAGTGGCTGTACCATTGGGATGGTCTACAACTGAACCATGCTGGGGCTGGTGTTCTAGCGAGCCACATAACTGAGGTAGTGGAGAGAGTTTTAAGCTGAATAGTGGAGGCAAGGGATCAAATTTGGGAAGATGTGGTAAATCAAAGATTAGAGACAAGGCAAGAGATGATTTACTTTTCATTTGTGTTCACTATGGAGAAGGGCGATGTAGGTGTAGAGATCAGGGAGGGGGATTTTGATATACTTGAACATATTAGCATTGAAAGGGAGGAAATATTAGCTGTTTTAGCGGGCTTAAAAGTGGATAAATTCCCAGGCCCAGTTGAGGTGTATCCCAGGCTGTTATGTGAGGCAAGGAAGGAGATTGCAGGGCCTCTGACACAAATTTTCAAATCCTCTCTGGCCACAGGAGAGGTACCAGAGGACTAGAGGACAGCAAATGTGGTACAATTATTTAAGAAGGGTAGCAATGTGGGCGGCACAGTGGCGCAGTGGTTAGCACTGCAGCCTCACAGCTCCAGGGACCCGGGTTCGATTCTGGGTACTGCCTGTGTGGAGTTTGCAAGTTCTCCCTGTGTCTGCGTGGGTTTTCTCCGGGTGCTCCGGTTTCCTCCCACAAGCCAAAAGACTTGCAGGTTGGTAGGTAAATTGGCCATTATAAAAAAATTGTCACTAGTATAGGTAGGTGGTAGGGAAATATCGGGACAGATGGGGATGTTTGGTAGGAATATGGGATTAGTGTAGGATTAGTAAAAATGGGTGGTTGATGGTCGGCACAGACTCGGTGGGCCGAAGGGCCTGTTTCAGTGCTGTATCTCTAATCTAAACCAGGTAATTACAGGCTGGTGAGTCTAACATTAGTGGTAGGGAAAATATTGGAAAAAATTCTGAGGGACAGAATTAATCTCCACTTGGAGAGGCAGGGATTGATCAGGGATAGTCAGCACGGCTTTGTCAGGGGGAGATCGTGTCTGACTAACTTGATTGAATTTTTTGTGGCGGTGACAAAATGTGTAGATGAGGGTAAAGCAGTTGATGGAGTCTACATGGACTTCAGTAAGGCTTTTGATAAGGTCCCGCATGGGAGATTGGTTAAGGTGGTAAGAGCCCATGGGATCCAGGCCAATTTGGCAAATTGGATCCAAAATTGGCTTAGTGGCAGGAGGCAGAGGGTGATGGTCGAGGATTGTATTTGCGAGTGAAAGCCTGTGACCAGTGGTGTACCACAGGGATCAGTACTGGGACCCTTGCTGTTTGTTGTGTACATTAATGATTTAGACGTGAATATAGGTGGTATGATCAGTAAATTCGCAGATGACACGAAAATTGGTGGTGTCGTAACTAGTGAGGAGGAAAGCCTTAGATTACAGGACGATATAGATGGGCTGGTAAGAAGGGTGGAGCTGTGGCAAATGGAATTTAATCCTGAGAAGTGTGAGGTGATGCATTTTGGGAGGACTAACAAAGCAAGGGAATATACAATGGATGGTAGGACCCTAGGATGTACAGAGGGTCAAAGGGACCTTGGTGTACTTGTCCATAGATCACTGAAGGCAGCAGCACAGGTAGATAAGGTGGTTAGGAAGGCATATGGGATACTTGCCTTTATTAGCCGAGGCATAGAATATAAGAGCAGGGAGGTTATGATGGAGCTGTGTAAAACGCTAGTCAGGCCACAGCTGGAGTACTGTGTACAGTTCTGGGCACCACACTATAGGAAGGATGTGATTGCACTGGAGAGGGTGCAGAGGAGATTCGCCAGGATGTTGCCTGGGCTGGAGCATTTCAGCTATGAAGAGAGACTGAAAAGGCTAGGGTTGTTTTCCTTAGTGCAGAGAAGGCTGAGTGGAGATATGATTTTAAAATCACATCCACACGCATTCCCGACCCAGCTTGGCATTTGAAAATGCAGCTCTTTACATCTAACTACTTTATGCAGAGGGTAGTGAACATATGAAATGAACTGCCAAGGGATGCAGATAGTGTGGAAGAAATTAAAAGAGAATTGGATATTTATTGTATGGAGTGGGAAAATGGGATATTACTTTTTGGTACCAGTCAGATGGCTTGCAGAGCTTTTTCTGGTAGTGTACTGTCCTGTATTCCTAAAAATGTTTGTATTGTATTTATATTTGTAGTTACAGGATACGTAAAGGGCTGCTACTGCTCCTACAATGGCGTCGTCAGAATGGGGACAACGTTGACAAGACATGGAAACAGGAAGTGGCTACCTTCACCATCCAGCTAGCTTGGAGGAAATATCTCAGTGACAATGTCCTGAATGGTATTTCCAGCAAAAGCAGCCAAATATTCAGCAACAGAAGCTCCTGTGTCAGGACAGCTAAGCAGCACTCAGTGTTAAAGCAAATTTATGGTAATTTGCTTTCAACAATATCATCTTAATAAGGTTCATTTATGCATGGACTGGGAAGAAGGATTAAAAAGGACTGCTTGAATCTCGTTAAAGTATGATCATCTTTCCAATTGGAGGATGAATAGAGCCCTGAAAATTGGACAACTAATAACTACAAGCAGGCATATTGATCTTATGCCATGCATAAATTAATATGTACCTGAGAAAAGATGTTAATTGTTGTAATGTATTAGTCACTACTTATAGCACTTGTGAGGTGTGCACAAGGAATTAATTATTTGTTTATGTTTAATTGTTAGGAAAACCTCAGGAAGAAAAAGGGTATGATTCACAACGCTCAACCCCTTTTAGGAATGGTCATATCTCTATCCAGAAAAACTGTAAGTACTGAAAGGTGTTTTGTATTGTATCCCGTGTGCAGTGATGTCACCACAAATAGTTGAGATCGCACCACAGTATTTTTTTAAGTATTCAGAAGAGTGCAAAATGTGCACGTTTTAAAAATATTGCAGATATTAATCCTAATTGAAATCTGCATCAAATATAAATAAAAACAGAAAGTGTTGGAAATACTGAGCACGTCTGGCAGCATCTGTGGAGAGAGAAAGAAAAATGTTGGACTGAATTTTGTTTTCACGCCTCCGGGAGCAACAGCAGGTGAAGAAAATGACTTCCTGCACACACGGGCTGCACACCACCACACCACCGCAATCTTCAGCCCGGCAGCTCATTATAATATGCAGGTCGGCCACCTCCCCCTCCAATCATGTGGCGGGGGCGGCCTCGGCGATGTTGTCAACGGCGTCATCAGTTTCTGCGCAGGTGCAGATGCCATTTTTAAAGGGCTGCCAGGCCTGCATTGACAGATGAAAGTTGACCCCATCCTCCCCCACCAACTGCAACAAAAAATAAAGTTTGACCCATCTCCCCCCCCCAACTCCACCAGAAAAGCCCTGATTACCCCTTTTCCATCCCAAATGCACTAAGTGCAGAGTTCAACCCTTCCCTGCCCCCCCCCCCCCACTACACTGAAAATGCAGAGTTGACCCCTTCCCCACCTTGGTGGCGCCAGCTTTCCCTGGACGGGAAAGTGAAGGTACAGGAGTGCTGCACGTCACTCAGTCGATCAGGAACTGCCGGTAAGATTGCTCCAGCTTCCATTTAAATATATTTAAATAGGTGACTTGAATATTGAAATCCGGGTACCGCCACAGAGTGGCGGATGTGCCACCACGGAACTTCCCCGCCGCTGGGAAGAATGGGCCTGGCATTCCTGGCGTCAGGCTCCGTGGCGGGCCGCTGCCACTGCGATCTTCCAGCCACCACCCAACCCTTCCACAGAGCCCGACATCTGGAGCTCGGCAAAATCCAACCCGTTAACTCTGCTTCTCTCTCCACAGATGCTGCCAGACCTGCTAAGTATTTCCAGCAATTTCTGTTTTTATGTCAGATTTCCAACATCCGCGGTATTTTGCTTTTCCTGCATCAAACATTACTGTTTAGAATCAATTTATGTTTGAACCAGCAGATATCCCAAGACATTTTTCATTCTGTTAATTGGTAGACTGGGTGGAATTTTATGGGCCCTGTAACAGCAGATTTGGTGGCTTGAGGGGTGATTTAATTAGGTGGGAGGTGTTTTCTTGGACTCCCGATGGGACATTTCTCCAAAATTAAGTTGGTGCTTGTTTGTGGCATTCCGGGGTTCCCCCCGCACGGTGCTAGATTGCAGCTTTGCATTCATGCCATGAATACCCTACACTTAGTTACAATTCAGTCCTACCTGCCAGAGTAAGTGAATGACGAGCGCTATCCCCGTGCCAGCCAGTTCACATTTGTTTCAATATGACGTGCAACAGTCGGCTTTGTGCAGTTGTGTCTGAGGTCAGTGTTTTTCTTTATTGAGCTCATCGGCAAATGAACGCCAGCATTTGAATAGATGTTTGCCTCCAAGCTCGGCACCAGCAAGGGTGATTCTGCTCAGGGGATGGCAACAAAGGCATGGGGGTGTGTACATGGAAGAGCGAAGGACAAAGGGTGAGGTGATCGGGTGCATGGAGGAGCAGGAGAGTGTACTCAGGAGGGTGGGGGACAGGCTGTGGTGATCGGGTGCCTGGAGGAACAGGGGAGGGTACTCGGGGAGGAAAGGGTGGGGTGATTGGGTGCCTCTGGCGGGAAGGCTATGGTTGGCCGAACCCACCCCCAGCAAAATCGCTTAGCGATGGGGAGGGGACGGGCCCTCCACCCCCCCTGCCTCCCGTCGTGGTTCTGTTGGCTGCCCTGCCTCCAACCCCATCTAAGGGGGCCCATTGAATCCAGCCCAATATAGAATTAATGGCAGTGTTCTAAAGAGTGTGCAGAAACAGAGGGACCTGGGGTGCATTTGCATCCATCTTTGAAGGTGGCAGGACATATTGACAGAGTGGCTTTGGGCTTCATAAATAGAGGCATTGAGTACAAAAGCAAGGAAGTTATGCTGAACCTTTATAAAGATCTGGTTAGGCCCTGACTGGAGTGTTGCATCCAGTTCTGGTCACGAGAATTTAGAAAGAATGTGAGGGTCCTTGAGAGGGTGCAGAGGAGGTTTACCAGAATGGATCCAGGTATGGGGGATTTTAGTTACAAGTTTAGAATGGAAAAGCTGGGCTTGTTCTCCTTAGAACAAAGGAGATTCAGGGGAGATTTAATAGAGGTGTACTAGATTATGACAGATTTAGATAAGGTAGACAAAGAAAAGCTGTTCCCATTATCTGGTGGTACAAGGGTTAGGGGACACAGTTTGAAAGTTTTGGGAAAGTGATGCAGGGGGAATATGAGGAAGAACTTTTTTACACAGTGGATGATAATGGCCTGGAACTCTCTGCCCACAGAGAGTGGTGGTGGAAGCAAAGACAATCAATGACTTCAAAAGGAAATTGGATGGCCACTTGAAGGAAATAAATTTGCAGGATTACAAGGATCGAGCAGGGGAGTGGAACTGATTGGATGGCTCTGTGGAGAGCTGGCATGGAGTCGATGGGCCAAATGACCTCCTCCTGTGCCCTATATGACTGTATGTGTATGGAGGAGCAGGGGAGGAAGGAATGGAGCGTCCAGGGTGTGTAGTAGTTGTTATTGCTACTTAAGCTGGATGTGGGCGGCTGCAGGGGTGGAGGGTTGAATTGCATTTTACAGTCAGCAGATGGTCATGAAGGGCCTAAAGAGAGGGATGAGTGCTGTCAATGTTGAGGACCTGTGAGGCAATATCAGGGTACTGGCTGGCAGAGGGAATGGTCACAGTCAATGGGGGCAAATGGATTCTGTTGTGGGGAAAAGGTCAAGACTTATGGTTGGGTATTCTAAAACATCATAGGGAAGGGAACAGGACTCGGCAACAATATTGAGGTCGATTTGAGAAGGATCAAGGGTCAGAGTCGGCATGTCGATGGTAATGGGAGTAGGAATGGGGGGAGGGCTGGCATGAATAAATTGATTGTGACACTGTGCACAGTATTGGGTTGAGGTTCAATGGTAATGGAGGGAAGAGTTAAGGTTACAATGGGTAGGTCAAGAGTGATGGGCTGAGGCTGGAAGGTTGCAGGAGGAGGTTGGAAGGTGGGGAGACTTGCCCTAAATTCTACATACATCATTTTCTCCAATGATAATGTAAACCACGTGGCCACTCAGGGATTGCAAGAAGAGTGGGAGGAGACAAATGTTAGTTGGTGGGATTTCACCTGGCTGCAGTTCTAAGGTACATAAAAGTGAACTGCTCATTGCCTCGATGTTTCAGCTGACTGGCAACAGAGGGCTGAGTTGGAACGCTCTGCTTATTTAATGTTTAGAGAAACTGCAGTGAGATGGATTTTATACACCCAATTTGTCTCCTACCATGGGATGAAGAGCAGAGGGAGTGACTAAGGAGGGCTCTTTTCTCTCAATGCATGGTATTTGAACGCCAACAACAGGCAGAACAAGAAGGTGAGGATGCTCCGAATGATAACATCCAGGAACAGCATTATCGAACACTGGCATTGGCATGTCATCGCATCCTCAGGCCAAGGATAAACTACTTTCAAATGTCAGAGATCAATGCCAAAGACGCCTAAGGATGTCGTGTGAAATGGTCACAGACATTTGTAGGATCCTGCGGCATGACCTGCAACCGCTTATGTTTGGTGGGAATCCCATGCCAATTGCCCTCAAGGTGACTGCTGCACTCAATTTTTTTGCTAGCAGGGCTTTCCAGGGATCAACGGGTGACATATGTAGTATATGACAGTCTGCTACCCAAAGGTGCATCAAAGAGGTGATCAATGCCCTTTTTCGACATGCCAATGATTTCACTACTTACCTGTAGATGAGGACAGCCAGGCAGCAAGGTCTGCGGCCTTCGACGCCATCACTGGGTTCCCCAGAGTACAAGGGGTGATCGACTGCACTCATGTGGCCATTAGAGCATCTCTGGGACCAGACTGCTGCATTTGTGAATTGCAAAGGCTTCCATTCTATGAACATACATCTGGTTTGCGAGCACAGTAGAAGAATGATGCAGGTTTGCGCATGTTTCCCAGGGAGCTGTCATGACTCATATATTTTGAGGAACTCACTGCTTTTTTAAAATTCATTTGTGGGATGTGGGCATCGCTGGCTAGACCAGCATTTATTGTCCATTCCTAATTGCCCTTGAACTGAGTGGCTTGCTAAGCCATTTCAGAAGGCATTTAAGAGTCAACCACATTACAGCAGTTGTTGATGAACCAACTGAAGTAGACGACTGGATCCTGGGTGACAAGGGTTACCCCCTTTATACATGGTTGATGACACCAGTGCGGCATCCCCAAAGTGCAGCTGACGAGAGATACAATGCTGCTCACGCATCCATCTGAGCCATCATTGAACACACCATTGGCATGCTGAAAATGCGCTTCTGTTACCTTGACCAGTCTGTATGGGCTCTTCAATATGTGCCACAGAGGGTGTCACAAATAATGGTTGTCTGCTGTGTCTTGCATAGCGTTCCAATTAGATGCGGCAACATTCTGCAGGCAGAGGAACAGGAGGAACACCAGTCCTCCTCAGATGAGGAAGACTATGAAGAGGGTGAGGAGGAGGACAACAATGCCAGTGATGCCATTATAGATATAATGGCCATGGAGAGACATGCAAGGGACATCAGGGAGAACCTCAGCCAACAATAAGCCATTTCATCAAGGAAGGTTGGTAGGAGAAAAGAAAACTTCCCCAAATATGTTCACATAGGCCAATGGTCTTATTCATTGCTGTAATCTTCTGACAACAGCATGTGAACCTGCAGTGGAGATGTGCCTGATGGCCTGTAGGCTATCAACTTCATTAAAAGAGACCTATATCTCCATTGGGAAAATTGTCCTGCATCAAGGTATTAACCCACACACATAGTAAGCTTCACCTTTGCTGCACTTTGATGTGACCGGCAGCTCAAATCTTCTCTGGGCTATGATGGAACCGAAAATACACCTATGCAAGGAAAGTAAGGGGGTGACTGCAGAACCACAAATGTAAGGCATGTTGGTAATGAAAAAAGTGAAAAAAATCATCAGATGACAAACAGCCATCATTGAAGACTGAAGGCTCAAATGTCAATAATAAATAGACACTGGGCACTTTCTGAAATGCTTTCCAAGCATCACTGTGTTCCTGCCCTAGGCCTCCAATGAACATTTTCCTTTTAATCTGAAACCAAGCAAATGATTTACAAGAGTGCATCAAATATTAAAGTAAATAAAGATATATTTAAGCTTCTACAATATGTGCACAATATTTACAGCACCGTACCACCTTCATGCTCATGTTTCTTTTTATGTTTTCTTCCACTACGTCTAGCTGCTACCCCGACATTAACAGCTGAGGTGGAGGCAGTCTGCTCAATGCACTGCCCTGTTACTGTGGATGACTGTGGCAGGCATCCTCTGGAGGAAGGGGGCCTTGATGGCTCCATCCCACTGGGGGTCTGCAGCACTGGTGCTTGAGTAACCCCCATGTGCTCACCTGCTGGGGTAAGGGGTTCAATGTTGGGGGGAGGTTGAGATGCCACTTACCCTGGGGTTGTCCTGAGAGGAAGGCCCCGGGGCAGCTGACATGTGCCCTTCCTCGAAGTCCAGGTTCCTCGTCCCCCTCTCACTTAGACTCTGCTCCATGGATCCCACGGCAACAGAAATGGAGTGCAGGTCAGATCACATATGGCTTGAGTGCTCAACCAGACTCGCCACGGAGCTCACCAAACTCTCGACTGAGAAAGCCTTGCGCATGGCAGATGTCATGGCCTGCATAGACTCATCCATGGCATGCGCAAAGTCACGCATGACCTCAGGCATCTCTGACATATTTTCCATATGGTTTTGCTACCCATCCAGCATGCTTCTTGTAGCAACAAACAGAGGATCATCATGAGTGTGGGGCTGAGCAGGAACCTGGTCCCCAACAGTCGTCCCATTGTCAGGGGACCTGGCTGGTACATGCTCCTTCAGCTGCTGGGATGTGTCTGTGCCGTGCACACCAGCTTATGACCCAAATTATAATTTTAAACCCCCCCCCCCCCCCACGGATCGTGTGGATGTATCTTCGCTGGTGGAGGTGGAAGAAGAGACAGGTGACGGTGGATCCTCTGGCGCATTGGCTTCATCTTCCTCCCCAGAGGAGGAGTCTTGGGCCTGGCGGCGTTCAGAGACTCAACTGCGGGCACCTGCAGTGGTGACACAAACAGAGGCACTTTAAGCATCAGCTGAGCAGGAGTTCACACAATTCCTTTGCTGTGCGCATATGGCTGCAAAGCTGAAGATGACATTTCATCCTTACGCTTTGAGGATCCTGCCTCGCCATCTGTGATTGCCCTGTCTCCATCCTCTCTCACAATTTCTGCAGCCTCCTCTTCAGTCGGTGTCAGGACTCTGATGTCTGGGACACCTCCACGTGTCTTTGCCCACTTGCGCTGGTTGTGGGTGTGTTTATCCTGCAGGAAACAGTGCAGATTTAATGACGTGTCAAAAGATGAATCACAACCATTGTATACATGCATCAACATCACTCATTCCGGAATGGCTTTTGCACAATACATCCAAGCACATCAACAATGTCAATCGTCAACTTTGCGCACTATCAGTATGTGTATGGCACCAAGGCTGCTCACGCATTCTACTGCATGCCTTGTCTACCCTTTGTCTTAAAGAGATGGAGCCAGGGACAAAAACAATGGAACAGCCTCGCCAAGACCACTTACCCTCGTCGATCTGAGCAAGTCATTGATACGCTTGGGTGGCTAGTTTTTTTTCAGCCAGTGCAGACATGATGCGTTGAATGGCCTCCTTCTGTGCCGTAACGTTTCTATGGTTCTATGATTCCATGGCTTGCGACACTGCACCCAGGTTCGCCGCATCACCCCATGGCTCGAGACCTCCTCTGTTACCTCCATCCAGGCCACCTTGGTCAGGCAGGAGGGTCTTCTGACTCCATCTGTAGAGAAGAGGACCTCCCACCTTTCTCTGATGGCCTGGAGGAGAACCTGCAGGGTTGCATCACTGAACCGTGGGGTGGGACGGTGCCTGCTGCCTGACATTTTCTTTGCTGTTGCTGCAGAGAAAAATAAATGATGTGCTGGATTACAAAAATTAAGGGAGGCAAAAGCATTTTTAATTAAGTACAAACTTTACTTCAGGTTCCTATGCAGAGACTTACATGACAGGAAGGCTGCTGATCCTAGAGGCTGCAAGCACAGAATGCTTTATATCCATGGCGATTATGGTGCTTGGCCCAGTCCACCAATGAAAGGCCGTCCCCGCCGCATATTCCCACATGTCTCCCGTGCCTGACACCACGCAGTTCATTTACAGATCAAATCGCATGTGAAACTGGAAAAATGGCGGAAGCGAAAGTTACCCCAACTTCCGGTCTTGCTGTTGGGAACGCCGTGGGACTCATAAAATCCCGGCCATTGTTTTATAATAACAGGAACATTAAAACAGAACATTTGCATTTATGTAGTGCTTTTCATGACCTTGTTACTAAAGCACCTCTCAGCCAATAAAATGTAGTCAGTGCTCTAAGATCTCCCCTGTTTATCTTTGAATAATGCCATGGGATTTTTGATGTCCAGTTTAGAGGGCAGTTTAATATCTCATCTGAAAGATGACAACTCCAACAGTGCAGCAATCTCTCAATACAGCATTGAAGTATCAGCCCAGATTATATGCATAAATCTCTGGAGTGGGGCTTGAATCCACAACTTTATGACTCAGCTGTGAGAGTGCAATCACCAAACCAACACTGACATTATGCTACGTAATGCAGAAAGTGTAATAGCTGAAGTGTGACAGACTCTCTCAAGGTTTGCTTATACAGAATTAGGATTTGGCAATTTATTCCTTAATCTTCTTTCCTTTTATTACACAGTGGCAATCAAAAAGGACAGACAGAAAATTAGATTTGCAAATAACACAAGAAGGCAAAGTAGGGTTGTCAGAGTATCTGTCTCTTTAGAGATTTATTTTTATAGAACAACTCTAAGTGCAGAGGAGATTTACCAGAATGGTGCCAGGGATGAGGGACTTCAGTGGAGAGTCTAGAGAAGTTGGGATTTTTCTCTTTATAGCATAGAAGGTTAGAGGAAGATTTAATAGAGGTGATCAAAATTATGAGGGATTTTGATAGTTTCTACTCTGTTTCCACTGGCAAGAGGGTCAGTCACTGTAGGACATAGATTTAAGATAATTGGCAAGGAACCTGGGAGGAGATGTGGAGATTTTTTTCTTTTACTCAGCTTTATGATCCCGAATGCATTGCTTGATAGGATATGGAAGCAGATTCAATAATAACTTTTGAAAGCGAATTGGATAAATACTTTAAGGGGCAGACGATTGGGGAATGTTAAGCATGAGCTATGCTCTTCCTTGTTGTGCTGCACATTGTTAGAGTTACAGTATGCTGTGCTATTCATATGCTAATTTTAACCTGTTTTTAAAAATGCTGCGTTTGCTGACAACGCAACCACTAGGTTGTGCAGTACTTGCACATGCGCAAATGCAGGCTCTTCAGCTCGAACGTCAGTGTCTGCGACGTTCAGGCAGCTGCCAGGATTAAAGATGGCGCTGCTCAATTTATCACAGGAAATGCTTATGGCTAGATCGTTCCAGCAAACTGACCTGACATTAAGTTGGATGGAAGCCCAGTAATATGCTATTATGTAGTTATAGAATACTAACTGTAACCATCAGATCCATTTAATATTCCAGTAATCCTATTAAATACAAAAGGAATTTTATGATTTAATTTCCTTTGGAAGATAGTGATTGATGGAAAGGAAAATTAGGCAGAGTCTAAAATGTGCTGCCAATTCGTTATTGTGATTCATTTATATGACTGACCAGGACTGATTTCACCCAAATGCAGCTACTAGCTCCGGCCCCACTGGCTGCTCTCCCCCCTCAGCAACTTGCTTTCTCCCCCTCCTCCCCACCAGCCACCTGCCTCCCTCAGCCGCTCGCTCCAGATCTAGCTGCTCCCCCTCACTTCCCTGGCCGATTGTTCCCCACTTGCGCAACCCCCATCTCCGATCGGTCGCTCGCTCCCCGCCCCGCCCTGCCCTCCCCCCTCCAGCCACTAGTTATAGGCTGCGCCACTTCCCTTCTCTCAGCCACTCGCTCCCATGTTTCATCAGTCACCATGCACCACCCGAAGAAGCAATGCGGGCCGCAAAGGGTGATGGGGCGACGTAGGAATGAGCGGCTGACAAGAGGGAAGCGGCGCGGCCTAGAGCTAGCGGCTGGAGGGGGTGGCGGGGAAAGGGGGGGGTGGGAAAGCGGTGGCGGCGGGAAGCGGGAACAAGCAGCTGGAGAGTGGTGTGGCACGAAGCAAGGAACAATCGGCCAGGGGAGCGGTGGGGGGGGAGCAGTGAGGTCTGGTACGAGTGGCTGAGGGGAGGAAACGTCGAGGCCTGGAGCGAGTTGCCGAGGGGGGAGAGCTCCAGCCTCAAAGTCTTCCATTCAGCCGCTTTCTCCAGCCGAGTGGTGGGCTGGATACCCAATGACGCTGTATCACGCATGCGCGAAGATGGACCAGACGCGGATACGCGATGACGTTGGCACTGCGCAGACTTCATCCCGCGCATGCGCCACTTAGTCCTGGCAATATGTAGTTGTGCATGTGCACAACCTGGCGCACTCTGATGACATCAGTGGGCCACTACGTTGTCAGGAGTTATTTTGCTTTTAGAATCAGTCCTTGGACTTTGCAAGGTAGATTTTCCCTGGAGTTAACACTCATTTCCTGAGCACAACCTAAAAGAAAATTGGGTGTTAACTCATGGAATCCATTTAGCACCGGCTGCATTTTTCCTGTTACCAAATTTAGTACCTGCAACTTTTTTACACTCCTGGAGACATCTCTTATTTTAAGTTGTTTAAAAGGGTAAAGGCATTTTATTGGGTAGTTACAGAGAAACTTTGTATTTGATGGGGGAATCTAGAGCAAGCAGGCATAATCTTAAAATTAGAGCTGTGCTATTTACAAGTGAAATGAAAAGTACAAAGATTAGTGGAAAGCTGAAACTCTCTCCCCCAAAAAGTCTGTGGATGCTTGATCAAATGACACACTCAAGACTGAGATCAACTGTTGCATTAGGGTATCAAATGATATGGAACAAAAGTGGGTAAATGGAGTTGAGGTACAGATCAGCCATGATCTATTGGAATGGCAGAACAGGCTTGAGGGGCTGAATGGCCTACTCTTGTTCTTATGTAAATGGGTGCTAAATTGGGTTTGTGGGAAACACTGACATTAAATGGAGGAAACTGTGTTTTAAAAGCTTAAACTATAACATTTACCTAAAGGGGAGCATAATGAATCCATTTTTTTAAACTGTAGTTCTTGTCTATTTAGGTATATTTCTTAATGCTATATTGGAATCCTAGTACCAGTGCCAGAAAGATCTCCTCCTAGTTCATTCAAAAATGAATATTTCACATGTGCAGTTACTGGTTCATGGACAAAGCTGTTTCCTTGCAAAATATTTGTAAGTCTGCCAAGTGGAATAATGTTTATTCATTTATCAAATATCATTGCAATCTCTAACTATGTCAAAAGAGTAATGTTGATGCTACTATGCTCTCCTGTTATAATTCTTAGAACAATAGGCAGTTACTGTCGATACTGTTAAATCACATTCTTGAACACACACAAGCTTTTCTTTGGGGCAATGTTCAAACTTTTAGCTCCATCATCTGAAGAAATGAAAGAAACTGACTATTGTTTCCTAATTGCTGTGCACCTTCAACCATGTTTCCTGCCGAAGAGCATTTGTGAACAGACAGTATTGTGAAGAATATCTTGGGTGGGGAAAGAGTTAAGTTCAAAGTCATTCAATCAATCAATTTTTGAGAAAAAACTGAAAACAGGTTAAGTGAATTTGTACTACCACCAAAGTCTTCCTATAAGGTTTATCTGCTGGAACCACATGAAGACCTTTACAAGTGTAATTTGTATTTAATCACATTTTTATATTTCTCCCTGAAGCAAAGTCAAAGCTCCAGCTTTTTCAGAGAACCACAACAACCTGTTTTTAATATGGCTCCTCGCCATTCTCAATGTGAAATTCAGATACTACTATCTGGATGTTGAGAGGACTTTGTTTTAATGTACACAAAGTTAAAGATCACTCATTCATTGAGTCAGATTTTTAATGTTGTGGCACTTAGATTATTTATAAAAGCAAGATCAGCAAGACTGTGTGTAGAGAATATTTCAGACTTTCTCCCGGAAGACGTGGGACTTGCTGGAAGAACTAAGGGGTAACTTTATGCCATAACAACAGCCACATAAGAGGACAGCTTTCAGCAAATCACCCAGCAGAGTGTCTGTAAAGCTGTTATATTGAACACTATATAGCCTGGATTTTGCGTTAGTAATGATGGTGAAACTGTCAGTGTTCGCTATCATTACTCTACTGAAACTGACTGCAACTTTGGGACTCCGCATGTGCACAGAATAACATGGAAATCCAGAAGTGATTTTATGCTTCTCCAGAAAGTGTGCTGTTGAGGTACGCCCAAACTGCAATCAATAGGAAATCTTACGAATTGATGAGAACTTCCCATCTTATGCTGTTTGTCAAACTGTAAAAAACCCTCGAAAAACTTACAACTTGTTCAATGAAATGTGACTGGATTTTTAACGACATACTAACTTCATAATTACTGCTAAATACCTTCACTGGCTCTGAAAAGCTAATTTTATATTTATGAAATGTCAAATTTCTCCATTATTATTAAAAAGATTCCACATATTTTACATTTTTTTGAACTTTGTTTCTATTGATATTTTAGTTTCTATCTAAATCCAATCATAATCATTTTGTTTTGCTATCTGAAAATTTAAATCAAAAGTGAAGAAAGGATGTTAAGTGCTTTTAACTACCTGGTTTGCTATGTCTGAATATTTCAGTGTGATTGGCTGCCCTTGACTTGGCGCCCGGTTTAAACTGCATCAGAAATGGGGATAAACATGTCACAGAGATTGCTAGATCTTTATGGGCAGCTTTCTTCAAAGTCAGTGGTGTGTGTCATTGCTTCGCCACTGACTGCAAAATGCAGCCCTTTAAGTAAGGAATGCCTTGAGCTTTTTTGTCTTCATGGATCGCTTCGATATAAGATAGAGCCTTTGAGGAATATACACAAAGTTTACGTGAGTGTTCCCATTCATTTACATATATCTCAAACCATGGATACTAACAGATTTAGGTGTTCTAATTTATCAGTGAGTAAACAATACTAATAACAGACCTCAGATCCACAGAATTCAGAGTAAACTGGCAAGTAAGAAATATAAGGCAAATAGACCCAGGTTCCCAGGTCTTAGCCTGGACTATAGACCTTTATGGATTTAAGGATGCTGTTTCTTTTTAGCATAACGATATGGAGTTCTAGATCTTCAGATCCATCCTCCCTGTACAATACAACTTGACAGAATGCCCCGAACTGGAAAACGTTATCAACTTTGCTTCCAATTTCCACCCTTCTCTCACCTTTACATGGTCCATCTCTGACACTTCCCTTCCCTTCCTTGACTTCTCTGTCTCCATCTCTGGGGATAGGTTGTCTAATAATATCCATTATAAGCCCACCGACTCCCACAGCTACCTCAACTACACTTCTTCACACCCTACCTCCTGTAAGGACTCCATTCCATTCTCCCAGTTTCTCCGTCTCCGACGCATCTGCTCTGATGATGCTACCTTCCATGGCGGTGCTTCTGATATCA
Organism: Heterodontus francisci; assembly: GCF_036365525.1. Taxonomy (NCBI): domain Eukaryota; kingdom Metazoa; phylum Chordata; class Chondrichthyes; order Heterodontiformes; family Heterodontidae; genus Heterodontus; species Heterodontus francisci. Next base: position 125,493,666 of record NC_090372.1, on the reverse strand, counting down.
CCTTTTTCCTCAACCGAGGATTTCCCCCCACTGTGGTTGACAAGGCCCTCAACCGTGTCCGGCCCATTTCCCGCACCTCTACCCTCACCCCTTCCCCTCCCTCCCAGAACCGTGACAGAGTTCCCCTTGTCCTCACTTTCCACCCCATCAGCCTCCATATCCAAAGGATCATCCTCTGCCATTTCCGCCACCTCCAGCGTGATGCCACTACCAAACGCATCTTCCCCTCCCTTCCCCTTTCAGCATTCCGAAGGGATCGTTCCCTCCGCGACACCCTGGTCCACTCCTCCATTACCCCCACCACCTCGTCCCCGTCCTATGGCACCTTCCCCTGCAATCGCAGGAGGTGTAATACCTGCCCATTTACCTCCTCTCTGCTCACTATTCCAGGCCCCAAACACTCCTTTCAGGTGAAGCAGCGATTTACTTGTGCTTCTTTCAATGTAGCATACTGTATTCGCTGCTCACAGTGTGGTCTCCTCTACATTGGGGAGACCAAGCGCAGATTTGGTGACCGCTTTGCGGAACATCTCCGCTCAGTCTGCAAGCAGGACCCTGAGCTTCCGGTTGCTTGCCATTTCAACACTCCCCCCGCTCTCATGCTCACATCTCTGTCCTGGGATTGCTGCAGTGTTCCAGTGAACATCAACGCAAGCTCGAGGAACAGCATCTCATCTACCGATTAGGCACACTACAGCCTGCCGGACTGAACATTGAGTTCAATAATTTCAGAGCATGACAGCCCCCCATTTTACTTTCATTTTTAGTTATTTTTTCTTTTTTACATTTTTTACAATCTTTTTTTTGCATTTATTTCATTTCATCTTAGTTTGTTCAGTTTGCTTACCCACTTTTTTTTTCAGGTTTGCACTTGCTGCTGTTCAATATTCAATCCGTTAACACCTAATCTGTACTAATGCTTTGTCTTTCAACACACCATTAGCATACTGTTTGCCTTTGCTCCATGACCTTTTGGTCAGCTATGTGGCCTTGTCCAATCTACACCTCCTTTGTTATCTCTTGCCCCACCCCCACCTCACTTGCTTATAACCTGTGACTTTTCTAATATTTGTCAGTTCCGAAGAAGGGTCACTGACCCGAAACGTTAACTCTGCTTCTCTTTCCACAGATGCTGCCAGACCTGCTGAGTGGTTCCAGCATTTCTTGTTTTTATTTCAGATTTCCAGCATCCGCAGTATTTTGCTTTTATTGACAGAATCTTGCTTGGAGGATAACAAATGAAAAGATAAACTATTTATCTCTTAATAATAAAAACAAGAAATGCTGGAAATACTCAGCAGGTCTGGCAGCATCTGTGGAAAGAGAAGCAGAGTTAATGTTTCGGGTCAGTGACCCTTCTTCAGAACTGACCCGAAACGTTAACTCTGCTTCTCTTTCCACAGATGCTGCCAGACCTGCTGAGTATTTCCAGCATTTCTTGTTTTTATTTCAGATTTCCAGCATCTGCAGTATTTTGCTTTTATCTCTGAATAATGTTACTTTCGTAAATTAATTAACTTTTCGCATGTGGAACTCGGTCTCTCCTTTTCTGTGCCTTAGTCAGTGATCACAGGATTCATCCTTCTTATTGCCTCAACCCCTCCCTTACTCACAAAAACCTTAAGTGCTTATTATGGGCAATACATATGTGGTGAGGATGAAGAAAGTCCTATGACTTGACATGACCTTGAGTCTGATTTTGCAACAAGTGATAATCTAGAGTATTAAAGGATGATTGAATACTGGCCAAAAAATCATAACGGAGGCCTCCCCAAGAAGCCACTCACAAAGTTTGTGAAGTGTTTGTTATTAAAGGTGTTCCTTGTGACTCCACTCTGCCTGCTGTCATGGAAGTTACAATTTTTTCAGTACAGGGTCATTTCAGTTACCTAGGAGCTTGGGCCTTAAAAGAAGTACTGCATCCACTGTATTCAAGAGATACATTGTTTTGGAAGATTTGTAGGGTCACCTATTTCCACAGATGTTCAGATAGATATTTGGAGAGCCATTGCTGACTTCCCCAAGGTTTTGGATATGATCAACAACACTTGGAAGGATGCTCACTGTCGATTTAATTACCCAAATAGATTGCAAAGGCTTCTAATCACTCAATGTGAAGTGGTTTATCCTACCCAAATAAATATCTTATATTGTGACTGCCTACTTCTCAGTGTCAACATATGATTTCTAGTATATCAGTCTTATCTAACCGAGGCATTTGAATGAACTGTTTATATATGGAGGAAATGTTAATGCTCAACATCAAGAGTTTAAAACTGGTGGCTGTAAAGGTGACATCAACCAAAATAGGACTCAGTTGAAGAGAATGTGCTCCATATAGCATAGCCAACTCTTATATTAAAAGAAATTGGAGCTTAGGGAATTACTGGCTTGCCTTAAGGAGAATCATGTAGTTGCTTTCAATTGTAGTTGTGGGTGACAGCATGGAGTCTGTTCTGAAAAGTTCAAGGCTGTCACTAATAATGCCAAAGACAGTTCCTGAAGAAGTGAGCAAAGACAGGTCACATTGCTCTTCGATTCTTACTCTGATCTTTGTGAAGAAACACAAAACAAAACAGAAGAGCCTATACAGCAATTTATGCATCAGACTTGTCAAAGTTTATGTAGCAACTGGGTACGGCAGCCTTAACAGAACTGGTATTAACATCTTTACAGCTTCACTGATGATGTGTGGCTGAGATGAATTGTCTTGAACAGGTTATGTTTGAAATGTTTTATATGCTGTTTCATGCTGGGTATGTGATTAATTGCTTAGGATGTGTTTTTTTTTGCAGTGTAGCGTGTAACAGTTCAGTACTTTTTTGATACAGTTACAACAGCATACATGTTCTGTTACACACTGTTGTAGCACTGCTTTGGCTGACTTGCTGAGGCATTCATAGCTAGAGTTATGACACAGATAGTATTGAGGCCTCTCTGATTAAATGAACATTGTCATTTTCCATAGTAAAAATAATACAATTAAGTGAGCGTTATTTTATTTATAATTTATTATTCAGATCCTGTACTACAGGTATCAAAGGCCAATAAACAAGCACTGAAACTTTTAGTTTAATCTTTATTGGCTCAATATATAAATGGAGGCTTGTTTGCGCCACTTTCTTGTTACATATTCAGCGTTTTACATGGTAATGTTTTGATATATTGATTCAGTCGGTCTTTCAATATTTGATTTAAATAGTTAGCGAAACATTCAATAACAATTGGTTTGCGCAGTACTAGATAATATAAAGGGCAAACTAATGTGATCTTCCCAGTACCAAACTGTCATACCCTTCAGGTGTTAATAAGGCTACTAACGAAAGACCAAAGGGAAGCTGCATATTGTATTTGATAGCAGATGCCATTTATACAGCAATTACATTTTCTCATTTCTACTGAACGGTTCCAAAAGCCCCAGGGCATTCTGGAAACCTGCTTCCCTTTGCCATTCAGCTGTTACTATTGCTAGGGATGAAACATATTCCCTTGATGCACTGGGGCAACAAATCAGGTTAGTTGATTCATAAGTTCCAATTTATGATTAATTATTACTTTTCATGTGTAATGGCTGCGGGGAGACGGAAGTTATCCAACTATTTGTTTTAACTGGGAAGTGTTTTAAGTGTGTAACTGAATATGGCAAAATGGAACTTGTAATATATTTATTGATCACATGGGAGGTGGAATCTTGACATTTTTCTCTTTGCTGGCTGAATTCACCACAGACAGGCTTCCTGCTAAAAACATTCCCGGGTTGATGGGTTAGGCACTGTACTTTGTTTCAAAGTGCTGCAATCAAGTGCTTGGAGTAACACATCCACATGGAAACATTTCTATTGAGAAACCTGCTCATACTTATGGTGAAAAAAAGGGCTGAATTTGATCAGCCCTCTGGGGATGGGCAGGGAGGCAGGGGGCCCTATAAAATAGCGAGGGAAGGTGATGAAGCGGAGTGCCCGCTGCCTTCCCAATGCCATTCAATTTTGTCAGGGGCAGGGAAGGCTGATGACAGCCTTCCTGCCCAGAGGCCAGTTGAGAACCTTTAATGACCAAATAATGTCCACATAAGGGCCTCTTCCCGCTGTTGCTGGTATTTTAACAGTGGCTAGCGGGACCCCTGCCGCATGGGGAGGCCATCAGTAACACCAGGTGGCCTCGCTGTGAGCTGGGGATAGTGCCTTCCTGCTTTGGCAGTCTGTGGCCCACGGAGGGCCCCGGAAGGCCCCTGGCGGCAAAGGCCGCCCCTGCGCCAACATCCTCTAGCCCTGCCCTTCAACAAACACCCCAACAACCTTACTGACGCCTATTTGACTGACCCTGTCAAGCCTGCCATGACTAAGCTGTGTCTGGGACTCCATGGTTGCTCCTGGTCCCGGACCTATGGCAGTATCAGCAGTGGCCACCACTCCCTCTGATTGGCCGGCAGCTCTTGGAGGCAGGATCCCCATCCTTAAAGGGACGGGTCACCAGTTAACCGCCTGAGCGCCGTAAAATGCGACCAGTGGTCCCTCAGAACAGCCGAGGTGGGGTTCCCCTCGCCTTTCTGACGTAGTGTCGGGACCCCCACCACCTGCATAAAATCCAGTCCAAAATGTCTTGCCCACCTGTATATAAAAAATTTGCAATATTTAAAAGCTGAATTTCTCCACAACATGGATATGCTGATCATCTCTTTTATGCGCATTGGGATTGCCACAAATTTGAGCACCTGTGCGTTTATTTCAGACTTGCTTAGTCATTAATTGATCTTTGTATTCAGATTCTGAACAACAGTTAGCTCTGGATCTAGCAACGGTAAATTTAGAATCATAGATTGTAGAATTATATAGCACAGAAAGGGGCTATTTTGTCCATCATGTCTGGGCTGGCTCTTTGAAACAGGTATCCAGTTAGTCTTATTCCCCTACTCTTTCCCCAAACCCTAAAAATGTTTCCTTTTCAAATATACATCCAGTTCCTTTTGAAAGTTACTATTGAATCTGGTTCTACCACGTTTTCAGGCAATGCGTTCCAGATCATAACAAATTGCTGCGTTAAAAAATTCTCCTCATCGCCACTCTGATTCTTTTGCTTGTTATCTTTAATCTATGTCCTCTGGTAACTGACCCCATTACCACTGGAAACAGTTTCTCCTTATTTACTTTATCAAAACCTTAATACTTTTGAACACCTATTAAATCTCTTCTTAACCTTCTCTGCTCTAAGGAGAATAATCTCAGCTTTTCCAGTCTTTCCACACAATTTCAGTCCCCTTGTGATTACGATTTCAGTTACCAAAATATAGTCAACTTGATCTCAGCAACACAGAATTCACACCACCAGGCAATTTAGATTTCTGAGCAAACAAATGTTTCAAAATCAAAACACTATCTGCAGTGTCGTTCAGAAACTGATTTGGTAACAAATAAGTAAACAGAGCTTGGAATGTTCTGTGGAGTTTAATCAAATACTCAAATTACTTGAGTATGGGAGAATAATTCATGGTGGAAGTACACAGGTTTTCCACAAAAGTGAAATCCAAACTCTCAGTCGGCATTTAGTACATTATTCATTCTGGAAATCTATATTTAACATTCAGAAGTTGTTCGGATGCGTACTGCCCATATAATTTGCAATTAATTATCTTAACAACTGCAGACTAATAGCATCACAAATATTAATCCTAACATTATATACAAGTTAAGGTGCGACATTTCTCAAAAACCTGCTGTTGGCATGCAAAAAGGATCTGAAACCAAATTTAAACACTGCATAAAATTATATTTATTGTTATAATATTAAAAATGGCACTGTATGTATAAATCAGTAATTTTAATCAGTGTTTCTCTTTTATTTAAAAATAAATGAATTTATTACTTGGCTTTTGCCATTCTATTAAATTATGAATCACTGTTGTACAATTTTGAGGAAGAATTGTCACAGATAATGATTTTCTGTAACTCAACTGAACAAGCAACTTTCATATCAAAGGTATTCACTGCTATGTACAGTTTTGTGATATCTATAAAATATATTATTGGTGGCTTTTTAATTAAGTACCAATTCTATCATATTGATAATATTCAGTTTTAGGTGTTGTAGCATTTACTTAGGAAGCTTATAAAATATAATTATGGGAAAGTAAGACACAGGGTAACCTTCCTTAATTTACAGTGTTAAAATTAATGATTTAAAAAATCCAAAATTCTTTGATCCACTATAACGTCATTGTAAATGTTTTGATCACATTTTGAAAAAATGGGACAATGGAGAAAGCTACAGAAATTTGTAAGTGGTGTGTTATCTGATTGACTTCTTGCCTTGTACTACACAGCTGGAGCCCCTTTGAAAGGTGTATTTCGAAAAGTCAGATCAGCATGCAGCACAACCCTCAGTTCTACGAATCACTCCCAGCTTATGCTTGGCTTGACTACCTTCAATGGACACACTCACTGTAAGTACTGATTTCTGGATGAAATTCTCTACATGGGTATTGTGCCCAGTATTGATAACTGTACATGGCAAAGAGATGATGTAGAAGAAGACCGCCAGATGCTTTCCTAGCCTTAGTGCTATTAGTTACAAGAAAATGTTCCAACATTTAGGTCTATTTACTTTTGAGAACTGCATGATTTATGATTGAGGTTTTAAAGCAATGAAAGGATTGGAGAAGAGCAGAGGCTGTACATAGAGACTTAACTCTTGATCCCTCAAAGCCTCTTCACCATCTGCAAGAATCAAATCAGAAGTTTTATGGAATACTCATCACTTGCCCAGTTGGGTGCAACTTCAACAGCACTCAAGAAGCTTAACATTATCCAGAAAAGAGCAATCTGTTTGATTGGCCCCTCTTCTGCTGGACTCAGTATTTATCCCATTCAGACAACACCATGCAATATGTCTACCTAGCTGATACTCAGCAGTAACTTGCCAAGCTTATTCTGACAGCATCTACCTCCCTATGACTTCTGTCACCAAGAAGGACAAAAGTAACAATGGCAATGGGAAGACCATCATCTCTGAGCTCCACTCCCAAGTCACACACCTTTCTTATAATATGTAATCACTGTTGCTTCATCAGTACTGGGTCCAATTTCTAGAATTCCCTACAAAGCAGCCCACTTGATCAGCACCTCATCCACCACCTTAAACATTCACTTCCTCCACCATCGGTGCATAGTGGCAGCAGTGTGAACCCTGTACACAATGCACTGCAGCAACTCACCAAGCTTCCTTCAATAGCACCTTCCAAACCCTTGACCTCTGCCACCTGAAGGACATGGGCAGCAGACACATAGGAACACCACCACCTGCAAGTTCCCCTCCAAGTAACACACCATCCTGACTTGGAACTATATCGCCGTTCCTTCACTGTCACTGAGTCAAGAACCTGGTACTCCCTCCCTAACAACACTGTGGATGTACCTATACTGGATGGACTGCAGCAGTTTAAGAAGGCAGCTCACCACCACCTTCTCAAGGGGATTTAGGGATGGGCAACAAATGCTGGCCTTGCCAGTGACACTCACATCCCATTGTAAGATTTTGTGTGTTTAGGTGGGAAGTTGACTAGCTTTTGACCCACAAGGTACAGACTCTGGCTTCTTAATCAAGATGAAGGGCTGAATTTTACCAGCCCCTCAACACTGTGAGTTATGACGGGGAGGCTCATAAAATGCTAGCAGGTGTGGCCCGCCACGACCCACGACGCCGAGAAGGCCCTGCCGAATATTAGCAGCAGTGGCGAGGCCTCAGTGCGGTCCCCGACCGTTTGGCGGCGAGGCCTTCATCTAAATATTTAAATGAACATTAATACGATGAAAATGACTGTACCTGCTTGCAGCGGCCGTCCCACGCTGATTTTACAGCCGCCGATCGCAACTCGCCTGCCTTCGGAACTCCATACGGATTCCTTCCTTCCATATTAGGGAAAAGTTCACCTTAACCCTTTGATTGGTCAGATATGACCTCACCTTCTGTACATTGTCCTTTCTTGATTAGTTTGCAGTAATCAGATTACAGCAGATATGACCCTACCCTCTGTACATTGTCTCTGCAGACAACTTGATGACCCAAGTCATTGTCACACAATGGGGAATGTTTTACACCGACTGGGGAGACTGTCACATGGTTCTCTCAGTACTCATTTTTTAATGAGGCCCAAAGTCTAAGACCCAAATCTCTCTCAGATTGTGTTGTGTCAATGTTTACCCACTGGAGGTACATCTCCACTAGTGAATGCTCCAAGATGGCTTTGAATGTCCTGCTAACGAGGGTGATACTGGGTGATACTCAGCTATCCAAGCCATTGTCCAGGATGGGAGCCTTGTTAGACATGCATCTCCAATTTGATGTCCTGGAATGTGAGATATTTCAATGCAAATTGTGGTGACCATCTTGGCCAGCCTTTTAAAATTTAAAGTAGGTTTCCAACCGATGAATTAAAAATCCTCATTCCGCATAGCATGTTTTGTTGACACTCCCTTTTGGCTTGCATCATCGTTCCTTTTTCATTTAATCAACCCTACTTTCCACCTCATCACAGAGCTTCCCTTTTGTTCTTTTTTTCCCCTGCCCACCCTTCCCTGCCTTTGTATTGATTAAAACTTGTCAGCTCTCTAACTTCTATAGCTCTGATGAAACAAGCTGGAATGCTAACACTGTTTCTCTCTCCACAGATTCTGCATGCACTCCTGAGTTTTTCCAGCATTTTCTGATTTTATTTCTACTATTCCAATGATCTCCTGTCTGGCCCAGCCTCCACCCTCCGTAAACCTCAACTCATCCAAAACTCTGCACCTTGCATCAAGCCGATCACGCCTGACCTCACTTACCTACTTTAGCTCCTGGTTCCTTAATACCAGTAATTTAAAATTTAAATCCCCCCCATGGGATCACCCCTCCCTATTTCAGTAAAGTCTTCGAGATCTCTGACCTACCCCCCTCCCAAACTGTTTTTTTGATTCCCACATCGTGAGCCTCCTCTTCTTCCTTCTCCCCACCATTGATCACTATACCTACGGCTGCTGAGACTCCTGCTCTGGAATTTTCTCCCTAAACCTCTGTTTCCTCCTTCTCCTTTAAGACCCTCCCTGCTCAAATTAAGAGCAATTTGAGACATGACATGGTAAGTATAGCATGCTTGGGAGGAACAAGTAGCATTTGATCTATAGTTCCCAAAGCTTTTTGCCACTGAGGTTTCTCTCAGTTCATGTCTATTGTAAACTAATTGATAGAGATAGAGATTGATTGCTATGATTTATCAGTAACTCCATTCTTCTTCTCCTTCTTTGGCCTCCTTATCTCGAGAGACAATGGGTAAGCGCCTGGAGGTGGTCAGTGGTGTGTGGAGCAGCGCCTGGAGTGGCTATAAAGGCCAATTCTAGAGTGGCAGGCTCTTCCACAGGTGCTGCAGAAAAATTTGTTTGTCGGGGCTGTTACACAGTTGGCTCTCCCCTTGCGCTTTTATCTTTTTTCCTGCCAACTGCTAAGTCTCTTCGACTCACCACACTTTAGCCCCACCTTTATGGCTGCCCGCCAGCTCTGGCGAACACTGGCAACTGACTCCCACGACTTATGATCAATGTCACAGGACTTCATGTCGCATTTGCAGACGTCTTTAAAGCGGAGACATGGACGGCCGGTGGGTCTGATACCAGTGGCGAGCTCTCTGTACAATGTGTCCTTGGGGATCCTGCCATCTTCCACGCGGCTCACATGGCCAAGCCATCTCAAGCGCCGCTGACTCAGTAGTGTGTATAAGCTGGGGATGTTGGCCGCCTCGAGGACTTCTGTGTTGGAGATACGGTCCTGCCACCTGATGCCAAGTATTCTCCGGAGGCAGCGAAGATGGAATGAATTGAGACGTCGCTCTTGGCTGACATACGTTGTCCAGGCCTCACTGCCATAGAGCAAGGTACTGAGGACACAGGCTTGATACACTCGGACTTTTGTGTGCCGTGTCAGTGCGCAATTTTCCCACACTCTCTTGGCCAGTCTGGACATAGCAGTGGAAGCCTTTCCCATGTGCTTGTTGATTTCTGCATCTAGAGACAGGTTACTGGTGATAGTTGAGCCTAGGTAGGTGAACTCTTGAACCACTTCCAGAGCGTGGTCGCCAATATTGATGGATGGAGCATTTCTGACGTCCTGCCCCATGATGTTCGTTTTCTTGAGGTTGATGGTTAGGTCAAATTCATTGCAGGCAGCCGCAAACCTGTCGATGAGACTCTGCAGGCACTCTTCAGTGTGAGATGTTAAAGCAGCATCGTCAGCAAAGAGGAGTTCCCTGATGAGAACTTTCCGTACTTTGGACTTCGCTCTTAGACGGGCAAGGTTGAACAACCTGCCCCCTGATCTTGTGTGGAGGAAAATTCCTTCTTCAGAAGACCTGAACGCATGTGAAAGCAGCAGGGAGAAGAAAATCCCAAAAAGTGTGGGTGCGAGAACACAGCCCTGTTTCACGCCACTCAGGATAGGAAAGGGGTCTGATGAGGAGCCGCCATGTTGAATTGTGCCTTTCATATTGTCATGGAATGAGGTGATGATTCTTAGTAGCTTTGGTGGACATCCAATCTTTTCTAGTAGTCTGAAGAGACCACGTCTGCTGACGAGGTCAAGGCTTTGGTGAGATCAATGAAAGCAATGTAGAGGGGCATCTGTTGTTCGCGGCATTTCTCCTGTATCTGACGTTATATTATGTGACTACCTGGATAGTAGAAAGCAAGCTAAATGGATCTTGAACATAGAACAGTACAGCACAGTACAGGCCCTTTGGCCCATGATGTTGTGCCGAACCTTTAACCTACTCTAAGATCAAACTAACTACCTACCCTTCATTCTACTATCATCCATGTACCTATCCAAGAGTCGCTTAAGTGTCTCTAATATATCTGCTTCTACTACCACCCCTGGCAGCGCATTCCACGCACCCACCACTCTCTGTGTAAAGAACCTACCTCTGACATCTCCCCGAAACCTTCCTCCAATCACCTTAAAATTATGCCCCCTGGTGATAGCCCTTTCCACCCTGGGAAAAAGTCTCTGACTATCCACTCCATCTATGCCTCTCATCATCTTGTACCCCTCTATCAAGTTACCTCTCATCCTTCTTCGCTCCAATGAGAAAAGCCCTAGCTCCCTCAATCTTTCTTCATAAGACATGCCCTCCAGTCCAGGCAGCATCCTGGTAAATCTCCTCTGCACCCTCTCTAAAGCTTCCACATCCTTCCTATAATAAGGCGACCAGAACTGAATACAATATTCCAAGTGTGGTCGAACCAGGGCCTTATAGAGCTGCAGCATAACCTCGCGGCTCTTAAACTCAATCCCTCTGTTAATGAAAGCCAACACACCATACGCCTTCTTAACAACCCTATCCACTTGGGTGGCAACTTTGAGCGATCTATGGACATGGACCCCAAGGTCCCTCTGTTCCTCCACACTACCAAGAATCCTGTCTTTAAGCCTGTATTCTGCATTCAAATTCGACCTTCCAAAATGAATCACTTCACACTTTTCCAGGTTGAACTCCATCTGCCACTTCTCAGCCCAGCTCTGCATCCTGTCAATGTCCCGTTGCAACCTACAACAGCCTTCCACACTATCCACAACTCCAGCAACCTTCGTGTCATCGGCAAACTTGCTGACCCAGCCTTCCACTTCCTCATCCAAGTCATTTATAAAAATCACAAAGAGCAGAGGTCCCAGAACAGATCCCTGCGGAACACCACTGGTCACCGAGCTCCATGCTGAATACTTTCCATCTACTACCACCCTCTGTCTTCTATGGGCCAGCCAATTTTGTATCCAGACAGCCAACTTCCCCTGTATCCCATGCCTCCCCACTTTCTGAATGAGCCTACCATGGGGAACCTTATCAAACGCCTTGCTAAAATCCATATACACGACATCCACTGCTCTTCCTTCATCAATGTGTTTTGTCACATCTTCAAAGAATTCAGTAAGGCTTGTGAGGCATCACCTGCCCCTCACAAAGCCATGCTGACTGTCTCTAATCAAACCATGCTTTTCCAAATAATCATAAATCCTGTCTCTCAGAATCCTCTCCAATAATTTGCCCACTACCGACGTAAGACTGACTGGTCTATAATTCCTAGGTTTATCCCTATTCCCTTTCTTGAACAAGGGAACAACATTTGCCACCCTCCAATCATCCGGTACTACTCCAGTGGACAGTGAGGACGCAAAGATCATCGCCAAAGGCGCAGCAATCTCTTCCCTCGCTTCCCGTAATATCCTTGGGTATATCCCGTCTGGCCCCGGGGACTTATCTATCCTCATATCATTCAAAATTTCCAGCACATCCTCCCTCTTAACCTCAACCTGTTCGAGCATATCAGCCTGTTCCACGCTGTCCTTACAAACGACCAGGTCCCTCTCACTAGTGAATACTGAAGCAAAGTATTCATTTAGGACCTCCCCTACCTCCTCCGACTCCAGGCACAAGTTCCGTCCACTATCCCTGATCGGCCCTACCCTCATTCTGGCCATCCTCTTGTTCCTCACATAAGTGTAGAACGCCTTGGGATTTTCCTTAATCCTACCCGCCAAGACTTTTTCATGTCTCCTTCTAGCTCTCCTAAGTCCATTCTTCAGTTCCTTCCTGGCTACCTTGTAACCCTCTAGAGCCCTGTCTGATCCTTGCTTCCTCAACCTTAAGTAAGCTTCCTTCTTCCTCTTGACTAGCTGTTCCACATCTCTTGTCATCCAAGGTTCCTTCACCCTACCATCCCTTCCTTGCCTCATCAGGACAAACCTATCCAGCAGTCGCAGCAAGTACTCCCTAAACAACCTCCACATTTCTGTCATGCATTTCCCTGAGAACATCTGTTCCCAGTTTATGCTCCCCAGTTCCTGCCTAATAGCATTGTAATTCCCCCTCCCCCAATTAAATATTTTCCCATCCCGTCTGCTCCTGTCCCTCTCCATGACTATAGTAAAGGTCAGGGAGTTGTGATTACTATCACCGAAATGCTCTCCCACCGAGAGATCTGCCACCTGGCCTGGTTCATTGCCAAGCACCAAGTCCAATATAGCCTCCCCTCTAGTCGGCCTATCTACATATTGAGTCAGGAAACCTTCCTGGACACACCTGACAAAAACTGCTCCATCCAAACTATTTGCACTAAGGAGGTTCCAATCAATATTAGGGAAGTTGAAGTCACCCATGACAACAACCCTGTTACTTCTGCACCTTTCCAAAATCTGCCTCCCAATCTGTTCCTCCGTGTCTCTGTTGCTATTGGGGGGTCTATAGAAAACTCCCAACAAAGTGACTGCTCCTTTTCTGTTTCTGACTTCCACCCATAATGACTCAGTAGACAAACCCTCCTCGACGACCTCCCTTTCTGCAGCTGTGATACTATCCCTGATTAGAAATGCCACCCCCCCACCTCTTTTACCTCCCTCCCTATTCCTTTTGAAACATCTAAACCCTGGAACATCCAACATCCATTCCTGCCCCTGTGATATCCACGTCTCCGTAATGGCCACAACATCGTAGCTCCAAGTACTGATCCATGCTCTAAGTTCATCACCCTTACTTCTGACACTTCTTGCGTTAAAATAGACACACTTCAACCCATCATACTGGCTGCAACTTTGTCGTGTCAATTGTCTAACCTTCCTCACAGACTCTCTGCACTCAGTATCTGCCTGTTCAACAGCTACCCCATCCACTGATCCGTAGCTCCGGTTCCCATCCCCCTGCTAAACTAGTTTAAACCCTCCCGAAGAGCTCTAGCAAACCTCCCGCCCAGGATATTGGTGCCCCTCCAGTTCAGATGCAACCCGTCCTTCTTGTACAGGTCCCACCTTCCCCAGAAGGTATCCCAATGATGCACATATCTGAATCCCTCCCTCCTACACCAGTTCTGTAGCCACGTGTTCAGCTGCACTCGCTCCCTGTTTCTAGCCTCACTAGCACGTGGCACCGGTAACAATCTGGTAACAATCTTGGTCTTCTCTTGTCTAGCAATTCCTATGTTTTTATGTCCCCTAAAACCTATTTCATTGATCACTTTTTTATTACATCTGTGTGAAGCTTTGGGACATTTTTTGATGATAAAAGTGCAATAAAAATGCTGTATTTTTTCACAGTCATTGCACTCTAGAACAGACGAGCAAAATGTATGGTGAGCATGAATTTGCTACAGTTCTTTAAAAGAGAACATGACAAGGTCCTGAGAAAAAAGAAAGTTTCCTTTGTAGATGGTTATGTTTTTGAGTCTTTTTGAGCCTTCTTACCCTAGATTACCTTTGTGAATATCCATCATTGCTTTGATATCTAAGTAAGCTTCTGATAACATACCCAGAAAATGAACAATAAACTCTGTCTTATTACTGATCTTAGCTATTGGACTTAATCTTATTCCTCCATAAAATATAACTTCAGTATTCAAAAATGACTGTGTCACATCAGACCTTGTTCTAAATTTAAAAATTTGAGCAAATTCAATAACAGTAATATAACAATAGTCTAGAAAATCCATGGGGACAAGACCCTGGGAGTTATAACAAACGTGTGCATTCTGCTGACCCCCAAAGTTTGCAGGGTTGAGGGGAGAGGCCTTTAGGAGTAGGCCTTCCATAATTAGGGATGCAGCTACTGTTTCCTCTCACCAAGTAGATCAACTCTGTGGGGAAGGGGCGGGGGGTTGTGGGGAGGAGGGCAGAGAAATGTACCAGTGTGCCTCGTCAATTAGCAACCCTGGACAGATGCTGAGTATGACCAGAGCAGACTCCTGTCTCTTGTGGCCACTTTAAAAACTTCAGAAAGAAAAACTCTCTTCTCCTTCTTTACCCCTCCCCGCAACAGATTGAAATCAGAAATTTTGGATTGGTGCTGTTCCTATGTTCCTACATGTTAGAGGCTATGGCAATATACTTGTGCATGGTATTGTTAGAAAGAATGAGCTTAATGGTCTTTTCTTATACCATGTTCTAAAATCGTGAGTGGCATGTCTTTTAATGGAATTGCATGGAAGTCTTACCATGAAATGCTCACAATGCGATCAGATACTGCCTTTATGTGATCATTCCTGTTAAAATGACAGTTAAACTAGAGTAAGTACACTGATGCCAATTTAAGTACTATTCTATAAAGCAGTTGCCTAAGTACATATTTATTTTAAACCAATGTGAATCTAGTATTCAAATTGTTATAGGACTCACTAACAATCCTGCAACAGCAGCAATATAACCCAGGGTTGTCCAACCTTTTCACATGGGGTTACAATTTTAGTCTTACATAGGGGCCGGTGAGACAATTTCGGAAAGAGAAAGGCATGAAAAGTTTATTTTGCTATTATTACTACCAAGGCGGGAGGGGTGCACTGTTAATTCAGTCCCACTTCTCCACAGGTCACAACATATATTTAAATTTTCCCACTTACCGAAACAATCAGATATTCTGGGCTGAATTTTACACCACCCTGAAGATTGGGATGGTGGCGTTGGGGTTGGGGGGAGGGGGGGCAGTGTAAAATGGAGCGGGAGGCTCCAGGAGCCCTTCCCAACCTGCCCCCTCCTCCGCCGTCACTTTACACAGGGCAGCGGCGACTAAACAGGCCCGCCTGCCCCAGGCCAATCAGGCCCTTAAGTGGCCACTTAACGGGCACTTAAGGGCCTTTGCCCACCTCCACACGGATTTTACGCATGGCAAATGGGTGTCCTAGACCCAAGAGAAGTCGCCTGACAAAAGCAGGCGGCTCTCAATCCTCCATGGGGGGGACTCTCATGATCGGGCACTCTGTGCCCGATAGAGGGCCGCCCCCACTACCCCCAACATGCCTCCCCTTCCCCCCCAACCTACCACCTTGCCTCGTCGGGGCCCGACTAACTACCCCTGGCGAGGCAACCAAAACTTACCTGTGCTCCAGGCTCCCAGACATCTTCTGTTCCAACTGGGCTGTAGTCCCAGCAGTGGCCATTGCTGCCGGTGGTGCAGCTTGGACTAAGAGCTGCTGGCCCACTGATTGGCCGGCAGCTCTGTTAGACGGGACTTCCTACCTCAAGTGTATGGAAGTCCCGCCTCACACCAGTTGAAGCCCTGCAACCTGCAAAATATGGGTCGGCTCCCCAGGGGAGGCAGAAGCGGGTTCACCACCAACTTTTCAGATGGTGGCCAGCTCCCGTCTGCCTCAGGTAAAATCCCCACTTCTGTTTTACCCCAGAATAAAGCACACCAACGAGGTTTCTTTCATAAATAACAAAGCTGTCTGTTTATTATAAACCAAGTCTGAACAAATAATAAAGTAAACATACATGTGAATTGAAATATTAAATCCCCTTATTTATCCTAGCCCTCAAGCACACACACATACATACACAACCAGTTAACTGGGGGTGGGGGGGAAGGGATTTTTGTTTACAGCTGTTACAAAGAAATTAACACTTAGACGGAAAAGTAGGTATGGAAGATGTCCTTTGTTTTGGTGAGGTGTCCCAAAGGCAAGTAGGTGGCTGTCACTAGGATCTTCCCAGAACAGTTCCTTCCATGCGATGTTGAAGATCAGTTTGGATAGGCTTTCAGAAAAATGCAGCTACAGAAGGCTTCACCTAGGTCTTACATCAGTTGTGCAGTAACAAAGGTTTAAATTCTCACACATTTGGTGCAAAGTTCCTTCAAAGATGCAAGGTTTCTGCAAACATGCAGGATTTCTTCAAATACAGGAGGCAACAGGAACGGACACTTGATACAGGATTTGCTTTTCAAGAGAAAGATGGGCAAGCTGGAACTTATTCTGTTCTCCTGGCAGGTCAATAAGCAAACTCCAACTGCCTATCTTTAACAGTTCAAATGAAACTAAAACCTTTCCAGAGACAAGTCCTGTGACATCTATAAATCCTGGCTTGTCACTTCCGTGCAAATAGCTCTTCAGGTCAAAACACAACCCTCTACTGAGTTCTTTGCAAACAGGTGCCTTCCAGTAAAATGTGTTTACATTCAGTCCAAACCTTCTGGTAATTTCTTTTAAGAAAAATACCCAAAGTTCAGCTTCTTCAAGATTCCAGCAACCATGGAATCCTTTTTCAGTTTTTAAAATACAGATTTTCAACATATGTGCATTTTTGTGAAGAAGCTTTGAATGATATTAATTTATTGACTTACTTTTTCATCACTATGTTGGACACTGATTTAGTAAGACACCTGGCATTTTTATGCTTGCACAAGTAGTCAATGTTTGCCTGCACACTTCTTGTAGCAATGTGACGTCCTCCGGCTAGATGTCCATCTGTCAGGAGTGATCTTGATTATTCTCTCTCTGTCTCTCTTTCTCTCTCCCTCTCTCTTGCT
Source organism: Heterodontus francisci (assembly GCF_036365525.1). NCBI lineage: Eukaryota > Metazoa > Chordata > Chondrichthyes > Heterodontiformes > Heterodontidae > Heterodontus > Heterodontus francisci. The sequence continues at coordinate 125,476,364 of NC_090372.1, read as the reverse complement.
GTCTCTCTCCCTGTGACCCCACTCTGTGTTCCCCCCTCTTTGTGTCATCCTCAATCTCTGTGTCCCCCTCTCCCTGTCCTCCCTCTTTCTCTCTCTGTGCCACCCTCTTTCTCTGCCCCTCTCTCTGTCCCTCTTCTCTCTTTCCCTCTCTCTCCCTCTCTGTCCTCTCTCTCTCTCTGCCCTCTCTCTCTCCCTGCCCCCCTCTCTCTCTGTCCCCCTCTCTCTCTTTGTCCTCCTCTTTCTTTCTCTCTCTCTCTCCCTCTCTTTCTGCCCCCCATCTTGCTCTCATCCCTCTCTCTCTCTCTCTGTTCCCTCTTTCTCTGTTCCTCTGTCTCTCTGACAGTTGCAGGGAGCGGAAGCGCTCAGCTTTGTGGTTGATGAGTTTTTAAAAACATCGCACTGTCAGTTTCACAGCTGACATCTGCTTGGAGCAGACAAATTTGGGGTTTTCCAGCGGGCTTTTAATAAAAGTTGGAACGCGCCGGAAAATCAAGCACCTGTCAGCTGTGAAAGTGGCAGCGCGATGTTTTAAAAATCCAGTCTGAAAGAAGGAGACAATGGAAAACTTCTTATCTCTGAAAACCATATGCAGCCTGGATGGAAACCTCTGGTGGGCCGGATCCTGGCCCACGGGCCATATGTTGGATAACCTTGATCTAACCGGTTAATATAAATTCATTTTTTCATCAGTGTATTTGAATAGAGGAACATGCCTCAGAATATATTCCCTTTAACAGCAAACCAATTAAGAGGTGTGTACTGTATCACATCACTCAGAGCAGAAGTATGCTGTTAGCTAATTAAATCTTAAAACCCGATAATGAGCCTATTTGGTAAATGTCAATTACAGTACATATTTAGGCCAGATCTTACTCCTAGGCTGTTATTCTCTTAATATATTTAAGAACTTTCCAGTCATTTACTTTCAACAAAGAAAAATTTTAGGATTCTGAATGCCGACAATAATTTTTATAAATGGAAATTAATTTTTACACTTAGAAGGCTGAATTTTACCAGCCCCCGACGTAGGGGATCATAGCGGGTGGGCCCAGAAAATACTTCTGGAACAGGCCCGCCACGGGCCCCGACACCAGGATTTTACCGGCGGTGGCAAGGCCTTGGGGGGCGCCCTCGCCGCTTGGTGGCGGAGCCTTAATTTAAGTATTTAAAAACATTATAATGAATGCATAAACACTTACCTTGTACCGAAGGCCGTCCCATCCCGATTTTCCGGCCGGTGGCCAGAACTTCTGTGCCTTCAGCTCTCCATTTGGAGATCCGAGGCCTAACGCTGGTGGGGAGGAGGGAGGAGTGAACTTTTCAGGGTGGTGGGGTTGGGGGGGGGGGGGGGATGAGCAGGGAAAACTCTTCCTATTGGTTGTGGGGATGGTGGGAAGGGGTTGAGGGTCAAAGGATATAAAGCTCGGGGGGGAGGTTCGGGATCTGAATAAACATTTTTTTTGGAGGGAGAGGGCAATTTATATGTAGATTACTCATTGGGGGCGTGGGAGTGGGGATTCAAAGTTGCACTAATATTTTATTTTTATGTTCTGGAGACCGAGACCTTTAAAAAATTTTAATGTAACTGAAGGGTTTGAAGCTCTTTAAAATGGTGCCTGCGCGGTGGCGCCGGACGTCATTGCTGGGGACGGAGTGGCCGCCCTCTCTATGTCATCGGGGGCGGGCGTTCCGCCTCCTCCATGTAAATGAGCCACTGCGCGACATATCACGCTGGCTCCGCGGCGTATATCTTGCGCGTGCGCTGTGCCTCTTTTGAAGGTCGGCAGAGAGCTTTAAAAATTCAGCCCATAATGTCTTTGTAATGTTGCCTTATATGGCTTTCTTAAAGATAATTGTAAATATGCTATCAGTGTTACTGGACATCAGCAGTTTTAGCCAATTGGTAATGAGCCGCAAACTAAGCTTGACTTCTCCCCCAGCCCCCTGCCACTCCCATGACCCTCTCCTGTGGTACGTATTGAGTCTTCAGTGAAGACACATTATTTGGCCTCTGTGCTCTTAGGCAATTAAGTGCAGCAGAGGTGGCTTTGAGTAGAGGGCATTAAGTCCAGGAGAAGTACCTCTGAGGAGAGGGCATAAAGTGCGGACGAAGCCGCTGTGAGGAGAGGGCATAAAGTGTGGGAGAAGCAGCTTTGTGGAGAGGGCATAAAGTGTGGGAGAAATGGCTGTGGAGTGGTCATAAAGGGCTGGATTTTACCAAGCCCTCGATGTCGTGATCCATGGCAGAGGAGGCCTGAAGATGGGTCCAGGTGAAGCCCGCCAGGGACCTCGATGCCTGGAGCACCCGGTCCAATCCTCCCAGCGGCAGCAAGGCTCCGTGGCACACCCCTCCACCCCCGCTACTGCCGCTGGGCAACAGGACCTCAATTAAAATATTCAAATGAATAAAATTACATAGACTTAACTCTAATCTTGAGGGCCCGCACGATCTTCAGCACAGCAGCCGGCACTTCCGCTCCTTCAATTCCCCATCCGGGAGAAGGCGGCATGACACTGGTGGGAAGTGGGGACGAGGTAGGTTTGTCAGTGCGAGGAATGGGCAGATCAAATAAATGTAATGGGTGTAGGGGATGGTGGGAAGGGTTGAACTTCAAACTTTGTGCAGTTTGAGGGGGAAAGGTCAGATAGTAAAGGTGAGTGTTTTGGGGGGGGAAGGGAAAATAGATAATGTAATCATTATTGGGGGGCGGGTAAGGAGCATAAGAAATTTAATTATTTAATTTTGGTGGGGTGTGTGTTTAAAATTTTAAATTAGGTAGCAGGGACGACAGCCCTTTAAAAATGGCACCAGCACCTGCGCACAGGCAGCTGACGCCATTGCCAGGGATGAACAACCCGCCCCCTCCATGAGATTAGGGGTGAGGGGGGGCCACCCCGGCTATTTAAATGGGCTGCTGTGCTTGAGATTGTGGCAGCTCTTTGGTGTACAGCCAGCACATGCAAGCCGCCATTTTTTGAGCTTGCTGCCGTAAGTGTGGGAAAAGCAGCTGTGCAGAGAGGGCATAAAGCGTGGGTGATGTGGCTGTGAGGAGAGGGCATAAAGTGTGGGAGACTTGGCTGTGAGGAGAGGCCATAAAGTGTGGGAGCCGTGGCTGTGAAGAGAGGCCATAAAGTGTGGGAGACGTGGCTGTGCGGAAAGGGCATTAAGTGTGGGAGATATGGGTGTGAGGAGAGGGCATAAAGTGTGGGAGACGTGGCTGTGAGGAGAGAGCATAAAATGTGGGAGACGTGGCTGTGAGGAGAGGGCATAAAGTGTGCGAGACGTGGCTGTGAGGAGAGGGCATAAGGTGTGGGAGACGTGGCTTTGAGGAGAGGGCATAAAGTGTGCGAGACGTGGCTGTGAGGAGAGGGCATAAAGTGTGGGAGATGTGGCTGTGAGGAGAGGGCATAACGTGTGGGAGACGTGGCTGTGAGGAGAGGGCATAATGTGTGGGAGTCATGTCTGTGAGGAGAGGGCATAATGTGTGGGAGACGTGGCTGTGAGGAGAGGGCATAAAGTGTGCGAGACGTGGCTTTGAGGAGAGGGCATAAAGTGTGCGAGACGTGGCTGTGAGGAGAGGGCATAAAGTGTGGGAGATGTGGCTGTGAGGAGAGGGCATAAAGTGTGGGAGTCATGTCTGTGAGGAGAGGGCATAATGTGTGGGAGACGTGGCTGTGAGGAGAGGGCATAAAGTGTGCGAGACGTGGCTTTGAGGAGAGGGCATAAAGTGTGCGAGACGTGGCTGTGAGGAGAGGGCATAATGTGTGGGAGTCATGTCTGTGAGGAGAGGGCATAATGTGTGGGAGACGTGGCTGTGAGGAGAGGGCATAAAGTGTGGGAGTCATGTCTGTGAGGAGAGGGCATAAAGTGTGGGAGACGTGGCTGTGAGGAGAGGGCATAAAGTGTGGGAGTCATGTCTGTGAGCAGACGGCATAATGTGTGGGAGTCATCTCTGTGAGGAGAGGGCATAAAGTGTGGGAGACGTGGCTGTGAGGAAAGGGCATAAAGAATGGGAGATGTGGCTGTGAGGAGAGGGCATAAAGTGTGGGAGATGTGGCTGTGAGGAGAGGGCATAAAGTGTGGGAGATGTGGCTGTGAGGAAAGGGCATAAAGTGTGGGAGATGTGGCTGTGAGGAGAGGGCATAAAGTGTGGGAGATGTGGCTGTGAGAAGAGGGCATAATGTGTGGGAGACATGGCTGTGAGGAGAGGGCATAAAGTGTGGGAGACGTGGCTGTGAGGAAAGGGCATAAAGAATGGGAGATGTGGCTGTGAGGAGAGGGCATAAAGTGTGGGAGATGTGGCTGTGAGGAGAGGGCATAAAGTGTGGGAGATGTGGCTGTGAGGAGAGGGCATAAAGTGTGGGAGATGTGGCTGTGAGAAGAGGGCATAATGTGTGGGAGACGTGGCTGTGAGGAAAGGGCATAAAGTGTGGGAGACGTGGCTGTGAGGAGAGGGCATAAAGTGTGGGAGATGTGGCTGTGAGGAGAGGGCATAAAGTGTGGGAGATGTGGCTGTGAGGAGAGGGCATAATGTGTGAGAGACATGGCTGTGAGGAGACGGCATAAAGTGTGGGAGACATGGCTGTGAGGAGAGGGCATAAAGTGTGGGAGACATGGCTGTGAGGACAGGGCATAACGTGTGGGAGACGTGGCTGTGAGGAGAGGGCATAAAGTGTGGGAGATGTGGCTGTGAGAAGAGGGCATAATGTGTGGGAGACGTGGCTGTGAGGAGATAGCATAAAGTGTGCGAGACGTGGCTTTGAGGAGAGGGCATAAAGTGTGCGAGACGTGGCTGTGAGGAGAGGGCATAAAGTGTGGGAGATGTGGCTGTGAGGAGAGGGCATAAAGTGTGGGAGTCATGTCTGTGAGGAGAGGGCATAATGTGTGGGAGACGTGGCTGTGAGGAGAGGGCATAAAGTGTGCGAGACGTGGCTTTGAGGAGAGGGCATAAAGTGTGCGAGACGTGGCTGTGAGGAGAGGGCATAATGTGTGGGAGTCATGTCTGTGAGGAGAGGGCATAATGTGTGGGAGACGTGGCTGTGAGGAGAGGGCATAAAGTGTGGGAGTCATGTCTGTGAGGAGAGGGCATAAAGTGTGGGAGACGTGGCTGTGAGGAAAGGGCATAAAGAATGGGAGATGTGGCTGTGAGGAGAGGGCATAAAGTGTGGGAGATGTGGCTGTGAGGAGAGGGCATAAAGTGTGGGAGATGTGGCTGTGAGGAAAGGGCATAAAGTGTGGGAGATGTGGCTGTGAGGAGAGGGCATAAAGTGTGGGAGATGTGGCTGTGAGAAGAGGGCATAATGTGTGGGAGACATGGCTGTGAGGAGAGGGCATAAAGTGTGGGAGACGTGGCTGTGAGGAAAGGGCATAAAGAATGGGAGATGTGGCTGTGAGGAGAGGGCATAAAGTGTGGGAGATGTGGCTGTGAGGAGAGGGCATAAAGTGTGGGAGATGTGGCTGTGAGGAGAGGGCATAAAGTGTGGGAGATGTGGCTGTGAGAAGAGGGCATAATGTGTGGGAGACGTGGCTGTGAGGAAAGGGCATAAAGTGTGGAGACATGGCTGTGAGGAGAGGGCATAATGTGTGAGAGACATGGCTGTGAGGAGAGGGCATAAAGTGTGGGAGATGTGGCTGTGAGGAGAGGGCATAATGTGTGAGAGACATGGCTGTGAGGAGAGGGCATAAAGTGTGGGAGATGTGGCTGTGAGGAGAGGGCATAAAGTGTGGGAGATGTGGCTGTGAGGAGAGGGCATAATGTGTGAGAGACATGGCTGTGAGGAGACGGCATAAAGTGTGGGAGACATGGCTGTGAGGAGAGGGCATAAAGTGTGGGAGACATGGCTGTGAGGACAGGGCATAAAGTGTGGGAGACATGGCTGTGAGGAGAGGGCATAAAGTGTGGGAGACATGGCTGTGAGGAGAGGGCATAAAGTGTGGGAGATGTGGCTGTGAGGAGAGGGCATAATGTATGGAAGACGTGGCTGTGAGGAGAGGGCATAATGTGTGAGAGACATGGCTGTGAGGAGAGGGCATAAAGTGTGGGAGACATGGCTGTGAGGACAGGGCATAAAGTGTGGGAGACATGGCTGTGAGGAGAGGGCATAAAGTGTGGAGACATGGCTGTGAGGAGAGGGCATAAAGTGTGGGAGATGTGGCTGTGAGGAGAGGGCATAAAGTGTGGGAGACGTGGCTGTGAGGAAAGGGCATAAAGTGTGGGAGATGTGGCTGTGAGGAGAGGGCATAAAGTGTGGGAGACGTGGCTGTGAGGACAGGGCATAAAGTGTGGGAGACATGGCTGTGAGGACAGGGCATAAAGTGTGGGAGACATGGCTGTGAGGAGAGGGCATAACGTGTGGAGACATGGCTGTGAGGAGAGGGCATAAAGTGTGGGAGATGTGGCTGTGAGGAGAGGGCATAAAGTGTGGGAGACGTGGCTGTGAGGAAAGGGCATAAAGTGTGGGAGATGTGGCTGTGAGGAGAGGGCATAAAGTGTGGGAGACGTGGCAGTGAGGACAGGGCATAAAGTGTGGGAGAAATGGCTGTGAGGAGAGGGCATAAAGTGTGGGAGACATGGCTGTGAGGAGAGGGCATAAAGTGTGGGAGACATGGCTGTGAGGAGAGGGCATAAAGTGTGGGAGATGTGGCTGTGAGGAGAGGGCATAATGTATAGAAGACGTGGCTGTGAGGAGAGGGCATAATGTGTGACAGACATGGCTGTGAGGAAAGGGCATAAAGTGTGGGAGACATGGCTGTGAGGAGAGGGCATAAAGTGTGGGAGACATGGCTGTGAGGACAGGGCATAAAGTGTGGGAGACATGGCTGTGAGGAGAGGGCATAAAGTGTGGAGACATGGCTGTGAGGAGAGGGCATAAAGTGTGGGAGATGTGGCTGTGAGGAGAGGGCATAATGTATGGAAGACGTGGCTGTGAGGAGAGGGCATAATGTGTGAGAGACATGGCTGTGAGGAGAGGGCATAAAGTGTGGGAGACATGGCTGTGAGGAGAGGGCATAATGTGTGGGAGACGTGGCTGTGAGGAGAGGGCATAAAGTGTTGGAGATGTGGCTGTGAGGAGAGGGCATAAAGTGTGGGAGATGTGGCTGTGAGGAGAGGGCATAAAGTGTGGGAGACGTGGCTGTGAGGAAAGGGCATAAAGTGTGGGAGATGTGGCTGTGAGGAGAGGGCATAAAGTGTGGGAGACGTGGCTGTGAGGAGAGGGCATAAAGTGTGGAGACATGGCTGTGAGGAGAGGGCATAAAGTGTGGGAGACGTGGCTGTGAGGAGAGGGCATAAAGTGTGGGAGATGTGGCTGTGAGGAGAGGGCATAATGTATAGAAGACGTGGCTGTGAGGAGAGGGCATAATGTGTGACAGACATGGCTGTGAGGAGAGGGCATAAAGTGTGGGAGACATGGCTGTGAGGAGAGGGCATAAAGTGTGGGAGACATGGCTGTGAGGACAGGGCATAAAGTGTGAGAGACATGGCTGTGAGGAGAGGGCATAAAGTGTGGGAGACATGGCTGTGAGGACAGGGCATAAAGTGTGGGAGACATGGCTGTGAGGAGAGGGCATAAAGTGTGGGAGATGTGGCTGTGAGGAGAGGGCATAATGTATGGAAGACGTGGCTGTGAGGAGAGGGCATAATGTGTGAGAGACATGTCTGTGAGGAGAGGGCATAAAGTGTGGGAGACATGGCTGTGAGGAGAGGGCATAATGTGTGGGAGACGTGGCTGTGAGGAGAGGGCATAAAGTGTTGGAGATGTGGCTGTGAGGAGAGGGCATAAAGTGTGGGAGATGTGGCTGTGAGGAGAGGGCATAAAGTGTGGGAGACGTGGCTGTGAGGAAAGGGCATAAAGTGTGGGAGATGTGGCTGTGAGGAGAGGGCATAAAGTGTGGGAGACATGGCTGTGAGGAGAGGGCATAAAGTGTGGGAGATGTGGCTGTGAGGAGAGGGCATAATGTATAGAAGACGTGGCTGTGAGGAGAGGGCATAATGTGTGACAGACATGGCTTTGAGGAGAGGGCATAACGTGTGGGAGACATGGCTGTGAGGAGAGGGCATAAAGTGTGGGAGACATGGCTGTGAGGAGAGGGCATAATGTGTGGGAGACGTGGCTGTGAGGAGAGGGCATAATGTGTGGGAGATGTGGCTGTGAGGAGAGGGCATAAAGTGTGGGAGACATGGCTGTGAGAGGAGGGCATAAAGTGTGGGAGACGTGGCTGTGAGGAGAGGGCATAATGTATGGAAGACGTGGCTGTGAGGAGAGGGCATAATGTGTGGGAGACATGGCTGTGAGGAGAGGGCATAATGTGTGGGAGATGTGGCTGTGAGGAGAGGGCATAAAGTGTGGGAGACATGGCTGTGAGAAGAGGGCATAAAGTGTGGGAGATGTGGCTGTGAGGTGAGGACATAATGTGTGAGAGACATGGCTGTGAGGCCCTCTGTGATGCAGGGAAGAATCCGAAAAAAAATTCTAAATCTGAACATGTGGCATCAGAGGAATAGTGGAGTCCAAGGAACTGTAGCAAAGTGATTAATTCATTTTATAACTATCAAGTGTAAATTTATGATATAATTAAGTTTAGTGTTAAATTAATCAGATCTAGGAGGATAAAATTAAAATGAACTATAGGATGCTAACATTAAAAGGTTACAACTTTTCATTAAATTAAAATCTGACATATATAAATAATACTTTCGTTAAGTAAATAATAAAGCAAGGGTGCTAATAAACAAAAACAAGGAACATGGCGGAGTAAAGGAGCAAGAACTGGAGCAGTTTAAAATGAAGCCAGTAATTTGAATAAAATTTAATTCCATAAATAAATAAATAAAACATGGGTATGTAGGGATGGCAATGCAGGTGGTATGCCTCAGCTGTAGCTGCAGGTCTGGTTAGTGGTCATGGATTGAAGATGCCGTGGTATAGGAGCCTTGGCCTTTGCCCTTATCTCCAACAGGTACGAGGTTCTTGCTGCCTATATGAATGAGGAAAAGTCTGCGGGGTGGATGAACAAATTGACCATTGCACTGTGGTACTGGAGGCCATTCAATGGGGGGAGTGAAAAGGAATGTAATAGTGATAGGGGACAGTATAGTCAGGGGAATAGATACTGTTCTCTGCTACTGTGACTGGGAGTTCTGAAGGTTGTGTTGCCTGTCTGGTGCCAAGGTTAAGGACATCTCCTCACGTTGGAGAAGAACTTGGAGTGGGAAGGGGAGGTCCTAGTCGTCATGGTCCATGTAGGAACCAACAATGTGGGTAGAACATAGAATGAGGTTCTGCTAGGAGAGTTTGAGGAGCGAGGGTACAAATTAAAACGCAGAACCTCAGAGGTAATAATCTCTGGATTATTATGTGATCTATGTACAAATTAGCATTGGGACAAACAGATTAGAAGGTTAAATGCATGGCTGAAAGAGTGATGTGGGAGATAAGGATTTCAGTTCATGGGCCACTAGGAAAAGTGGAAACTGTTCCATTGGACAGGCTGCACTTGAACCGGGATGGGACCAGTGTCCTGGTGAATCGAATAATAAACTAATGAAGCGGGAGTGAGGAAGGGTGAGAGGATTCAGGTAAGGGTAAATTCAAAAGCAGCCAGAGAAATGTCAATGATGTAGAGAAGAGTAGCGATTTTGGTCAAAGATATTAAGTAGAGTGGGTCAGGAAGGGACAGAGAGATGATGGATGATACTGAACTAGTAATGCAGAGGCCCAGTCTAATATCCTGGGGACATGGGTTCAAATCCCACCACAGCAGCTGGTGTAATTTAAATTCAATTAATTAATAGAAGTAAACTGGAATTGAAAACTCGTCTCAGTAATGGTGCCATAAAACTATCATTGATTGTTGTAAAAACCCACAGCAATGTGGTTGACTCTGAAATGGCCGAGCAAGACACTCAGTTGTCAAGGGCAATTAGGGATAGGCAACAATGCTGGCCTTGCCAGCAACGCCCAGATCCCATGAAAGAATAAAAAAAATTAACAAATGTGGTTGGGCATTTGAAACTAAGGTGATAACAGGGAAAAATAGAAATAAGTTTAAGCTAAAGGCACTATCTCTGAATGCCCAAAGCATTCACAACAAAATAGATGAATTAATACCACAGCTAGAAATCAATTTGTTTGATCAAATAGTCATTAAGGAGATATGTTGCACAATGACCAAAGTTGGGAAGTAAATATTCCAGGATACTTGACTTTTAGACGAGGCTGGTGAAATGGAAAAGGAACAGTCGGGGGGCTGGCCCTGATAATAAAGGATGGGATAAAGACAGTGGAGAGAAAGGATCTTAGCTTACAAGATAAAGATGTAGAATTAGTTTGGGTGGAGCTAAGAAACAAAAGGGGCAAAAAACACTGGTGTGAGTAATTTTTAGACCCCTCCCCCCCAACAGTAGTTATACTGTTGGGCATAGTATAAATCAGGAAATTAGCGGTGCATATACCAAGGATGATAAAGTAATCATGGGGGATTTAAATGTTCAGATAGATTGGGCAAACCAAATTTGCAGCAATAGTGTGGAAGACAAGTTCATGAAATGTATTCGAGGTAGTTTTCTAGATCCTTATGTCAAAGAAACAACTAGGGAGCAGGCTATTTTAGATCCAGTGCAATGAGACAGGGTTTGTAGTAAAGGAACCTCTGGGGAAGAGTGATCATAATATGATAGAATTGATATTGAGTTTAAGACTGATTTATTTGAGTCCAAAACTAGAGTCTTAAATATGAGCAAAGCAAATTATGTAGGTATGAGGGGTAAGGTAGCTAAGGTAGATTGGGAATCTAGTTTAACAGGTATGACTGTCAAAAGGCAATGACAAACATTTAAAGAATTAATGCACAAAATTCACAAAAAATATACATCACCTTAAGGAATAAAAACTCCATGGCTAACAACCGTGGCTAACAAGAGCAGTTAAGATAGTATTAGATTAAAGGAAGAGGTTTATAATGTTGCCAAAAAAAGTAGTAAACCTGAGGATTAGGAGGATTTTAGAATTCAGCTAATGATGACCAAGAAATTGATAAAGAAAGAAAGAGCCGAGAGAATATGCAACTGGATATCAAGAGATATAAAAACAGATTATAAAAGCTTCTATAGGTATGTAAAAAGTAATAAATTAGCAAAAGTGGGTCCCTTAGAGGCAGAGACAAGAGAATTATAATAGAGAATAAGGAAATGACAGAGACGTTAAACAAATACTCTGTATCTGTCTTAATTTTGAAACATTCTGGCAATAGTCAGGAACCAACAGTCTAACGAGAATGAGGAACTTAAAGAAATTAATATTAGTAAAAAAATTGTACTGGAGAAGTTAATGCAACCATAAGGCAACAAATCCCCTGAATCTGATGTGCTACATCCGAGGGTTTTAAAAGAGGTGGCTGAAAAGACAATGGATGCATTGGTTTAAAGTTTTCAGAATTTCCTGAGATTCTAGAATCATCCTTGTGGATTGAAAGGTAGCAAACTTAACTCCGCTGTTCATGAAAGGAGGAAGAGAGAAAACAGGGAACTATAGGCAGGTTAGCCAAACATCAGTAGTAGGGAAATGCTGGAATCTATGATTGGGGACATGATAACAGGGCACTTAGACAGCCATAATAAGATTGGACAGATCAACATGGTTTTATGAAAGAGAAATTTGAGAGATACAGCACTGAAACAGGCCCTTCAGCTCACCGAGTCTGTGCCGACCAACAACCACCCATTTATACTAACCCTACAGTAATCCCATATTCCCTATCACCTCCCTACACTAGGGGCAATTTACAACGGCCAATTTACCTATCACCTGCAAGTCTTTTGGATGTGGGAGGAAACCGGAGCACAAGGCGAAAACCCACGCAGACACAGGGAGAACTTGCAAACTCCGCACAGGCAGTACCCAGAATCGAACCCGGGTCCCTGGAGCTGTGAGGCGGCAGTGCTAACCACATGTTTGCCAAATCTATTAGAGTTTTTTTGAGGTTGTAACTAGCAGGATGAATACAGGGATCTAGTGTATGTTAAAAAAAAAAGTAAAAGTACCACAAAAGGTTGTTGCACAGATAAAGTTTCATGGGATGGGGATAATGCATTAACATGGATAGAGGATTGGTATTGGTTAAAGGACAGAAAATAGAGAATAGGATTAAATGGGGCATTTTCAAATTTACAGGCTTATTAGTGGGGTGCAGCAAGGATCAGTGCTGGGTTCACAGGTATTTACAATCTATTTTAATGACTTAGATAAAGGGACCAGGTGTAATGTATCAAAGTTGGCTGATAATGCAAAGCTAGGTGGGAGAGTAAGCTGTGAGGATGCAAAAAACAGGATTTTTGTTTTGGGGTTGGGACCCAACCCCAAGATCAAATGCAGGTCCTGACTCCACACCGTGTCAGAAATAGTCACCTGACATGATTTTCCAAGGAATGGCCAGAAAGGGCGCTGACTGTCCAATTCAGGAGGCCCTCCGGCACTGAGAGAGTGTCAGCCTGCTGATGCAGGTAAGGGACAGAGAGGGTGCCTCCATCTCAGCACTTTTAAAAGTTTTGAAAATAAAAATGGCCCCATCTGCCAGACCACCATTGTGGAGAAGGAGCCCCTCTACAGGGGAGCCTATGGCCCCATCAGTGGCCATCTTTCTGCACTGGCAGCAGGAGGCCACCTCCTTTTGCTGGTCATGTTTAAGCCACCATGGGGGGGCCCGCCTTCTGACTGGATAATTCCAGTCAGCGTGACACAGGGGCCTTAATAGGCCACTTAATTGCTTCAGTTGACTACCCACTGCTTGCAGGTGGATAACCATTATGCCTCCAACCCGGCCTCCTTGAAAATGGCATGGAGACAGAAAGATACCAGCAAACCGGCACGTTGCTCTCCCATGGCAAACTTTCTGCCCGGCTCCCTCTGGTTCACATCCTCAGCCATTTGAAAATCCAGCCCAAATAGTCTGCAAAAAAATCATAGCACCATAGAATATTTAGAGCACAGAAGGAGGCCAGTTGGCCTGTCATGCAAGAGCAACTCAGCTGGTCCCATTCTCCCGCACTTACCCCATAGCCTTAAATCACCTTAAATCGGTGACCTCTGGTTCTGATCCTTCCACAATGGGTAGTTTCTCTCTATCTGCCCTGTCCAGAGCCCTCATGATTTTGAACACCTCTATCAAATCTCCTCTCAACTTTCTCTTCTCTAAGAAGAACAAGCCCAGCTTCTCCAATCTATCCACATAATAAAAGTCCCTCATACCTAGAACCATTCTTGTAAATCATTTCTGCACCCTCTCTAAAGCCTTCACATCCTTCTTAAAGTGTGGTACCCAGAATTGGGCACAATACTCCAGCTGAGGCCAAACCAATGTTTTATAAAGGTTCATAATAATGTTCTTGTTTTTGTACTCTATGCTTCTATTTATAAAGCCCAGGACCCTGTATGTCTTTTTAACCATTCTCTCATCCTGCCCTGCCACCTTCAATGATTTGTGCACATGTACCCCCAGGATCCCTGTGTTCCTGCAGTCACATTAGAATTGTACCCTTTGGTTTATATTGCCTCTCCTCATTCTTCCTACCAAAAAGTAGCACATCACACTTCGCTGCATTAAATGTCGTCTGCCACATGTCTTCCTAATCAAAAAACATGCTGGTTGTCCTTAATTAGTCCACATTTGTTCAAGTAACTGTTAATTTTGTCCTGGATTATCACTTCTAAAAGCTTTCTCACCACTGAGGTTAAACTGACTGGCCTACACTTGCAAGGTTTATCCTTACACCCTTTTTGCAATTCTCCAATCCTCCAGCACAACCTCCGGATCTAAGGCAAATTAGAAGATTATGGCCAGTTTCCATCCTTACTTCCCTCAGCATCCTCAGATGCATCTGATTCAGTCCTGGTGACTTACCAACTTTAAATACAGCCAAGCCTTTCTAATACCTCTTTATCAATTGTTAGCCTATCCAGTATCTCAAATACCTCCTTTTACAATGACCTTGGCAGCATCTTCCTCCTTTGGTAAAGACAGATGCAAAGTACTTATTTAGTACCTCAGTCTAAAGGCCTGCTCAGGTCGGGAAAAAGAACCCGACCCGAACCCGACCGACCCACAGCGGACCCGAGCCCAACCTGGCCCGATCCCTCCAATTTCGCCCCGACTCCTCCAATTTCGCCCCGACTCTACCATCCCTTTACTTACCTTCCGACTGGGAAGCTCCACGAAGCTGCAGCACATGCATGATGATGTCATAGTGATGTCACCCGCTCACTGTGCAGACCCAATTTCGTCCCGGACTTCCGCTCAGGTAAGTTTTTTATTTTGAATACTTACCAGCAGAGCACTTACCGTGTGTGTCCGGCCCGACCCGAACCCAGCCTGACCTGGACTCGGCCCGACCCGACCCGACCCGAGCCCGAAAGCCAGACCTGGAAGAGGGGCCTAACCCAACCCGAACCCGACACGTCATCGGGTCCCGTCGGGTTCGGGTTGGGTAGCAGGCCTTTATCTCGGCTATGCCCTCTGCCTCCATACATAGATTCCCTTTTTAGTGCCTAATCAGCCCCACCCCTCTCGTGCTACTTTTTATTTACTATTTATAAGCCTATGAAAGACTTTTGGATTCCCTTTTATGTTAGCTGCCAGTTTCTTACCATACTGTCTCTCTTTGCCTCTCTTATTTCCTTTTTCACTTTCGCCCCTTATCTTTCTTTTTCAGCCTGGTTCTCATTTGGAATATCAACCAGACATCTGTCATACACACCCTTTTTCTGCTTCATCTTACTCTCTATCTTTTTCATCATCCAGGGAGCTCTAGCTTTTCTTGCCCTACCTTTCTGCATCTTGGGAATGTACCTTAACTGTATCCAAAACATCTCTTTAAAGGCTGGAGTAAGAGAAACAGAGTTCAGGGGGATGTAAAGCTGGAGGATGCAAGAAAGATAGGGAGGAGAAAGGCCATGGAGGGATTTAAATAAAACAACAATAACAACTATATAGCACCTTTAATGTAGTAAAACATTCCAAGGTGCTTCACAGGAGCGTTATCAAACAAAATTTGACACCGAACCACATAAGGAGATATCCAAAAGCTTGGTCAAAGAGGTAGGTTTTAAGAAGTGCCTTAAAGGAGGGAAAGAGAGGTACAGAGATGGAGCTGTGTAGGGAAGGAATTTCAGAGCTTAGAGCCTGGGCGGCTGAAGGCAAAGTGCCAAAAGAGGAGCGATTAAAATGGAGGATGCATAAAAGGCCAGAATTGGAGGAGTGCAGATATCTCAGAGGGTTGTATGACTGGAGGAGATTACAGAGATAAGGATGAGACCATGGAAAGATTTGAAAACAAGAATGAGAATTTTAAAACTGGGGCATGGCTTGACCAGGAGCCAATGTAGGTCAGTGAGCATAGGGGTGATAGGTGAACATTAGGACATGGGTAGCAGAGTTTAGTATAGCTTCAAGTATATGGAGGGCAGAAGATGGAAAGCCGGCCAGGAGTACATAGGAATAGTCAAATATAGAGGTGACAAAGGTGTGGATGAGAGTTTCAGCAGGAAATGAGCTGAGGCAGGGGCAGAGTCGGACAAGGTTATGGAGTTGGAAATAGGCGGTCTTAGCAATGGCATAGATATGTGGTCAGAAGCCCATCTCAAGATCAGATTTGACACCAAGGTCACTGACCCGAAACGTTAACTCTGCTCTTTTCACAGATGCTGCCAGACCTGCTGAGTGGTTCCAGCATTTCTTGTTTTTATTGCAAACAGACTAGTTCAGCCTCAGATAGGTGCCAGGGAGAGGGATGAAGTTGGTGGCTAGAAAACTGAGTTTGTGGTGGGGTCTGAAGACAATGGCTTTGGGTCTTCCCAATTCTTGTTGGAGGAAATTTCTGCCCATTTATTATTGGATGTAGGACAAGCAAGCAGATAATTTTGAGACTGTGGAGGAGTTGAGAGAGGTGGTGGTAAGATAGAGCTGGGTGTCATCAGTGTACATGTGAAAACCGATGTGTTTTTGGATTATGTCACTGAGGAGCAGCATGTAGGTGAGAAATAGAAGGAGGCCAAGGATAGATCCTTGCAGGACACCAGAAGTAACAGTGCCGGAGCAGGAACAGGTGATACTCTGGCTACGACTGAAGAGATATGGATGAAACCAGGCAAGTACAGTCTCAGATGGACAATAGTGGTGAGGCATTAGAGAGGATGATGTGGTCAACTGTGTCAAAGGCTGCAGACAGGTGAGAAAGACAAGGAAGGATAGTATACCTTTGTCCCACTCACACATGATGTCATTTGTGACTATGATGAGAGACATTTTGATACTGTGACAAGGGTGGAAACTTGCTTGGAGGGATTCAGACATGGTGTTCCAGGAAAGATAGGCATTGATTTGGGAGGCGACAATACATTTAAGGACTTTGAAGAGGAAAAGGAGGTTGGAAATAGTACAGTAGTTTGCAAAGTTGGACAGGGTCAAGGGCTGGTTTTTTGAGGATGGGCTGAAAACAGAAGATTTGAAGGGGGATGAGAATGTTAAATTTGAGACATTGGGAGTCAGAAGGGACAGGGGTGATGGAAGGAGAATAGGATATCGTCAGAGAGTTTTGGATGAACTGAAGTTTAGAAGTGTGTGTGGAACCTATTGACTACGATGCATTATCAAGCAAAATTGTTCTTTTCATGCTCACTTTGTATTCATGAACCACAATGTCATAAATTTGTTCTTCTCCTCTGATAGAATATTGCTAGAAATTAACATTTTGAAGTTTAATGTTTTCCTAAATTCTGATCAAAAATTTGGGTGAAATCAGCTGGAAATAAGTATGTGTTTTATTGTGTCGAAAATAAAATAGTCGTAATCAGGAACTTTGGGTTTAATCAGAAAACAACTTTGGAAGCCACTTCTAGGAAGAACAATTTTGTACCTTTAAGTGGGATCTTGTTTTCAGGTGAGGTTTAACTGTGAATTCTGAATTTATTTTGCACTTTTTTTTGACAATGAACATCTTCATTCTGAGGAATAGCTGGAAGTATATTCAGGAATAAATGGCTGAATTGTATAATATATTTTCATTCAGATTATTGCTTGAATTGCAGTAAAATAGAAGTATCTTATAACTGAACACAGTTAACCACGCAGTCTGGTGCTACGACTATAGCCTAGTCTTTTCATCGACTGGCCTGCAAGCACTGTGTAAGTAGGTTTTTGATCTGCAAATTATTCTTGAAGTAAATAACTTGTGAAGAAAAAGACCTTAATTTAGGATTTGAATAATAAGCCTGGGAGATGTTTGGGGTGCAGCAGCCAGCAGTATAGGCAAGTAAAAAATATAATACTGAAAATGCTGGAAATCTGGAACAAAAACAAAAAAGACTGGAAACCCACAGCATAGAGTCATAGAATGATACAGCACAGAAGGAGGCCATTTGGCACATTGTACCTGTGCTAGCTCTTTGGTAGAGCTATATACTTAGTCCCACTCCCCTGCTCTTTCCCTGCAGCCCTGTAATTTGTTTTCCCATCAAGTATTTATTTTTCATTTATTTTATCTTTTGAATGTTACTGTTGAATCTGCTTCCACCAACCTTTCAGCCAGTGCATTCCAGACCATAACAGCTCGATGTGCTGGAAAATATATCCTCATATCACCTCTGGTTCTTCTGTCAATCACTTTAAATATGTGTCCTCTGGTTAGCAATCCTTCTGTCATTGGAAACAGTTTCTCCTTATTTACTCTATCAAAACCATTCATGATTTTGATCACCTTTATCAAATTTCCTTAACATTCTCTACTGTAAGGGGAACAATCCCAGCTTCTCTTGTCTCTCCACATAACTGAAGTCCTCATCCCTGGTGCCATTCTAATAAATCTCTCCAGCACCTTCTCTAAGGCATTGACATCCTTCCTAATGATTAATGCCCAGAATTGAACACCACTGTTTTATAAAGAATAATGTTCTTGCTTTCGTACTCTCTTCCTATATTAATAAGGATCCCTTATGCTATATTAACAATCCTCTCAACTTGTCCTGCCACTTTCAAAGATGTCCATACATACCCACCTGTGGTCTGTCTGCTCCTACAATTCCCTTTAAATTGTACCATTTAGTTCATACTGCCTCTGTTCATCCTTCCTACCAAAATGTATCACTTTCCAATTTTCTGTGTTAGGCTTCATCTGCCTTGTGTCTGCCCATTTCACTAGTTTGTTTATGTCCTCCTGAAGTCTACTATCGTCCAAGTTTTGTGTCATCTGCAAACTTTGCAGGACAGTCAGCACATGTGGAGAGAGCAAACAGTGGATGTTCTATTCTTCAGAACTGACAAATAAGAGATCAACAATTATATTAATAAAATCAGAGAATGCAGGAGAGGAATGTAGAAGCAGGGCAAACACAGAGAGGAGGTAAAGTGAAATGATTGTTGGATGCTGTAACAGATCATTTCAGTCATGTAGTGGGAAAAAAATCAAAGAAATAAAATACTTTAAAGAAACAAAGGGTGTGTAAATAGACAAAGCAGTGAAATAGCCTAATGTCGCGTACACCGGTAGTGCAGTGATACAACAATCATGGACTAACTCTGAAGAGTTATGAAAAACGGACTTTAATGAACTTTATTTTAAAAAGTGAACAATGGTCCAAAATGGCCACCGAAGAGAAAGGGGATTGGCCTTTTGTGTATTCAAACTGTCTGACAAAGACAAAGGACAAATCTTCAAAGCTAAAAGGTGTTAATGGAACCCATTCTACACCTGTCCTAAAACATTCCAGAATTGAATCTTCTTCTGAAACAAAGGACAGATGAAGTAGCCATGTTCTGGGACATTGTGCGAGCATTATGGGGAAGAAACCAGAGTGTCTCCTAACAGGGGTGAGAGATATCAGCATTTCCTTAAAATAAAGAGACAGCCAGATTGTGATTGTGACAATTTCAGGATCAGGTGTACTGATTAATAAACAATTGATTTTCAGTTTTTAAAACTTACAAGAAAACCTATCGCTTTCTGTTTATTTGAAAAATAAAACACCACAGGCTAGACTCTAGTACAAGTACACTTACTGTGGTCAGGTGGGGAGTTGAACAGTGGGAACCACCCACATCACACCAGGTGATCGTAACACTAATGAACACGGGAGAGATAGAAAACCCTCTTACCTTCCTATTGCTCTTTCTCAGCTTGTCCAGTCAAGATCCACCTACATCTGCAACTGCTCTAATGCTAACTACCCCAGTTTAAAGATTTTAACCTGAAGTTTACGAGTGCGCTGCAGTTTGCACCGGCGCACTCTAATGGCGGTGTGCAGCCCATGCAGATGTGCAGTCCCTGAGCTTTTTCCTGCCCTTCAGAAACTCCCAACTGTAGGCTTAATCCAAATGTAGAGTTCACCTCGCGTACTAAATGAGTCTGATCATAGAGGGGGCGGAGGGGCCGCCTCCGATGACGCAAGTTAGTTTGCATATGCAGATGAAGGGCTGCCGCCAGGCGATGGTTGGGGGGGGGGCGCTCCAAGGTCCCCCAGCTGCTGGTAATATGCAGGGGCCCTTCTCAACGCTGCGGGCTGAAGCGGGCCTCGCCCCGCAGAATTTTACCGGCCCCCGCGCCACGACCTGCGGCGTCGAGGGGCCAGTGAAATTCAGCCCTTTATGTTCTCTGTTCCCTATAATCTCCTTTTTCTCCAAGGACGTACAGTCCCTTTACACCTCTATTCCCCACAGCTTCTTCCTTCAACATTAGTCCATCCACCACCATGCTTGTTCAGTTCACCGAACGTGTTCTCAAATTTTCTGTGATCAGACTCATTTAGTATGCGAGGTGAACTCTACATTTGGATTAAACCTACAGTTGGGAGTTGCTGAAGGGCAGGAAATAGTCTGTTTTCATCAGCTCTTAAAGGATTTCATGTTATAATTGAAGCTAAATGGCCAGATGTGAGGACAAAATTGTTTTTCAGAATTTCCAAAGGCTGCAAAGACTTTGAAATAATTTTTCACCTTTGGACAAGTAATGGAGACATGCAGCACCCGAGCCCCCTATTCCATTGCCTGGCAAGTGGAGATGCTAAGTGAAGACAGTGCTCTGTTTGGCACTCAATGGCACCCTCTTCAGGGGACAGCATGCCTGACAAGGGATGAAGGCCAATATCAACAATATGCTCATTACCCAAGGACTTGGGAACAAAGCTGGCAGCATAGCTTAAGGAAGCTGCCAAGGTAAGTTTGCCCAACAGTGCTATTCATTAAGTTAATGCGCTAAGTGTACATGCCACAAAGTGTTGCATAATAACATATGAACAAACAAACATACGATTTAGGAGCAGGAGTAGGCCACTCAGCCCCTCGAGCCTGCTCTGCCATTCAATAACATCATGAATCTGTTTAACATTTACTGCTATGCGACAGCTGAGCTCTCACAAAATCTTAAAGCTCTTGCTTACGATACATATAGGACACACATTCAAGTTGCAGGAGGCTCCCACAGCCACCCAGCAAATAACCACTTCACTTTCTCCTGCCAGAGAGTGACAGTGAGGAGAAGTAAGTAGGTTGTAGAACATATCCTTATAATCGTTAGTAAGAGAAAGCACTGGAATAAAACATAGATGTGCCTCACCAGTAGGCTATTAACTTCGGTTTCACGTTATATAGGTTGTTAGAAATGCAATAAGAGAATACTGTGTATAGATAGGCTAGATGGAATGAAGGTCTTCTGCCTGAAACTGTTGCTATGTTATTTCAACTCTATCCGGAGAGTTTATTCAGATTGTGCAGAATAAAGTCTTAATGGTATTATGCTCATGTGGCTAGGACTGTGTTGGACAGCCCAGCCTCTTGGGTGAAGTTCTTGTCTATGAGCAGCTGGCCCATGACGTCCTGTCTTTCAGTTGGGATGTTTCTGATTCATTAGCACAGTCCTGTCTCATTTTGTCTGCCGCTGAGCTACCATTTCCTTTATCTATCCAGTTGAAGAAGAAGTATCCAGCGCAAAGGCTTCTCAGTCCACACTGTCACTTCTGGGATTTTCGAAAGATCCATCCTTGATCCTTCCTCTTCCTCATCTTCATAATGTCCCTTAAACCCACAGACATGGCTCAGCTTCCACATGTACGTTGATAACACTGAGGTCAACATGTCCACCAGTTCTGTCAATTCCTCCACTGTCCCTGTTTGTCAGACTACTTGCCGGCATTAACTCTTGGATGAGTCATAATTTCCTTGTGCTAAACATTGAGAAGGTTAGCGTTATCAACTTTGGCCCTTGCCATAAACTTTATATTCCTCACCACCTATTCCACCTACCTCCCTGCTTACTGTCTCAGGAGGAACCAGATTGTTTGCAACCTCAGCATCCTGTTTGATTTCAGTTGAGCTTCCAACCCCATAATCTTTTCCATCACTAAGAGTGCTTACTAAAACCTCTTTGGCAATGCCTGCCTCACACATACTTTAGCCCATCAGCTATTGAAACCTTCATCCATGCTTTTGTGAGCTTGAAACTCAATCATTCCAATGCTCTCCCATCCTCCAACTTCCATTGAAGACTCTGCTGTCCACATCCTATTCCGTGCCAAGACCTTCCTTTCTATTCCCCTTGTCCTTCATGATCTACACCGGCTGCAATTTCCATAATGCTTCAAATTTAAAATTTTTGTGTATTATGTCTAAATACTTCTGTGACCTCAGCCTTCACTAACTATATCCTCCTCTACTCTAAAACATCCTGTTCCCCCTCTCCACCTCCTTGAACACTCTGTTCTGAGTTCAGCCTCTCGTAACACTTTCTAGCGTTATGTCCGTAACCTCTCCAGTTTCTCCTCGCTCCTCTACTTAAAATCCACCTCTGGTCAAGCTTTCGATCACCTCTCACTATCTCCTTCTTTGGCTTAGAATTGGTTTTCCTTACATCTATGTGAAGCAGTTTATTGTTAAAAGGCACTGTATAAATGCAAGTACCATAATTGTTAGTTATATAAAATATAGCTGAGCAGCTCCGTAGTTTTGGCTGAAGATGTTTGCAGACACTACAATCTTGCCTCTTGCCCTCATTTTCTGGACGCTGCTGCAGTTGAGCATGGAGATGTATATGGATCCTTTACTTTCTGTTAGTTACTGATCGTCCACCACAAATCTCAGCTGGATGTAGTATGATTACAGAGCTTTGCTCCCATCCACTGTTGTGGGATCACTTAGCTGTGGTTGACATGCCTTTGTTGTAGCATCACTAGGTCAGTGCCTCATTCTGAGTTATGCCCAGTGCTACTCTTGTTCTGCACCAGGGTAGTTTTTCACACTTGATGTGATGGAGCAGTGAGAAATGTCTTGAAAAACAAGTTTACAGATTGTGTCGGTATATAATTATGCCATTGCTCATGGCCCCCACTGCTTCATATATGTTTAGCTTTAGGCTGTTAGATCTGCCTTTAGTTTCTCCCACTTAGCACAATGATAGTGCCACACTACCGTATGAAAGGTGTCCTTATTCTGACAAAACCACATTCTCACAGGAACTATGCAGTGGTCACTCCTGCCATTCCTCATGTGTAGACATCTCATCAATGAGGAGGTCATTATCTCTTCCTTGAAGGACATTAGTGAACCACTGGGGTATTTTGCCTATCCAGCAGCTTTGATGGTTATTTACCAGATTTATTGAATCCAGTTTGATAACTTGCCCTGGTGCGATTTGAACCTACAATCTCTGGGTTGCTAGTTAAGTGAGACTTGCTTTATTCATCCTCTCGGATGTTTGGTGTTAGTAAATAGCAGCAGCAAACTCAGCTGTGTATATCATAATTTAAAGAGCCAAAAATGTAACAGTAATGTATAATAAATGTAGAACTCTTTACATTCAGTAAGACCTGCACTGATAAACAAACCTTCTGAAAAAGCTGAGTGTTTATCTGGGCTTTGGCATTTTAGATATAGATAGTATTTAGGTAGTTACACACAGGCTTTTTTTACAACAATGAACAAAGGTTTGGACTCTCACAATTTAAAAATAAAATCCATCAGCTCTCAACCTGCTAAATCACGGTTACCCATAACAAAATATTTTAAAATTATTTTGGGAGGCAACATAAATAGTCACATTACCTTATTTCTCCTTGCGCGCTGTTCTGGCTGCAGCAGTATGCAGTTCAGTTTGCATTATGATCAATGTATAATTTAACCATATATTTCAGTAAGATTTAAATCATAGTTAACCCGATCTCATCGCATCTTGAAGTTGTTGGAAACTGACAAACTCAGTTTGTTCATACAGAACTAAACAAATATATTTTACTACGTATTTAATTTCACAAACTACTGGTAAGCTACTCACTGATTTTTTTAGTCTGTATATTAGGGTTTTGGCTTGTATGGTGATCCGGAAAGAATTCCAGCCCTCAATAATCAGTTCCATTAGTGAGCCAACTGGCTGATCAATCATTAACATGTTCCTGGCTTGTTGTAGACCCACCTGATTCACTTATCAAATTACAGTCCGCCAAAGACAGTTGGCTTAGTTTCAAACTCTGATTGTCAAGCATGCCATCTTGGACACATTTCAACTCCATATAGATCACACTTAATTTCCCCACCCAAGAGGACACTCCTGTTTGGCAGATAGACAACCAAGCAGTGTGGATTTGACATAAAATCAGAAAGTGCTGGAAATACTCAGCAGGTCAGGCAGCATCTCTCCACAGATACTGTCTGACCTGTTGAGTATTTCTAGCACTTTCTGTTTTTATTTCAGATTTCCAGCATCTGCAGTATTTTGCTTTTATTTTAGTGTGGATTTGAACCCTCATTATGTACACAGCAGGTACCCAGAGCTCCTGAACAGCACGGTGAGTTGCACAACTGATTATGAACTATGAGTGCAAGGCATCATCCTTCTGACCTTTGGGTGTATGGTGCATGTCATTCTGGAACCAGTAGCTTCATCTGTTCATGGTATGAAGCTTCATCAGCAGCTACTTGTCTCTCAGACCAATCATCAAAGGTGCTGATTCTTGTGTATATGTGTCCATGTTCTCATACCTGACCAATGGAATGCCTTGCCCGGGGAAGTTGTTGAGTCAGAAACTTTAGGGACTCTCAAAAGGCTTTTGGATAGGTATATGGATAAAGGAGAATGATGGGGTATAGATTAAATTGTCCTTGACAGAGGACAAAGGATCGGCACAACATTGTGGGCCGAAGGGCCTGTTCTGTGCTGTATGTTCTATGTTCTATGTATGTTCTATGTTCAATGCCTTGTGCAAGGTTTACTCATCATCAGATCTTTAAGCAGCTCCTCATGGAAGGGGATTTGCCTGATAGAAGATGACTCCCTCCAGGGTACTCAGTGCTAGGTCAGTGCAGGCTGAATTCCTCCCTTTTTAGTCCGATCTTATGTTCCATAACTTTAACCAAATCAATATTTTGTTTTCATTGAAGAAAGACCAGTGCCCTCCCTCCCCTTCAAAGCATGGTTCCCGTGGGATTCTGTCCAGACTAATTGGTTATCAGCTGCTGATAGGAATCAACAACTGAAACAGATTTCCTCTGCCTTCCAAAAAATACTTTTGTGATTTCCTTTTGGATCATGTAAATCATATTTTCAGGGTACCCACTAGCATATCTTCCAGTTTAGCGCATTGTTGGAAAAAGCAGGTAGAGTCCAATAGGTCCCCAGACGGGTTTACAAACATAGCTGTAAAAAAAAGCACTACACAATATTGGAAAAGACATGCTAAATCCTCTGCCTCTGCAAAAAAAACTAACCATTCCAAATTACAATAGATTCTGTAAAACAAAAGGTTAATCCTTGAATTCTGCAAATCTGCAACTCAGACGAATTGCAAGTGTATCTTGGGATTCACCATTGAGAATAACATTTGCTTCGTGTCTGAATTAGACCTCTCGAGATTGTAAAGTAGTGGACTGATTAATGTGCCTTGGATCTTGCAACTAAGGTAACAAGCAAAGACCTTGGTCATGACAGCAGAGTACCTAATTGGACTACAATGCTTTATCAAACTAATTGGTATCTAGCAATCGTAGTTTCTGGCACATGGCACTGTTTCTCAATTATCTGCAGTGCTCAAGTCAGAAATGTAACGGAACACTCATCCATTCACTTTGATGGATGCTGCTGCAAAAATACTCAATAAGCTCACTATCATCCAGGACTAAGAATTCCAACTGATCAGCACCCATGCCATTAGACCCAATATCCACCATCTCAATCACTGGAACTCTGTAGCTGTAGCATGTACTATCTACAATATACACTGCAGCAATTCACCAAGCTTAATTCAACAGCATTGCAAGCTTTACTGCAGAGAAGCACAAGAGCAGAATGATCATAGGACCACCATCACCTCCACGTCCCCTCCAAGTAACACACCGTCTTGACTTTAATATATATATATTTGTCATTCCTTCACTGTCCTTGGGTCAATATCCTGGAGCTCCCTACCTAACACCATTATGGCAACGCCATCAGCACAATGTCTGCAGCTTAATTGCTTAACTCCACCATTTTGTGCAACAAGGGAGCAGCAACAAGTGTGGCCCACATACTGAAAAATATGTAAGAAAGCCTATTGTACATTTCTTACAAGAGCAGAATCCAGGCAGCTCCTTTCAGATTATTCCATGGGCTTCCAGTAAACCTTTGCAACAGCAAGAAGAACCACTTTAAAGTCACAGACATTGACCAGGATTCTCAATGTTCAAGTTCACAAGGGTCCCTTCCTAGTACATAGAAATCACAAACTGTGCTGTGCACTTCAAACAGTATCCTATTCATTAATCTTAGAACAGGCACTCCAAGGTGAGGCAATGGCTCCTCACACCCTTCCCCAAGAACATTGCCGTTTCCCCTTCCTTTCATTGAATGCAGGTTTTGGGAAGTATATGTGCACACCTGGTGCTGTACCATTAACTAGAAGATACATTGTGGAATCCACTTCTATCAAACTGGTTCATTAAGGCCCTCTATCCTTGCTGTAGTCGATTGCATCAAATGTCAAGTCAGTATAGTGCTTTCTCCAGACAATGAGGAGCCCTCAAATTTATTGGTCATTGATATGAGCCCAGAGGAACCCTTTTGATCACACTTGGCAATGGACATCAGCCAACAAAAATGATTTAGTATAATTTTCTTGCAATTGCATCTCCTTATGGATGAATGTATTGCTTCATCTCCCTGAGGCAGTGAATGCTGGAGATCGGAGATAACACAGAAAATGCAACATCTCAAAAGAATTAGATTGTTTTAGTCAACTCTTCATCAACATAAACTATAAAGATGGCACAGTAAGTTTAATGTGTTTAAAGGAAAAGATAGTGCAGAATTCTTAAAATGCATTCAGGAGAACTTTTTTTTGACAGTAATAGCAAGCCCAACAAGAGAAGGGACAGTTCTGAATTTCGTTTTAGGGATTTTTAAAAATTATTCTTTCATTAGATGTAGGTGTTGCTGACAAGCATTTGTTGCCCATCCCTAATTGCCCTTGGCAACTGAATGGTTTGCTCGGCCATTTCAGAGGACAGTTAAGAGTCAACCACTTTGCTGTGGGGCTGGAGTCACACATAGGTAAGGATAGCAGATTTCCTTCCCTAAAGGACATTAGTGAACCAGAAGGGTTTTTATGACAATGATAGTTTCATGGCACCATTGCTGAGACAAGCTTTCAATTCCACACTTCTTATTAACAAAGTGAGTGCTGACAATGCAGCCAAGTGCTGACGTTATCAGCACCTTCCCAGCTGTGCACATGCGCGAAAGGGTTTCTTTCTGCCAGTGTGGTGCTGTGCACACTCAGCCTACGTCAGCACCCAAGCACCCAGCTTGCCAGGACTAATTCGTGCATGCGCTCTAAAACATCATCGCATGCTGGAATGGGGGCCACTTGCTCCCCTCTTCGCCGCTGCCTTCCATCAGCCACTCATAACCACCTTCACTGCTTCCCACCTTGGCCACTTGCTGCAGGCCTTGCTGCTTCCCACCTCAGCTACTGGCTGCCGCCTTAACCCTTCCCTCCGCCACCCCCCCCACCCCCAGCCACTCACTTACAGCTTCTTCACTTCCTCCTTCGGCCAATCAATCTCCGCTGCACCACCTGAAGAAGCGGCGGGGGGAGGGGGCAGGGGACGAGGGGCAACGGGACGACACAGGAGCCAGTGGCCAAGAAGAGGGAAACAGCAAGGCCTGGAACAAGCTGCCGTGGGAGGGAGCAGGGAGCGAGTGGCCAAAATGGGGAAGCGGTGAGGGCGGGAGCAAGTGGCCGAGGGGGGAGAGGTGGCGAGCAGAAGGGCACGGGAGTGGCGAGGAGAAGCGCTATGGCTACTATCTGAATTATAACCCAGAATCCATTTGCACTGCTGTAATTGTGCAAGAGGATAAACCACATGAATCTATTTCTAAAATCAGTATGTTAGAATAATAAGCATCATACAAAGAGTGAATTGAAAGATACCTTACTGTGAGATTATTTTGTTCTCTATTAGCACAGGTACTGTTGGGGGTGGGATGGAGGCAGCGATTGCAGCCACTGTAGGGATTTGGGCTTAAGGTTTTGTTTACTTTTTGTGACAAATTGAGCAGCGCCATCTTTATTACTGGCAGCTGCCAGAGACGTTGCAGACTGTGATGTTTCAGTGGCTGAGACTGCATTTGCACCTATCCAGTACCGTGCCACCTAGTGGTTGTGTTGTCAGCAAATGCAGCCTTTTATTAATTAATTGATTTTAAATTCCACCAGCTGCCATGGTGGGATTTGAACCCATGTCCCTAGGGCATAAGCTAGGCCTCTAGATTACTAGTTCAACATTACCACTACACCACCATCTCCCCCCTACCTAACACCATTGTGGAAACCCCATCAACTCAATGTCTGCAACGTTTCAAGGAAACAGCCTAACTCCACCATCTTGTGCAACTATGGAGCAACTTGAATAAAGCAGGGCAGGTGGAAGGGGTATCAGTGGGAAAGCATTTGGTGGTAGTGATCATAACTTCAGTTAGATTTGGCATAGTTACGGAACAGGACAAAGATAGACCAAGAGTAAAAGTTTTAAATTGGGGAAGGCTAATTTTACTAAGCTGAGACATGATTTGGTAAAGGTGAACTGGAAACAGCTACTTGAAAATAAATCAGTGTCAGAGCAGTGGGAGGCATTAAAGGAGGAGACAGAGAGGGTTCAGAACAAATATGTTCCCAAAAAGAAAAAGGGTAGGACTCCCAAATCCAGACCACCTGGATGTCAAAAGAGCTTACAGAGTAGAAAAGGCAAAAAAAGGGAAGCTTATGACAAGAGCTCAATACCTAGAGAAGTTTAAAAAATGCAGGCATGAAATTAAAAAACAAATTAGGAAAACAAAGGGAGGGCATAGGAAGAAATATTGACAAGGAAAACCCTAAGATGCTTTATAAATACTTGAAGAGCGAGTGGATAACTAAGGAAGCAGTAGGGCCAATTATAGACCAGAAAGGTAACTTGTGTGTGGAGGCAGAAGACTGGACATGGTTCTTAATGAATACTTTGCATCTGTCTTCACAAAGGAGGGAGACAATGCCGACATTATAGTTAAGGAGGCGTGTGAAATATTGGAAGGTATAAACATAGCAAACTACACAGGCTCACCACTCTCTGGGTGAAGATATTTCTCCTCATCTCAGTCCTGAAAGATTTACCCCCGTATCTTTAGACTATGACTCCTGGTTCTGGACTCCCCCACCATTGGGAACATCCTTCCTGCATCTACCCTGTCAAGTCCTGTTAGAATTTTATAGGTTTCTGAGATCCCCCCTCACTCTTCTGAATTCCAGCGAATATAATCCTAACCGACTCAATCTCTCCTCATACGTCAGTCCCGCCATCCCAGGAATCAGTCTGGTAAACCTTCGCTGCACCCACTTTATAGCAAGAACATCTTTCCTCAGATAAGGAGACCAAGACTGCACACAATATTCCAGGTGCGGCCTCACCAAGGCCCTGTATAATTGCAGCAAGACAGCCCTGTTCCTGTACTCAAATCCTCTCACTAGGAAGGCCAACATGCCATTTGCCTTTTTTTAACCGCCTGTTGCACCTGCATGCTTACCTTCAGTGACTGGTGTACGAGAACACCCAGATCTCGTTGCATATTCCCCTCTCTCAGTTTATAGCCATTCAGATAATAATCTGCCTTCCTGTTTTTGCTACCAAAGTGGATAACCTCACATTTATCCACATTATACTGCATATGCCATGCATTTGCCCACTGACTTAATTTGTCCAAATCACCCTGAAGCCTTTCTGCATCCTCCTTACAACTCACCCTCCCACCCAGTTTTGTGTCATCTGCAAATTTGGAGATATTACATTTAGTTCCCTCATCTAAATCATTAATTGTATATTGTGAATAGCTGGGGTCCTAGCACCGATCCCTGCGGTACCCCACTAGCCTGCCATTCGGAAAAAGACCCAATTATTGCTACTCTTTGTTTACTGTCTGCCAACCAATTTTCTATCCACCGCAGTACACTACCCCCCACCCCCCCAATTCCATGCGCTTTAATTTTACATGCTAATCTCTTATGTGGGACTTTTGTCGAAAGTCTTCTGAAAGTCCAAATAAACCACATCCACTGGCTCCCCCTCATCAATTCTACTAGTTACATCCTCGAAGAATTCTTGTAGACTTGTCAAGCATGATTTCCCTTTCCTAAATCCATGCTGACTCTGTCCGATTCTACCACTGTTCTCCGAGTGCTCTGCTGTAAAATCTTTGATAATAGACTCTAGAATTTTCCCCACTACCGATGGCAGGCTGACTGGTCTGTAATTCCGTTTTCTCTTTAGCTCCCATTTTAAATAGTGGGGTTACATTAGCTACCCTCCAATCTGTAGGAACTGTTCCAGAGGCTATAGAATCTTGGAAGATGCATTCACTATTTCTAGGGCCACTTCCTTAAGTACTCTGGGATGTAGATTATCGGGCCCTGGGGATTTATCGACCTTCAATCCCATCAATTTCCCCAACACCATTTCTCTACTAATACTGATAACGGAGGACTGGGGGTTTATTTACTCAGTCTGAGCTTGGTTCCTTTACCGAACGTAAGCCACGCTGACAGCTTCCAGCGCAGGGACTGTACAGTATCCTCTGCTCTGTGTTTTACTCACTCACTCTCTCTCTCTCTGTCTCTCACTGTGTGCCTGTGTGTGTCTTTGTCGCTCTCTCTCTCTCGCTGTATGTATCTATTTGTCTCATTCTCTATGTGTCCGAATAACTTGATTGAATTTTTTGAGACGGTAACAAGGAGGGTCGTTGAGAGTAGTGCATTTGATGTAGTCTACATGGATTTTAGCAAGGCTTTTTGACAAGTCCTATATGCCAGACTGTTCAGAAAGTAAGTGCACATAGGATCCAAGGGAAAGTTGGATCCAAATCTGGCACAGTGGCAGGAAGCAAAATGTAATGGTCATCAGATATTTTTGTAACTGGAAGGCTGTTTCCAGTTGGGTTCCGCAGGGCTCAGTACTTGGTCTCTTGCTGTTCGTGGTATATATCAATGATTTAGACTTAAATGTAGAGGCGCGATTAAAACGCTTGCAGATAGAAAAATTGGTCGAGTTTTTGATAGCGAGGAAGAAAGCAGTCAGGTGGCCAGAAAAGTGATAAATGGAACGTAATCCAAAGAGGTGCGAGGTTATGCATTTGTCGAGGGCAAACAGGGTATGGGAATAGTAGGATACTGAGAAGTGTAGAGGAACAGAGGGTCCTTGGAGTACATGTCCACAGATCCCTGAAGGTAACAGGACAAATTATAAACACTAGTTACACCACAGCTAGAGTGCTGTGCACAGTTCCAGTCATCGCAGCACAGGAAGGATGTGATCAGACCAGAGAGAGTACAGAGGAGAATTAGGAGGATATTTGCCAGGAATGGAGAATTTTAGCCATGAGCTAAGATCGGATAGGTTCCGGTTGTTTTCTTTGGAACAGAGGAGGCTGAGGGGAGATTTCACTGAGGTATATAAAATTATGAGGGGCCTGGAGCTGATAGGAAGGACCTATTTCCTTTAGCTGAGGTCAATAACCAAAAGGCATAGATTGAAAGTAATTGACAGAAGTATTAGAGGGGAGTTGAGAATTTTTTTTATCCAGAGGGTGGTGGGGGTCTGGAACTCACTGCCTGAGTGGCTGGTAGAGGCAGAAACCCTCATCACATTTAATAAAATACTTGTATCTGCACTTGAAGTGCTGTAGTCTATAGGGTCATGGACCAAGAGCTGAAAAGTGGAATTAGGAAATAGGAATCAAGCCTTTGGCTGGCATAGACACAATAGGCCAAATAGCTTCTGTGCCGTAAATTTTCTGCTTCTTTGTTTGATTTCCTGCACCCAAAGTATCTGATTTCAGATGTATTGTTGTAGGGGTAGGCACGAAGAGAAGAAACTAAGGACAGTACTACCCAGCCCAGACTTGAGCATCCCCTAGCCACTTATCATGTGGCTCGGATACTAGAGGAGCTGGGAACAAGTTACCTGATTTGTCCTCTGAATTACGCTTAGTACCTAACAATCAGTTTTTGCACTTCTAATGGCAAACAAATATATATATATATATGGATATATAGAGAACTAACCTGAATCGCGGAATATTTATAACAAAATAAATGCTTATGCAGAAATATGAGGGGGATACAGTGTACAATCCAAGAGTCAGGTGTTTGATTTGTCTGCTTTCATCCACAGTAAGTAACCTTCAGCATGTTCAGCTTCTGGAAAACAGTGGAAAGTCCAAACACTTCTCCTACAACATGAGACCACGCACTTCAGCAAAGACCTGTAAATCTAGGCTAAAAGAATAAGGCAATGATGCAGGAGTGTAAACATTAAATATGTTGTAGAAATGTGCCCAACTCAGCCCTTTGATTTGTACTGGTTCCCTGTGCCTGTGCTTTTCACAGAAGCTTACTGATTTAAAGGTGTATATGGACAATTGTTCTTGAAAAGAGAATCCACATGTTGGTCATAGATTACAGATTAAATTATACCAAAGAATGTGAAGAATGCTTTGCTATTGTATCTTCTTACCTAAATATAACGTGAATATTATTGCCATCCTTTGAATGACTAGCCCCTCTGATTGTCAAATTTTCTGATCTTTGATTAGCAAATCATCACAATGCCCTTTTGTTAACACCTGCTGCACTGATGTGATAATGAATACAAATCCAGCAGACTTCAGTGTGCAATACATCCCATTGGCATTGAATCCCTCCAGCACAGATGTAAAGTATGACAATCGCATATAACAGGAATCAAGTTCGGTTGGGGTGAAAACCTTCAGCACCAACATTTATACTTGTCAACTTTTACTTTTAATTATTTGTAAATTTGAATTGAAACCACACAAAAAATGTCACCTGTGATGTTTTATTAAAATTATTTAATTCAAACTACTGGATAATTCACATCAAGTTAAAAAATGACTGAATTAACAGAAGTAGCCTGTATTTGCTGGTTCAGCTGGACTGGTCTGACTTTTTGACATGCATAATGTACACATGATTTTCATTATATACTGCAAAACACCTATGGAATATCATAAAGTATCACCTATCCATTCATTTGCAAGCACTAACTACATGTACACTATTATGCTTGTAGTTTGGAAAGAAATATCCAGGTATAGCAATTAGATATTATATAGCAAGCAGCTTTGGTTTGTGCAAAAAGGAATGAATATGTGTTACATTCACACTTGCACCAGCTGAACAATATTACCTAATGGTATTCTATGTCCATTGTAATAGTTATAGATCTACTTCACCTGTGTTTAAGTGCATCTAGAAATATTTGTTATTGCCCTGTTAAAACAACCTTTTGTGTCAGAAATGTTACAGATTAATTATTTTTGTAGTTTTTATTAAATGAATATATACATTTTCAATAAAGACTTTTATTCATATTGTTTATTGGTATAACAAAATAAATGATCACAAACAAAACACGTTCATATCTTGCCATTAAAAAGAAGCTGTGAACAGTCATGTAGGTTGATAGGTAAAAGGATATATAATCAAGATTCATAGTTGAAAATTTTGGAAAGAATTAAGTTGCATTTCTACAAAACAAACGGAGTATTTCTGTCACATAATAAATGGATTGTGGTGAAAATGACTTTGGTCAGAGAAACAATAGCAAATTTGAAAGTAGCTATGGGACATTTTTAGGCACACGTGCATTGGTTCTCAAGAAACTGCAATAGAAAGACATTTCTGCAAATTTATTAAAATCTTTACACTTTCACTGAACACAATCTTGAAATATTATTGCAAAGCGAAATTTCCTGTGAATATGTTGAGTATAGAGTACTCCCCATGCATACTTTCAGGACTTTATCCAACAGAATAAGGAATGTGAGATTCTACATAAATGCTACATCACTCTCAACCAATGATTATGTCTCTAATCTTCATTATACAACAAATGAAGTATTGTTATCCCTATGGATTTCAAGCTAAAGATATCTATCCAGAGAAACATCTGAGTATACAGCACTTTCATCTTATATATATTGGTAAACTCAGTTCTATATTTATGGAGCTGTAGGTGCACCATTTCTAATTATTCCTTGATGTAGCACTTTTTAGAGAGTTGGTATTATTATTTTGCTGGATTTCTTTAATTTTAATAGGCTGCTGGGAAAGTGGCAGAATTTCTGTGCTGTGTTGCAAGATAGATTCTGAAGCAGCAATGAAGGTCGATTAACCATTGCTCTTGGAAATCCTCAGTCTTGAAGTTCTGAAAAAAATAATATGGAAGGTCAAAAAAGCCAACCATTTGTCCTCAACTTGCCAGCAATTTGTTAAACCGTGCATATCCATTATTTTCCCTCTGTCCTAAGTAGGCCACATATTTTTGTGAGCAGGGGAAGAAGGGCAAATGATAGTGGTGATTTCATCTTCCACTTCACATCTCTCGAGCTAAACATTCCTACACCTACTGGAGTGGTGCCTGCCATAAACCTAATGCAATATAAACCAAACCTTTAAAATCTCTATTATTGTAATCTTTGGCCCCCTTGTCTCGAGAGACAATGGGTAAACGCCAGGAGTTGGTCAGTGGTTTGTGAAGCAGCGCCTGGAGTGGCTATAAAGGCCAATTCTAGAGTGACTGACTCTTCCACAGGTGCTGCAGATAAAATTGGTTGTCAGGGCTGTTACACAGTTGACTCTCCCCTTGCGGTTCTGTCTTTTTTCCTGCCAACTGCTAAGTCTCTTCAACTAGCCACTCTTTAGCCCCGCCTTTATGGCTGTCCACCAGCTCTGGCGATCACTGGCAACTGACTCCCACAACTTGTGATCAATGTCACAGGACTTCATA
Source organism: Heterodontus francisci (assembly GCF_036365525.1). Taxonomy (NCBI): domain Eukaryota; kingdom Metazoa; phylum Chordata; class Chondrichthyes; order Heterodontiformes; family Heterodontidae; genus Heterodontus; species Heterodontus francisci. The sequence continues at coordinate 125,442,022 of NC_090372.1, read as the reverse complement.
TCGCGTTTGCAGACGTCTTTAAAGCGGAGACATGGACGGCCCATGGGTCTGATAACAGTGACGAGCTTGCTGTACAATGTGTCCTTGGGGATCCTGCCATCTTCCATGCGGCTCACATGGCTATTATTGTACATGAAGTCTATTGCGATATCTGGCCTTCTGCAGATCAAATATGTGAAAATAAGCTTCCCCGATGATTCAAGAAGTTTATAAGTTGAGTAACAAGAATTTGAGCCCAGGAAGATTCCAGGTTTGATACCTGGCCTTTGCTGAATTAGCTAATCTCAGTGGAGGTAGGAGTATTAAACTGACCTCAGAGATGCTGGACTGAATAAAGTCAGGATTCCTATACCTGAATTCAATCCAGCAACTCCTACTAGGGTTGTAGATTTTGGGCAAGAACAGGATCATCTGTGATGTTTCCCTTACTGTGATCACACATAAAAAATAGCTATTTGAGTGAGATGCCAGAGGCTGATCAATCAGCTCTTTCAAAGCCAGACCATCAGCAAGGAGTAAACATTTTAAGAATGGAAGACAGAAAATTTGCGAGAAAAATACTTTTAAAAAAATGACAATAATAATGCATTGCTTATTCTACATTTTGTTAAGCGAGCTAACCTATTAACAGAATACATTTAGAGTGAGAATCTGTGCATCACTGTGCAGAATCACACATTAGTGGAACACTAGTCTGCTTTTTCTACTTCACCCAGTATGCATTGCTGAAGGAGATAACCAGTGAAGGTCAACCACATCTCCATCTGGAATTTTTCTATCCCTGCCAAATATTGAGCAAAAAGGAGCAGAGTGGTGCACCACATTGCTAGGTCAATGTATTCAGATATGGATTTGTGTCTCCAGCCAAGCACCATGTTAGCTACCACTCTGTAGGAGGAATCAGCTGACCAGGCCACATGCAAATATCTCCTAGGAGCAGGTTTTTCACCTGCCCAGTATGTGTATGGGCCAGGGAAATAATAAAAGAGAAAAAAAATAAACTGAGGAAAGAGAGGGTACTTACTGTCTCAGGAAAAAAGTGGGTCAATCACCCCAGTCGATTGTTAGACAACTCCTATTAGCTGGTTATGGAGTAATACATATAAGGTCTGGAAACAAACAATCTGCCCATACTTTCAACTAGGCAATATAAATAAAATTAAAATACTTAATAATTTTCCCCCAAGTGCAATTAAATATATTGTATTTAGAAATGGATTGATGCAATTAATTCTGTTCATTATCGTGAAGTGCCAGACAATGGAACATCTCTTCCCTTTGGATTTGTTATCATCACTAGGCTAGCAACAATGCCAAGGCCCTTACATGAAGCTGACAATATCTCAACTTTAATTCATAAAAGGTACATACTGCTCTAATAATACAGCATTATAATCATGGGAGCTAAGGAATGAGCTAGCTCAAAAATAATTGAGAGGTTCAGAGTATACCCCCAACACCACAGCAATGCTTGTGTAATCTATAAATGGCATTCTATCACAAAAATGAGTTTACATTTAACTCAATTGCAGTACCTATTCTTTTCCATAGTATATTAAGCAATTTTAAAAAATTAAAACTTATTTTTGATAGTTTCAGTCTTGTTTTGCTTTTTATAAGAAATTTAGAGTCTCTGGACAGCACACTGGAAGATGTAAATCTAGGTTTACCAAAAAATGAGAGAGAAAAAAAGCATACTTTATCTATTGTCTCCTTTCCCTCAGCCCCAAGTTTCTAAATTGATATCAGTAAAAGCTTTCTGCCTGAAATTTAAATAAAGCAAGAGCTTCTGAAATGTGAGGCAACTGTGATCCTCAACAGCTGCTGGAAATAAAATTCACTCATCGCTTCCTCCTGGTTCAAATTAAATCCAGTCTTCAGAGCTAAATAGTAGTAGCCAAAAGCATGGATCACTGACAGGTATGCCACCTAACCCCTGATGTACATAAATCATAAAGATGAATGCAAGTTAATGCTAGAGTAGATATTAAAACATGGTTTGTTAATCACTTGCATAAATGCTAAAAGAATGCACCGCACAGTTAAATTTGACACTCTGCCAGGCACCATACCGTAAATGTTGAATATATTTCCAACTTCCACATGCTGTGCTGCAAGGCATCAGTAAACATCGAGAGACAAAGCTTATGTAGTTGATATCACACAGGGGTACAGGAAAAAATTCTGTTCACTCACTATTCATTGTCAAGAATAGATGTTTTATTGGTGGTGGCAGTGGGGAAGGGAACTGTTCTCATCGCTGCAACATAACCAGTTTATAGATAAATGGAAGGCATTTGCTTGTCCATGAAAAAAGTTGAAAATCCTCATTTTTGAGAATACACCACAAAACTACTGCAGCAAAAGGATTAAAAAATACTACATTGGTGCAAAAATGTTCTCATGTCTGTGGCAGTCAAATTCTTGACATTACTTATGTGAAAGGTCAGAATGTACAAATTAGGGTAATAAGATGGTTACTTATGCATATTCAATTACATGCTTTTATTACTTTTTTTTTAAATGTGCATCTTTTTTGCATATAGTTTCAACTCAACTATTTCCTCAAAACCTGGATGATTAAAAATGGCTGACCCCACTGATAAAAATCCTTACACCATAAACTTCTCTTGCCACAGCTTAGGAAGGTATTGCTAAGTTCTGAATGTATTTCATGGTTCACAAGAGACTAATGGTCCAGAATTTGCAGCAAAAGTAATGGTGAGACTATCAACGATCATTATTAAAAAGCAACGGACAGCAACGTCTGATGGCCACACACAGGCAGTTAATTGCAGAAACAGGAAGTTGCTGTCAAATTGCCCTGCTTCTCCAGAAGCTCTCTATACCAGTATCTCACCGAGCAACTCGACATCCAAATATATAAAAGGGTATAGAATCATAGCACAACAGGACGCCATTTGGACCATCGAGCCCATGCCAGCTCTCTGTAAGAGCAATCCAACCAATCCTTCTCTCCCGCCCTTTCCCTGTAGTCCTGCAATATCTTTTCCCCTCTCATGTACTGATCTAACTCCCTTTTGAAAGCTTTGATTGAACCTGCCTCCAACACCCTTTCAGGCAGTGCATTTCAGATCATAACCACCCGGTCCATAAAGTTTTTCTTCATGACACCTTTGTTCTTTTGCCAGACACTTTAAATTTATGTCCTCTGGCTCTTGCACCAATGGGAACGGTTTCTCTCTACCTATTCAGTCTAGAGCTCTTATGATTTTTTAACACCTCTATCAAATCTCCTCTCAACCTTTTTTTTTTAAAAGGAGAAATGCCCCAACTTCTCCAATCTATCCACATAACTGAATTCCCTCATCCCTGGAACCATTCTAGTAAATCCCTTCTGTACCCTCTCTAAAGCCTTCACATCCTTCCAAAAGGACAGTGCCTAGAATTGGACACAATACTCCAGTTGACACCAAACCAGTGTTTTTTTTAAAGGTTCATCGTAACTTCCTTGCTTTTGCACTCTATGCTTCTATTTATAGAGCCTAGGATCCTGCAAGCTTTTTTTAATTGCTTTCCCAACCTGCCCTGCCACCTTCAATGATTTCTGCATATATACTCCCAGATGTGTCTCTTCCTGCAGCTGCTTTAGAATTGTACCCGTCAGCTTATATTACCACTCCTTGTTCTTCCTACCAAAATGTACCATCTTGCAGTTCTTGGTAGTAAATTTCATCTGCTACATGTCTGCCCATTCCACCAGTCTTTCTATGCCCACTTGAAGTTGATCACTATCCTCCTCACAGTTCACAATACTTCCAAGTTTTGTCTCATCTGCAAATTTTGAAATGGTTTCCCTGTACACCCAAATCAGTAATATATACCATGAAAAGCAGTTGTCCTAGTACTCCTGATGAACTCCACTATATACCTTCCTCCTGTCCGAAAAACAACCATTCACCACTACTGTTTCTTGTCACTTAGCCAATTCATACCCATGCTGCCACTGCCCCTTTTATTCCATGGGCTTCAATCTTGTTATGTGGCACTTTATCAAATGCTTTTTGGAAGTCCATGCACATCAACCCTCTGTTACCTCCTCAAAAAACTCAATCAAGTTAGTTAAACATGATATGCCATTAACAAATCCGTGCTGGTTTTCCTTAATTAATCCACACTGGTCCAAGTGACTGTTAATTTTGCCCTGGATTGTTCCTTCTAAAGCTTACCCACTGCCAAGGTTAAACAAGATGTTGAGGTACTTACATGACAGATACCCACTAAACACGCTAGGGCTGCGATGCTCACTCGTTGAATTTTGAGACTAGGGGAAATGACAGGATATTGGGTAGGAAAGTGGAACTGATGTAGATTAGCTATGATGTTACTGAATGGTGAAGCAGCCTCAAGGACTGTATGGCCTTCTCCTGCTCCTATTTCTTATGTTCTTAAAAATGTTATGTTAAACATATAGAAAAGCAGAAACGTTATGTTAAACTTGTATAAAACCTTGGTTAGACCACAATTGGACTACTGTGAACAGCTCTGGTCTCCATATTATTAAGAGGATATAGAGGCACTGAAGGAGTTGCAAGAAAGATATACGAGAATGATACCATATCTGAGAGGCTATACTTATCAGGAAAGATTGAACAGGCTGGGCTCTTTTCTCTAGGTTAGAGAAGACTGAGGGATGACCTGATAAAGGGCTTTAAAATTATTAAAGGGCTTGATAGGTTAGATGCAGAGATGGTTTCAATTTTCAGGGAAGACCAGAACTAGCAGCCATAATATAAGAGAGTCAACACTAAATCCAACAAAGCATTCAGGAGAAACTTCTTTACCTAGAGAGTAGTTAGAAATATGGAGCTCATTAGCACAAGTGGGATTTGAGGTGACTAGCAAAGATGTGTTTAAGGGGAAACTAGATAAGTACACAGCGCATAAAGGAATAGAGGAATATGGTGATGGGGATGGGAAGAGGCTCGCAAGGAGCATAAACAAAAATATGGACCTGTGGAGCCGAATTTAAGATGGAGATGAGGAATTTCTTCACTCAGAGGGTCGTGAATCTTTGCAATTCTCTACCCCAGAGAGCTACGGAAGCTGAGTCATTGAATACATTCAAGGCTGAGATAGACAGATTCTTGAACACTAGGGGAGTCAAGGGTTATGAGGAACAGGCAGGAAATTGGAGTTGATGCCAAGATCAGATCAGCCATGATCATTGAATGGCGGAACAGGCTCAAAGGGCTGTATGGCTTACTCCTGCTCCTATTTCTTAGGTTCTTATGGTTCATTTCTGCGCTGTAAACACGATGCCTGGATTTTGTGGTGTTACTGACCATGAAACTGTCAGCGTTCACCATCATTACTCCACTGAAACTGACAGCAATTTCTGGAATAATGCAGGAATCCAGAAGCTGCTCTCAGTGAGTCTGCACCTCTCCAGAGGGTGCGCAGTTGAAGCACCCCCAGACTGCAATCAGTTAGAAATAATTGAACTACCGAGAATCTCCACTTTTACGCTGTTGGTCTCCCTGTAAAGTCCCTTGAGAAAGTTAAATCTTGTTGAATTTGGTGTAACTAGGTTTTTAAACAGCATACCAACTTCATAATTACTGCTAAACACCCTCAAGGTCCTGAAAAACTATTTTTATATTTATGGAATGTCAAGTTACTTACTATAATTAAAAAATTCCACATTTAAGTTTTTGTTAAGGTTTGCTTAAATTGATATTTTAGCTTCTATCTAAATCTAATCATTTATTTCACTACCTGAAAATTTAAATTAAAAGTGAACGATAATTAAGTACTTTAACTTACTGATTTACTGTGTCTGAATGCTTCAAATTATGTGCTTGCTGACATCTATGTTACTACACTCCTAGAGATCCCCTTGACTTGGCACCAGATTTAAACTGCTGTCAGAAAAGGAGAAAACTACATCAAGGATATGGCGAGATCCTTGTGGGCAGCTTTGAGATTTATTTACTTTGGTGGTGAGAAATTATTGAAAACCATTAGGGACTAAATAAACTTTCATTTAGAAAGACAGGAGCTAATCAAGGAGAGTCAGCATGGATTTGTTAAAGGCAAGCTGCGTTTGACCAACGTGACTGAATTCTTTGATGAGGTAACAGGTAAGGTTGATCAGGGTAGTGCAGTAGATGTATATATGGACTTTTGGACGGCATTCAACAAAGTACCACAAAGGAGCTTGCTAAGAAGATGAAAGTCCATGGAATTAAGTGGAAAGTGGCGCTATGGATATGAAATTGGGTCAGTGACAGAAATCAGAGGATGGTGATGGATGAATGTTTTTCAGACTGTGAAATGGTTTGCAGTGGTGTTCCCCAAGGATCAGTCCATTACTATTTTCAATTCTTATAAACAACCTGGACACAGGTATAGGGAGCAGTAATATAACGTTTGCAGATGATGCAAAACTTCACAACATAGTAGATAACAATAAGGATAGCTGTAGACTTTCAGGATGACAGATAGGACGGTGAAATGGGAAGCAGCATAACAGATAGAGTTCAATGCAGAAATGCATGAAATGATGCAGTTTACAAAACATAAGACAGTAAATTATAAATGACAATTTTTAAACATATAGATGAGCAGAGAGATCTTGTTGTCAATATACACAAATCCTAAAGGTGACAGGGTAAGTTGATAAAGTGGTGAAAAAAAGCATATGGCGTCTTGGGTTTATAAACAGAGGCATAGAATATAAAAGCAAAGAGATCTTTTAAATAGAACTTTATAAATCACTGGTTATGTCTCAGCCAGAGTATTGCGCATAACTCTGGGCTCCACACTTCAGGAAAGATGCAAAGGGGACAGAGGATATTTGCTAGGATGTTACCAGGGATGGGGGTCTTCAGTTATGAGGAGGGGTTGCAAAGGTTAAGACTGTTCTCCAAGGAACAAAAATGGTCAACAGTGACCTAACAGAGGATTTCAAGATGAGGGGTTTTGACAGAGAGGGAAAGGCTGTTCCCTCTGGCGAGTGGGTCAGGAACCACAGGTCATAGATTTAAAATCTTTGGCAAAAGATCTAGATGGCTGACGAGGAGAAATTTGTTCAGTCAGCATTGTTGGGATCTGACACTTGATCTACTTGAAAAGGTGGTGGAAGCCGACCCCATTAATAATTTTAAAAAGGGAGCTGGACAGGTACTGGAGGATGAGGAACTACAGGATGTGGGATTAAGCACGACTGCTCTTACAAACAGTCAGAAACATAGAAAGCATAGAAAATAGGAGGAGGCCATTCAGCCCTTTGGGCCTGCTCCACCATTCAAAAAAGATCATGGCTGATCGTCTAATTCAGTACCCTGTTACCGCTTTCTCCCCATATCCCTTGATCCCTTTGGCATTAATATATCTATCTCCTTCTTGAATATAATGATTTGGCTTCCACTGCCTTCTGTGGTAGAGAATTTCACAGGTTCACCACCCTGAGTGAAGAAATTTCTCCTCACCTCGGTTCTAAATGGTATACCCTGTATCCTGAGACTGTGACCCCTGGTTCTGGACTCCCCAGAATATAAGGGACAGTGGCTGCATGAATATGAAGTTGGCTGAGTGACAGGAGACAGACAGAATGGTCGCTTTTCAGACTGGAGGAGTATACAGTGAGGTTCCCAAGGGGTTGGTCTTAGGACCGCTGCTTTTCTTGATCTAAATTAACAATCTAGACTTGGATGTGCAGGGTACAATTTCAAAATTTGTGGATGGAAGTACTGTGAACTGTGAGGAGGATAGGGATAGACTTCAAGAGGACATCGACAGGTTGGTGGAACGCGTGGATGGGTGCAGATGAAATTTAATGCAGGGAAGTGTGAAGTGGCATATTTTGGCAGGAAGAATGAAGAGCTGCAAAATAAAATAAACGATAGAATTATAAAGGGGATGCAGGAGCAGAGCGACCTGGGGGTATTATATGCACAAATCATTGAAGGTGGCAGGACAGATTGAGAAAGCGGGTAATAAAGCTATGGTATCCGGAGCTTTATAAATAGAGGAAGAGAGTACAAGAACAAAGAAGTTATAATGAACCTTTATAGAACACTGGTTCAGCAGCAACTGGAATAGTGTGTCCAATTCTGGGCACCATGCTTCAGGAAGGATGTGAAGGCGCTAAAGAGGGTACAGAAAATATTTGCGAGAATGGTTCCAGTGATGAGGGACCTCAGTTACATGGATAGACTGTAAAAGCTGGGGCTGCTTTTAGAGAAGATTTGATAGAGATGTTCAAAATCATGAGGGCTTTGTACAGAGTAGATAGGGAGAAACTGTTACTATTGGCAGAAAGGTAGAGAACCAGAGGGCACTGATTTAAAGTGATTGGCAAAAGAAGAAATGGAGATATGAAGAAAATCCTTTTTACACGAGTGGTTAGGATCTGGATTGCACCGCCTGAGGTGAAGAAGGCAGATTCAGTGAGTTGCTTTCAAAAGAGAACTGGATAATTATCTGAAGAGAAAAATTTTGCAGGGCTACAGGAAAAAGGCGAGGGAGTTGCTCTTGCAGAGAGCTGGCACGAACACAACAGGCTGAATGGCCTCCTGAGCTGTAACCATTCTATGATTCTGTATAGAACACTGGTTAGACTGCAGCTAGAGTACTGCATACAGCTTTGTTTACCGCATTACAGGAAGGATATGATCGTACTAAAGAGGGTACAGAGGAGATTTACAAGGACATTGCCTGGAAAGGAAAATTTTAGCTGCAAGGAAAGATTGGATCGGCTGGGATTTTTTTTCTTTGGAACAGAGGAGGCCGAGGAGAGATTTAATTGAGGTACATAAAATTATGAGGGGCCTAGATAAAGTGAATAGAAAGGAACTATTTCCATTCACAGAGAGGTCAATAATCAGGGGGCATAGATTTAAAGTAATTGGTAGAGGGAATATAGAGAAATCGAGGAGTAACTTTTTCACCCACAGGGTGATGAGGGTCTGGAACTCACTGCCTGAATGGATGGTAAAGGCAGAAACCCTCATCATATTTAGAAAACACTTAGATATACACTTGAGGTGTCGTAACCTACAGGACTACGGACCAAGAACTGGAAGGTCGGATTAGGCTAGATAACTATCGGTTGACAAGAACATGATGGATCGAATAGCTTCCTTCTGTGCCATAAATTTTCTTAGGTTTCTATTGGTGGAGCTACGACAAGATATTTTCTTTACTGTCCATGTTAGATGGAAAATATTGTCAGGTTATGAGCTTCAGGTTAAATACCACTTCAAATTTCTTCCATTACTTCCAACAGTTTAGTGACAGAGTACACTTTACCAGTGGCTCAATAATATAATCCCCACCACTTATTGCGGGCGTGTTCATGCAAATACAATTGCCGGTATAACACCCGAAGAATTTTTTTTTTCTTTTCCACTGTAACAAGCCATCTGCAACTTCCTGATTTGCGGCCTCTTAAAGAGGAATGGAAGAAAAGTCGGCAAAAAGCTCGTGTCCCTATGACTCTGGCTGGATATGTTCAGATAAAAAGTGTGGAAATGCCAAATTTGCAAGAATAAACTGTAACAGATGTGGAAAGAACCAGGAAGTGACTCTGGCAGAAAAAAGCCATGGCCAATTCAGTGCCATGTCTGACGGTGTAAAACTTGTGGGAATGTGAAGTCAGCAAGATGATCAGAGTGGAACACTCCAAAGTATACCAAATGGGAAGAAAGGACTGGACACAGGTGGATTTAATGAAAGAGAAATCTTAACAAGTATCAACTAGTGAGTAAGCATAGCTGTTTCCCCCGAAATAACCAAGTGCTTTCGGCAGTATAACCAATTACTTAGAAATTGACTTTAATGCAAGTGGCTAATAATGGCTGGTAAAGATGACTGCTTGTTTTAAATGTGAACATTTTAAGTGGTGGCGATTGTACTGGACTAGCATGATGATACTAATTAATCTGCAAACACAATATAATACTACCGCTAATTTATTTCAGCCTCAGACGCACTATTGGATTAGCAAAGCTGCCAGACAATGAAGCGGAAATGTATAGATTGATGGATCCAGCAACTTCTCCAAAGAGCATTTACAATATCTGGGAGAACAGTAATAAACAGGGCTAAAATCTTGGTATTTATTCATAGAAGCACCAGAGTTTGGTGCGCTTGGAATACTGTGAAGAAAGGCTGTCATACCGTGATATCCTGTATGACCTGTTGCACCAGCGCTGCATTTGCCACCATGTGTTGCCTAAGCTGTACTTGCTGAAGCAGAAGACGAAGGATTTGTGCAACAACAGGAAACTCCTCCTGGCAGGTGACATTCACTCGCAGACTCTGCAGCATCAGTCGCAGCAAGCGGGGAATGCGGACCAATGCTGCAAGGCATGACCCCCACAGCAATTCTCTGCAAAGAAATGTTCAATGCATCAATTTTTCAATATATAATCAGAGAAAACGGCAAATAAAAGGGAGGGGGGGGGGAGGAGTAAATCACTCACACTTCAAAATTGTTCAGCAGACTAAGAAGCCAGGGGCTATTTTTGCATTCCAGGATGATTCTGGAATAATAAGCAGTTTTTGTAGGAGACGGCAGGGTTTGGTGTGGTCCAGTCAGATCTTCCAATTATTGGCTACACCATTTGTAAGCCACAAACTTTCAAATCTGCATCCCTTAAACTTAAGGGAATGAAGATGAGGGTAGTATTAAGGGACATATAAATTATTAAAAAATGGCAACTCAATTAGAAAAAGATATGAAGATGGCAAAGAGTTTTTTTTTTAAATCTGAAGGAACAGAATACAAAAGTAAGGTGGGAAAGTTGAACCTGTATGTGATATTATTTCGATCACAATTGAGGTTTTACTTAGATTTTGGATACCCTAGTATAATAAGGATATAAAAACAATAGAAAAGGTGTGCAGCACTAGGATATCAGGGATGAAAAGTAATAGTTATGAAGAAACACTTGAGAAGGTAGGGGTTTTATTTTCCACGAACGGAAATGATTATGGGATAACCTGATAAAGAGGTCTTCCAGATTTCTAGGGTATGCCAAGTTAAATTGTGATAGATTGGTTATACTGGTCAGCCAGATGGTAATGAACAAGTAGAGCATTTAAAATCAAGAAAGGAATTAAAGGTGAGGGGAGAAAAAAATAAGTGGTTACATTGGAGAATTCTTTGCCACAGAGAAGTGTTAAAGCAGAGTACATAAATACTTTTTAAAAGGGAATTGGATAATTTCTTGTTAAAAGGAACATAGGAGTAGGAGTAGGCCATTCAGCTCATCAAGCCTGCTCCGCCATTCAATACGATCATGGCTGATCATCCAAGGTAATGCCTTTTTCCTCCACTCTCCCCATATCCCTTTATGCGATTGGTATTTAGAAATCTGTCAATCTCTACTTTAAACATACTCAATAACTGAGTTTCCACAGCCCTCTCAGGCACAGAATTCCAAAGATTCACAACCCTCCAAGTAAAGAAATTTCTCCTCATCTCTGTCTTAAGTGGCATCCCACTTATTTTGAAAGTGTGTCCCCTGGTTCTAGACTCCCCAACCAGGGGAAACATCTTAGCTGCATCTACCCTGTCTATCCCTTTCAGTATTTTATAGGTTGCGATGAGATCACCTCTCATTCTTCGAAACTCTAGAGAACACAGGCCCAGTTTCCCCAATCTCTCTTCATAGGACAGCCCGCCATCCCGGGAACGAGTCTGGTGAACCTTAGTTGCACTCCCTCTATGGCAAATAATATCCTTCCTAAGGTAAGGGGACCAAAACTGCACACAGTACTCCAAGTGCAGTCTAACCAAGGTTCTATATAACTGAAGCAAGACTTTGCTACTCCTGTACTCAAATCCTCTTGTGATAAAGGCTAACATACCATTAGCTTCTTAATTGCTTGCTACACCTGCACGTTAGCTTTCAGTGACTAATTGACGAGGACACCCTGGTCCCTTTGTACATATACGTTTTCTAAACTCTTACCATTTAAGAAATACTGTGCACATCTATTCCTCCTACCAAAATGGATAACCTCACATTTTTCCACATTATATTCCATCTGCCACATTCTTGCCCATCACCAAGTCTGTCCAAATCCCCTTGAAGCCGCTTTGTATCTTCCTCACAACACACATTCCCATCTAGTTTTGTGTTACCCACGGACTTGGAAATATTACATTTGGCCCCCACATCCAAATCATTGATATATATTGTGAACAGCTGGGGCCCAAGTACCCCACCAGTCACAGCCTGCCAATGCGAGAATGACCCATTTATTCATACTCTCTGTTTTCTGCCTGTTAGCCAATCCTTAATCCATGCCAGTATATTACCTCCTATCCCATGTGCTTTAATTTTGCTAACCGACCTCCTGTGGGTGATTTTATCAAAAGCCATCTGAAAATCCAAGTATACTACGTCCACTAACTTCCCTTTATCAATTCTGTTCGTAACATCCTCAAAACACTCAAAAAGGTTTGTCAAACATGATTTCCCATTCATAAATCCATGTTGACTATGCTCAATCATATCATTATTATCCAAGTGCCCATTTATCACATTCTTTAGAATAGATTCTAACATCTTCCCTACTACTGATGCAAGGCTAACAGGTTTGTAGTTCCCTATTTTCTCTCTCCCTCCCTTCTTAAATAGTGGGGTGACATTTGCTACCTTCCAAACTGCAAGAACAGTTCCAGAATCTATAGGATTTTGAAAGATGATCACCACTATCTCCATAGCTACCTCTTTCAACACTCTTGGATGTAGAATATCAGGTCCTGGGGACTTATCAACCTTCAGCCCCATTAATTTCTCCAATACAACCTTCTAACTAATGCTAATTTCCTTCAATTCCTCAGAGTACACAAAGTAATCATTTAGCTTCTCTGCCATTTCTCTATTCCCCATTATAAATTCTCCTGACTCTGTCTGTAATAGACCCACATTTGTCTTAGCCAAACGTTTCCTTTTTACGCACCAATAGAAGCTTTTACAGACCGTTATGTTTTTTGCTAGTTTACATTCATATTCTAATCTCCCTTTATCAGTTTCCTCGTCCTCCTTTGCTGTAGTCTAAAATCCTCCCAATCCTCAGGTTTACTACTATTTTTGGCAATTTTATAGGCCTTTTATTTTAATCTTATACAAACCGTAACTTCCTTTGTTAGCCACGGTTGACTGCCTTTACTTTTGGGACCTTTGTGCCTTGAAGGAATGTATAGTTGCTGTAAACTATGTAATAATTCTTTGAAGACGATCCATTGTCTGTGCATTGTCATACCTTTTAATATATTTTCCCAATTCACCTCAGCCAATGTGCCCCTCATACCTTCATAATTTCCTTTGCTCAAATTTAACACCCTGACTTCAGATTGAACTACCTCACTTTCAAACATAATGTAAAATTCTAATACATCATGGTCACTCATACCTCAATGTTCTTTTACAAAATTATTAGTGCTCATTAGGTTTACCCAGATTGAAATCACCCATAAGTACTGTATTACCCATGCTTCTCTAATCTCCTGATTAATACTATGCCCCACACTACCACTACTGCTTGGTGGACTATAAACAGCTCCTACGATGTTTGCTGCCACTTGCTGTTTCTTAGCTCCACCCAAACAGATTCTACATTTTGTTCTTCCGATCTGAGATCCTCTCTTACTAATATACTGATCCCATCCCTTATTATTAGCGCACCACCTCCTTTTCTTTTTTTCCTGTCCTTCCTAAATGTCGCATATCCTTGAATATTCAGTTTCCAGTCTTGGTTTCCATAATGGCAATTAGATTATACCCATTTACCTCCATTTGTGCCTTTAAATCATCTACCTTGTTGCGAATGTGGTGTGCATTCAGGTAGCGTGCCCTTGTCTTCTTGACATTATTCTGCATTCTGAACCTAGTTGATGCTTGCCTTTGTTTCGCCTGCCTCCCAATGTCGCTTGCTACTTTTCTACCTCCTGTTACCAGCTTTACTATCTTCTAATTTGAGCTACCCCTCAGGTTCCCATCCCCCTGACAAGCTAGTTTAAACCTTCCCCAACAGCAGTAGCAAATCTCCCTGTGAGGATACTAGTTTCGGTCCTGTTAAGGTGTAGCCCATCCATCTTGTACAGGTCCCACCTACCCCAGAACCGGTCCCAATGCCCAATTTGATGCCCTCCCTCCTATACCAATTCTCCAGCTACATTTTTGATCGATCAATCCTCCTATTCCTATGCTCACTAGCACGTGGCACTGGGAGTAATCCTGAGATTACTGCTCTTGAGGTCCTGCTTTTTAATTTCCCTTCTAACTTCCTAAAATCTTCTTTCAGGACCTCATCCCTCTTCCTACCTATGTCATTGGTACCAATGTGGACCACAACCTCTGGCTGTTCACCCTCCCCCAGAAGGATGTCCTGCAGCTGCTCAGTTACATCCTTGACCCTGGCACCAGGGAGGCGACATACCATCCTGGAGTCACGTTTACTGCCGCAGAAACACCTGTCTGATCCCCTGACTATCGAATGCCCTATCACTATTGCTCTTCCACTCTTCTTCCTCCCATCCCGTGCAGCTGAGTCAGCTCGTGGTGCCACGGACCTTGCTCTGGCTGCACTCCCCTGAGGAACCATTGCCCTCACCAGTATCCAAAATGGAGAACCGATTAGCAAGCAAGATCAATTCAAGGGACTCCTGCACTGCCTGCCTGGTTCTCCTAGACTGCCTGGTAGTCACCCATTCCCTCGCTGCCTGCATGCTCCTAACCTGCAGTGTGACCACCTCCCTAAACGTGCTATCCGCGTAGTCATCTGCCTCGCGATGCACAACAGTGACTCACTCCAGCTGCCGTTCGAGTTCTGAAACCCGGAGCTCAAGCTTCTGCAGCCAGTGACACTTCCTGCAGATGTGTTCATCTAGGACACGTGGTGTGTCCATGACTTCCCACATACCGCAGGATGTACATTCTACTTGGCTGAGCTGACCTGCCATATCATAACTTTGAAAACTATTTATTACAATTAGAAGTAGAATAACACCAGTTGCTCACCAATCAGCTTCTTCCCCTGTACTAGAGAGGCAGCTACTGGAGGCTGAAAAAAGGTAGAAAAAGAAAGGAGCCCCTCCCTCACTGAACTCCCTCATGCACCAAACTCCCACTTTACATTCTGTGCACGCAAAGTAGCTCTCGATGCAGACAAATTTATTTTCTCTCTTAATTTATACTTCTCAAAACAAAAGGACTAAAAGGTTATGGGAATGGGATTAAATTAGGTGATTTATGATGAAAAGACATCGACACAGACTTGGTAAGCCGAATGACTGATTGTAACATTAGTTAGTTAGAACTCTGCCAGGAGTACTCGGCTCCAAAACCATTAGAGTCTTGTTCCAATCATGGACAAAAGAGCTGAATTCAGAGGTGAGGTGTGAGTGACTGCCCTTGACATCAAGAAAGCATTTGACCAAGTGTGTCATGAAGGGGCGGCACAGTGGCGCAGTGGTTAGCACCGCAGCCTCACAGCTCCAGGGACCCGGGTTCGATTCTGGGTACTGCCTGTGTGGAGTTTGCAAGTTCTCCCTGTGTCTGCGTGGGTTTCCTCCGGGTGCTCCGGTTTCCTCCCACATGCCAAAGACTTGCAGGTTGATAGGTTAATTGGCCATTATAAATTGCCCCTAGTATAGGTAGGTGGTAGGCAAATATATAGGGACAGGTGGGGATGTGGTAGGAATATGGGATTAGTGTAGGATTAGTATAAATGGGTGGTTGATGGTCGGCACAGACTCGGTGGGCCGAAGGACCTGTTTCAGTGCTGTATCTCTAAACTAAAAAAGCCCTCCCAAAACTTCAATGGGAACCAGGGGGAAATCTCTCCGCTAGCACAAAAGGAAGATGGTTGTGGTTGTTGAAGGCCAATCATCTCATTCCCAGGACATTGCTGCTGGAATTCCTCAAGGTAGCGTTCTAGGCCTAAACATCTTCAACTGCTTCATCAATGACCTACCCTCCAACATAAGTTCTGAAGTAGGGATGATAGCTGATGATTGGACAGTGTTCAGTACCATTTGCAACTCCCCAAGATACTGAAGCATCTGTGCCCGCATGCAGCAAGATTTGGACAATATTCAGGGTAGGGCTGACAAGTGGCAAGTAACATTTGCGCCACACAAGTGTCAGACAATGACCATTTCCAAGAAGGGAGAATCTAACTATCTGCCCTTGACATCCAATAGCATTACCAACGCTGAATCCTCCACTATCAACATCCTGGGAGTTACCAATGACCAGAAACTTAACTGGACCAGCGACAAGGGCAGGTTAGAGGCTGAGGATTCTGCAGCGAGTAACTGACCTGCTGACTCTCTAAAGCCCGTCTACCATCGACAAGGCACAAGTCAGATGTATGATGGAATACTCTCCATTTGCCTGGATGAGAGCAGCTCCGTCACTCAAGAAACTCAACACCATCCAGGACGAAAGATGCCCGCTTGATCCGTACCTTATCCACTTTAAACATTAATTTCCTCCACCACCGACATACAATGGCAGCAATATGTACCATCTACAAAATGCACTGCAGCAACTCGCCAAGGCTCCTTCAAAAGCACCTTCCAAATTTGCGACCTCTACCACCTAGAAGGACAAGGGAAGAGTCACACACCATCCTGACTTGGAACGACATCGCCGTTCCTTCACTGTTGCTCTATCAATATCCTGGAACTCCCTCCCTAATAGCACTATAGGTGTACCGACATCACATGGACTGCAGCGGTTCAAGATGGCAGCTCACCATCACCACCTTCTCAAGGGCAATTAGGAATGGGTAATAAATGCTAGCCTTGCCAGTGACACTCACATCCCATGTAAGAATAAAATAGAAAATCACTGAGTAAATGCATTAAGTTTCACCCTGGAACTTGGACATTAGCATGTACTGAAATGAGCTTGAATGTTTTCAACCCATTTCTCAAATTCTGGTTTACAAGTACTGTGGTCAAAATTGAAACAGAACTTAAATATCTTAGCTTTCAACAGGTTTACTAAAAATACTCTATTCAAATAGTTAATCCAATTTCTGTAGATTCAACAACGCAATGCATTTTTATTTGAACAATGAAAATCTTTGAGGATTCTGTAAAATCCAGGAGAATGTGCTGCTGATAAACGTGATCAGATTATTGAATGAAGACAATATTGCTCTATCTAGCTGTGGGTCAGGAAACAAATTGACACAAATCACATTTGACAGTGTAGCAAACATCTTGTCTCCTGTGATCTCATTTACAAGTAATTGTCTTAGAAATGCTTCAGAAAGGAAAAAACATACATGGCTCACAGAAACACACAGAACCTATAGAATTCTCCAATGCACATGAACTATGTTTTTTTTTAAACTTTCACTGATAAATTAAATTTCTTTTGAATAATGAATCAGTAAAGAACATTTGAGTTTCTGCGAGGAAAAAATTCTCGATACTTTCATACAAATTATGAAGAGCAGACCCGGATCATTTTTAGGTTCTGTTCTAAGTTTTTATACTGCAGCAAATGTCAGTCCTTCATTCCTAATTATATATGGAGAAAGGACAGCAAGTGCACTGTCAGTTACCATATCAGTAGCCCCTAAAGATTGAGCTCAAAGATAGACTCGGGCCACACAGTAAGGCATTCTTTATTTAAAAGCAAGTTTGTGACTGCAGCCCGCCCCCCCACCCCAACTTAATCTTCAACAACTCTTATTCTACCATCACAGTGACAGGTCAGTGAAAGAAGCTATAACAATGAACAAGATTCCTCAATTTTATTCTAAATTAAAGCAGGTATCTAGGAGTTAAGCGATAGTCTGATTGCTGAGTCCCATAAAAGTAGTATCCATGAACTATATAAATAATTGCGGGATGTCATTTAGTTTAGCTTTTAAAACAAAATATCCCTTGCTTGTTTTCTGGAGTTTTACTGATGTTCAAGATAGAGGTACACATTTTCTCTTAAATTTACCCAAGTTTCTAGGTTTTAATTCCACCTCACCCTGACATCCATCTGAATAGCAGCTATTAAAATTCTATTATTGAGTATTACAAAGGAATGAGAATGAACCATGTAAATAAAAGGTAAACTGATTTTAACAGTATTGCATGGAATAGTTGACCAGCTGAATGCCTTTTTACTTCCTGCTCCTTCCCTCCCATTGTTTTGCTCAATGCATCATAGTAAGTCATTTACAGCATAGAAGGCTGCCATTCAGCTCACTGAGTCCATGCCAGCTCTCCACATAGCACTCCAGTCAGTCCCACTCCCCCACTCAATCCCCGTAGCCCTGCACGTCTATTTCCTTCAAGTACATAATTTTCATCATCTAATTTAGGATGGTCTGGCTTTAAGATATTGCTTGTTTCAGTGATTGGCAACATAAGCAAACTGATCTCTAAATGCAATATGACTCACAATTGGCCAATTTGGCTTAATTTATGAAAGAACAAAATTTGGCACAAGTCTGACTCGCCCGACCCTCAGCAAAACAATAAAAGGCATTTATTTTAAACTCTTCGGTTCACCCAGTTTACTAACTGTTGGGCAAGATTAGTACAGATGAGGATGGCAATCTTAGAGAATAAAAGAATGGCAGATATGCTCAAATAGCATTTTGCCTCTCTTTAGAGAGATGTGAAGGAAGTAGTAAAGGAGCAACACAATAGGATGGGAAAAAATAGGTAACAATATTAAAAATGAAACTTCACTAAAATAATTAATGAGAATTAAAATGGACAAGTCACCAAGCCGGATGGTCTATATTCCAGAATACACAGGTAGTAACGAACAGCACAGGTACCAATTAAATACATTTCAAAATTCTCTGGGAATAGGAATTGCAGGATAGGATGGGGGCGGTGGGGGGACGGGGGAAGTGAATGTTATACATTCCTGTTCAAAAAAAAGGAGATAAACCAAGTAACACAAAGCAGTTAGTCTCACATCAGTAGTAAGCAATCTGAAGTTCATAAGAACTTACATTTATATAGCATCTTTAACATAGTAAAATGTCCCAAGGTACTTCAGAGGAGCATTATCAAACAAAATTTGACAGTCATATAAGGAGATACCAGAACAGATGACCAAAAGCATGGTCAAAGAGGAAGGTTTCAAGGAGCATCTTATAGGAAGAAAGAGAAGTCAAGAGGCAGAGAGGTTTAGGGAGGGAATGCCAGAGCTTAGAGTCCAGGCAGCTGAAGGCACAGCCACCAATAGTGCAGGTATTAAAATTGTGGATACTCAAGGGGCCAGAATTGGAGAAGCAGAGAGATCACAGAGGGTTACAGGGCTGGAAGAGGTTACAGAGATAGGTTGGGGCAAGGCCATGGAGGGATTTGAAAATGAGGGTAATAATTTTTAAATCAATGTTTTTCCGGACTGAAGCCATTGTAGGTCAGTGAGCATAGGGATGATGGGTGAACAGGATTTGATGCGTATTAAGATACAACCAGCAGAATTTTAGATGAGCTCAAGTATATGGAAGGTTGTAGCTGAAGATAGATCATCACATTTCAGATGTGCATCCTTCACCAGGCTTAGATAAGTTAGACAAGGAAAAATTGTTCCCATTAACAAATGGTACAAGGACTAAGGCGCACATTGAAGGTTTTGGGCAAAAGATACAGAGGAAGTATTTTTTTTTTAATACAGCAGGTGGTAACCTGGAACGCGCTGCCCACAAGGCTGGTGGAGCCAGAGACTATAAATGACTTCAAAAGAAAGTTGGATGGCCACCTGAGAGAAATAGACTTGCAGGACTTTGGGGATCAAGCCAGAGAGTAAGACTGACTGCATAGCTCTGTGGAGAGCAGGCTTGGACTCGATGAGTGAAATGGCCTCCTTCTGAGTCGTAAAAACTCTGACCAGAACTGAAGACTGACATTTTTGTACGGCTGGATAAAAAAAAAGGGGGAAAAAAGGAAGGGAAGAGGATAAAAACAAATGCACCAATCGCTAAGAGGATGCAAGTTAAATAACCTGCAAACTGCTTAATAGAAAGTACTTTTAATTTCATTTCTGCTGCACTTGAAGCTAGTTTTATTTTTTCACTCTATCTCATCATATTTTTGTTTGTTTAGGCCGCTCCTGTTCTTTTTTAAACCCCCACAATTTGCACATTCTTTTGTCCTTTTTAAATCTGTTTTTTTTTCATCGATGACCTTTTATATGGTGTCTATTAAGCAGTTTGTAGTCATTAAATCCACTTCCTCTCGGTGATTGTTCGTTCGCTCCCCCCACCGTCTAGAAGTTTTACTAAAATGTCGCTCTATCTTCTTCCAGCTGAGTTCTGATGAACAGTACATATCCAAAACTTGTGTTTCAACCCATCAAATCTAAATTGGTGTTTTTCTCCGCAACCATTTGGTCCAATCGATTTTCCTGCTCATTTCCCAATATTAGTCATTTTTCAAGCAACTATTTAATTCCCTTTTAAATTAATGTATGGACTCTGCTTGAGCAAAAGTTTGCAACAAAGAATTGCACCTTGTATGCAAAAAAAACTCTTATCCTATCAATTATAGAAAGAAAATTATTTTGAGATTTTTTTAATAACCTGAGGACCTCCCAAAACGCTTTGCAGTCAATTAACTATTTTTGAAGTGTAGTCATTAATGTAAGGTCAGGAAATCTGACAGCTAATCTGAGCATAGGAAGGTCTCACAAACAGCAAATCAAATTAGTGAACAAATAATCTGTATTAATGATAAGGGTAGGCGGTGGCGTAGTGGTATTATCACTGGACTAGTAACCCAGAGACCCAGGGCATTTCTCTGGGGACATGGGTTCAAATCCCACCACAGCAGAAGGTGGAATTTGGATTTAATTAATAAATCTGGAATTAAAAGCTAGTCTAATGATGGCCATGAACCATTGTCAATTGTTGTAAAAACCCATCTGGTTCACTAATGTCCTTTAGGGAAGGAAATCTGCTGTCCTTACCTAGTCTGGCCGACATGTGACTCCAGACCCACAGCAATGGCCTAGAAAGCCACTCAGTTGTACCTAACCGCTCGGAAGTCAATAAAAAGGAAGGAAACCGGACGGACCACCCGGCATCGACCTAGGCGCCAGAAACGACAACAAACCCAGCCCTGTCGACCCTGCAAAGTCCTCCTTACTAACATCTGGGGGCTTGTGCCAAAGTTGGGAGAGTTGTCCCACAGACTAGTCAAGCAACAGCCTGACATAGTCATGCTCACGGAATCATACCTTACAGACAATGTCCCAGACACTGCAATCACCATCCCCGGGTATGTCCTGTCCCACCGGCAGGACAGACACATCAGAGGTGGTGGCACAGTGGTATACAGTCGGGAGGGGGTTGCTCTGGGAGTCCTCAACATTGATTCCGGACCCCATGAAGTCTCATGACATCAGGTCAAACATGGGCAAGGTAACCTCCTACTGATTACCACCTACCGCCCACCCTCAGCTGATGAGTCAGTACTCCACCATGTTGAACACCACTTGGAGGAAACACTGAGGGTGGCAAGGGCACAAAATGTACTCTGGGTGCGGAACTTCAATGTCCATCACCAAGAGTGCTCGGTAGCACCACTACTGACCGTGCTGGCCGGGTTCTAAAGGACATAGCTGCTAGACTGGGTCTGCGGCAGGTGGTGGGGGAACCAACATGAGGGAAAAACATAGTTGACCTCGTCCTCACCAATCTGCCTGCTGCAGATGCTTCTGTCCATGACAGTACTGGAAGGAGTGACGACCGCACAGTCCTTGTGGAGACGAAGTCCTGCCTTCACATTGAGGATACTCTCCATCGTGTTGTGTGGCACTATCACCGTGCTAAATGGGATAGATTTCAAACAGATCTAGCAATGCAAAACTGGGCATCCATGAGGCGCTGTAGGCCATCAGCAGTAGCAGAATTGTACTCGACCACAATCTGTAACCTCATGGCCCGGCATATCCTCTCTACCATTACCATCAAGCCAGGAGACCAAACCTGGTTCAATGAAGAGTGCAGAAGGGCATGCCAGGAGCAGCACCAGGCATACCTCAAAATGAGGTGTCAACCTGGTGAAGCTACAACACAGGACTATCTGTGTGCCAAACTGCATAAGCAGCATGCGATAGACAGAGCTAAGCGATCCCATAACCAACGGATCAGATCTAAGCTCTGCAGTCCTGCCACATCCAGCCGTGAATGGTGGTGGACAATTAAACAACTAACTGGAGGAGGTGGCTCCACAAATATCCCCATCCTAAATGATGGGGGAGCCCAGCACATCAGTGCGAAAGATAAGGCTGAAGCATTTGGAACAATCTTCAGCCAGAAGTGCCGAGTTGATGATCCATCTCGGCCTCCTCCTGAAGTCCCCAGCATCATAGATGCCAGACTTCAGCCAATTCGATTCACTCCGCATGATATCAAGAAACGACTGAAGGCACTGGATACTGCAAAAGCTATGGGCCCTGACAATATTCCGGCACTAGAACTGAAGACCTGTGCTCCAGAACTTGCCGCACCCCTAGCCAAGCGGTTCCAGTACAGCTACAACACTGGCATCTACCCTGCAATGTGGAAAATTGCCCAGGTATGTCCTCTACACAAAAAGCAGGACAAGACCAACCCAGCCAATTACCGCCCCATCAGCCTACTCTCAATCATCAGTAAAGTGATGGAAGGTGTCATCAACAGTGCCATCAAGCGACACTTGCTTCGCAATAACCTGCTTAGTGACGCTCAGTTTGGGTTCTGCCAGGGCCACTCAGCTCCTGACCTCATTACAGCCTTGGCTCAAACATGGACAAAAGAGCTGAACTCAAGAGGTGAGGTGAGAGTGACTGCCCTTGACATCAAGGCAGCATTTGACCGAGTATGGCATCAAGGAGCCCTAACAAAACTGAGGTCAATGGGAATCAGGGGGAAAACCCTTCACTGGCTAGAGTCATACCTAGCGCAAAGGAAGATGGTTGTGGTTGTTGGAGGTCAATCATCTGAGCTTCAGGACATCACTGCAGGAGCTCCTCAGGATAGTGCCCTGGGCCCAACCATATTCAGCTGTTTCATCAATGACCTTCCTTCAATCATAAGGTCAGAAGTGGAGATGTTCGCTGACGATTGCACAATGTTCAGCACCATTTGTGACTCCTCAGATACTGAAACAGTCCATGTAGAAATGCAGCAAGACCTGGACAATATCCAGGCTTGGGCTGATAAGTGGCAAGTAACATTCGCGCCACACAAGTGCCAGGCAATGACCATCTCCAACAAGAAAGAATCTAACCTTCTCCCCTTGACATTCAACAGCATTACCATCGCTGAATCCCCCCACTATCAACATCTTAGGGGCTACCATTGACCAGAAACTGAACTGGAGTAGCCATATAAATACCGTGGCTACAAGAGCAGGTCAGAGGCTAGGAATCCTGCGACGAGTAACTCACCTCCTGTCTCCCCAAAGCCTGTCCACCATCTACAAGGCACAAGTCAGGAGTGTGATGGAATACTCTCCACTTGCCTGGATGGGTGCAGCCCCAACAACACACAAGAAGCTCGACACCATCCAGGACAAAGCAGCCCGCTTGATTGGCACCCCATCTACAAACATTCACTCCCTCCACCACCGACGCACAGTGGCAGCAGTGTGTACCATCTACAAGATGCACTGCAGCAATGCACCAAGGCTCCTTAGACAGCACCTTCCAAACCCGCGACCTCTACCAACTAGAAGGACAAGGGCAGCAAATACATAGGAACACCACCACCTGCAAGTTCCCCTCCAAGCCACACACCATCCTGACTTGGAACTATATCGCCGTTCCTTCACTGTCGCGGGGTCAAAATTGTGGAACTCCCTTCCTAACAGCACTGTGGGTATACCTACCCCAATGGACTGCATCAGTTCAAGAAGGCAGCTCACCACCACCTTCTCAAGGGCAATTAGGGATGGGCAATAAATGCTGGCCTGGCCAGCGTCACCCACATCCCATGGATGAAAAAAAAAGATTGAAGGATAGAGGTTAGCTCAGACACTAGAAAACTCCCTTGCTCTTCTTCAAAAAGTGCCACAAGATGTTTTTACATCACCTGAGAGAGCAGACATGGTTTCGGTTTAATATCACATCAAAGGACAGCACCTTCAATCGTGCAGCACCATGATCTATATATCTAGTGACACCTCCTCCACTCAATCTGGCTGACCTCAGATACTCATTTAAAAGGTAGATCTTATACAGGCTTAAACTTCAGCAAACATATAACCAAAACAAATCTCAAACAATATTGGGTTGCAGGCTGTGAAACTAATTTAGCGCACAAGTATTTTCTTAAAATTGTGTTCTTTGCATATAATGCATACTTTTCTAAACTTCCCAATAGCAAGAACAAACAAAGAGCTAACAGACAAAAAAAAAGCTCCAAGCAAATTTGCTTTCTGGGCTGAAAGAAAGAATATGCTTGAATATAGGGAAATGTGAGCAGAAAACTCAAAAGGAATTTTAATTACCTCTTTTGTGCATTTCCTCTGCTGCTCCTTTCCAAGGTTAGTATGAAGTAAAGGAGGCTGTAGCAACACCCAACAAGGAAATTTAACAAACACTCATTGGGAATAAAGGCTGGATCTATGAGCTGGCCAACAGCTTTTAAGATTGACCCTGCTGTGCTGTCTGGCAAGAGATGGACACCCACCTGAAGAGCGACAAAAACATGGTTTACATTATAAAACAGATGATTACTCTACAAAAAACAATTCTTACTCAAAAACCAAACATTTATAGTATCATAGAGTCACTTACAGCACAGAATGCAGCCATTCGGCTCATTGTGCCCATGCCGGCTCTCCATAGAGCTATCCAGTCAGTCCCTCACCACGGCCTTGCAATCTATTTCCCTCATGCAAACATCCAACTTCCTCTTGAAATCACTGATTGTCTCAGCTTCCACCACCCTTGTGGGCAGCGGTTCCAGGTCATTATTACCCACTGCGTAAAAAAAGTGCTCTCATATTCCCCCTGTATCTCCCGTCCAAAACTTTCAATCTGTGTCCCCTAGTCCTTGCACCATTAGTTAATTGGGAACAGTTTTTCCTTGTCAAACTTATCTAAGCCTGCCATAACCTTGTACACTTCTATTAAATCTCCCCTCAATCTCCTTTGTTCCAACTAGAACAAACTCTGCTTTTCCAACCTAACCTTGTAACTAAAATCCTCTATCTCTGGCACCATTCTGGTAAATCTCCTCTGCACCCTCTAAAGGACCCTCACATCCTTCCTGAAGTGTGGTGACCAGCACTGGATGCAATACACCAGCTGGGGCTTAACCAGAGCTTTATAGACGTTCAGCATAACTTCCCTGCTTTTGTACTCAATGCCTCTGTTTATGAAGCCCAGGTTCCCACATGCTTTACTAATCACTCTCTCAATATGTCCTGTCACCGTCAAAGATCGAACGACATGCACTCCCAGGTCCCTCTGTTCCTGCACACTCTTTAGAACTGTGCCATGAAGTATATATTGCCTCTCCCTATTCCCTCTGCCAAAATGCATCGCCTCACACCTCTCTATTAAATTCCATCTGCCACCTACCCACCCATTACGCTAGCCTATCAACGTCCTGTTCCAGGTGGAGAATTTTGAGATTTTACTCTGTATTCCAAGATCTAAGTCATTTACATACATCAAAAAATACACTGACTATTGGGAACACCACTGTCTACCATCCTCCAATCTGAAAAGCAACCATTTACTACAACTCGCTGTTTTCTATCCTTAAGCCAATTTTTTATCCAATTGGCAAAGAGTCTCCTATTCCATGAACTTCAATTTTATTAACCAGACTTTTATGTGGTACCTTATCAAACACTTTCCTAAAATCCATGCAAACAATATCTACCGCATTTCTTTCATCAACTTTCTCTGCTACTTCAAAGGGTTCAATTAGATTACTCAAGTGTTACAACCGAGGCGGGAGGAGTGCACTCCCAGATGAATCAATGTCTATAACATTTTTTTTTTTAAAAGAAATAGACGTAATCTCATAACACCTCCTCCCTTGGAGAAAATGAAATGCCATTTTCAAAGTGTAAATAAAACAGAAGTTGAAAACATTTTAAAACACATTCTCACATTCATCCCCCATTCACTCTTTACCTGTAGTTAATACAATTTTGCTATGTAACATCTTTGCACTCACATAATTCAAAGTCAAATTCTTCATAAAACATCTGCAGTAACATTATCTTTGCCCGCAATGTGGACAGTCTTTAAGTGATAGGGCTGTAATAGTAAACACCATTGGAATTGCCTGGCATTCTACTTTTTAAAATTTTTCCACAAATGCTATCACCAAATTAGCCAATTGCAACTTTCCAAACAGAACCCCCAGTTTTTCCAAGTGCTCCTTCCAAATGTCACTACAGACCAGCACATCACGAAGGTAAACTACACAGTTAGGAACACTGGCTACCATTGAGTTCACCAGTAGATGTAGTGTACCTGGATTTCCAAAAGGCATTTGATAAGGTGCCACATAAAAGATCAATAGGCAAGATAAGGGTTCATGGTGTTGGGGGTAATATATTAGCTTGGATAGAGGATTGGTTAACGGACAAGAAGCAGAGAGTGGACATAAATGGGGCATTTTCAAGTTGGCAAGCAGTGAATAGTGGGATGCTGCAAGGATCAGTGATGGGGCCTCAGTTATTTACAATCTATATTAATGACTTGGATGAAGAGACAGAGTAATGTATCTAGGTTTGCTGATACAAAGCTCAGTGGAAAGGTAAGTTGCGGGGAGGACATAGAGAGGCTGCAAAGAGATATAGACAGGTTAAGTGAGTGGGCAACATGATAGCAAATGGAGTATAATGTAGGGATGTTCACTTTGGTCATAAAAATAGAAAAGCAGAATTTTTTTTTAAAAGGTGTGAAGCTGGTAGGTTGATGTTCAGAGAGACTTGGGGTACTCGTTCAAGGAACACACAAAGTTAACATGCAGGTGCAGCAGGCTATTAGGAAGGCAAATAGCACGTTAGCCTTTATTGCCAGGGGATTGAAGTACAGGAAGAAGTATTACTAAAACAGTACAGGTGAGACCGTACCTGGAATACTGTGTGTAGTTTTGGTCTCCACATTTAAGAAAGGATGTACTTGTACTGGAGGCGGTGCAGCGCAGATTTACTAACTTGGCCCCTGGCATGAGGGATGTTGTCCTAATACGAAAGGCTGAGTAAATTGGGCCTATATTCTCTGGAGTTTAGAAGAATGAGAGGCAATCTAATTGAGACATACAAGATTCTGAAAGTGCCTGATAGGGTAGAAGCTGAGAGATTGTTTCTGCTGGTTGGGGAATCAAGGGCACAGTCTCAGGATAAGGGGCCGATCATTCAAGACAGAGATGAGGAGTAATTACTACACTCAAAGGGTCGTGAATCTTTGGAATTCTCTACCCCAGAGGGTTATGGATGCTCCATCGTTGAATACATTTAGTGCTGGGATAGATAAATTTTTGGTCCGGCAGGGTATCAAGGGATATGGGGAGCGGGCAGGAGAGTGGAATTGTAGCCTAAGATCAGCCATGATCGTACTGAATGGCGGAGCAGGCTCGATGAGCCATATGGCCTATTTCTGCTCCTAATTCTTATGCTGTGTTCTTGTGTCTCTGAGAAGTTTCTGGAGCACCCCCTAGCACGTATGGTATTACTTGCCACTGGAAACTGTCTGTATGACAAAAGCTGATTTTTGTTTAGCTCGGGTTGTTAAACGAACTTGCTGATATCCTTTTAACAAATCTATCTTTGTAAGAAACATGGCACAGCCTATTCTGTTAATACAGTCTTCCAAGCGAGGGATTGGGTAGGAGTCTGCCTTTGTTACTGCATTAACTTTTCTATAGTCTATGCAAAGTCTAGTTGAACTTTCAGGTTTAGGCATTCATACTATTGGTGAGCTTTGACTTAGTTCAATTAGGTGGTTTTTCAGCAGGTATTGGATTTCTGCTTTTACTTGGGCCTGTTTCTCTGGACTTAAGCAGCAAGGATGCTGTTCTATAAGAACAGTTTCCCCTACATCGACATATGTGGCTAAGGTTGTACATCCTGGCTTATCCCTACAGACTCTTTTAAATGCTGTGAGTAGCCTTGTTAGGTCTTCCCGTCATTCTGCATCTAAATGTGCAAGCATAGTGTCCAATCTTCCCAGCAATTCAGTATTCGCTAACTGGATTGTAGGAGGTTCAATTTGAGAATTGTCTAGGTCTCCTTCTGCCTCATCCTCACTATCCATTTCATTCTTCACTGTCCCTACTACCTGACATACCTGTGCTTGCTTATCCTCCTCTCAGCCATAATACTGTTTGACATATTAATATGACACTGTTTTCCAGCAATCTGGGGTGTCAATCAAATAATTTACCTTACCAATTGTCTTGACGACGTTATACGGACCACTGAACTGTGCTTTTAACTGTTCACCCTGTAAAGGTAGTAATACTAGCACTTCATCCCCGGTTGAAATGTTCGGGTCTTAGCATGCTTGTCTGCGCGTTTTCTCATAGCTGTTTGGGATGCTTTAAGGTGTTCCTGAACCACATTGCAAGCTCTCGTGAGCCGTTTCTGGAACAGGATACATAATCTAGTACAGAAGATTCATCCCTCTGTTCTAAAAACCTTTCTTTAATCAGTTTTAGAGGACCTCTTATCTCATGTCCATAAACTAAATCAAAAAGAATAAAACCTGTAGGCTCATTAGTGAATCTCTAGGGGCAAATAAAGGTCTAGCTCTTTATGCCAATCATGGAGATATTCATGATAGTAAGCCTTGATCATTGTTTTGAGGGTCTGATGGTACCTTTCTAAAGCCCCTTGTGCCTGTAGATGGTATGCTGAAGACCTTAACTGTGTTGCACCTAAATTACCCATAACTTCTTGAAATATTTTAGACATAAAATTTAAACCTTGGTCTAACTGAATTTCAATTGGTAATCCATATCCAGTGAAGAACGGGGTTATCTTCTCTCCCACCACCTTAGCAGAAATTGTTCTCAAGGGAATAGCCTCTGGGAACAGAGTAGCCATATCCATGATAGTGAATATTTATTGATGTTCCGCTTTTGTTTTCAACAAAAGGTCCTACACAGTCTACCAACACCTTATTAAATGGTATGGGAATTAGAGGTATCGGTTTTATGGCAGGTTGCAGTTTTCCCACAATCTGGCATGTATGGCATGTTTTACAAAATTGCACCACATCCTGTGAAAGATCGGGCCAGTAATAATGTTGACTTACGTGTCAATTGGTCTTCCCGATCCCCACATGTCCCACTATAGGAATTTCATGCGCTAATACCCTCCCACCTTCTATTCTTCTCGGGTTTGTGGGGGTGATGGACAAAGGGTTTGGGCTTATACACAAGCTCAATCATCAGCGATTTCCGCTGCCTGTCTATATGAGCTCTTGCCAATGAAGGGAATGAATTTTTAAATTCTTCCAGGAGAATTAGTTCCCCAAGGCTCTCATATGTGGCTGCCATCTTTAGTGCCCATACCCAACAATCAAAATTAATTTGCTTTACCCTTTCAAATTCTATATACGTCAGCCTAGCCAATCTCTAGAGGTTCCCAAATTTCTGTTGGTAAGCTTCAGAGACTAACTCATATGCAGCGAAAATAGCCTTTTTTGCCATCTCATGATTTTCAGAAACCTTCTGAGAAAGCATGGCATTAAATTCATGAACTCTGCCCATCAACCTGCTTTGCATAAGCAGTGCCGAGCTTTCCTTTGTCCATTTCATTTGTTTGGCTATCTTCTCAAAAGAAATGAAAAATGCCTCTACGTCCCTTTCCTCAAACTTAGGGAGAGCTTGAATAAATTTAAACAGCTTTCCGCTAGGTCCTGGGCTGGATTCAGATTCTTCCTAACCAGAACCTTCACTGGTGTCAAGACCACTCTTTTGTCTTAGTTCCATCTTTTAAAATTTGAATTCCTTTCCCTCTCTTGCTCTTTCCCTTTCCTTTTCCTCAAACTCAAGTTTTTTCATTGTCACTTGTTTTTCAAACTCATTTTTTTTCAATTCTTTTTCCTCCTTTTTCTGTTCAAGTTTAAGTTTTTCCATTTGTAACTGAATTTTAGCCAACTGAATCTCACTACCCTCTGGTTTACTTTCTTCTTCCAATTTCAAATGTTGGGCTATTACTTCCCAATTATCTCTGCTTTCTTAGCTCCTGATTTTAATTCTAACCCATTGTGCTACCAAATCCTTTAGTTTAACCTTGGTTTAGTTCTGCAAGTCACTCAGAGATACATCCTCCTTCCCCAGAAAAGTTTCAGCAACTGCTAGACATTCTGGTGTTGTCAACTTTACGATATTACACAAGAAACCTGGTTCTGTTATTTTCCATTTCAATTTTTATTACCTCATTTACAATTAAACGTTGCCGACATTGGGTTTAATATGTTACGACCGAGGCAGGAGGAGTGCACTGTTCACAACATATATTTAAATTTTCCCACTTACCAAAACAATCAGATACTCTATTTTTCCCCAGAATAATGCACACCAACCAGGTTTCTTTAATAAACAAAACTATCCATTTATTATAAACCAAGTTTTAACCAATAAGGAAGTTAACATACACACAAATTGAAATATTGAAGCCCCTTATTTATCCCAGCCCTCGCACACACACATACATACATAGCCAGTTAACCGGGAAAAAATAAAAGGAATTTTTGTTTAAAAAAATGTAGGCTGAGAAGAAGGTATGGAAGGAAGTGCTTCGTTTTGGTGAGGTGTCAATGGGATCTTCCTAGAACTGTTCTTTCCAGACAATGTTAATGATCAGTTTGGAAAAGCTTCCAAGAGATGCAGCTACAGAAGGCTCCAAATAAGTCTTATAGCAGGGAGGCAGCAACAAGGGTTTCAGTTGCACACATTTGACATGCAAGTTCTTTAATTGTGCAGGTTTTCTTCAAATACAGGAGGAAATTGCAATCTCTTGATGCAGGACTTCTTTTCAAGAGAAAGATGGCTGGCAATTTCCTGGCACGTCAATAAGCCAACTTCTTCTGTTTCAGGCCAAAACCAAGTGGCTTTTTAACAGTTCAAAATGAAACGAAAACTTTTCCAGAAGCAAGTCCAGTGCCATCTATAAATCTTTGCTCGTCACTCCTCTGCAATCATTTCACAAGCCAAAGCAACCCCTGCTGGGTTCTTTGAAACAGGTGCTTTCCAGTAACTGTTCACTCTCAGGTCAAACCTTCTGATAACCTTCCTTTCTTTAAAAAAAACACAAAGTTCAGATTCTTCAAGATTCCAGATGAATCAATGTCCATAACATTTTTTAAAGAAGAAATAGACATAATCTCATAACACAAGCATGATCTGCCTTTTACAAATCCATGCTGGCTATACTTAATCAACTTGAACATCTCCAAATGTCCATAGATATTTTCCCTGATTGTTTCTAAAACCTTACCAGCACTGATGTTAAACTGGCCTGTACTTGCTAGGACTGTCCTTACACCCTTTCTTGAATAAGGGTGTCACATTTGCCACTCTTCAATCCTCTGGTACCTCCCCCGTAGATTTGAAGATCTTCCCTCCACCATCTCCAACCCCACTTCCTTTATCAATCTGGGATGCAAACTATTTGGACCTGGAAAGTTATCTATCCTAATCATAGCCAGCCTTTTCAGTACCTTCCCCCCCCCCCTCTCAATTTTTATCCTATCCACTGCCTCTACTCTCTCCGCTCTGGTATTGTCAGTGTCCATTTCCTTCGTGAACACTGATACAAAGTACTCATTACGTATATTAGCCTTGCACTGCGCCTCTAAGCATATTACCCTCTTTGTCCCTAATAGGTCCCACTCCACCTCTTATTCGCTTACTATTTACATGCCGGCAGAAGATCTTTGGGTTCCCTTTTATGTTGACTGTCATTCTATTCTCAGTCTCTTTTTGCCAGTCTTATTTTCCTCTTCACCTCCCCTCTCAACTTATTGTATATGGCCTGGTTCTCACTTGAGTTTACCTGACATGCATCATATACTCTCTTTTTTTGTTTCATCATAATCACTCTTCCTGGTCATCCAAGGAGCCATGTTCCTGGTTCCACTGCCTTTTGCCCTCGTTGGAATGTTCCTAGCCTGTACCTGAAGCATCTGTTCCTTCAAGATAACCCATTGTTCCAATACAGCTCTTCCTGTCAGTCGTTGGTTCCATTCTACCCTGGCTAGATCCCTTCTCATCGCATTGAAATTAGCCCTCTTCCAATCTAGACATTCCAACTTATTTTCTTCCTTGCTTTTCTGCAATACTAATCTAAATCTTATGATAAGATGATCACTCTTACCCAAGTGCTCCTCGACAAGACATGTGGTCCACTTGGCCCACCTCATTTCCCAGTACCAGATACAGCTATGCCTCCTTTCTCGTTGGGCTGAGAATATACAGGTCAAGCAAGTTCTCCTGAACACATTTCAGAAATTCCTCACCCCTCCTTACCCTTTCCTCTAAAATGATCCTACCCGATATTCATGTAATTAATGTCCCCAATATTACCACTCGATAGTTCTTGCACATCTCTGTGATTTCCTTGCAGATTTGCTCCTCTATCACACTCTCACTATTTTGAGGCCTATAGAATACCCCTAGTAATATGATCAGACCCTTTTTAGTCCTCAAACTCTAAACAAATGGATTCTGTCCTTGCCCCTTTAAGGACATCATCCCTTTCCAACACTGCAATGTCTTCCCTGATCAGTACTGCCACCCCACCTCCCTTTTTTCCTTCTCTATCTTTTCTGAACACATTACATCCTTTTATAAAAGTGCCCAGTCCTCGCAATTTTTAAGCCATGTTTCCGTTATTGCCACTACATCATATTCCCGTACTATTTGTGCTTGTAGCTCACTAACCTTAATCACCACACTTTGTGCATTTATACACATGCATTGTAATCCTGTCTTTGCACTCCTCATAATCCTTCTCCGTTCACTACCAACTAATGCGTGACTACTCCCTTCTCTAATACTGTCTAACACTCTCACTCTGACTCCACCTAATACTTCATGATTTTCTACTCTAGTGCTATCTGTCTCTCCTAATTATCTGTGCACCTTGGTGTTCCTCTCGTATTATTTCCTGGTGTCCACACGCCTGCCAAGTTACTTTAACCCCCTCGCACCCCCCACCACACACACACAATCGCACCAGCAAATCACCCCGCAAGGAAATTTGTCCCAGCTCTAATCAGGTGCAACCCGTCCGGCATGTCAAAGTTCCATCTTCTGCAGAACTGGTCCTAGTGTCCCAGGAATCTAAAGCCCTGCCTCCTGCACCATCTTTCCAGCCATGCATTCCCTATCATCCTATTTCTATACTCAGTTACACATGGTACAGGTAGTAAACTGCAGATTTAATTTTTGAGATCCTGCTTGCTAATTTCTTACCTAGCTCCCTAAACACTTTCTGCAGGACCACATCCCTCTTCCTACCTATGTCGTTGGTACTAATGTGGACCACGACTGCTAGCTGTTTACCCTCCCCCTTCAGGGTGCTTGGCAGCCAGTGACATCCTTGACCTTGGCACCAGGGAGGCAACACAGCATCCTGGATTAACGTCTGCGGTCGCAGAAACACCTGTCTATTTCCCTAACTATTGAATCTCCCATCACTATTGCTCTTCCAGTCTTCTTTGTGCCCCCCTGTGCAGCTGAGCCAGCCCTGGTGCCATGGCCTTGGCTCTGGCTGCACTCCCCAGATGAACCATCAGTTTCCTCAGTATTCAGGACTGAATACCAGCTGGAGAGTGAGATGCACTCAGAGGTCTCCTGCACTACCTGCGTGTTCAGTCTTGACTGCCTGGCGGTCACCCATTCCCTCTCTACCTGCATACACAAGCTGCGAGGTGACCACATCTATAAACGTGCTGTCCATGAAGCTCTCAACCTCACTGATGCACCACAGTGACGCCAGCTGCTGCTCAAGTTCCGAAACCTGGAGCTCAAGCTGCTGCAACCAATGACACTTCCTATACCTATGGTTATTCAGGACACAGGAAGCAACCTGGAGTTCCCACATATTACAGGATGTGCACTCCAGAGGTTGGAGCAGCCCTGCCATTCCTCTATTAGGTAATAAACCATAGCACTATAGAAGTCTAATCAGAAACATTAGAAAAGGAAAATACCTTTACCATCTACTGTCCTCTAGCTGATATAGGTTGACTGACAGTTCTTGAGCATTTGGCATAAGTGCTGGTGCATGGTTCAGTTAACAGCAGATGCATAAAAGAGGGAACAAGAAGGCCTCGGATTTCCAGTAGAATACACTATTTTAGCATTCCATGTGGTTGGTTGGGGAAAACATGTTCGAGCAACAATTTACCATATACATACTGCTGGGGAGGGGCGAACAGGTAAGTTTGAGTGCAGGCGCGGGGGGGGGGGGGGGGGGGGGGAAGGAGGAGAGGGAAGCAGGGTAAAACTAATTTCATTGGCCAAAGGGTTGTGGGAAGGGTTCGAGATTAAAGTTTTTGAACTTTGGTGGGGGGTGGGAAGGGGGGGGGGGGGGGGAGGGGGAAAGGTCAGGTGCACGAGGTAAGTATTTTTGCGGGGGACAGAGCAAGGAATTAACTGTTTGGTCATTGTGGGGGGGGGGGGGGTGGATGGCGATGTAAGAGGGGCTTGAAACATTTATTTAATCTATTCCAATAAATTCTAAGTTATTGTTTCTTTAAAAATTCAAATTAAATGTAAGGGCTTGAAGCCCTTTAAAAATGGCATCAGCATCTGCGCAATGGAGTCGGATGCCGCTGGCGGGGACGGACCACCCACCCCCTCTACATCATCTGGGGGGGGTGGGGGTGGTCTGTCTAGCCATGTAAATGAGCCGCTGTGTTTAATATCAATGCGGCTCTGCAGAGTAAAGCCCCCGCGTGCGAGGGCCGCCTTTGTGGTGTGATCGCCATTGCTTGCTGTGTTTCTGGTAGAAGTTGATGCATTTATGACTAAAGTGCTCATGCTTACAATGTTCCTAATCTTAACGTTTCAAGTTGATGACCATTTCATCGATCTGAAACACTAACTCGGTTTCTAGCATTTTTTATTTTTATTTCAGATTTCCAGCATCTGCAGTATCT
This sequence comes from Heterodontus francisci, assembly GCF_036365525.1. NCBI lineage: Eukaryota > Metazoa > Chordata > Chondrichthyes > Heterodontiformes > Heterodontidae > Heterodontus > Heterodontus francisci. Next base: position 125,406,935 of record NC_090372.1, on the reverse strand, counting down.
TGCTTTTATTTTCCTAATGTTTGACTTCAGCCTTTCCAAATCATTGATATGCTTCAGCTTCCCCAATGGCTGATGAGAATGACCTTCAAGCAAATCACTGCTTGGCACTGTGACCCTCAACTAAAAAGTTTGTGATTATTCTTGGTGTGGTATTTTTAAATTCTATGCTTGCATAAGAATAAATTATCTAAACCTTTATCTAAAGTCACATTTGCTTCATTTCTGTCTGCAATCTTTGACAAATATTGCACAATGAATTTTTAAGCTACTTCAAGAAACTTACATCATAGTCATGCATCTCTCCCTCATGATGAAAGTCACTGGTTTAACAAAATTGTCAAAAAAGCACAAAAGAACCAGTAAAAATCCAACAAAAAAAACATGCAATAAAAATGATATGTGAATTGTTCAATTATCGCAAACCAGTGAATCTGATTATTGAGTGCAGCAACTTACTTGTATTGTTTAGGCAAAGCACAAGTTTTGTTCTTAGAAAAATAAAATGGATAGAATCATGGAATTCAATCCCCAAAACACTAGAAAAAAATACAGAAATTCTTTCTGCAGAGAACGGTTACCAAAAAAGACATAAAAAGAATACTTTGGCCAAATACTTGCTAATTCTTGAAGAAAATAAGGGAAGATATAGAAGGATGTCAGTTGCCTTTTTTGTCTGGCGTCCGGGTATATGGAGACGGGTCACTAGGATATTCACAGAAGCAATTTGTTCTGGAGGTGTTGAGAAATCATCTGGTAGGCTTTCCAGGAAACATGTGGCATCAGGGGTTTCAGCCAACACACACTTGAATTGCAGGGTTTTTCAGCTTCTCAGGAGAGATGCAGCACCAGGGATTTTAGCTCTCCCACATTGGATCTTTGCAGGGCTTCTTCCAAGAGATAAAGAGGTGAGCTGGGTGGTTTCTTTTGCCTTGGCAAGCAAAACACCAACTGTCTGCAAAACAGTTCACACCCCAACAGACTTGAAAACAATATCCAAAACCCCAGAACAGAAAGACAACCTCTTGACCTCCATAAATCTTGACATGTGGCTTCTCTGTAAGCATCTTCCCCAGGTCACCAAGGTTTCTGTTGTTTATTAAGCTTAAAGCACATGACTTCCAGCAAGGCTGTTTTTAAACAACATCTCACTGTCCTTTCAATGAACTGTCAACAACAAAGCAAAGTCCAGTTTCTATGAAATCTTCAGCCTTCCAATGAATCCATCTCCACAATTTAAATATGAGTCCTCAAAAAAATACTGAACAAAAATTTAGAAGCATCTTCATAAGTTGAATAGAGATTTGAGAAATTGGACCAGTCCCATTGGAGAAGAAAACGTTAAAAAGCAATTTAATACTTGTTTAAAAATTATGCATGGTATTGTTTGAGCCAATAGGGAAAGATTATGTCCTCTGGTGAGAGAGTCAATTAACACAGTCATAAATTTAAAGTGGCATTAAAAAGTGAGGAAAGGGTTAAGGAGAGGTTTAGACAAAAGGTTTCTGAAGTACAAAACACCTTGACACAGGAAATTGAGGCACATACCATCGTAGGACAAAAAGTCAATAAATATTTGAAGTAGGTGGAAAATAAGGGGTATGCAGTGAGAGCACAGTAGTTGGATGCAACAGTAAACAGCTGGAATACATGAGCCCGATGATCTCCTGCGTTACGAACAGTTTTAGTATAAAGATACTTTTTAAAAAATTATTTTCCACTTGGGAACAAAAGTAAGATTTCAGTTATTCATTGCTTATCTCACATTCGCATTATTTTAAAACTAGATTGAAATCTGTATGATCTGGTCCAATTGCTTTCCTATATCTGTTGCAGTAGAACCTCTAGTAAGGGTATCGTAACCCCAATTGTTCAGAATTATTCATCAAGAACTGGAGATGTATATACCAAAGCATAAGAATAATTCCTGAAACTTCAAATCATTTACAGACCAGAATTTTATGTTCGTCATCCAGGGTGCATTACCAAATTTGGGCCTAAATAGAGTCAATAAGAAAGACATTTTGAATGCCATGACAGTTGGGACTCACCAAGGAAAGGGAGTCCTAAATCTCAAAGATGTAATACTGTCCACAATTTCACTAGTCAAAAAGGCCAAAACAAGCCTATTATCTCAGATTCTGATGCTTCCATATCCAATCATATTTCAAAGGTTTTCTGCATTTCAGAGATAATTTTGTTCTTTTTCTTTATCTCACTCAAATTTTTAGTACAATTTTAGTTGCAGTTTTTTCTGTTGAGAAATTATGGTATGCCTGAGGATTTCTTTCACTCCTCTATTTGTCTCCATTTGCAAAGTCCCATCTATTTTCCAACTTCCCCCTCTGCCCTAATCTGATTCAACAGCTGGAGTTTTACGCCACCCAAACGAGCCAGATGGTGGCGGTGTAAAATGGAGCGGGAGGCTCTGGGAAGCATTCCCTACCCGCTCCCGCCTCCACCCACCTTTACATAGGGCGGGGGGCATCCGCGCCAGGCCAATCAAGGCCCTTAAGTGGCCACTTAAGGGCCTTCATCCTCCTCCACGCAGATTTTACACAGGGTGCCCAACAGAGGGCTGCCCCCGCTACCCCAACCACCGCCGCACCCCCCCCCCCACAAGACCCAACATGCCCCCTTCCTCCCAAACGACCACTCTTGCCTGACCGATTAACCCCAGCGAGGCAACCAAAACTTACCTGCCTTCCCGGTTCCCAGGCATCTTCTGTGCACGCTGGGCTGCACTCCCAGCCGTGGCCACCACTCCCGGTGGCGCTGCTGGCCCGCTGATTGGCTGGCAGCTTAATGAGGCGGGACTTCCTCCTTCAATCGGGTGGAAGCCCCACCTTGGAACAGTTAAAGCCTGGGGGCCCGTAAAATACGGAACGGATCCCCAGGCGGAAGTGGGTTCGCCACCCACTTTTACGTTGGAGACCGGCTCCTGTCTACCCCTCGTAAAATTCCGGCCAATGTCTTAGAGGTTCTTCATTTCTTCCAATCCAATTATCTTTCTCCTACATGAATTGCAGTAGAAGCTCTCTGTAATTGAAGTATTGAACCCTTGATTCTCAGAATGCTGTCTGCTTTTTGACTGTTAAATATACATGACATTCCAGGTTAAAACCAGAGAACTATGAAAATGTTGGACTGGAAAACAACAGTCAGTCCATTCACTCGGTCTCATATAGTTGTGATGCCTCTTGCCTCACGTCAAGAGACTCCTTATCTATGTGCCATGTATTCTCCTGCGAGATGTGAAAAAACAGATCAAATTTCCAAAGCCAATGAGGAAAAAAAAATTGGTATGTTCCTCTCCAACCCCTCTAGGTGACTGAAACTAGTCCAAGACACCATATTGACCATGACTTACATTGGTAACTCATGAATCTTTAGGATTGTTCTCTTTTGAGTATCCCCCTTTGCGCTCCAATTTTCACCTCTGGTCTTTGGCCATGCACTAAGTTTATGGTAAGCCTCCTGATTTTTCGCCCTTTTGTTAGGAAGTGTCTGGCCTCAACTTTCTGCCTCCTACAGCAATAAGTCTGAAGTTATGAACTTGGAATGGGCAGTCAGGCCTGCATATGGACACTTCATGCTGCACTGAGTTGGTTCTTAGTATACTTCATATCTTTTCTGTCTGGTGCAGCAGGTAATCAAAGCCCACAGTACAGCCCACCCCAAAAGTGCAGTCATCCAAAACCTTGACTCATCCATAACAATTCAACTCATTACTGGACTCACCAGATGTTTACAGATGGCATTTTGTAAGATATCACAGCATTGGATTCTGGAAGGTATAGCCGATAAACATTGGCATATCACCTGAAAGATAAAACACCAAAGCAGTTAATAGAAAAGTAATGGCAGTCATTATCCCTAACTGTACCAAGTATGGCAATTATTTCCCAAAATATCTATATTTTACAACATGTGCAACTGATATTAAGGATTAAACTTTAGTTGAAACTACATGGAATTTGCAAAGAATAAATATGTATGATGATCAAGAGCAAATGAGAGATATATTCAGTACCTGGTTTGTTTAGAGCTGGTATAACTAGAATGTGAAGCCCTCAAGAGTACAGACAAATCAAAAACCAACAAGCAGCCCATCTAACTGTCCAATCACCCTTCATATGAAAAAGTGCCCAAAGTTGCATCAATAGATGATTGCACAGGTGAGTAGATTGTGCTGATGAACATGGGCATTACAGTGGAAGTGCAACAGCTCATAGGACCAAACAGGTTGAGTTACATTGAAATCAATGCAAAGCATATTCATTTTATGATAGCCAATAACAGAACAATCTGAAATTTCATTTGAGCCAGATATAATTACTAAGTGGAAAAAAAACAATAAAAACTTTGAAAGACTTCAGCAATCAGTTAAAATATTAGTCTCCCATCTTAAAAGGAGTGAAGTAGTTAGCGTGATAAGAGTCTGTGCAGCCTAAAAGAGACTGAGAATTGGGCAATAACGAAGTGACGTGTGTTACAAATTTTAGCAAAAAACATGAGACGAAGCAGTGTTCACAAGAGCAAGGCTCAACAAATGCACCTCTCATTTATGCTGAGTAAGATCACTTGTTTGAGCACTTACTAATCATTTATAATTTTTTTTTGTTCTCCCTCCCCATAACATGCAACATCCCCAACTGAGTACAGATGATCTGCCCCCAGGATTCTGGCAGTACTATCCATGATCTGGTTGCCAGGAGATGTGGTACTGTATCCCTGTTATTAAGTTTGCTCAGTAGTTTTCCACAGGGGCACAACTGAAATTAGGAACTTGCCTTGCAGAAATTTGTGGAAATGAAACTATATCCCTATCCATAATACAAAAGCAACATGCTGCATCATTATCGTTCCACTATTTATATCCTCCACCACTACAAACACACAACTGGACTTGTAACACAAAGTATTTCATGCTTCTCATCTAGTTTTAAAAAAAAGAGTAGACTTTTCTAAAACTCAGACTCTTCCCCACACACAACTGAAACCAGAACTAGTTCAGAATTAGCACACCAATTTGGAGACACCCAAGAGGTAGGTCTCAATTGGATCTAATTCCCAGACATAATGACAACAATCAGTTCAAAACTGTGTTACGACCAGGTGAGAACGGTGTCTAGGGGTTCCTCTCAGCCTTCACCTGGTCTTGCCCTAACAGGGTTTAATTTTTAAAACACCGTGTTTTTTTTGAGCTCCCCTCTTGGTGAATCCTTGTTCACCGCTTTCCAATTATAAGGCAAAGAACCCAGCACAAACAGGCTTTCTTAGGTTTAAAGAAGAAAAGTTGAAATTTATTTTGTTGGGGCCCAGTATTCTTCTTAAATCTTGTTCACTGTAAAGACTTATCTCTCTTGGGGTTCATGTCTTCAGTGGATTCAGAGGCTTGTGAGAAAGTGACAGGAGCAGACAGGAGTGGGATCTTCTCAGTCCAGGAGCAAACAGACTTTCTGCCCAAACTGTTCGTACGAATTCAAAAAACTCAGGTTGCCCAGCAGATTAGTCATGTGACTAGCTGGTTTGCCCATGTCTGTTTGTGTATTCGGCCATCTTAGCAGTCAACCTAGAATGCGAGCTCCCCCACCTTCAACGTCTGGTGATCAAAAGTCCATTGTGGGTTGAATGACCTATGTCCTTCCAAACACTGTCTGTTAATATGCAAATGTCTTTTCCAGCCACAGCTGATCTGTTTAACAAGCCCTTTATTCATGCCAGTAACAGTTTAAAATCAATGTTCATGACAAAATTAATGTGCCTCATTCTTGGCAGGTGGGGGTCTAGCATGACAACTGGAAAAATGACTTATCTCCACCACCCGCACCCCGCCCACAGAGACAAATCCTCATTATTATCCTGCAAAATTTCAGATTTTCTTCCTTTTAGAACAGTTGCAATCTTTCTACCAACTACAATTAATTTCCTTTCAACCCTAAGAATATAGGTCTAACACTAATAATTGAACAATTATTTGTGAGCACTTATGAGGTGGTTAAATCAAGGGTTACATTCAAAATATCCCAGAGGCTAAGCATCACATAAAACTGGATAGGGTCAGCCATCTGAGTGCCTTAGTAACTAATTGTTCATGATTAAGGAAGGTCATAAATCATTCAGAAGAAGAATATCAATAATGCTGTAATGCCAAGTTAAAACTGCATAGAAACTGTAATAGCACAAATAATACAAGATAGACAAAATAACCCCAATCATGTTAATGTACTTTTTGAAATAAATACCTGGTACAGTTTACTTATACAAGATATATTTTTGAACAAATAAAAATTTGTAATTATATAGCGTAATAAAATGTCCCAAGGCGGTTCACAGGCGTATTATAAAACAAAGTAGGACACTGAGCCACATGATGAGGTACTAAGGCAGATGACCAAATAGGTAGGTTTTAAGGAGTATCTTAAGGGAGGAAAGCAAGATGGAAAGGCAGAGAGGTTTATGGAGGGAACTGCAAAGCTTAGAGCCTAGGCAGTTGAAGGCATGGTACCCAAAGGTGGAACAATTAAAATTGGGGATGCTGGAAAAGCCAGAATTAGAGGAACGTAGATATCTCAGAGGGTTGCAGGGCTGGAGATTGCCAAAGATATGGAGGGACCAGGCTATGCAGGGATTTGAAAACAAGGATGGGCATTTTAAAATCGAGGCCTTGATAAACTAGGAGGCAGTCTAGGTCAGTGAGCACAGGGGTGATGGATGAAAGGCATTAGGTACGTGTTAGGGCACAAGCAGCAGAGTTTTGGATGACCTCAAGTTTACGGGGGGAGGGGGGGCGGGTGGGGAAGAGGAGTAGAATGTGGGAGGCTGGCCAGGGGTGCACTGGAATAGTCAAGTCTAAGGTATGAATGAGGGTTTCAGCAGCAGAAGAGTGAGGCAGTAGCAGAGAGAGGCAATGTTACAGAGGTGGAAATAGGTGGTTTTAGTGACGGCACAGAAATGTGGTTGAAAGCTCATCTCAGGGTCAAATATGACACCAAGGTTGCAAACAATCTGAAACAAAAACAAGAAATGCTGGATTCACTCAGCAGGTCTGGCAGCATCTGTGGAAAGAGAAGCAGAGTTAACGTTTCGGGTCAGTGACCCTTCTTCCGAAGAAGGGTCACTGACCCGAAACGTTAACTCTGCTTCTCTTTCCACAGATGCTGCCAGACCTGCTGAGTGAATCCAGCATTTCTTGTTTTTGTTTCAGATTTCCAGCATCCGCAGTATTTTGCTTTTATTATTGCAAACAATCTGGTTCAGCCTCAGACAGCTGCCAGGGAGAGGGATGGAATCGGTGACGAAGGAACAGAGTTTGTGGTGGGGTCCAAAGACAATGGCTTCAGTCTTCCCAATAGCTCATGGATGGAAATTTCTGCTCATCCAGTATTGGATGTCAAGTCAGCAATCTGACAATTTGGAGCCAGTGGAGGGGTCAAGAGAGCTGGTGGTGAGTTAGAGCTGGGGATCATCAGTGTACATGTGGAAACTGACATTGCGTCATTGTCATGAATAAAACATTTAAAATGGAAAACTGCTCTGTCAGCACCTGTAAACAGAAAAGACAGATTAACTTTTTGGTTCCCGAGGAAGGATTTTAAAGATGGACTGTTAGTTTGTCTTTTCGCGTCGTAGATGCAGACAGGTATACTGTGTATTTCCAACATTATTTTTAATGTAAATTTAGATTGCTAGCATTTGCAGTTTCTTCTTAAACCACTCCAATTACCTAGTCACTAAACAGCGTTGAAATTACTTAAAATACATAGCTTAGCTTTGGTGACTTGCATAAAGAATCAAGTTGGAAATTAGTTTAAAAATGCGTACAGTTCCACTGTTATCTGTAGGAAAGTAAATGACCTCAGAAACTCAAAGTACACCAATAGTAATTTGTTGCTGGAAAATATTCAATTTTCAAAAGAAAGTCTAATTTACAGTTGGCAATGAACAGGACTAGAGACTGAATGGTGGATCACTTTCAATTTGTCTTATGCAAAGTATCTTCCTGAAAGAATGCTTAATTCATATATATATTATTGACATCTTTCAGATTAAAATCACATTTCCAATAGTATCTGCTGTAAATTCCAGTTTTCAAAAAGAGCATCTAAAAATAAAAAACATGAGAATACAACACATACAGAGATACAAAATATTTTTAAAAGGACTTATTTTAAATATTAGCTTGATCAATATAGCAGAAAACTGTGCTGCTGGGTTGAGCAGAGCAGCTAGCTAAAGTGGTGCTTAACTGCTTAGGAATCATACAACATCTTGCATGGAATTAATGATCAAAATGCTATAAAAGGTGTTATAATTTCTAAACAGCTGACATCTAAGTTATTAATACTAAAATACAGATTTCACATGGCCTTTATAAAGTTTATTACTTACAATAATATCTAAAGTTAATTTTGCAAACCTATATACTTGCATGTCATTAATATGCATTTATGCATTACACAGGCCAAAGACATGCATTTAAAAATTGTTTCCTGCAAGATAAATATGGATGAGGAAAGCCATTCGGCCCATCTAAGCTCATATATCCAGAAAGACCCTATAGTCCTCCCATCAATGAACCCAACCGTTTCTTCGCAGATTCCAAGACTTGTGCCTCCACTTACATATCTGGAAGTCCATTCCATGTCTTGATCACTCTGTGCCAACATCAATTCTAAATTTTCCACATCCACCTTTTCCATATTGTTTACTATCTCAGAACCCCAGGTCACCTCTCAGTTGACCTGTTCATGGGTGAAAAGACAAAGCTTCTCCTGTCATTATTCATACCCCAATGAAATCTTAAAATATCAAACAGATGAAATTTATTTATATAGTAAATTTGGTGCGTATGGGGCACACGTTTCATTCTAAGTACCTGCATTACCTGCCACTCCTGTACTCTGCACTGCAATCAGTATTTTCAGTGCTAAAGGTGTCACGCTGTGTGAGGCAGAACAGTTGCTACTTTGTAATTAAAATATATTGCACAAATTGAGATCAAAATTGAAATTAAGATCTAGCCACTGGGTTCCCACAAATCGCCCAGAAGGCTTTCCGAAAATTTTTAGCCCATTTCTTTAATACAAACATTTTTTAACACCCAAAATAAGGCACTAAACAAAATTACAAATAGAAAGAATACATATTTTACAACATCATTAAAAGATATCCATTTAATTGTTCTGTCTTTTAATACCTTCATTAAAGTTTTTACTTGAAGACTTCAGCCTGTCAATAAAACCTGGTCTTAGACTTGATATTCTTTTCCAAATCAATGGCTTAAAGAGCTGAATTCAGATAGTGCAGTCTTAGCAAATGCAGAGTACCTAATCTCACAGCATCATTCAGTTAGTTATATTGATGGGGCATTTTTCTTTAACTCACAGCACTTTCTGCTGAGTAGCTTTCCATCAAATCTTTAATGTGATGTTTACAGTGAGTGTTTTTTGGGGAAAAATAGAGCAAAATAAACCCAACTTCCTCATAACTTTGGATACTTGGCTGAGTTGTCATGGGGAGCATCAAGCAGAAGGAATTGCCTAACTGAGGAGGGTAAATTGGACACTTCACTCTTCCATAAAGGCCTGCTCAGGTCAGGAAATAAAAACCCGACCCGAACCCGGCAAAACCACATCGGACCCGAGTCCAACCTGACCACCAGAATGGTTACCTACCTTGATTCCATAGTGCACTCACTCACTGTACCACTTTTGGATTAAGGAAGCTGCAGCATGAGCGTGATTACGTAATTGAGATGCTCACTGCGCAGACTCACAGTTTCCCTCCTTGACATCCCGGACTCCAGCTCAGGTAAGTTTTTCAACTTTTACACTCTCCACTCCAGCACAGCAAAATGCAACAATTCCTGTGTGTCCCCGACCCGGACCCAGAGGAGCGACACGAACCAGACACATGTCGTCGGGTTCAGATCGGGTAGCAGGCTTTTACTCTTGCACGTAAATTGCCAGTGACAAGACAGCACTAATATTGGCCAGGGAAGTGAGTGCTGTCTTGCACTATCCACACATATATTCCACAAAGTTGAAAAAAGGCAAAACTGAGGAATAAGTACAATTTTTTTCATATAAACATTTTTTAAAGTCTATTGCTACTTGAATGATTTTACATTTCAGATATTGTCATGTCAAACAATGTTGGAACACAGGTTATGTTAGATATGTGATGGTGATATGAAAGATTGAATAAAATTTGATTGCAATTAGCATGCTCAATATCAGTGTGTTGCTCAACAACAGTTTCAATGGTTCCGACATATTTAATTGTGAGTCAACATGATATTTATTATTGTTTAATGTCCTTGGGCTTTTTATATTTTTTAAATCTCATACAGATAATCATTTAAATAATTTATTTTTTCTTGCAGTCATGTTGGCCAAATAATTTGTACGTTTCCTACAAAAACAGAAAAACAAACATACATGAAGGTTTTTGTGGATAAGAGATTTTGTAGTGCAACCAGCAATAAATGTAGTCCATCTTCAGCACGCTAACTGAGAAAATAGTCACATACAGTTCTGCAGAGTAGTAAGATTCTAGTTCCGTACAAAAGTTAATTTTTAAAAAGTTCAAGAATTTAGCCACAAATGCATCAAGTCAAATTATAAACAAGCTCAAAAGAAACAAACTTCAGTACATTTAGTACTTGAGCACAGAATTATTTAGAAACCCAAGGGTGTTAATATTTCTGGAGGTTTCATTAATATCTGACATTTTTTTTTTTAGTCTGTATTGACAACTTAAAACCACCTAATTCAAATACATACAATTACCTTATTTTTTGAAAAGTCAACATGCACTACCTATATCCTCCCTGTTCTACTATGGGTGCAGTTAAGAATTTGATAAAACCTCAGTATTTGCCCTGGCCTTTCAAATATTTACCCTTGTTGCACTTATAATTTATATTATAAGCAATATGATTAAAGGCTTTAATAAAGTCCATGCATTAGTTTTATATTTTGTTTTAAGAAAAAAAAATCAAGGGACATGTATATAGTGCTTTAAAGTTGGACTTTGAATTGTGCAAAATAGTGTTCTGAATGCCTTCTGAAAAATAATTGGGGTTAAAAGGTTAATGGGGAAAATCAATTAAAACACATTGGATGTATAGAATTTTAAAGAATACTGTACAGCTCTAAAAATACATAACGGAACCCCTCAGTGGCTGATGCAAATATGTTAAACAGAGTCTCTGACTTTATCCAGAATTATAGCAGAATTATAGAAAGCTAGAAATTTCCAGGTGATGAAGCAGCTGATGAAGCTTAGCTTCCAAAGCCAGTGTCTCAGCCCCTGGGGCTCCCTGTCTTACTATAAAATGTATGCTGTCAGGTGCTGCTTACACTGTGTGAAGTAAATAGATTTGACAGGACAATATTAGCAAACATCGCTGCTGCTGATAACAAGAGATCTTCATTGCAAGGCCTTGGCTCAGATTGCAGGATTTATATAATAAGCACTGGCAATTCAGAACCTGGGAGACAGTTTGCAAGGGAAACAAACAAACAACCACGGACAGGATACAACCATCCATTTTCATACCAAATGATATTTACACATGCACTACTTTTATTTCTGAGGTGAGAATTAAATGCACTCAGCCTGATACAATTGAAATCTTCTCATTCGAATGTGAACGAAGTTTGGATGGTGTCATGCCAGTTCTCAGTGGGAGCTAGTCTACAAGACCAAACGACCCAATTGCTAATCTGTCAGAAAGATGGCTTTTGTGGGAAATGGAAATATTCACTTTGGTGTAAAAGGAGGTACAGTTTTGAAATTACAGTTTGATATAGTATTGGAGCAGCGTATAGGGAGCTTAACATTATCAGACCTGACAGTTGGATAGAAAGGACTAACAAATACCAACATGGCCCATCAGAAATATTTAGTTCTCCAACATGAATAATTCTCATCTTGTAACTAAATTCACTCAAGACTGGGCAAGGCTTTCAGAGTAGGAGGGGGCTGATGCAGGTTCAGAGGCAGGAGATGTTACAGAGACAGAAGCTAGTGGTTGTGTTCAATGGAGGCGAATTGCAACATTTTTCCTCGTCTGGATGTTCACATGAAGGAAAGTGTGACTGATCCACGATTTCAATCAAGCAGTCTGGTAGTACAGAGGTGGCTAAGGGATTGAAACCAGGCACAGAGACAGGGTATAAATTAAGAATTTGCCAAGAAGCAGTGGTGGGGGTGGGACCTGAGGAGCTCCATAGGAATGTATGCAGCAGCATGGAGAAGCCATTACTGGAGATGCACTCGCCAAGTTCAGAAAGCAGAATTGTAACCACACAGGCCAATCCCAAGGAAGTAGACAACAGAGCAGAGGTGATGAAGGATGGTGATGGTGACAGTATCAAATGTTACAGAAGGACCGACAAGGAGGAATAGTGCGCCAAGGTCACAGACGACATAATTCATGACTTTGACAAGAGCGATCCCAGTGCTGTTTGAGGGGTAGAAGATAGACTCAAGGTGGGGCATGGGGAAGCCATCCACAATGTGACATCATAAAAATACATATTAATACTCTTATATACAGATGAACAATAGAAAGCTGATAAATTTGTAACCTTGTTGCATTACAATTTGTATGCAGCATAAATTTGGCATGAAATATATAGGATGATTACTGGATTTCACACCAATTCAGCTATACTGCATTGACACTGAAGTGGTGTGGTCACTCAGCAACATAATAGGACTGTTCACTACAATAGTTCAAGTACAATATCCAGTGCATGTCATAATAATATGTGGGAAAATCACCCTGTTACAGCTCAGACTCCCAACATTTTTGCAATGCTCATATCAAAAAGGTACTTTCAATAAGGCAGAGACTCCTATGAACTAAAATTTGCACATACCAAAGTTTAACAATTATTCCCCAATTGTAGTATCAATCACTGGAAATCACAAAAGATGCCATAATGTTTACCTGATTCTTAAAAAGTTGAAGATGCTATGCCAATTCATCATTCTGTTCATGCTAGAACTATTTTAGACATCAAATACATAGAAGGTACTGAAATAGAATACTTAAATTAATAGAAAAATTATACAAGGGGGTTAAATACCCTTTTTCAAATATACCCTGCAGTCTGATAAGCACAGGACTTTTGAATGAATGAGATGTATGTGGATGATGCCAATTAGTAGCACATCCACAGAATTCAAATCTCCCACCAGAAATGAAGCATAAGGAAATATTCCCCAGAGTTCCATCTAGATTTTTCAAGTCAGAGGTTGATCATTCCTGATTAATGGCACAATGATGAGGATAAGCCATGTGATATTAATAAGCAGCTAAGATCTTTGCAGTCAATATGCTAACTTCTGACTATTGCCCGGTTCTGGTCCCGTAGACAAAGCAACACAGAAACAGGAGTACCCATTTAGTCCCTCGGCCCTGCTCCACCATTCAATTAGATCATGGTTGAACTGCACCTCAAATCCATTTATCAACCTTTCTTCCATATCCTTCAATACTCTCACCCAACAAAACTCCATCACTCGGTCTTTAAATTGTCAGTTGATCCAGCATCCAGCCTTTCAGGGGTGAGATCATATCCTGGAATGCAAAGGAGCCCCAGCTTCTTTTCCCTGCTGCAAACCATCTTCTTAAAACCCCCCTCTTCTGTCTCCTCTACCCTCACCTCCAACAAGTGTGCGCAGTTCATTGTCAGTAAGATTGAGACCATCCGATCAGCTGCATCTGCCACATCACTCCCTTCCCCTAGTCTACAGGGCCAAACTTCCTCTAAAACTCCAGCTGCCCTGGACTTGACACACATTGTTCTCTAACTTCTCTCGCATCTCCCTCATGCCCCAATCCAAACTCTTCTTGTATGCAAAACCCACTCCTGCGCCATTGACCATATTCCCTCTAAACTGCTGACCACCAACTTCCCTTCTTGGTCTTATGAAGGTGCTTCTGGTTTTGTTAAAAATATTTTTTTAAAGGAATTCATAGTCAAACTGAATAAATGTTGGAGCAATTTCTTTTCAAGAGAGTCATCAAGGGGACACTGAAAGAACTGGTTTGGCAACAATGTTTACTGGTTGTCACATAACATGTCAAAAATAGAACAGAAACCCTGGTAACAGGGGAAGAAGTGGGCAGAGAAGTGGGCAGGCGCCCCTTTGGACAAGTCCGGGAGCAGCAGCGCACACCTGAGAGGGCAGAAAACTCAAGCTTTTGGTTGTAGTGTCAGTGTGTTTTTACCTTCTGGAATAAGATAAAGTTAGCTCCTGCTGCTGAAGAAGTGTCAAGGAAGGAGAGAAGACCGCAAACCAGCTCGCTTTCCAGCAACTCTCTAAAAGACCCTGAGAAGTCCACTGTGTCAATTCATCTCGTCTTCTATCTTTGAAGAAAAGCCTGCTAAATTACTTCTCAACTCCGCCTGAAAAGAACTGTTCTAAAAGATCCAAGTGACCCAACTACGTGTACTCGGAAATTAGACAGTATGCCAGTTTTGGAACACAATACATCTCATCTGCTGTTTTCTTCAGCAATGAGCAACTATTCAGCCCAAGTGTTTTTCTGTCTGTAACACAGCTCTGAATTAAAAAATTCCCTTTTATTTTTCCAATTAACTGGTGTATATATGTGTTGGTGTGAGTGTGAGAGACTAAGGTTAAAAAAAAGGGCTTTAAAATTTTCATCTATGTCTTTAAGCTTTACTTGATTACTGGTTAAGACTGTTTTTATAATAAACTGATTACTTTGTTGTTCATTAAAGAAACCTGGTTAGTGTGTTCTATTCTGGAAAAAACAGAGTATATGATTGACCATATCGGTTAAGCGGGAAATTTTAAAATACATGTGACCTGTGGAGAAGTGGGACTAGAATAAACAGTGCACTCCTCCCGCCTCGGTCATAACAGTCTGAATGCTAGTAGATATTGTTAATGGTTTGCTCTCTTCAGGTACTATCGTGCTCTCATTCAAATCTATCATCACCCAATTCTTCAAAAAAATCAACCCTTGACCCCTCTGTCCTTGCAAACTATCATCCCACCGACAACCCCCCCATTCCTTTTCAAAGTCCTTCAACGTGCTGTCACCTCTCAAATTCGTGTCCATCTTTCCCAGAACTCCATGTTTGAATCCCTCCAATCAGGGTTCCGCTCCTGCCATAGTACCAGAACAGCTCTTATCAAGGCCACAAATGACATCCTATGTGACTGTGGCAAAAACAAACCATTCTGCCTTGGCTTTCTTGACTCGTCCGCAGCCTATGACGCATCTGATTACACCATCCTCTCCAACGCCTTGCACCCTTGTCCGACTGCACTCACCTGGTTCCATTCTTACCTAACCACAGCCAGAGAATTACCTGCAATAGTTTCTCTTCTGCTCCCCCACTGTTAACTTGTGTCCCCAAGGATCAATCCTTGGCCCCCTATTTCTCATCATCACACTGCCTCTCGGCAACATCATCCAAAAACAGAGTCAGTTTTCACATGTATGCTGACAAAACCCATCTCTACCTCACTACCACCACTTCCCTCGCCCACTCCTCTGTCACTAAATTATTAGATTGCTTGTCGGACAACCAGTAATGGATTGGCATAAATTTCCTCCAATTAAATATCGCAAAAACAAAGCCATTCTCTTTGGTCTCCGCGACAAACTCTGCTCCCCAGCTACTGACTCCATGCCCCTCCCTAACAACTATCTGAGGCTGAACGAGACTATCTGCAACTTTGGTATCATTTTTGATCCAGAGATGAGCTTCCAACCACATGTAGGCACCATTAGTCAGACTGCCTATTTCAACATCCATAACACTGCCTAGCTTCACCCCTGTCTCAGCTCATTTGCAGCTGAAACCCTCACCCATGCCTTTGTTACTTCTAAACTTCACTATTTAATGCACTCCTGGCCAGCCTGCCACATTTTACCCTCTATAAACTTGACCTACATTGGCTGCCGGTTAAGTAAACACCTTGCTTTTAAAATTCTCATTCTTGTTTTCAGATCGCTCATGCTCTCATCCCTCCCTAACTCTGTAAACTTCTCCAGCCCCACAACCCTCCGAAATATGTGTGTTAATTCTGGCCTCCTCAGCATCCCTTATTTTAATTGCTACACCATTTGTGGCCATGCCTTCAACTGCTTAGGCTCTAAGCTTCATAACATAAGAATGTATCCAAATAGCAGAAGTAGACCATTCCACTCCTTGAGCCTGCTCTGTCATTTAGTACGATCATGGCTCATCTTTTGCCTCAACTCTGCTTTTCTGCCTGCTCCCCATATCCCTGATTCCCTGAAACATCAAAAATCTAAGACTTAAATATACTCAACATTGGAGCATCCACAATCCACTGGGATAGACAATTCCAAAGATTCACAACCCTGAGTGAAGAAATTTCTCATCTCAGTCCTAAATGATCAATCCCTTATCCTGAGACTGTGCCCCCATGTTCTAGATTCACCAGTCAGGGGAAACAACTTCTCAGTGTCTACCTTGTCAAGCCCCTTCCGAATCTTGCATGTTTCAATGAGATCACCTCTCATTCTCTAAACTCCAGACAGGATAGGCCCAGTTTACTCAACCTCTCATCCTAGGAGCCAACCTATTGAACCTTAACTGTACTGCCTCCGATGCGCATACATCATTCCTTAGATTATGAAGACCAAAATTGTGCACAGTATGCCAGTTGTAGTTTCACCAAAGCCCCACAACTGCAGCAAGACTTCCTTATTCTTGTGCTCCAATTCCCTTGCAATAAAGCCAATATGACATTTGCGTTTCTAATTGCTTGCTGTTTCTGCATGCTAACTTTTTGTGTTCCTAGTATGAGTCCACAAATGTCTCTCCGAACAACAGCATTTAAAAGTTTCACACCTTTTAAAAACTATTGATTTTCTATTCTTACTACCAGTGAATAACCTTACACTTCCCCACATAATGCTTCATCTGCCACCTTATTGCCCACTCACTTAACTTGCCCATATCTCTCTGCAGCCCCATTTGTGCCCTCCTCACAGCATCCATTCCCACTTAACTCTATCATCCGAAAACTTGGATACATTACTCTTGTTCTCTTCGTCTAAATCATTAACATAGATTGTAAATAGCTGAGGCCCCAGCTCTGATCCTTGCGGCACTCCACTAGTTACAGCCTACCAACTTGAAAATGCCCCATTTATCCCTATTCTTTGCTTCCTGTTCGTTAACAGGTCCTCCATCCATGCTAATATATTATCCCAAACTCCATGAACCCTATCTTGCATATTAATCTTTTTTGTGGCACCTTATATAGAATGCCTTTTGAAAATCCAAGTATACTACATCTACCAGTTCCCCTTTGTCTACCTTACAAGTTACAACCTCAAAAAACGAAAATTTGGCAAACACGATTTTCCTTTCGTAAAACTATGTTGACTTTGTCTGATCACACTGTAAAATTCTAAGTGCTTTGTTAAGACTTCCTTAATAATAGGTTCCAGCATTCTCCTGACAACTGATGTCAAGTTAACTGGCCTGCAGTCCCCCATTTACTCTCTCCCTCCTTTCTTGAATAGCGATGTTACATTTGCTAACTTCCAGGTTCCTCCTGTCTCTGCCTCCCAGGGACCGACGTTTACTTTAACTACTTCTTTGGCCTCCTTGTCTCGACAGACAATGGGTAAGCGCCTAGAGGTGGTCAGTGGTTTGTGGGAGCAGCTCCTGGAGTGGCTATAAAGGCTCCTAGAGTGGCAGACTCTTCCACAGGCACTGCAGATAAAATTGGTTGTCGGGGCTCTTACACAGTTGGCTCTCTCCTTGCGCTTCTGTCTTTTTTCCTGCCAACTGCTAAGTCTCGTCGACGTGCCACTCTTTAGCCCCGCCTTTATGGCTGTCCGCCAGCTCTGGCGATCACTGGCAACTGACTCCCACGACTTGTGGTCAATGCCACAGGACCTCATGTCTCCGCTTTAAAGATGTCTGCAAATGCAACATGGACGACCGGTGGGTCTGATATCAGTGACGAGCTCGCTGTACAATATGTCCTTGGGGATCCTGCCATCTTCCAGGTGGCTCACATGGCCAAGCCATCTCAAGCGCCACTGGCTCAGTAGGGTGTATACGCTGGGGATGTTGGCCGCCTCGAGGACTTCTGCATTGGAGATATGGTCCTGCCACCTGATGCCAAGGAGTCTTTGGAGGCAGCAAAGATGGAATGAGTTGAGACGTCGCTCTTGGCTGACATACGTTGTCCAGGCCTCGCTGACGTAGAGCAAGGTACTGAGGACACAGGCTTGAAACACGCGGACTTTTGTGTTCTGCGTCAGTGCGCCATTTTCTCACACCCTCTTGGCCAGTCTGGACATAGCAGTGGATGCCTTTCCCATGCGCTTGTTAATTTCTGCATCAAGAGACAGGTTACTGGTGAGGCCTAACCAGCAGCCTCAAGAAAACAAACATCATGAGACAGGACGTCAGAAATGCTCCATCCATCAATATCAGCGACCATGCTCTGGAAGTGGTTCAAGAGTTCACTTACCTAGGCTCAACTTTAACTACTCTCCTTTATATATACTTGTAAAATCTCCTTGAATCGGTTTCATATTCCTGGCTAGTTAACACTCATATTCTAGTTTTTCCCTTCTTAATCTACTGTTTGTTCACCCTTGGCTGGCTTCTAAAACACTCCCAATCCTCAGGTTTACTACTATTCTTTGCAACGTTATAAGTCTCTTCCTTTAAGCTAATATTATCCTTAACTTATCTAATAAGCCACGGATGGATCTTTCTCACTGAGTTTTTTTTTTAATGGAATGTATTTTTGTTGAACATTTTGAATTGTTACTTTCAATTTTTCCCACTGTTTATTTACTGCCATACCTTTTGGGGAGGCAGTGGCATAGTGGTAAAGTCACTGGACTAGTAATTCAGAGCCCTGGCCAATATTCTGGGGATATGGGTTCGAATCCCACCACAGCAGATGTTGAAATTTGAATTCAGTCAATAAATTTAAATGATGGTTGTAAAAACCCATTTGGTTCACTAATGGCCTTCAGGGAAGGAAATCTGCCGTCCTTACCTGGTCCAGAGCCACAGCAATGTGATTGACTCTTAAATGCTCTCTCAAATAGCCTAGCCAGCCACTCACTTCAAGGGCAGTTAGGAACGGGCAATAAATGCTGGCCTAGCCAGTGATGCCCACATCCCACAAACAAATTAAAAGTCTATTTACCAATCAACCTGAGCCAGCTCTTCCTCATACCAATGCATTTGGCTTTGTTTAAGTTTAAGATGCTTGTTTGGGACTGGAGTATGTTGCTTTCAAATTAATGTGGAATTCAACTCTATTATGATCACTTTTTCCCCCAGAGGATTTTTTACTATCAGATTACTAATTAAACCTTCCTCATTGCACAATATTAGATCTAAAATTGCTTTATCCCTAGTTGGTTCAACAGCATATTATTCAAGGAAACTTATGAAAGCATTCTGTGAACTCAGCTTCCAGACTACCTTTGCCAATTTGATTTGTCCAGTCAATATGAAAATTAAAGCCCTCCACAATTATTACACTGCCTTTGTTACATGCTCCAATTATTTATTGCTTAATGCTCTGTCCAAAGGTATAACTATTAGGGGACTTATAAACTACTTCTACCAGCATTTTCCAACCCTTGTTCTTCCTAATCTCCACCCATACTGTAAATATAATCAGATCTTCTGAGCCAAGATTCTTTCTCACTACTGTCGTGATGTCATCCTTTACTATCAGGGCTATACCTCCTCTTTCTATTCTATATGTCTTTTCAAAATTTTGTGTACCCTGGAATATTTATTTCCCAACCTTGGTCACTCTGTAACCACGTCTCTATATGGCAATTAGATCTAAACCATTTATCTCTATTTGGGCCGCTAGTTCATCAATTTTATGAATGCTTCACGCATTGAGATCAAGAGCCTTTAATTTTATTTTTAACTCCTATTCTTTGCATGGACCTTATTTGCTGATGCACTATTACCATTAAACTGTCCCTTCCTGTCCCACTCTGCTTGCCTTTACCGAGATCGCTACACTACTCTATTGCCTTGACCTTTATATTTAGATTGCTAAGTTTCCTTTCACCTAATCCCTCCCACCGCTCCCCTCCTCTCAATCTTTTTTTTAAAGTTTAAAGCCCTATCTGCAGCCCTAATTATATAATTAACCAGCCCTGTAAGTGGAGCCCATGCCAACGGAACAGCTCCCTCTTTCTACAGTACTTATGCCAGTGCCCCATGAATTGAAACCTCATTTTCCAACACCACTCTTTGAGCCACATATTTAATTCTCTAGTATGCTTGACCATATGCCAACTGACACATCGTTCAGGTAACAATCTAGAGATCACCAACTTTGAGGTTCCGTTTTATAATTTGGACCCAAACTTCTCAAATTCTCGAATATCATTCTTAGTTTTACCTAGGTCATTGGTTCCTACGTGGACCATGACAATTGGATCCTCCCCCTCCAAGTTCGTGGCAATAGTCAGGCAACACAACCTTCGGAATTCCCAGTCACAGTTGCAGAGAACAGTATCTATCATCCGACTATACTGTCTCCAATCACTACCACATTTCTTTTCACTCCCCCCACTTGAATGGCTTCCTGCACCATGGTGCTACAGTCAGTTTGCCCATCCACCCTGCAGTCCTTGTTCTCAGCCACATAGGGAACAAGTACCTTGTACCCGTTGTCAAAGTCAGGGGCCAAGGCTTCTCCATCATGACATCCAGATTTCGCATACTTGGGAGAGAGAGAGAAGAGAAAGAAAGAGAGAGTGTGAGCGACAGCGAGAGAGCGAGCGACAGAACGAGCGAGCACGCGAGAGCACGGGTGCGAGAGAGAGAATTGAGCTAAGACATCAGCACCATCTTCAACCCAAAAAGTGAACTGCCAGAAAACTGCAACAGCCCAATAAATACCAGATAACCAGCAAACAGGTCTGTAACTTTAAAAATTCATCTTCTAAGGGGGATCCCACAGGTTATGTCATAAACAATACAATTTTACAACCTCAACTCTGAACACCTCTTACCCTCTACTTTTCTATCTACCTTCTCGAGAGTACGAGGGAGTGAATGCATGTGCGAGTGCTGTTGCGTTCATTTCGGGATTTGTTTAAAATAAATAGTTTTTTTAAACCTACAAGAAAACCTGTCATCTGTCTGTTTTTTGGCAAATTAAACACAAAGGGTTAAAAGACTACAACAAAAACACTTGATGTGGTCTGTTGGGAGGTGAACAGTGGGAACAAGCCATGCCATCATCCACCTGGCCATAACAAACTAACAGCAACAGTAAGTTACAGTCTCCTAGCTTATTAACAAAATACACTCACACCATCTACTGGAGGTAAAACAAAAAGAATAAAAAGCATGCACCTCCCCACTTCGGCACCGAATTCCCTACTTTAGCACTCAGTTTATGAAGGATTTTGTTCCCCGATCACTCTGTACTCCACACCCTGTGCGGTATCAAATACTGTCTACTTAAATAGAGAGCTTATGACTCAAACCCAAGTTACAACTGCTAGATCAGCTTCCTGCTACAGTAACTAACACTTACTCAGGCAACTACTTTCAGCCGAATGACAGTTAAACGCCACTACAACTGCCACTGGCAGGCACTTTCGGTTAACTAGTTTGCAGTTCTTTTGCAGTTTGAAAATTCTAAGTCAAATTCTAAATATTAATCCAAATTACAGCTTGAGAAATACTTAGAGAGACCCTTCTTGCACCAAATTCCTGACTTTAGCTCCTTTGTTATCTCTTGCCCCACCCCCACCTCACTTGCTTATAACCTGTGACATTTTTAATATTTGTCAGTTCCGAAGAAGGGTCACTGACCCGAAA
This sequence comes from Heterodontus francisci, assembly GCF_036365525.1. Lineage (NCBI taxonomy): Eukaryota > Metazoa > Chordata > Chondrichthyes > Heterodontiformes > Heterodontidae > Heterodontus > Heterodontus francisci. Next base: position 125,385,060 of record NC_090372.1, on the reverse strand, counting down.
CGTTAACTCTGCTTCTCTTTCCACAGATGCTGCCAGACCTGCTGAGTGGTTCCAGCATTTCTTGTTTTTATTTCAGATTTCCAGCATCCGCAGTATTTTGCTTTTATTATCCTGACTTTAGCTCTCAGTTTATGAAGCTCTCTTATCTGATCACTCCCTCCCTAAACACCTCTACCTCTCTTCCTTTAAGACATTCTTCAAAACCGACTACTCTGACCAAGCTTTTAGTCATCTGCCATAATATCGCCTTATGTGGCTCGGTGTCACATTTTGCTTTATAATGCCCGAGTAGCACCTTGGCATATTTTATTACATTAAAAGCACTATATAAATACAAGTTGTTGTTCAGTGTTCCAGACTTCCACTACCCTTTGTTAAGTGAATGGGCAACAAGTTGGAAGATGGAGTATAATGTTGAGAAGTGTGAGGTTATTTACTTTGGTAGTAAGAATAGAAAAATACTTTAAAAAGGTGTGAAACTTGTAAAAGTTGATGTTCAGAGGGACTTGGGTGTACTCGTAAAAGAACACAAAGTTAGCATGCAGGCACAGAAGCAATTAGGAAGGCAAATGGCATGTTGGCCTTTACTGCAAGGGGATTGGAGTACAAGAATTGTAAGGAACTTGGGTGAGACCACACCTGGAGTACTGTGTGCAGTTTTGGTCTCCATATTTAAGGAAGAATATACTTGCATTGACGGTGATACAGTGAAGATTGGTCCCTGAAATGAGAGGGGCTGTCCTATAATGAAAGGCTAAGTAAATTGGGTCTATATCCTCTGGACTTTAGAAGAATGAGAGGTGATCTCAATGAAACATACAATATTCTGAAGGGGCTCAACAGGGTAGACACTGAAAGGTGGTTTCCCCTGGCTGGGGAATCTAGAACATAGGACACAGTGCCAGGATAAGGAGACAATCATTTAGGACTGAGATGAGAATTACCCCAGAGGCCAAGTTAGACAGATTTTTGGTGTCTCGAGTGGGCGAGAAAGTGGAGTTGAAGCCAAAGATCAGACATGATCGTGTTGAATGGTGGAGCAGGCCCGACATGCTGTATGGACTACTCCTGCTCCGATTTCTTATGTTCATAAGGAAGAAAGCAAGGTAGACCGGCAGAGAGGTTTAGCAAGGGAATTTTAGAGCTTAGGGCTGAGGCAGCTGAAGGCGTGGCCACCAACAGTAGCGAGATTAAAATCAGGGATAATCAAAAGCCTGGAATTAGAGAGCACAGGTATCTCAGTTGTAGGACAGGAGGAGATTAGAGTTAGGGAGGGGACAGGCATGGAGGGATTTGAAAACAAGAAAGAGAATTTTAAAAATCAAGCTTTGTTAAATCAGCAGCCACTGTCATTCAGTAAGCACAGAGGCAATGGATGAACGGCTTTTGGTGCGTGTTGGGACATGGGCAGCAGAGTTTTGGATGACCTCAAGTTTCCAGGGTAGAACGTGGGAAGGCTGCCAGGAGTGCTTTAGAATAATCAAGTCTGAAGGCAACAAAGGCATGGATGAGTGTTTCAGCATCAGATGAGCTGAGGCAGGGGTGGAGATGGGTACCGTTAGCGATGGTGCGGATATGTGGTTGGTAGCTCATCTTGGGGTCAAATATGACACCAAGGTTCCAACAGTCTTGTTCTGCTTCAAACAGTTGTCAGGAAGAGGGATGGAATTGGTGGCGAGGGAGCAATAACAATGGCTTTCAGTCTTCCCAATATTTAATTGTTGAAAATTTCTGCTCATCCAGTACTGGTTGTCAGATAAGCAATCTGACAATTGAGACAGTGGAGGGGTCCAGAGAGGTGGTGGTGGAGGTAGAGCTGGATGTTGTCAGTGCAAATTTGGAAACTAAGGTGTTTTCGGATGATGCCGAGGGACAGCATGTACATGAGAAACAGGAGAGGTCCAAGGATCAATCTTTGGGTACACCAGAGGTAACTGCACAAGAATGTGAAGGGAAGCCATTGATGGCACTTCTCTAGCTACCATTACAGAGATACGAATAGAACCAGGTGGGTGCAGTCCCACCCGGCTGGACGACAATGGAGTGTGTTATGAACAGGTAGTTAATTTTTTTTTTTAAACCAATTTCTCTGTCTTCTCCACAACCTGCCCGTAAGAAGATTGTGATTGAATTTTCCCCGCTTGAACCTTGACTTGTAAAGGACGACAACAACACTGCTGTTAAAGTTAAAACAAAGAAATAGGGTCTATTAACACACACTCAAACTCGGGAGGGGATTAACTCTGCAAAGCACACTCACAAACACATAAGGAAAGGTAAAGGCACCAAAAAGGGTAAGAACATTTACAAAATGGAAAATAGCTTAACTGCAAACTAATGGGGGTTTCAATTAAAAGAGTCCGATTTTTAATTGACGAAGTTCAAAATCTGGAGATAACCAACTGGAAATGTTGAGTGGGGGATAGGAGTCTTTGAGACCTCTTCCTTTACACTTTTGAAGTTGAGGTAGTTTAGATTCTGATGTCACCCTTGTTTAATGAAGAGAAAAACTGGCAGTGAGCAGATTTTCTTGCTGTTTTGCAGGCTATGGTTTCTATTCTTTCTTGCAGGAAGGCCTCAGAAAAGCCAGATGCAGCTTCAAGCCAGCTGTGTTTTTTGAACAAGCTGTTCCCTCATCTGATCTTGTTTCAAATCTAGGCAAGCTGAGCAGGGTGGCCTCTGGGTCATGTGACTGGACCTCTTCAAGTAGCTGTCCCACCTCCTCCATTTTAACAAGTGGAACTCAAAAGTAAAATAACTTAACATGCTGTCTGTAATGGCAACTGACAATAACACCCAAGTGCACAAAAATACAATTTACAGATGGTTCTCATCTGTTCACGACAAGAGGCGTTGGAGTATGGTGTGATTAACAGTGTCAAAGGCTGCAGACAGGACGAGAGGGACGAGGAGAGATAGTTTGTCTTTGTCATAATCACATAGGATGCCATTTGTCATTTTGATAAGAGCTGTTTCGGTACTGTGGCAGGGGCTGAAATCTTATTGGAGGGATTCAAACATGGAGTTCCAGAAAAGATGGGCACGAATTTGCTATTAATCTGCCATTCATACTACTGCAACTATGACAATTACAACAACCATTTATTTTGGACCTGCAACACTGAAAAGCAATCTAAAGCACTAAACAATCAAAAAATGTATGGCATGATATCTGCCCCCATTACACAAAACACTCATTTGAAACAGGCAATCGTTCATATCGACTCAAAAGCGACAATCATTAACGATTTATATTAATGTAACATTCAATGTTACAGTCATAGCACTTTAGGTGATTTGTTTATATCAGGCAGAAACAGCTGAGCTTATTTACCAGTTTACATTCGCAGTCTTGATCTACAACATTCTTGTGAATTAGACAAGTTTCAAGGTTGTGAACAATAGAATGCCTTGAATTGTTGGCCTGGCCCCTGGATCCAAGCGTTCTACAGTGGACGAGCAAAACAATATAGCAACTTGCCTGGCGCGATCAATGACTTTCATGAGGGTGTGTTCCTTAAGATCAGCTGCAGCTCATCGCTTTGATGCCTGCTTCCTATTCGTGATGTTTCAAGGATGAAGTTATTTCTCTTATTGCAGCGACCTATAACATCCTGGGTGGGATTATCAAATAATCCTAATTTCCAAATTCCATTATACCAAAACCCTCTTTTACTAGTGCGTGGTGCACGTATGGGTGTGCATGCACGCTGGAGTGGCCAGGATTGCTAATAATCACTGGCAGAACCTGACAAGCATGTTCTTCAGACTAAAGATATGGACAAGGAAAACAAACGATAAAAAAAAAAACACAATTGGCAAGGGCTCCCTCATTTAAAAAAATAATTAATAGTAAGATGCTATAACAGGAGAGAGAAGAAAACAGAACCAGCGATTCTCCCTGGATGTGTATTGCACCAACTAAACTCCTCGTTAAAATGTAATATTTTCAATAGTTCCAAGTACTTAAATACAAGCCCATTCACACCTCATTAATCATTTGTACCCCAACTCCACTCAACATCTCTCTACTTTTGCTGGTAGGATCCAACTTAACAGACTCCTTAAAAATTACAGTCCCGCTCTTCTAATCTCATTCTTATCTCTGAACACTACCACATTATACTGGCCATCACGCATCATGTGCTTTCACACAAACATGCCCGCTATAAGCAGTGAGGACTACAGAAGAGGTGACCATAAGCTCAGTCAAAGAGGTGAGCTTTAAATTAAAGGAGGATCTTAATGATGATCCTATTCTAAAATGTTGACCTGTTTAGACAGGTTCTCCCATCCTAACTATTTACGTTGGCAGTTTCATTGTAAATGTTGACCTAAATTGTTCAGGGCAGGAACTGTGTGCCATATGCAACATTTTTAGTAATGCACCCAATAGGTACGAGGTACAAATAAAATATATTTAGCCAACCTATTGCAATTTTCACAAAGTTGAAACAGTCAACCACTTGCATGGATTATACCATGACCCACGTATGAAATACACAGTCAAGCACTTTTAGAAACAATTCCAATCAAGTGGCCAGAATTTCAAACGATCTAGATACTAAGAACTGAATATCCTGCAAATTCATGGATTTTTGTTGATTCACCTACAACTAGCCAACGCCACCAAAATCAACCACTAGACCAAAAGGGTTTTTTTTTAAAATCTGAAAACAAAAGGTGGTTCCCATTTAATACAGTAATACATTTACAGTGTTAATTGCAGACATATCTACTACCTCATCTGCATTAAAAAAAATTATACCAAATGTCAAATGATGCAATGGTAGAAATTAAGTTTATTGTTACTGTCCAAATTATTGACAAAAGTAAATAAAATTTTTGAAATTTAAAAAAATGCCATGAAACTCTTGTGGCTAACCTGTTTGCTGGTTAGTGGGTATGTTAGCAATAGTGGTGGTTACAAACTAGTAATCCTGAGCCCTGGACTAATGACCAGGAGACGAGTTCAAATTCCACCATAGCAGCTGCAGCATTTAAATTTCGTATTAGAATTTAAATTCAGGTACTTAAATATATCTGGAATAAAAAGCTAGTGTCAGTAATGGTGACGGCATAACCAGCAGATTGTCATAAAAATCCATCCGGTTCACCAATGTCCTTAAGCTAGGGAAATCCACTGACCTTACCAACAGTGGCCTGTGTGAGATTCCAGACCAACAACAATGTGGTTAACTCTTAACTGCCCTCTGAAATGGCCTAACAAGCCACTACGAAAAAGTCTAAGAACAGACTCAGACAGACCACCCGCCGCACATAGCCCAGTTGACCCCGCAAAATACTCCTCGCTGGCATCTGGGGACTTGTGCCAAAATTGGAAAAGCTGTCCCACAGACTAGTCAAGCAACAACTGACAGGCATACTCTCAGAATCGTACCTTTTTTTTGTTCATTCGTGGGATATGACCATCCATGGCAAGGCCAGCATTTATTGCCCATCACAAATTGCCCTTGAGAAGACCTTCCAGCCAATGTCCCAGACTTCTCCATCACCATCCCGGAGGTGGCGACAGATATCGTCAGCAGGGAGTGGCCCTGGGAGCCTTCAACCTTGACTCCAGACCCCATGAAGTCACATGGCATCAGGTGAAATATGGGCAAGGAAACCTCCTGCTGATTACCACCTACCACCCTGCCTCAGCTGATGAATCAGTATCCTCTATTTTGAGCACGACTTGGAAGAAGCAGTGAGGGTAACAAGGGCACAGAGACTACTCAGGGTGGGAGGCTTCAAATGTCCATTCACCATAAGTGGCTCACTAACACCACTACTGAGAGAGCTGATTAAATCCTGAAAGACATAGCTGCCAGACTGGTAAGAAAACCAACAAGTGGGAAAAACCTACTTGACCTCGCCCTTGCCAATCTACCTGTTGCAGATGCATCTTTCCATGACAGCATAGGAAGCGGTGACTGCTGCACTTCCCTTTATGGAGAGGAAGAGCTGCCTTCACACTAAGGACACTCTCCATCATATTGTGTGGCACTACCACCGTACTAAATTGGAGAGATTCAGCACAGATCTGGCAGCTCAAAACTGCCATCCGGTGAAACGACAACACAGGACTAAATGCATGCTGAACAGCAAAAGCAGCATGCTATAGCAACAACACTGACATCTACCAGACAAAGTGTAAAATTGCCCTGGCATATCCTGTTCACAAAAAGTAAGACAAATCCAATCCAGCCACTTACCACCCAAACCCACTATCAATCATCAGCAAAATAATGGAAGGTGTTGTCAGCAGTACTATTAAGTGGCACTTATTCACCAATGCTCAGTTTGGGTTCCATCAAAACCACTCGGCTCCAGATCTCATTATAGCCTTAGTCTAAACATGGACAATAGAGCTAACTTCCAGATAAGTTGAGAGTGACCGCCCTTGACATCAAGGCAGCATTTCACACAGTATGGCATCAAGGAGCCCGATTTTGAAGTCAATGAGAATTATGGAGAATAATTCTCCACAGGCTAGACTTATACTAGTACGTAGGTTGTGGTTGTTGAAGGCCAATCATCTCAGTCCCAGGACATCGATACAGGACTTCCTCAGGGCAATGTCCTAGGCCTAACCTTCTTCAACTGCTTCATCAATGACCTTTCCTCCATCATAAGGTCAGAAGTGGGGATGTTGTTATGACCGAGGCAGGAGGAGTGCACTGTTAATTCAGTCCCACTTCTCCGCGGGTCACAACATAATACTTAAAATTTTCCTACTTGTCAATACGGTCAACCAGATACACTATTTTTCCCAGAATAGATCACACTAACCAGGTTTCTTTACTGAACAACAAAATTAGCAGTTTATGATAAAACAAGTCTTAACTAGTAATGAAGTAAAACATAAACAGAGATTAACATTTTTTAAAGTCCAACATTAAATTTTAGCGTCCCCTTTTTACCTTATATGTCTATCGGTTAACCGAAAAAATAAAAAGGGATTTTTGGATCAGAGCTCTGTTACAGACAAAAGAACAACCGGGCAGATCACTTGCCCACCCTTGAAGAAAACAGATGAGACATGCTGCACCAAAACTGGAGCATACTCCAAGCACATGCAGACAGACTCCCTAATTGATCCCCCTAGAACAGTTCTCTTCAGGCAGCACTGAGAATTATTTTTAGCAGGCTTTCTTCAAATACAGGAAACAAGATGAATTTAAGGGAATTGCTGGAAAGCGAGCTCGGTTGTAGTCTTCTGTTCTTCCTTGGAATTCTCTCCTTGTGCAGCAGACTTGTCTTTATCTCACTCTGGAAGGTAAAACACACTCAGTCTGACACACAACCAGAAAGTGTGTCAATTTTCTGCCCTTCCAGGTGCTCTGCTGCTACTGGGCTTGTCCAATCAAAGGAGCGCTCGTCACTGCTCTGCCCTGTTACCAGGATTTCTGTTCTATCTTTAACTTGAGTCATGCGACAACCAGCAACATTGCTGCAGTGTGTACCAACTACAAGGTATACTGAAGCAGCTCGCCAAGATTTCTTTGACAGCACCTTCCAAACTGCAGTCTCTTCCACCTTGAAGGACAAGGCCAGCAGACATGGATCATCATTATCTGCAAGTTCCCCTCCAAGTCATGCACTAGCCTGACTTGGAAATATATTGCCATTCCTACATTGTCAATGGGTCGAAATCCTGGAACTTCTTACCTAACAGCATTATGAGTGCACCAACACCACAAAGACTGCAGAAATTCAAGATGGCAGCTCACCACCATCTTCTCAAGTGCAATTAGGGAGGGCAATAAATGCTGTCCTTGGCCAGCAACGCCACATCCCATGAACGAATAAAAAAAACTTCCATCAATACTACTCTTCAACCACTTTCAAGCAGATTTAAGGGAAAAGAAAGACATGCATTTATATAGTGCCTTTCACAACATCAGAACATCCCAAAGCGCTTTATAGTCAATGAAGTACTTTTGAAGTGTTGCAATGTTGGAAATGTGCAGCCAGTCAATATGCACACTGCAAGATCCCACAAACAGCAATGTGATAACGACCAGATAATCTGTTTTTTATGATGTTGATTGAGGGATAAATAAATACTGGCCAGGACACCAGGGATAACTCGCCCGCTCTTCTTCAAAATAGTGCCATGGGATCTTTTACAGCCACCTGAGAGGACAGACAGTGCCTCAGTTTAACGACTCATCTGAAAGACAGCACCTCCGAGAGTGCAGCATTCCCTCAGTACTGCACTGGAATGTCAGCCTTGATTTTTGTGCTCAAGTCCTCGAGTGGGACTTGAATCCACAACATTCTGACTCAGAGGAGAGAGTGGCCACCAACTGAGCCACAGCTGATAGCATCAGAAGACTCTCCTTCCAATTTCCCTTCACAACCTGTGGGAATCACCTGACTTATGCTGGGAATCAGTGTGTAAAAGAGCTCCAACATCCTGTGGGGGGTGTTTAAACTAATTTAGCAGTTTGGGGGGGGGGGGGGGTGCACCAGCAGAGAGAAATGGTGCATAGAAAATTAGTAAGGACAAACAGCAACAAACCAAAGAATAATGTTGTAAAAACAGGAAGGAAAGGGAGAAGTAAAAGCAAAGCAGAGAAGCATGGTGTTGGAATGTATCTGAGTGTTACAAATAGATTGATGATCTACAGGTGCCAGTAGCCAGATGAGCTTATGATAGAGTGGCTATAAGAGACCCGGCTTAAACATGGGCAAGGATTGGGAACCAAGCTTCCCTGGCTACAGTGCGTTCAGGAGGACGAAGAAAGGGAAAAAGAAAGGCAGGGTGGTGGCAGTATTGATCAAGGCTAATATTACATTTCTACAGATGGACAATATACTACAGGGTTCAAATTTGGTTAGAGTTATATTTCTACGAGAGATTGCCGAAAAGTGAGACGATAGAGCAGCAAATCTGTAGATAAGCTTCAGAGAAATGCAAAAATAATAGAGTAGTAATATCAGGGGACTTCAATTACCCTAACAGAGACGGGGGGGGGGGGGGGGGGGGGGAAACAGAGTAAAGGGCAAGGAGGATGAAAACAAGTGTAAACTGTGTTCAGAAGAACTTTCTTAATGAAAATATTTCCAATCCAATGAGGAAAGAAGCAGTGCTGCATTTTGTTCTGTGAAATGAAGTAGGGCAAGTGGAGCGTGATTTAGTGGGAAAACATCTGGGTAACAGCGATCATAATAGTAGTTATAATCAAATATAATCAAAAGTAGTTATGGAAAGGGACAAAGAAAAATCAAAATGAGAAAATAGCCAACTGGAAGTGAGCCTATTTCAGTGATTTAAGAAGGGATCTAGCACAGGTGGATTGAAAAAAAAGTGGCCTGGAAAACAGCAATGGCAGGCTTTAAAGGCAGTGATAGTTTGGGTACACACCAACCATACTCCAATAAAAAAAGGAAAGATGAGGCATCCAACGCCAGAGCTCCATGGAACAAAAGAAATAGAGATTAAAATAAAACAGAAAAAAGTTTATGACAAAATCAGGTTCAGAAAACAATCAAATTTCAGACAGAATACAGAGAGTAAAGGAGGACATTGAAGAAGGATACAAGGGCAAAAAATGTGGAGATATTAGCTGGTTAACATCAAAGGGAACCCAAAAATCCTTTATAAACATATAAAAAGCAAAAGGATAATTAAACAATGGTAAGGCCGATTCGGGTCAAAAAAAGGGATTCATCTTGTGAAGGTAAAGGGCTTGACGGCGGGACTAAATATGTATTTTTCTGCATCTGTCACCACTAAAAAGAATGACGCTAATGGAAGAGTAAAGGCAGGGAGCAGAGCTATTGGATAATATAAAAATAGATAAAAAAAGGTGCTAAATACATCTGCATCACTCAAAATTAATAAGTCACCTGGTGCAGGTGGGATGCATCCTCAGTTGCTAAGGAAGCTAGGGTAGAGACAGCAAAATCTCAGGCCACAATCTTTCAATCCTCCTTGGATATTGGAGTGCTGCCAAAAGACTGGAGGATTGCAAATGCTATACCCCCATTCAAAAATGAGGATGGATAAACCAGGTAGCTACAGGCCAATCAGTCTAACATCAGTGATGGTTAAAGCACTGGAAGCAAGTGCCAAGTACAAAATTTATTCTTACTTGGAGAAGCATGGGTTTATAAGTGACATCTAGCACATTTTTGTGAAAGGCAAATCATGTCTGACTAACCTGATTGGCTCTTAGCCAATTTGGTACCCGCGTTAACTAGTACTGGTGAACAAATGTTTTCTGACTGGAGAGATGTATGCAGTAGGGTGCCACAGGGGTTGGCATTGGGATCATTGCTTTCCATGTTTTATATAGATGACTTGGAATTAGGTAGAGGGAGTGCAGTTTTGAAGTTTGTGGATGCTACAAAACATGGCAACGGAGTAAACAGGAAAAGGTCAGAGAAGCTGGGATTGCTCTCCTTCGGCCAGACAAAGGGGAGACCTAATAGGCATGCCATGTGGGACTAAACTGGATAGCTGTTTCAAAAAGCTGGCACAAGTTAGATGGGGCGTGTAGCGAGGGTTTGATTCTATGATCCCACCAACTACTGTATTTTTTACAGGAAAATGGAAGAGTTTGGTAAAAAAAATTATTAATTTACCTTTAACTAAAAGGAGAGAGATTGCAGTTTGCCCAGATGTTTAAAATAAGTTAATTTACAATAGGATATGGAGGTTGCTAACACCTTATGCATCAACTGAGAATTACAATACCAAGATAAAAATACTTCAATTTTACAGATTCATTATGGTGCCAGTAAAATGTTTATCCAAAGACTAGTATAAATTAGGAAATGATCTAGGGTTCATGTATTTCTGTACATTTTATAATTGCAGGTAAACTAGCCAATTCAATCACCTGATCGCAAAAGTGTACAAGCGATGGAAGATATTTACATATGCAATTACTTTTGTTTGGAGATACACAGCATTCAATCTAAGAATTTAAAGAAAACAATCAATTCATCTATGCACTTGTTCCAGGAACTGCTTTTTTTAAACCTGGATAAAAACTTAATTTCCTAAACCAAGATCTGTGAGATAAAGTACTGCTCAGGACTGTACTCTTAAATACGTAGAAAGTATTCATGTATGATTCAGATGAAATATTACACTTCAAAACTTACAAAAAACATGAACTGTTAAGAATGTAGTCCTGAGGGCTTAATAAAATAAAAAAAATGTTATGTCTTTGACAAAAGCTTTAATTGCTCTCTAAACCACAAATGGTTTGTTGCTATCAAGGGATAGCATAAAGCCCAGGCTCTACTGCCTACCATTTGCATTCATGTTGCCGCAAAGTGTAATGAGTTACCTCAGTCAAGGCCCAGTGGTGTACAAACTGGTCAAGATCAGTCACATAAAGGCGCACAGATGAAAACTGGGACTGGCTTATATGAGGATTACTGCTGCTGTTCTGCAGCCAAGTCAATTCTTCTCCCGAGAATCCTGCAATACAGGAAATGAACAGAAGAGACACAATTAACAATTAGAAACAACTTTTCCATAAGCTCTCAGCAAAAACAACATGAAAAAAAAGACGCCTTTGATATCTTCGATTTCCACATAGATAAATTCTGAAAATTAGCCTTAAAACAATGAGAGCGTAGGGGGGGAAGAGAGAGGGGGGGAAGGGGGGGAAGAGAGAGGGGGGGAAGGGGGGGAGAGCGCGCGGGGGGGGGGGGGGGGGGAGAGCAGGAGAGCGCGCGGGGGGGGGAAGGGCGAGGGCGGGGGGGGGAAGGGCGAGGGCGGGGGGGGGAAGGGCGAGGGGGGGGGGAAGGGCGAGGGGGGGGGAAGGGCGAGGGGGGGGAAGGGCGAGGGGGGGGGGAAGGGCGAGGGGGGGGAAGGGCGAGGGGGGGGGAAGGGCGAGGGGGGGGGAAGGGCGAGGGGGGGGGAAGGGCGAGGGGGGGGGAAGGGCGAGGGGGGGGGGAAGGGCGAGGGGGGGGGGAAGGGCGAGGGGGGGGGGAAGGGCGAGGGGGGGGGGAAGGGCGAGGGGGGGGGAAGGGCGAGGGGGGGGGAAGGGCGAGGGGGGGGAAGGGCGAGGGGGGGGGAAGGGCGAGGGGGGGGAAGGGCGAGGGGGGGGGAAGGGCGAGGGGGGGGGAAGGGCGAGGGGGGGGGAAGGGCGAGGGGGGGGGAAGGGCGAGGGGGGGGGAAGGGCGAGGGGGGGGGAAGGGCGAGGGGGGGGGAAGGGCGAGGGGGGGGAAGGGCGAGGGGGGGGAAGGGCGAGGGGGGGGAAGGGCGAGGGGGGGGAAGGGCGAGGGGGGGGAAGGGCGAGGGGGGGGAAGGGCGAGGGGGGGGAAGGGCGAGGGGGGGGAAGGGCGAGGGGGGGAAGGGCGAGGGGAGAAGGGCGAGGGGAGAAGGGCGAGGGGGAGAAGGGCGAGGGGGAGAAGGGCGAGGGGGGGGAAGGGCGAGGGGGGGGAAGGGCGAGGGGGGGAAGGGCGAGGGGAGAAGGGCGAGGGGAGAAGGGCGAGGGGAGAAGGGCGAGGGGAGAAGGGCGAGGGGAGAAGGGCGAGGGGAGAAGGGCGAGGGGGAAGGTGTGGAGCGGGAGGGGGAAGGTGTGGAGCGGGAGGGGGAAGGTGTGGGGCGGGAGGGGGAAGGTGTGGGGCGGGAGGGGGAAGGTGTGGAGCGGGAGGGGGAAGGTGTGGAGCGGGAGGGGGAAGGTGTGGAGCGGGAGGGGGAAGGTGTGGAGCGGGAGGGGGAAGGTGTGGAGCGGGAGGGGGAAGGTGTGGAGCGGGAGGGGGAAGGTGTGGAGCGGGAGGGGGAAGGTGTGGAGCGGGAGGGGGAAGGTGTGGAGCGGGAGGGGGAAGGTGTGGAGCGGGAGGGGGAAGGTGTGGAGCGGGAGGGGGAAGGTGTGGAGCGGGAGGGGGAAGGTGTGGAGCGGGAGGGGGAAGGTGTGGAGCGGGAGGGGGAAGGTGTGGAGCGGGAGGGGGAAGGTGTGGAGCGGGAGGGGGAAGGTGTGGAGCGGGAGGGGGAAGGTGTGGAGCGGGAGGGGGAAGGTGTGGAGCGGGAGGGGGAAGGTGTGGAGCGGGAGGGGGAAGGTGTGGAGCGGGAGGGGGAAGGTGTGGAGCGGGAGGGGGAAGGTGTGGAGCGGGAGGGGGAAGGTGTGGAGCGGGAGGGGGAAGGTGTGGAGCGGGAGGGGGAAGGTGTGGAGCGGGAGGGGGAAGGTGTGGAGCGGGAGGGGGAAGGTGTGGAGCGGGAGGGGGAAGGTGTGGAGCGGGAGGGGGAAGGTGTGGAGCGGGAGGGGGAAGGTGTGGAGCGGGAAGGGGAAGGTGTGGAGCGGGAGGGGAGGGGGTGAGAGAGAGGGGGGGGGTGAGAGAGAGGGGGGGGGTGAGAGAGAGGGGGGGGGTGAGAGAGAGGGGGGGGGTGAGAGAGAGGGGGGGGTGAGAGGGGGGGGGGTGAGAGAGAGGGGGGGGGTGAGAGAGAGAGGGGGGGTGAGAGAGAGAGGGGGGGTGAGAGAGAGAGGGGGGGTGAAAGAGAGAGGGGGGGTTGAGAGGGAGGGGGGGTTGAGAGGGAGGGGGTTGAGAGGGAGGGGGCGAGAGGGAGGGGGCGAGAGGGAGGGGGCGAGAGGGAGGGGGCGAGAGGGAGGGGGCGAGAGGGAGGGGGCGAGAGGGAGGGGGCGAGAGGGAGGGGGCGAGAGGGAGGGGGCGAGAGGGAGGGGGCGAGAGGGAGGGGGCGAGAGGGAGGGGGCGAGAGGGAGGGGGCGAGAGGGAGGGGGCGAGAGGGAGGGGGCGAGAGGGAGGGGGCGAGAGGGAGGGGGCGAGAGGGAGGGGGCGAGAGGGAGGGGGGTGAGAGGGAGGGGGGTGAGAGGGAGGGGGGTGAGAGGGAGGGGGGTGAGAGGGAGGGGGGTGAGAAGGAGGGGGGTGAGAAGGAGGGGGGTGAGAAGGAGGGGGTGAGAAGGAGGGGGTGAGAAGGAGGGGGTGAGAAGGAGGGGGTGAGAAGGAGGGGGTGAGAAGGAGGGGGTGAGAAGGAGGGGGTGAGAAGGAGGGGGTGAGAAGGAGGGGGTGAGAAGGAGGGGGTGAGAAGGAGGGGGTGAGAAGGAGGGGGTGAGAAGGAGGGGGTGAGAAGGAGGGGGTGAGAAGGAGGGGGTGAGAAGGAGGGGGTGAGAAGGAGGGGGTGAGAAGGAGGGGGTGAGAAGGAGGGGGTGAGAAGGAGGGGGTGAGAAGGAGGGGGTGAGAAGGAGGGGGTGAGAAGGAGGGGGTGAGAAGGAGGGGGTGAGAAGGAGGGGGTGAGAAGGAGGGGGTGAGAAGGAGGGGGTGAGAAGGAGGGGGTGAGAAGGAGGGGGTGAGAAGGAGGGGGTGAGAAGGAGGGGGTGAGAAGGAGGGGGTGAGAAGGAGGGGGTGAGAAGGAGGGGGTGAGAAGGAGGGGGTGAGAAGGAGGGGGTGAGAAGGAGGGGGTGAGAAGGAGGGGGTGAGAAGGAGGGGGTGAGAAGGAGGGGGTGAGAAGGAGGGGGTGAGAAGGAGGGGGTGAGAAGGAGGGGGTGAGAAGGAGGGGGTGAGAAGGAGGGGGTGAGAAGGAGGGGTGAGAAGGAGGGGGTGAGAAGGAGGGGGTGAGAAGGAGGGGGTGAGAAGGAGGGGGTGAGAAGGAGGGGGTGAGAAGGAGGGGGTGAGAAGGAGGGGGTGAGAAGGAGGGGGTGAGAAGGAGGGGGTGAGAAGGAGGGGGTGAGAAGGAGGGGGTGAGAAGGAGGGGGTGAGAAGGAGGGGGTGAGAAGGAGGGGGTGAGAAGGAGGGGGTGAGAAGGAGGGGGTGAGAAGGAGGGGGTGAGAAGGAGGGGGTGAGAAGGAGGGGGTGAGAAGGAGGGGGTGAGAAGGAGGGGGTGAGAAGGAGGGGGTGAGAAGGAGGGGGTGAGAAGGAGGGGGTGAGAAGGAGGGGGTGAGAAGGAGGGGGTGAGAAGGAGGGGGTGAGAAGGAGGGGGTGAGAAGGAGGGGGTGAGAAGGAGGGGGTGAGAAGGAGGGGGTGAGAAGGAGGGGGTGAGAAGGAGGGGGTGAGAAGGAGGGGGTGAGAAGGAGGGGGTGAGAAGGAGGGGGTGAGAAGGAGGGGGTGAGAAGGAGGGGGTGAGAAGGAGGGGGTGAGAAGGAGGGGGTGAGAAGGAGGGGGTGAGAAGGAGGGGGTGAGAAGGAGGGGGTGAGAAGGAGGGGGTGAGAAGGAGGGGGTGAGAAGGAGGGGGTGAGAAGGAGGGGGTGAGAAGGAGGGGGTGAGAAGGAGGGGGTGAGAAGGAGGGGGTGAGAAGGAGGGGGTGAGAAGGAGGGGGTGAGAAGGAGGGGGTGAGAAGGAGGGGGTGAGAAGGAGGGGGTGAGAAGGAGGGGGTGAGAAGGAGGGGGTGAGAAGGAGGGGGTGAGAAGGAGGGGGTGAGAAGGAGGGGGTGAGAAGGAGGGGGTGAGAAGGAGGGGGTGAGAAGGAGGGGGTGAGAAGGAGGGGGTGAGTGGAGGGGGTGGAGTGGGGGAGGGAGGGAGAGGGGAGGGAGGAATGAGTGAGGGAGGGAATGAGTGAGGGAGGGAGGGAGGGGAGGGAGGGAGGGGAGGGGGAGAGGGAGGGAGGGGAGGGGGAGAGGGAGGGAGGGGAGAGGGAGAGGGAGGGAGGGGAAGAGGGAGAGAGAGAGTGAGGGAGGGGAAGAGGGAGAGAGAGAGAGTGAGGGAGGGGAAGAGGGAGAGAGAGAGTGAGGGAGGGGAAGAGGGAGAGAGAGAGTGAGGGAGGGGGAGGCTTTCTCTGCTGCTGCAGTCTCAGGTCTCAGTTACTGCTTGTCTTCTCTGTGTGCGTCTAACAAAACTCAGTTTTTTTCAGAGATGGACAGAGGGTCGCACAGTTCTCTCAATCCCCTTTGATTTTAATGAGGTCCAAAGTCTAAATCCCAAAACCTCTCTCAGGTGTTTGTTGTACGTGTTACCCACTGGAGGGACGTCTCCACCTATGAATGCCTCAAGATAGCTTTGAATATCCCACTAACCGTGGTGATCTGGATAATCTACTTAGTTAGCCAAAGCATTGTCCTGGCTGGGTTGCTTGTTAGACTTTTGTGTCCAGTTCGACCTTTTGGTATTTCAGATGCAAACTGCGGTGGCCATCTTGGCCGCCTGTTTCTTTTTTATAAAATTAAGTGTTGGATTTTTTTCCATTAAAAGTCTAATTTAAGCTTCCAACCGATGAATTAATGTCTCATGTGGCATATTGCATTTTCCTGACAATATACAGGTCACTGGTCAGGCCACATCTACAGTACTGTGCCCAGTTTTCATCCGTATGATCTTCTGAACTGGTTAAAGAGGAATTTTAAATAATTTTTCCCATATTCTTCCTGGGTATTTTTTCGTCTCTCGCAGCTGATTACATAGTGTGGGGTTGGGGTAAGAAGTGATTCACCATGATATCCCAAGCATCATGACATAGGGTAGGCTTGATGGGCTGCTGGATCTTTTCCTGCCCATCAATTCCATTTGCTCACATTTTAGATTATACTGCAGGAGTATCCTTGCAAGTAGATGGGTTTTACTTCATTGGTTCATGCCAACCTGCACCTAAGTTGCATGGTCTAGGCTAAGTTAAGCATATTTCTAAAAAGGAGAGCACGTGTAGTTCACAACAGGACAAACAAACTCTTGATTGTAGATTTTTTGGTACTTGTTGCAACACTCTTACAATAATGGTTTTCCAAGCATACAACTATCCACTGCCCAAAAAGAAATATTGTGGCCACAAGTGTGCACAGTAGGCAATATGTGCCCAGGCCTATGGCACCCAAGTCAGGCACCAGAAGAAATGCAACAGCCTCCAAGAACCACACTGTGCTTACTTTTCTTCTCCACATTTCGGAGGTTAATACGCACTGCATCTCAAAACTGGGATCCAAAGTCCACCCTCTCGTCCTGGCCGAGAGCCTGGGCAATGAGTAAGAAAGGGTCGAGATCAAAACAGGGTGAAGTATGATGGGACTCTATGCCCTGAGCCGCTTCAGTTACCTGAAGGACTGTTAGGAACCCTAGAAATACTCAGCAGTCGGGGCTCTGGCAAACAAGTCCTCAATGGTAGCACAGGAAGAAGATGTGCCATCTGAAATATCTCAGCGGCTGTTCTGGTGGACGAAGGCTGCAGCAGAACAAAAACTCCCCAATTGTCTTAGTTTCCTTGCCATTGGATCAAGGGTTTGTTTTGTCAAGATACATGTGGAAGCTGGTGTGCAACAGTTTCTCTATGTTAAAACATGTCACACACGGGCATCTTCCTTTCTGAGTACATCCTCCAAGCCCTTCGGCGACCAGCAAATGGTAACGCAGCAGGATTGTGTTGTCTGGAAACTTAAGAACAAGCCCATGACCCAAACTAATAATACACGACCAGACATCTTACATGACAACAAATGCCCTATGTGCCATAATGTCTGTAGATCCCGAATTGGCCTCATCAGCCATCTTCAGACTCACTGAAGACGATCATCCTTGCCCGCGAGGGATAGCCAATAATAATCTCAAAACCCTAGTTGAGATTTGGAGAAATTAAAACGAGTTCACCCAATGCTTTGCAGCTGCATGCTTGCAGTCCAACATGTTGAATGCTATTAGGACATCCTTCAACAAAGTTTTAAAAACTCAATTATACTTGCTATCTGATTGTATGTAAGCTAATATATTTCACTTAACAAGGCCTGTGTCTCACAACTGAAACAGGAAAGTGACAGTATACAGTAATGTCAGATGGTTGGAGCACAATGAATGAATTGAGACTTGATGAGAAAAACAGAAAAAGTTAAAGTGGAACGCATTGTTTACTGCATCCAAGCAAAGGCTGGAATTTTACCCTCGGCAGACGGGAACTGCCCACCGACTGAAATGTCAGTGGCGAACCCGCATCCGCCTTGTCTGGAGATCTGGACTGCATCTTGCGTTCCCCAGGCCTTTAATTGGTCTGAGGTGGGACTTTCACCTCATTGAGGCAGGAAGTCCTGCCTAATGGAGCTGCCGGCCAATCAGTGGGTCAGTAGCTCTCTGTCCTAGCAACGCCACCAGGAGCAGTGGCCACTGCTGGTACTCAACCCTGTTGAAAATGGAACGTTTTTGGGGCCTCGTCGAGGGCAATCAGTCAGACCCCGGTGAGGCAAGGGGGTCGATCAGGAGGCCCCCCTCCCCCCAAAGGCCGAAAGAAAGTCACCTACTTTTAACAGGTGGCTTTTCTTGGGCCTGGGCTGCCACCAGCCAAGGATAAAATCCCTGCGGCGGCAGGCAGAGGCCCTTAGTGGCCATTAACTGGCCGTGATTGGCCTGGGGTGGGCGGGCCGTTTTTCGCCATCGCTGCCCTGCAGAAAGTGGCGGCGGAGGTGGGAGTGGCTTGGGGAGGGTCCCCCAAGTCTCCCGCTCCATTTTATACTCGCTCACCAACCAACTCTTCTCGGGGGCGCGGTGGTGGTCATAAAGTTCCAGCCAAAGTTTTGAACTTTAGTTTTTAAATACAAGTTGAAGAAAAGCACCTGTCAGTGTAGAAAACAGAAAACTGAAGTAATCCACATCATTGACTAGACTGTCTGGAAGTGATGTAGTCCATCCACCAAAAGATGACCTAGAATGAAATAAGCCACAGCATTAAATACCTTGCATTTTGGAAACAATCATGTACAATTTCGGCTAATAACCCAAAACTTAACATCTGTATACATAGTGTCAGAGTTAAACAGCACAGAAACAGGCCCTTTGGCCCATCATGTCTGTACTTTCCATCAAGCACCTAACTACTCTAATCTCGTTTTCCAGCACTTGACCTGTAGCATTGTATGCTATGGCATTTCAAGTGCTCATCTAAATACTTCTTAAAAGTTGTGAGGGTTCCTGTCTCCACCACCTCTTCAGGCAATGTGTTCCAGATTCCAACCACCCTCTGGGTGAAAAGTTTTTTCCTCAAATCCCCTCTAAACCTCCTGCCACTTACCTTAAATCTATGCCCTCTGGTTACTGACACCTCCGCCAAGGGAAAAAGTTTCTTTCTATCTAACCTAACAATGCCCCTCATAATTTTGTAGACCTCAATCATGTCCCCCCTCAGCCTTCGCTGCTCTAAGGAAAACAACCCTAGCCTTTTCAGTCTCTCTTCATAGCTGAAAAGCTCCAGCCCAGGCAAAATCCTGGTGAATCTCCTCTGCACCATCTCCAGTGCAATCACATCCTTCCTATAGTGTGGTGCCCAGAACTGTACACAGTACTCCAGCTGTGGCCTAACTTGCATTTTATACAGCTCCATCACAACCTCCCTGCTCTTATATCCTGCGCCTCGGCTAATAAAGGCAAGTATCCCATATGCCTTCCTAACCACCTTGTCTACCTGTGCTGCAGTCTTCAGTGATCTATGGACAAGTACACCAAGGTCCCTCTGTACTTCCTAGGGTCTTACCATCCATTGTATATTCCCTTGCCTTGTTAGTTCTCCCAAAATGCATCACCTCACACTTCTCAGGATTAAATTCCATTTGCCACTGCTCCGTCCATCTTACCAGCCCATCTATATCGTCCTGTAATCTAAGACTTTCCTCCTCACTATTTACAACACCACCAATTTTCGTGTCATCTGCGAAAGTACTGATCATACCTCCTATATTCACGTCAAAATCATTAATGTACACTGCAAACTGCAAGGGTCTCAGCACCGATAACCTGTCGTACACCACTGACTGGTCACAAGCTTCTACTCGCAAAAACAACCCTTGATCATCACCCTCTGCCTCCTGCACTAAGCCAATTTTGGATCCAATTTGCCAAATTGCCCTGGATCCCATGGACTCTTACCTTCTTAACCATTCTCCCATGTGGGACCTTATCAAAAGCCTTACTGAAGTCCATGTAGACTACATCAACTGCTTAACCTCATCTACACACCTAGTCACTGCCTCAAAAAATTCAATCAGGTTAGTTAGACACGATCTCCCCCTGACAAAGCCATGCTGACTATCCCTGATTAAACCCTGCTTCTCCAAGTGGAGATTAATCCTGTCCCTCAGAATTTTTTCCAATAGTTTCCCAACCACTGATGTTAGACTCACTGGCCTGTAATTACCTGGTTTATCCCTGCTACCCTTCTTGAATAATAGTACCACATTTGCTGTCCTCCAATCCTCTGGCACCTCTCCTGCGGCCAGAGAGGATTTGAAAATTTGTGTCAGAGCCCCTGCAATCTCCTCCCTTGCCTCACATAACAGGCTGGGATACATCTCATATTGGCCTGGGGATTTATCCACTTTTAAGCCCGCTAAAACAGCTAATACTTCCGCCCTTTCAATGCTAATATGTTCAAGTATATTGCAATTTCCCTCCCTGATCTCTGCACCTACATCCCTAGTGAACCCAGATGAAAAGTAATCATTTAAAACCTCACCTACGTCCTCCGGCTCCACACACAGATTGCCACTTTGGTCCCTAATGGGTCCTACTCTTTCCCTGGTTATCCTCTTGCCCTTAATATACTTATAAAACCCCTTAGGATTTTCCTTAATCTTGCCCACCAGTGTTTTTTCATGTCCCCTCTTCGCTCTAATTACTTTAAGTACCCCTCTACACTTTCTATACTCCTCTAGTGCCGCCACTGTTTTCAGCACTCTGTATCTGCCATAAGCCTCCTTTTTTTTTTCCTGATCCAATCCTTTGTATTCCTCCACATCCAGGGTTCCCTCGACTTGTTGGTCCTACCCTTCACCTTAACAGGTACATGTTGGCTCTGAGCGCTCTCATTATTTCCTCTTTGAATGACTCCCACTGGTCAGATGTAGACTTTCCTGCAAGTAGCTGCTCCCAGTCCACTTTGGCCAGATCCTGTTTTTATCATATTGAAATCGGCCTTTCCCCAATTCAGTACCTTTATTTCTGGTCCATCTTTGTCCTTTTCCATAACTACCTTAAATCTTAGGGTTATGGTCACTATCCTCGAAATGCTCCCCCACGACACTTCTACCACTTGTCCGGCTTCATTCCCCAGGATTAGGTCCAGTACTGCCCCTTCTCTTGTAGGACTTTCTATGCACTCACTCAGAAAGCTCTCCTGTATGCATTTTAAGAATTCTGCCCACTTTAAGCCTTTTGCACTAAGACTATCCCAGTTGATAGTGGGGAAGTTGAAATTCCCTATTATTTTTACACTTCTGAGATTTGCCTACTTATCTGCTCCTCTATCTCTCCCTGACTTTTGGAGGCCTTTAGTACACTCCCAGCCAAGTGATTGCCCCCTTTTTGATTTTAAGTTCTACCCATATGGCCTCGTTTGAGGAACGTTCTAAGATATCATCCCTCCATACTGCAGTAATTGATTCCTTGATCAACAGTGCAATGCCACCTCCTCTTTTACCCCCTCCCCCATGTGGCAGAAGTTTTTTTCCTCTGACTTGTCTGGATAAAAGATTTCAAAGGACATTTAAAAAATGCTCATGGATTCTAACAGAAATATGCACAACTCTCAGTGGTAAAGACAGAAAACACTAACTTAAGGTCAGAATGAATAGTAAGCAAAGTGTAACCAGGTTACAATCTAAATGGGTCATATTTAAAGATTTGAGCATAAACGTCATCTTTTCTCAAAGCAAGACCCTTTAACGACAAATATTTAGCAAACAACAATTTTTTCTTCACTTTGAGTCCACAGATTAAGTTAGGCCATTTGAAAAAGGACAATATTGTATGCTTTATGTTAGACAGTAGAACTAACATTCAACAAGACATGCTAATATAATCAACTGTTTACCTTGTGCCCATTTAGTCTGTTCCCTCTGAGGGCAAATTGAATAATGGCAATAATATTGATGCTGAACAGAAATAATTCAATAAAAGACCATGCATTTATATAGCATCATTCATGATCGAGATTCGCAAAGCACTTTTAAAGTCAATTAAGTAGTTTTGAAGTATAATCACAGCTGTAATGTAAGAAACATAGCAGCCAGTTTGTGCACAGCAAGCTGCCACAAACAGCAAAGAGGCAAATGACCAGGTAATCAGTTTTATTTAATGATGCTGTTTGAGAGATAAATATTGATCAGGACAGGAGAACCCCCCTGTTTTTCTTTGAATAGTGCCATGGCCACTCAAGAGCGCAGATGGGGCCTCACTTTAATTTCTCATCTGAAAGACGGCACCTCCAATGATGCAGCACTCCCACAGCACTGCATTGAAGTGTCAGCCTAGATTATGTGAAGTCCTGGAGTGGGGCTTGAACCCCAAAAGATCATATGATTCACCTGGAATTCCCTACCTCACTGGCCAACCTGCTGTATACTTCTAGGATTTGTAGATGTTCTTTTTAGCACGTTGTATACAATGTTGTTCATCAGTGATACTTTAAGATTGATTGAGCCATATGCTTTAGAAGTATATGTTTCTTTGGTATAAAAACAAGAAATGCTAGAAATACTCAGCAGGTCTGGCAGCATCTGTGGAGAGAGAAGCAGAGTTAACCTTTCAGGTCAGTGACCCTTCTTCAGAACTGGCAAATATTAGAAATGTCATAGGTTATAAGCAAGTAAAGTGGGGGTGGGGCAAGAGATAACAAAGGAGGTGTAGATAGGACAAGGTCACAGAATAGCTGACCAGAAGGTCATGGAGCAAAGATATGTTAATGGTGTGTTGAAAGACAAAGCATTAGTACAGAAAGGGTTTCTTTGATGGTGGTCTTAAGAGTTACATGTCGACAGTAACTAGCAACATTGAATGATTTAAACATGAACTTTAGTTTTAGCTTATGATCTATGGCAACATTTCTATTGAAAAGTGGCTAAAATTAGAAAAAAGGGCAAGAAAGGTTACCAAGCTTAAACTGATGAGTAATTTACATGGGGGAAAAAATGCAATGCAATTACATCCCAGACTTGATTTATTCTTATATGCTACTATGCTGTCGAACTGGTGTTAACCAGATCATCATACATTTTTAGGAAGTATTATCTCAGGCAATGGATATTTCTACTGAATTTGAAGGCAAGAGGATGGTTACCTACAGATTTGTCTCCTCACGCCCATTGTACAGCTGAGATTGATTTTCAGTGCTTACCAACTGGAGACAAATTGAATAATTTCATTTTTAGGATCAAACACAAATGAACTTCTCATTTAATCTTACTGATTTTAATTGGTGATGGCATTGCTATTACAAGGGAGAAATCAATGTTGTAAGCACATTCGCTTCTCCTTCCTTTGCAAAATGAAGTACTGGATGAGCAGTAATTTCCTCCAATTTAAAATTGGAAATCGGAAACCTGAAGCCATTGTTTTCGGTCTCCCATCCGATGCCATCCCTCTCCCTGGCAACTGTCTGAGGCTGATCCAGACTGCTCACAACCTCTATCATATTTGAACCTGAAATGAGCTTTCAACCACATATGCGCGCCATCACCAATGACTGCCTATTTCCACTTCCGGAACATCACCCCTTCCTCAGCTCATCTGCTGCTGAAACCCCTACCCATGCCTTTGTTACCTCCGGACTTAATCATTCTAAAGCACGCCTGGCCGGCCTCCCACATTAAACTCTCCATAAACCTGAGGTCATCCAAAACTCTGCGGCCCATATCTTTACTTGCACCAATTGTCATTCACCCGTCAACCCTGTGCTTACGGACCTACACTGGCTCCCGGTTAAACACCTCAATTTTAAATTTCTCATCCTTGCTCTCAAATCCCACCATGGCATGGCCCCTCCCCATCTCTGTAATCTCCTCCAGCCCTACAAACCTTCAAGTCACCTGCGCTCCTCTAATTCCGGCTTCTGGGGCATCCTCAATTTTAATCGCTCCACCACTGGTGAATGTGCCTAGGTCCTAAACTCTGAATACCCACCCGAAACCTCTCTGCCTCTCTTTCCTCCTTTCAGGCACTCTTTAAAACCTACCTCTTTGACCAAGCTTTTGGCCATCTGATATCTCTTTATGTAGCTCAGTAGCATATTTTGTTTTATAATACTACTGCAGTGACTTAGAATGTTTTATTTCGTTAAAGAAGCTATATAAATGCAAGTTGTTCTGGTAAAAAAAAAACAAACATCGGCTTTGCACAGTGGGTTGGGGTGAAAACTGAAATGCATTTTTTAATACAAAGATCAAACACAGCAAATGTACTACTGCATGGTGCAAATTCTGTGCTTCAGTGAAATTACTGCCAAACACATCAATTCTGCAATAAACATTTGTTACTTCCAGGTTTTGACAAATGGTCGACAATCAAGTTCATCATAAACTGAGTTGCAACAGGAAGAAACTGGTTCCACCAACTTTGGAAGTAGTAAACAAAGATTCTACTACGAAGGAGGATTCTGGTTAATTTCTTATTTTTCCTTATGGGACAGTTACAGAAAATGTGATTATTTGCTTCCAATTGAAGTCTCCAAAATAACCGACTAAAACTGCATTTTAGGATTTTTTTTTTCTATTTATAATTATTGCAAGCTAGTGATCAGGGATAAGAGGGTATGACTGCGAGTCTGGCAGACAAAGGGACCCCAGGTGCAGTGCTGGGGGAGCCCTGGCCTTTTTCCTTAACCAATAGGGCACTGGTGTGGCCACACCTGCAGTACTGCGTGCAGTTTTGGTTTCCTTACCTATGGAAGGACATACTTGCTCTTGAGGGAGTGCAATGAGGTTCACTAGACTGGTTCTTGGGATGAAATGATTGTCCTATAAGGAGAGAATGATACGACTAGGCCTTTGTTCTCTGGAGTTTAGATGAAAGATGATCTAATTAAAACATTTAAAATTCTTAGAGTTTGACAGGGTTGATTCTGAGAAAATGTTTCCCATGGCTGGGGAATCTAGAACACAGGGTTACAGTCTCAGAATAAAGGGTCAGCCATTTAGGTCTGAGAGGAGGAGAAATCTCTGTGCTTAAAGGGTTGTGAATTCTTGAAATTCTCTACCCCAGAGAGCTGAGGATGCTCAGTTGTTGAGTATATGACAGAGGTTGCTAGATTTTTGGGCACTAAGGAAATTAAGGGATATGGGATAGTGCAGTAAAGCGGAGTTGAGGTAGATGATCAGCCATGATGTTACTGAATAGCAAAGCAGGCTCGAAAGGCCCAATGACCTACGCCAGCTCCTATTTCATAAGCAAATTGAGCATTCAGATGGGGGGAGTGAAAAGGAAAGTTTAGTGGTAGGAGACAATATAGGATAAAAGATTATTCTCTGCCGTCACGACCTGTAGTCCTTAAACCTGTGTTGTGTTGTCTGCTAGGTCCCATGGTTAAGGCCTGAACAACTAGAAGTGGGATGGGGATGATCTAGTTCTCGTTGCCCATGTAGCAAACAACAACATAGGTAGAACAAAGAATGAGATTCTGCTGAGGAAATTTGAGAAGATAGGGTCCAAATTAATAAGGAAACTCTGCAAATTTCATAGGGTCAAATACATCAGACTGTTGAACACAGGGCTCAAACAGTGGTATGGGAGACAGGGGTTTTGATTCATGGGGCACTGGTACCAGGACTGAGGAAAAAGGGAGCTGTTCCAATGGGATGGGCTCCACTTAAACCAGGTTGGGACCAGTGCCCTGGCAAGTCGGGTAAAGTGATCCATCGTGGTTAACTAAAGAGGTTAAGGATTGTATTACATTAAAAGAGGCAGCTTATTATAATTAAAGCAAAATACTATGGATGCTGGATATCCAGAAGAAATGCTGGAAATACTCGGCAGGTCTGGCAGTCTCTCTGGAGGGAGAAAAACAGAGTTGATGCTTCAGGTCGATGGACTTTCAGCAGAACTGTTATAATATTGCCAAGAGCAGTAAGCCTGCAGATTGGAAAAGTTTTTGATACCAAAGAATGACCAAAAAAATTGACAGGTGGTGAAAATAGAATGACAAATTAGCAAGAAATATAAAAACAAATTGTAAGAGTTTCTACAACTATGTAAGAAGGAAGAACGAAGCGAAAGTAAACATGGGCCCCGCAGCAGCTGAGACAGGAGAAATTATAATGGGGAATAAGGAAGTGGCAGGGACTTAAACAATTATTTTGTGTGTTTTCACAGTAAAAGACACAAAAACACACCAGAAATAGGGAGGAACCAAGGGTCTAATAACAGTGAGGAACTTAAAGTAATTAATACTAGTAAAGACAAAGTATTGGAGAAATTAAAGCCACTGAAAGCCAACAAATCCCCTGGAGCTGATGGCATACATCCTAGAGTTTTAAAAGAGGTAGCTGCATTGGTTGTGATTTTCCAAAATTCCCTTGATTCTGAAACAGTCCTAGTGGATTGAAAGTTATCTAATGTAACACCACTATTCAAGAAAGAGGGAGAGAGAAAGTAGGGAACTACAGGCCAGTTAGCCTAGCACCAGTCATTTGAAAAATGCTGGAATCCAATACAAAGGAAAAGGTAACAGGGCACTTAGAAAATCATATAATTAGGCAGAGTCAACATGGTTTTATGAAAGGGAAATAGTGTTTGACAAATCCACTAGAGTTTTTGGAGGATGTAACTAGCAGGTTAGATAAAGGGAAACCAGTGGGTGTAGTATATTTGGATTTTCAAAAGGCATTTGATAAGATACCACACAAAAAGTTGCTGCACAAGACAAGAGCTCAGGAGTTGGGGGTAATATGATAGCTTGGATACAGGATTGGTTAAAAGACAGAAAACAGAGTGTAGGAATAAACAGGTCATTTTCAGGTTGGAAGGCTGTTACTAGTGGGGTGCCACAAAGATCAGTGCGGGGGCCTCAGCTATTTACAATCTATATTAATGACTTAGATGAAGAGATGATACACACCAAGGTGCCAAAGTAAGCAATGAGGAGTACACAAATACTCTGCAAAGGGAGAGAGATAGGTTGAGTGAGTGGGCAAGAAGGTGGCAAATGGAATATAATGTGAGATTATTCACTTGAGTAGGAAGAATAGAAAAACAGAACATTTTTAAAATGGTGAGAAACTAGTAAATGTTGGTCTTCAGAGGTGTGCAGAAAGTTAACATGCAAGTACAGCAAGCAATTAGGAAAGCAAATAGTATGTTGACCTTTGCTACAAGGGATAGGAGTACAAGAGTAAGTGTCAGGCAAACCCCCCCCCACCCCCCCAAACCTGCCAAGACTGAGGCACACATTATTTCGCGACATGAACATTAAGACTTAAAACTGCAAGCCCCTGACTGGGAAGACATTTGCCTGGTAACAGACAGTGTTGGAACAAGAGACAAAGGACCATGTCCTGACCCATTAATCCAACAATGGACTTTTGATTACCAGAAGGTTTTCGTGATGTCAGTCTTAACGGGGTTTGCTGAATGCTAGGGCTCAACGGTGATATTCACTTCCTTAATATTTTACTTGGAGCCTTGGCAGTTTTCAGAGCAGATTCCTTCTTATTAACTGCCTTGATCACAACTACAGCCACAGAAGGTTGGGGGGAGGGGGGGGTGGTGGGGGGGGGAAGCTAGCATTCCAGGTTGACTGTTAATCCACAAACACAGAAGTGGTCAGACCAGTTTTAGTCATATGACTAGCTGGCTGTTGGAATTTAAACTTCCAACAGAATGTTTGAACTCAAAGTCATGTGCTCCTGGAACTAAAGCAGACCCTCTCCAGTCCTGCCTGCCTCCATCTCTTTCCCACGGAATTGAATCTTGTGAGAATACGTGAACCTCAAAGAGAGAAAAGTCTCCTATGTAAACAAGGTTTAAGAAGAACACTGGGCCCAGACGAACAGCAAGCCTACCTTCAATCAAGTGAACTCGAAGCACAGTAAACAAGAAACTTCTGATATTGCCTCAAACCCCTCTACGATATTTTCCTCTCCTCTTTTCTGTCACTATTTGCATGTGTGTATCGCATGTGCCTGCTAGCGTGGGCGCATCGTATATCCATGGGCGTTAACCGTATTAGAGTTTAAGTTTAAGGTTTAATAAATTTCACTTTTCTTCTTTAAACCTAAAGAAAAACGGGTGTGTTTGTTTCTTTGCCTTATAATTGGAATGCTGTGAACAAGGATTCACCAAGGGGGAGCTCAAAACACAGTGTCTGAAAATAAAAACCCTGTTACAATAAGACCAGGTGAAGTCTGAAGGAGACCCCTAGACACCTTTCTCACCTGGTCCTAACAGTAAGGAAGTCTTGCTGGAATCATTTAGGGCTTTGGTGAGACCTCACATGGAGTAGTGCGTTCAGTCTGCGTGTCTGTATCCAAGGAAGGATATACTTGCCTTGAAGGGGTGGAGAGGCGGGGTGTTGGCGAGGCGGGTGCAACAAAGGTCACTAGATTGATGCCTGGGATGAGAGGTTGTCCTGACGAGAGATTGAGTAGAATGGGTCTACAATCTCTGATGTAAAAAGAATGAGGTGATCTCATTGAAATATATAATGTTCTGGGAAGGCTTGACAGGGTAGATGCTATGAAGCTGTTCCCCCTGGCCAGAGAATTAAAAACCAGGGGAAGAACTAGGGGACATAGTCTAAGGATAAAGGGGTCAGCCATTTTAGGACAGAGATGAACAGAAATTTCTTCATTCAGGGTTGTGAATCTTTGGAATTCTCTACCCCAGAGGGCTGTGGATGCTCAGTTGTTGAGTATATTCAAGGCTGATAGACAGACTTTGGGGACTAAGGGAAAGGCACAGCAGGCTTGAGGGGCCATATGGTTTACTCCTGCTCCTATTTATGTTCTTATACAAAGCTTTATCAAGTTATAAGGTCCAGTTATGAACTTTTATGGTCTAACTTTTTCAAAAAAACAAAGACATAGTTGTTAAACAGAAAAGACAATCTGAATATTTCTAATTTGTGATGCCTTGACAAACACTGTATTTTCACAAGTCACCAGATGTCAATTAGGTGGAAGACACTATGGGGTAGAAATTTACTTGGGCCTTTTTTTGGGTCCAGACTTAGCAGTGCACAAGCAGAACGCATTCAAAGCAAGAGGCCTGAAGCCAACCAGAAATTTCAGTCTCAGAAATTCCAAGCGAGTTGCCAGCACCTCATGTGCACCCACAGGAAGCTGGCACTTCAGAGGGATTGAATTTTGGGTCGCTACCTCACTGACAGCTGCCTCAGGCAAGTTCCAAGAGGGGCGGGGTCATAGGTGGGCCACTGGTAAGAAAACTATCGCAGCCAAAAGAGTAGGGTAGAGCCAGGAGGTGCAATCCTCCTCCACTCAAGTCTCCACATTAAAATTAAAAGAATATTTTTTAGTTATGGCTTTGATGGCAGCAAGGGGCCCAATATCCATTTAGACAGCCACCTGAAAATAATCCGAGGCCAATATGGTGTCAGATATTTTTCAGGCGCCCTTGGAGCTCAGAGCATAGTCCTTCAAACTTAGTTATTTTTGGGCCCATTTTCTGTCTAGAAAATGGGTGTAAGAGTGATCAATTTCTACCCACACAAGTCGGCTGGACAAGACAGCAGCACGGACTCCAGCTACTGCGATAAAACACATCTGAGCGAGTTGTCAGTATGATATAAAATACTGCCATCTACAGGCAAAATAGGGATATAATATATTTAAAATGCATGATTGCAAACAATTGGATTAATCGGAAACTATCAATTGCAGCAACAGAGAGCTTTTAAAGCCAAGTTCAAATCAAGATACAAACTAGGACTGTTTCTTAGATAATAAAAACAAGAAATGCTGGAAATACTCAGCAGGTCTGGCAGCATCTGTGGAGAGAAAAGTAGAGTTAACATTTCAGGTCAGTGACCCTTCTTCAGAACTGTTCCCATGTCCAGTAATCCAATAAGCAGTGGGTATATTGCTGAATACAATATTGTTCTACTGTAATTTCAAGAACACATAGTCCACTCATCACTACTTTAAATAATTAGAACTCTAATTTTCAGATTTTCTGTGGGTGCTGATTGAGCAGTTGAGCCATGTAGACCAGAAAGGATGCAAGTCCAATTTCAGGATCATGTTTTATAGTGTCTGGTGAGCAACAGGGTCCTCAGTGCTCCTAGGAAGGATAGTAAGGTGTGGAAAATGGCAACGGTTTCAGCGAACCATGCTGGAACTGAGCACAAAACTTTGGCTGTGATATCCCACTCAAATAGTCTGCTGGACTTATTTTTGTGGTTCATCTGGTGGCCAAGTGAGCCAAGTACTGTGGAACATTTGCTTCAGTGTAATTCAGGGAGGCATCAAAGCTTCAGAGGGGAGAAAAAGAATTTGGCAAGAAGTAGAAGACTCCATTTTTAAAAGATTTTGACCTCAAGGGAAGAACCATTGTTTAAAATTAACATGCAAAATATTTAGTGTCCAACTGAGCACAGTAACATCACATGCTCGGCATCAAGACATTAAATATTCTGGAAGCTTGTTCTAAAAGTTCTATTCTTGTTGTTGATTGTTAACAATCTTTTTGAACTGTCTGATATAAAAGGTAAGTTAGTTAGTGACACTTTTTTTAATTCATGTAGAACAATTGTAATCTGCCGAAAAGCTTTTATTCAATTTAGATTCAGATGCAAGATTTTCAGGTTATCCAATACATCTATAGTGGAGACCGGTTCTCACCACTGGACTTAGCCTGAGGTGACATATTGATGGAGCCAAGATCAAAAGAAAGAGCTGGCAGCAGCCAAATAGGATGCTATCTGCTTTGTCAACATGATGCTGGAGGAAATTTTGGCTCATTAGATTCTAATGTCAAACAGGCAGCCAAACAGTGTAGCAATGCCTATGGAACCAAGGGAGGAGTTATATATATGGAAGTTGAAAGCATGCTTGTGAATGCTGCAAAGAGGTGAAGAGGAGGGGACACACATAAAAGGATAAAGACAAAGGGTACAGTGCAGGACAGCAATGTCAAAGATCCAAGAGCAATAAAAACATTGAGATGTGGGAGCAGGTGTAAGTAGGCTTGGGTAGCCAGATTTTCAGCTTAATCATAGAAGGTTTAAGGCACAGAAAAAGGCCATTTGGCCCATCATGTCTGTGCTGGCCGAAAAACGATCTACATATTCTAATCCCACCTTCCAGCATTTGGTCCGTAGCCCTGCAGATTACAGCACTTGAGGTGCATATCCAGACTCCTTTTGAATGAGTTGAGGGTCTCTGCCTTTTAGGCAGTGAGTTTCAGATCACCACCACCCTCTGGGTGAAAAAGTTTTTCCTCATCTCCCATTTAATTTCCCTCGTCGCTGACTTGTCTGCTAAGGTAAATAGACACTTCATCTCCACTCTATCCAAGCCTCTCAAAACTTTGTACATTTCAATCAGATCTCCCCTCAGCCTTCTCTGTTCCAAGGAGAACAACCCCAGCCTATGCAATCTTTCCTCATAGCTGCATTTTTCCGATCCTGGCAACATCCTCGTAAATCTCCTCTGTACCCTCCCAAGTGCAATTAGATCCTTTCTGTAATGAGGTGACCAGAACTGCACACAGTACTCAAGTTGTGGCCTAACCAATGAGTTATACAACCTCCCTGCTCTTGTATTCTATACCTCGGCTAATAAAGGAAAGGATTTCACATGCCTTCTTAACCACCTTGTCGACCTGTCCTGCTACCTTCAGGGATCTGTGGACATTCACTCCAAGGTCCCTCACTTCCTCTACACTTTTCAGTATTTTCCCATTAATCACGTATTCCTTTGTCTTGTTTAACCTCCCCAAATGCATCACCTCACACTTCTCTACGTGGAATTCCATTTTCCACTTTTCTGCCCATCTGACCAGACCATCAATATCTTCCTGCAACCTACAGCGATCCTCCTCGCTGTCTACCACATGGCCAATCTTTGCGTTGTTTGCAAAGTTCTTGATTATGCCTCCTACATTTACATCCAAATCGTTAATATACACCACAAAAAGCAGGAGACCCAGTACTGAGCCCTGCGGAACGCCACTGGAAACAGCCCTCCAGTCGCTAAAACAGCCATCAGCAATTACCCTTTGATTCCTGCCACTGAGCCAATTTTGTATCCACCTTGCTGCATTTCCCTGGATCCCATAGGATTTTATTTTTTTTAAACCAGTCTGCCATGTGGGACCTTGTCAAAAGTCTTGCTAAAACCCATGTAGACCACATCAACTGCACCACGCTCATCTATCTTCCTTGCTACTTCAAAAAATTCAATCAAGTTGATCAAACAAGATTTTCCCTTAGCAAATCCATGCTGACTATCCTTGATTAACCTGTGCCTTTCTAAGTGACAATTTATCCTGTCTCTCAGAATAATTTGCCCACTACTGAGGTTAGACTGATTGGCCTGTAATTAGTCGGTCTATCCCTCGCTCCCTTTTTAAACAGAGGTACAACGTTAGCAGTTCTCCAATCCTCCGGCACCACACCTGTATCCAGCGAGGACTGGAAAATGCTGGTCAGACTTTCTGCTATTTCCTCTCTTGCTTCTAGCCTAGGATGTATTTCATCTGGCCGTGATGATTTATCAACTTTCAAGGATGCTAATCCCATTAATACTTCCTCTCGCTATGTTTATCACATCCAATACTTCACACACTTCCTCCTCAACTAAAATATCTGCATCGTCCCCCTATTTTGTGAAGACAGATGCAAAGAATTCATTAAGAACCATACCAATATCATCTGCTTTACATAGCTTACCTTTTTGGTCTTTTATGGGCTCTACTCTCTCCTTAGCTATCCTCTTACTCTTAATGTATTGATAAAACACCCTTCGGTTCACCTTGATTTTTCTTGCCAGTATTCTTTCATGCTCTCTTTGCTTTCCTAATTTCCTTTTTGATTTCACCCCTCCATTTTCAATACCCTCTCGGCTTTCTGTAGTATTGAGTTCTCGATGTTGGACATAAGCTTTCCTTATCTTACCCTGTGGGCTCCTGGACATCCATGAGGCTCTAGATTTGGCCGTCTAACCCTTTTTCTTGGTGGGAACACGTTTACTCTGAAACCCTTGAATCTCCTCTTTGAATGCCTCTCACTGTTCTGACACTGATTTATATTCAAGTAGCTGTTTCCTGTCCACTTTCGCTAAATCACTCCTCGGTTTAGTAAAATTGGCTTTGCCCCAATTGAGAACTCTAACTCCTGTTCTATCCCTGTCCTTTTCCATGATTATGTTAAGACTGACTGAATTATGATCACTACCACCAAAATGCTCTCCCACAGCCACTCCTTCCACCTGTCCATCTTCATTTCCTAAAACTAAGTCTAAAACGGCGTCCTCTCTTGTTGGACTTGCTACATACTGGGCAAAAAAGTTCTCCTGAATGCACCTCAAGAATTCTGCTCCCTCAATTCCTTTCACACTAAAACCATTCCAGTTAATACTGGGGTAATTTAAATGCCCTATTGCACTTCTCAGAGATTTGCCTACATATCTGCTCTTCTACTTCCCTCTGACTGTTTGGGGGTCTGTAGTACACTCCCAGCAGTGTGATTGCCCCTTTTTTGTTCCTCAATTCAATCCATATGGCCTCATTTGATGAACCTTCCATCATATAATCCCTCCTCACAGCTGTAATAGCTTCCTTCACAAAATTGCCACTCCCACTTCTTTCTTATTCCCCTCCCTATTTCGTCTGAGAACCCTGTAACCAGGAACGTTGAGCTGCCATTCCTGTCCCTCCTTGTATCTGCAATTGCCAAGATATCATACTGCCACATGTCTATCTGTGCCCTCAGCTCATCTGCTTTATTTGCTATACTCCTTGCACTGAAAGAGATACCCTTGAGCACTGCTAAACTCTTTTTTTTTAAATTTTCTTACCCTCGTTTCCTCTGTCTTCCAGACTCGTGCATTAATTTTCCACCTTCCATTTTAATTTCTGATTCTATACCAACGGCGTCTATCCTCAGGTCCCCATCCCCATGTCACAATAGTTTAAACCCTCCCCAAAAACACTAGCAAAACGTCCCAAAAGGAATTCAGTCCCTTAACTTGACTATTTTCACACTGTATCCTCTGTAATAACTAACAAGGTCAAGTAAGCCATCTTAATATTAACATGTGATCAAAGAGGTCCTTTTTATGTCTTGTACCAGCAACTGTATGAATAAAATTAATGTATTAAGTAGTAACCCATCAAGAAACAATGATTACTAAGCAATGGACCTTGATTGAGTTGTAATTAATGCATTAATAATCATGCTAGTGTCATGCTAGGCCCCCACCTGCCAAGGAG
The DNA here is from genome assembly GCF_036365525.1 of Heterodontus francisci. Classification (NCBI taxonomy): domain Eukaryota; kingdom Metazoa; phylum Chordata; class Chondrichthyes; order Heterodontiformes; family Heterodontidae; genus Heterodontus; species Heterodontus francisci. Next base: position 125,351,017 of record NC_090372.1, on the reverse strand, counting down.
GCGGCTCATTAATTTTGTCATGAACATCGATTTTAAACTGTTACTGAAGGAAGGACTTCTTAAACAGATCAGCCGTGGCTGGAAAAGGTACTTGCATATTAACAGACAATGCTTGGAAGGACAAAGCAGCCATTCACTGACACATTCAACCCACAATGGACTTTTGATCACCAGACATTGAAGGTGGGGGAGCTCGCATTCCAGGTTGACTGCAAAGATGGCCGAATACACAAACGGACATGGTCAAACCCGCTAGTCACATGACTAACCTGCTTGGCAACCTGAGTTTTTTTGAATTTGTACCAACAGTTTGGGCAGAAAGTCTGTTTGCTCCTGGACTGAGAAGATCTCGCCTGTCTGCTCCCATCTCTTTCCCACAAGTCTCTGAATCCACTGAAGACACATGAACCCCAAGAGAAAAAAGCCTCCTGCAGTCAGCAAGGTTTAAGAATAATACTGGGTCCCAACGAAAAGCAAGATCTACCTTCAATCAAGGACTCCACAATGAGCTCGAAGAACCGTAACAACTCTTCAGATATTGCCTCAAACCTTATCACTTTATTTTTCTTCTGCTCTTTTCTGTCTCTATTTGTACATGTATCGCATGCTAGCGTGGGCGCGTTGTCTATCCGTAGGCGCTAACCGAATAAGTGTTTAAGTTTAATAAATTTCAACTTCTCTTTTCTGAGCCTGAGAAAGCCTGTTTGTGCTGGTTTCTTTGCCTTATAATTGCAAAGCGGTGAACAAGGATTCACCAAGGCGGAGCTAAAAAAAACAGTGTTTTAAAAATTAAACCATGTTACGGCAAGACTAGATGAAGGCTGAGAGGGACCCCTAAACACCTGTCTCACCTGGTCGTAACACTAGAAGGAATGGGCTTTAATTTAAAAGTATTAAGTTTAAAACTAAGTCTTAAGCTGTAACACTCAGCAGAAGTATTGTGACCTTGATAACATTCAATAGCCAGGCAAACAAAGAATCAATTTCTGTACAAATTCATACTGTCCAAGGAGATATTACTGTAATGAACAGAACTCAATAGGTTTTTATCTCAATTATTGGCAAATGTTTTATTGATTAAGCCCGAATTAGAGTAGGGTAGCAACCAACATCACAGGACCTGGACCAACCATCGAGCAAATCACAAGGTGGGCTGATGGCCAAAATGGGATGAAAACCAGGGTCCACAATGCTTCATTATCGCACAAACAATAGACGTCCTCAGAGGTAAAGCTCAGACCAACAGCCAAGTTCACCACCTGACGAAAGGCCCAGATCTAAAAGAGGATCAGGGTAACCCTGCAACCAGTACTCATCCAGGAAGTACACCTGCGAAAGCTGTAAAGTTACATTCCCAAGTTTTTTTTAAGTATATTTTACTTTCAATGCTATGTATTATTTTACTTTCAATAAACTGTCTCAATTTATGAATCAAATATCCTGTTGCCTTAATTAGTTAAGTCTTGCCTGAATTTGGATCCTCAAAAAAGGACTTTCACAGGGGAATTTTAAAATTAAATGAACAGATGGAAACTTTATCCCTCAAAACTTAAGAAACAGTAAAAGTGTATGATTCCACAAAAAGGAATAAGCTACTGTGGCAGTCATCCTTTGGTCAGTAAGGTCTACTTGAAATTGTTTTCCATAAAAAAGTATATTTTACTGTTTTACAAAAACAATTCAACATTTCAAAAAGTGTCTCAATTTCTCCTACAAAAAGCAAGACCTACATTTGTTTTTTAGTAACTGAAAGGCAACAATTTACAACCTTTTCCTCCGACCTAGGACAGTGCTTCTCTAAGTGTGGGCACAAGAGTCCTCCAGGTGGTCAGCGGGCTGGTCCAAAATACAAGCAACTGATGCCACAGCTGAAGCCATATGAGTGAAAAATGCATCAAGGACCATGAAATCTCAGGTCCTCTGTGAAACTGGCTACCAGCTCCCGTGTGCGTGGTACGAGTATTCATAAGTGCAAGACCAACAATGTAGTTTTATAAGCAGGTAGTTACTGTTACAACATACAACCACGAGATCAGATTTTCACCACTTGTGGGGCTGAAAATAAAGAGGAAGAACTGGCTGAATGTGGAGCCTGATGTAAGAACATAAGAACTTGGAGCAGGAGTAGGCAACTCAGCCCCTCGAGCCTGCTCTACCATTCAATACGTTCATGGCTGATCTCATCTTGGCCTCAACTCAACTCACTGAAAGTGGCAACACAGGTAGACAGGGTGGTGAAGGCGGCGTATGGCATGCTTGCCTTCAACAGCCGAGGCACTGAGTACAAGAGTTGGGACGTCATGTTACAATTGTACATAACGTTGGTTAGGCCGCATTTGGAATACTGTGTGCAGTTCTAGTCGCCGCACTACAGGAAAAATGTGATTAAGCTAGAGAGGGTGCAGAAAAGATTCACAAGGATGTTGCCTGGTTTGGAGGCCTTGAGTTATAAAGAGAGATTGGATAGGCTGGGTCCGTTTTGCCTGGAGCGAGGAGGCTGAGAGGGGACATGATAGAGATATATAAAATTATGAGAGGCACAGATAGGGTAGATAGCCAGAGTCTGTTTCCCATGGTAGGGGTGACTAAAACTAGAGGGCATAGATTTAAGGTGAGAGGGCGGAGGTTTAAAGGGGATCAAAGGGGTAAATTTTTCACACAAAGAATAGTGGGTATCTGGAATGAGCTGCCAGAGGTGGTGGAGGCAGGAACAGTAGCAACATTTAAGAGGCATCTGGACAGGTACTTGAATGAGCAAGGCATAGAGGGATATGGAATTAATGCAGGCAGGTGGGATTAGTATAGATAGGCATTATGGTCCGCATGGATGCGGTGGGCTGAAGGGCCTGTTTCTATGCTGTATGACTCTAACTCCATTTTCCTGCCCGTTCTCCATAACCCTTCAACCCATTTCTAATTAAAAATCTCTATCTCTTCCTTAAATTTATCCAATGTCCCAGCATCCACCGCACTCTGGGGTAGTGAATTCCACAGATTCACAATCCTTTGAGAGAAGTAATTTCTCCTCATCTCTGTTTTAAATCTGTTATCCTAAAACTTTGATCTCTTGTTCTAGATTGCCCCACAAGAGGAAACATCCTCTCTACATCTACTTTGTCAATCCCCTTAATCATCTTATATACCTCAATTAGATGTCCTTTCATTCTTCTAAACTCCAGAGAGTAAAGGCCTAAACTTCTCAATCTTTCTTCATAAGATAAGATCCCCCATCTCTGGAATCAATCTAGTGAACCTCCTCTGAACTGCCTCCAATGCAACTACATCCTTTATCAAGTAAGGGGACCAAAACTGTATGCAATACTCCAGGTGCTGTCTCACTAATGCCTTGTACAGCTGCAGCAACACTTCCCTACTTTTAGACTCTATTCCTTTAGCAATAAATACCAAAATTCCATTTGCCTTCCTCATCACCTGCTGTACCTGCAAACTAGTTTTCTGCGGTTCATGCACGAGGACACCCCGATCCCTCTGCACCAAAGCATTCTGAGGTTTCTCTCCATTTAGTTAATAATTTGCCTTTCTATTCTTCCAACCAAAATGGATAACTTCACACTTATCCATGTTAAAATACATCTGCCAAATTTTGGCCCATTTCTCTAATCTATCCATATCCATTTGTAGATTTCTTATTTCTTTATTGCAACTTACTGTCCCACTTATTTTAGTGTCATCTGCAAATGTGGCTATAGTACCTTCTATCCCTGCATCCAAGTCATTTATATAGATTCTAAATAGTTGGGGCCCCGAGGACTGAACCCTGTGGCACCCCACTAGTTACATCTTGCCAACCAGAAAAAGACCCATTTATCCCGACTGTCTGTTTTCTGTTGCTTATCCAATCCTCTATCCAAGCTAATAAATTGCCCCCAATTCCATATGATCTTACTTCGTGTATTAACCTTTTGTGCGGCACCTTATCAAATGCCTTCTGGAAGTCCAGATAAACTACATCTACTGGATCCCCATTATCCACTTTGCTTGTTACAACTTCAAAAGACTCTAGCAACTTAGTCAAACACGATTTACCCTTCATAAAACCATGCTAACTCTGATGGATTGCGTTTGTTACTCTCTCAGGAGAGACCAAGGCTAAGGGAGTAAACCCCAACAGAAAATCTGGAGTGGAACCCCGAAGGCAGTCATGTGTCACCTTTGGCACGTTTCCGGCAGTTCCTGCAGCCATACCGGTGCCAAACGTCATGCTCTGCACTCCTTTAGACCCGAGCAGGAATGCCGAGAGGGGGGCTTTGATGCTTGGGCAACCTCCACACATCCGCCCAGGGATGCGCCATGGAGAGGTGACTCCATAGTTGCCTCACAGCGACCAAAACAACATGGAACGCAGCAGTTACGGGTTATAAGTCCAGCTCAATTGGCGTAGAGATTGGGCGCCACGGGTTGCCTTTGTTGGTGGGAGAGGTCATCACATCTCACTGGACAGCTACCGCCTGCCTCAAGCCAGGCAGCCGGTCAGTAAGGTTCTGCCCTGCCGCAATCCACCTGCTTCAATGGGTGCTTGGAGCTCAGGGTCATTGCCCGACAAGTGGACTGTAACACCGCACCAAACAGCACGACAAAAAAAAGGAAAGGAAGTACCAGCCCTTCGTTCTGCAAGCTGGAACGTCAGAACTGTGTGTCCTGGCCTGTTGGAAGACCTTACACAAATCAACGATCCTCTGAAGACCGCCATCATTAACAACAAGCTCAGTAGACTCAACGTGGACATTGCAGCACTTCAAGAAACATGGCTCCCTACGAGCGGATCTCTAACAGAGCAAGACTACACCTTCTACTGGCAGGGTCGGGATCCTGAAGAACCAAGACAGCATGGAGTGGGGTTCGCCATCAGAAACTCTTTGCTCAGCATGATAGAGCCACCTTCATATGGCTTGGAACGCATATGGTCCATCTGACTGCTCATCGCCTCTGGCCCAGTACACCTACTCAGCATCTATGCTCCAAAACTCTGCTCCCCGCCTGAAGTTAAAGACCAGTTCTACGAGGAACTCCATAATATCATTAGTAGCATTCCCAATACCGAACATTTATTCCTGCTGGGGGACTTGAACGCCAGGGTTGGGGCCGACCATGACTCATGGCCCTCCTACTTTGGGCGCTATGGCAGTGGAAGGATGCATGAGAATGGACAGAGACTGCTGGAGTTGTGTACCTATTACAACCTCTGCATCTCCAACTCGTTCTTCCATATGCGGCACAGTGGCGCAGTGGTTAGCACTGCAGCCTCACAGCTCCAGGGACCCGGGTTCGATTCTGGGTACTGCCTGTGTGGAGTTTGCAAGTTCTCCCTGTGTCTGCGTGGGTTTTCTCCGGGTGCTCCGGTTTCCTCCCACAAGCCAATAGACTTGCAGGTTGATAGGTAAATTGGCCATTATAAATTGTCACTAGTATAGGTAGGTGGTAGGGAAATATAGGGACAGGTGGGGATGTTTGGGAGGAATATGGGATTAGTGTAGGATTAGTATAAATGGGTGGTTGATGGTCGGCACAGACTCGGTGGGCCGAAGGGCCTGTTTCAGTGCTGTATCTCTAATCTAATCTAATATTTAACCCTGTCACCAGGTTTCATGGAGGCACCCAAAATCACGTCGTTGGCACCAGCTAGACCTCATCGTCACAAGGGGAGCCTCTATAAACAGTGTCCAAATCACACGCAGCTTCCACAGTGCGGACTGCGACACCGACCACTCCCTAGTGTGCAGCAAGGTTAGACTCAAACCAAAGAAGCTGCATCACTCCAAGCAGAAGGGCCGCCCGCGCATCAACACTAACAGAATTTCTTATTCACAGCTGTTACATAAGTTTCTAAATTCACTTGAAAAAGCCCTTCAAAACACTCCTACAGGGATGCAGAGACCAAGTGGGCCCACATCAGAGACGCCATCTATGACTCGGCAATGACCACCCATGGCAAACGTGTGAAGCAGAATGCAGACTGGTTTCAATCTCACTTTGAAGAGCTGGAACCTGTCAGAGCCGCTAAGCGCATTGCACTGTTGAACAACAAGAAAGCCCCCAGCGAGTCATGTCCGTAGCACTTAAAGTAGCCAGAAGTGCTGCACAAAGAACAGCCAGGCGCTGCGCAAATGACTACTGGCAACACCTATGCAGTCGTATTCAGCTGGCCTCCGACACTGGAAACATCAGAGGAATGTATGACGGCATTAAGAGAGCTTTTGGGCCAACCATCAAGAAGATCATCCCCCTCAAGTCTAAATCAGGGGACATGATCACTAACCAACGCAAGCAAATGGACTGCTGGGCGGAGCACTACCTAGAACTGTACTCCAGGGAAAATGTTGTCAGAGACCGCCCTCAATGCAGCCCAGTCTCTGCCAGTCATGGATGAGCTGGACAAACAGCCAACAAAATTGGAACTCAGTGATGCCACTGATTTTCTAGCCAGTGGAAAAGCCCCTGGGAAGGACGGCATTACCCCTGAAATAATCAAGAGTGCCAAGCCTGCTATACTCTCAGCACTCCATGACCTGCTTTGCCTGTGCTGGGACGAGGGAGCAGTACCACAGGACATGTGCAATGCCAATATCATCACCTTCTATAAGAACAAGGGTGATGCGGTGACTGCAACAACTACCGTGGAATCTCCCTGCTCAGCATAGTGGGGAAAGTCTTCGCTCGAGTCGTTTTAAACAGGCTCCAGAACCTGGCTGAGCGTGTCTACCCTGAGGCACAGTGTGGCTTTCGAGCAGAGAGCTCCACCATTAACATACTGTTCTCCCTTCACCAGCTACAGGAGAAATGCAATGAACAACAAATGCCTCTCTACGTTGCTTTCATAGATCTCACCAAAGCCTTTGACCTAGTCAGCAGACATGGTCTCTTCAGACTACTAGCAAAGATCGGATGTCCACCAAAGCTACTAAGTATCATCACCTCATTCCATGACAATATGAAAGGCACAATTCTGCATCGCGGCGCTCATCAGACCCCTTTCCTATCCTGAGTAATGTGAAACAGGACTGTGTTCTCGCACCTACACCATTCGGGATCATCTTCTCCTTGCTGCTCTCACATGCGTTCAAGTCTTCAGAAGACGGAATTTTCTTCCACACAAGATCAGATGGCAGGTTGTTCAACCTTGCCCGTCTAAGAGCGAAGACGATGCTGCATTCACATCTCACGCTGAAGACTGTCTGCTGAGACTCTTCGACAGGATTGCGGCTGCCTGCAACGAATTTGGCCTAACTATCAGCCTCAAGAAAACGAACATCATGGGACAGGACATCAGAAATGCTCCATCCATCAATATCGGTGACCGCACACTGGAAGTGGTTCAAGAGTTCACCTACCTAGGCTCAACTACCACCAGTAACCTGTCTCTCGATGCAGAAATCAACAGGCACATGGGAAAGGCATCCGCTGCTATGTCCAGACTGGCCAAGAGAGTGTGGGAAAATGGCGCACTGACATGGAACACAAAAGTCCGAGTCTATCAAGCCTGTGTTCTCAGTACCTTGCTCTGTGGCAGCGAGGCCTGGACAACGTATGTCAGCCAAGAGCGACATCTCAATTCATTCCATCTTCACTGCCTCCGGAGAATCCTTGGCATCAGGTGGCAGAACCGTATCTCCAATGTGGCCAACATTCCCAGCATATACACCCTACTGAGCCAGCGCCGCCTGAGATGGCTTGGCCATGTGAGCCGCATGGAAGATGGCAGGATCCCCAAGGACACATTGTACAGCGAGCTCGTCACTGGTATCAGACCCACCGGCCGTCCATGTCTCCGCTTTAAAGACGTCTGCAAACGCGACATGAAGTCACGTGACATTGATCACAAGTCGTGGGAGTCAGTTGCCAGTGATCGCCAGAGCTGGCGGACAGCCATAAAGGCAGGGTTTAAGAGTGGCGAGTCGAAGAGACTTAGTAGTTGGCATGAAAAAAGACAGAAGTGTAAGGGGAGAGCCAACTGTGTAACAGTCCCGACGACCAATTTTATCTGCAGCACCTGTGGAAGAGTCTGTCACTCTAGAATTGGCCTTTATAGCCACTCCAGGCGCTGCTTCACAAACCACTGACCACCTCCAAGCACTTAACCATTGTCTCTCGAGACGAGGAGGCCAAAGAAGAAGAAGACGACGACGACGACTTTTTCCCTAGTGATGATGATTTGTTCTAAGTTCCTCCCTTTCTATAACCTCTGCATTACCTGGTACTATTGGGATGGTACTAGTGTCCTCCACCGTGAAAGTTGAAGCAAAATACTGATTTAGTGTCTCTGCCACTTCTGTGTTCCCTTCTATCAACTCCCCAGTCTCATCTTCCAAAGGACCAACATTCACTTTAGCTACTCTCTTCCCTGTTATATTCTTATAGAAGTTTTCGCTATCCGTTTTTATACTTTGCACTAGTTTTCTTTCATAAATTTACCTTTGCTCTTTTTATTACTTTTTTAGTAACCCTTTTTTGATCTTTAAAAGTTTCCCAATCTTCCCGTCTGCCACTGGCCTTTGCAATATGGTATGCCTTAATTTTTGTCTTTATGTTATCCTTAACTTCCTTGCTTAGCCATGGTTGTTTTTTCCCCTCCTAGAATCTTTCTTCCTCTCTGGAATATATTTTAGTTGGGATAAACTGAATATCTCCTTGAACATCTGCCACTGCTCGTCAACTGTCCTATCTTGTAGTCTTCCTGCCCAGTCCACTAGGGCCAAATCTGCCCTCATGCCTATATAATTACCTTGGTTTAACTCCAGAATGCTCTTGTGGGACTCCAGCTTCTCGCCCTCAAACTGAATTTGAAATTCTAGCATGCTATGATCACTCTTCCCTGGAGGATCCTTAACAATGAGATCATTTATTAATCCAACCTCATTACACAACACCAAATATATGAGACTAAAACTCTCCAGCCTGGAACCATTTATGACCTCATTGTGTCTCATCAAAAGCAGTGCAATTCTTCCCATTAATTTTGATGAATTTTTTTTGGTGGCAAGCGAAAGCGGGTGGCGTACGACTGGTAGGTGGGCCGCAGGGTCTTTTGCCCTGCCTAAGCGGTTCGTGGACAAAAAGGTTCGAGAACCACTGATGTAGGAACTCCTTGCTGGGAGCGTGCATGTCAACAGTGAACAACAACAGCTTAGATTCAACTGTGATGGCACCCATTACCCAGCATAACACACCGGAAACTGTGAGAACTCTATGCCTTTTTGAAGTATATCCCACTCCCCCAGTGGGGGAATGATGCTCACAGGGAGTAATGGTGAGCAAAACTGAAATACACTGTCGTCACACCATGTCCAACCAAACTTGTGAGCGTAGCGCCCCACCAACAGTCTGGAACTACTCTTGCATTCAAGAAAATGTCACCATCTTCAAGGGAAGGATTAAAAAATTCAGAAGTAGTGCAAAAAAAAAGAGTCAAAATGAAGTTATTTTCAGAGTTAGTTTCCTCAAATTAGTAAGTAATATAATCTAGAAATATGTTACTTATTAATTTCTGATAAAGTGACATCTTGAATAAGCATGTCCCAAGGCCCAACGGGGCAAAGAATAAAAATCCACACATCATTTCAAAAAAAACTCTCCCCCACCCAGAGATACTTCCGTACCACACACCATTCTGCAGATAAAGTGCAAGTGTCCTGCTGCCAGACCTCTGTCAATACCCTTTATGGTCAGGTTCACAACTGTAAGCAGAAGAGGGCAATGAGAAGAAAGACACTTCAACTAGCTTGGAAGATGGAAATGGTTTCAGGAGTTACCAATAAAGTAAAATAACGGATGTAAACCAATATCTCAGCACTCCATAACTGCACTCACTGGTATCGCAACAAGCTCTACCACAACACTCCCTATTGGGGGTAATTGTTTAATTTGTTATGAAGAAATTAATTAAGATATCTCCAACTTACTTAATGATACCAACAATAGTCACTCACAACTGTGCAGAAATGATTTTACTAAACTACATATGAATTACCTATATTGCTGCAGTAGAAGACAAAAAAACATTATTTTCTGATGCACAGGCAGATATTATCAACAAAATGGCATCTAATAATTGTCAGCATTGTTGAGTTGTTGCATAAACCACAAGATCAACAACCAAACAGCTATTTCACCTGCTTGGCAAGAAGCCAGTTACTATAAATGAACTGAGGCACCATGTTAGTTTTCCAGATTATCAATGCCCTTTACTACAAATGAAAGCTCTATCTGCGTCACTATCATCATTGAAATTTGTGTGTGTGGTGCAAGACAAAGCATCACAGAACTTCCAACTCTCGATCTGTTGTTCTATCTTATACTGACGTCAATGTGTCCAAAATTATGCCCAACTGTCATTTCAAGGGATCCCCTCTTCAACACCAAGTATTTTTAGAAGCTGTAACCTAATCAACTATTATGGAAAAATTCATCAGCCCTGGCTTCCAATTACAAGTTGGCAATTATACTTTGAAATACGAAGTTCTTGGAACAAGAATATGCAAAACTAACAAGGACTTATTATTCAAGCTTATTAACCTTTATCAAGTAAAATCCAACTTAAAATTAATTTGTACATATTTATAAATAGCTAAAAGGTCATTGCAGACCACAAGTTAATGATTCAAGTCTCAAACCTGCATCATAAAATTTGAGTATAAAGACCACCTGTCATCAAGTCTTGAAGGTTACAGGGCAGGTTTAACTGTACATTAATAAGCCACATCATAATTTGGCTGGATTCTGAAGTCAACGACGAAGCAACTGCATTCATCATGGACCTCAAGGAAAGCTGCTCACAAATATCTTGCAATCTCTGTGGGATGCGATTCCCCTTTCCTGACATTCGTTTGAATCTAGCGCCAAGTCAAGGGGATCTCCAGGCTTCCAGCAACAGTGACGTCGTCAAACAGGGTAAGCAGCCTATCATATTGAAGTCTTCTCCCAGACAGCAAACCAAATTTTAGAGATAGCAAAATAAATGACTGGGACATGCACATGGGATTAAGGTCGAAGCCAAAATATCAAAAAAAAAATTAATTTAAAAAGGTGGATTTGTTCAGAATTGATAAATTTGATATTCAACAAATAAAAGATTCTTTCAGGGCCAGTGAGAGTGTATAGCAGTAATAATGAAGTTAGTACACCATTCAAAACTCAGTTACAATTCATTCAACACAGTGCAACTTTTTCAAAGGTTTTTACAGCAAGACCAAGAGCATAACAGAGGAAGATCTTGGCAGTTCAATGATTTCTAATTAACTACATTCTATGGGGAACCTCAACGGCGCTCTGGAGAAGTGTAGAAGCACTGGCAGCAACTTCCGAATTTCCATGTTTAACTGTACATGCAGACTCCAGGAGTTTCAGAACAGTAATGACCCAAACGCCGATCGCTTTGCCATCATCATGACAACAAAATCCAGGTTCTTAAAGCTTCTGAAGTAGTGCATCAGCAGCACATTGAAACAAAGTAAAATATTGTATGTAGAAAAAAATCTTATGCCTTCCTTAATCACCGTTCTACACACTAAAGCAAACGCGATTTAAAATTGTGCAACTATGTATTAAGTAGACTGAAATCTTCCAATTTTCAACAGAATGAGAAGAAAATAAAGTCTAAGTTGGCTGTGTGCACTGGGTGAAAGAGCAGTAGGCCAGGATTAAATAATGGATTAACCTCCATTTGCTTTTCAAAAATCTTGAAATATTTAAGCGGAACTTTTTCAGGACAATTAATAGACAAGTCGAGTTCATGATAGATGAGATGATACATGCGCTGTGAATGAAACAAGCTTCGTGGGCTGAATGAGAAAAGGCCATTCATTTTTAATCCAAAATTGCTCCTTCCTACTTCTAATCCAATAAGGAAATTGTATCATTTCAGGGTGAATTATTTTTAAAAATAGGAATTTACAGTTGTTGAAAAATTTACTCTATTTGCTTTCCTGGCCTTGCTTCTCTGAACTTCTCTCAGCAAAGCATGATTAACTATGCTACAGGAGACTGTGCTTACTCATGCCGTACAACCCAATATAACAGCTTTCCTAATCACAAAATACACAGATAAGCAACATCTCCAAAAGTACAAAAGCTGGGGTTTTCCACTTCTGCACTAGCCTGCCCATTCATTTTAATGGGCATAAAATGGCTGAACAGAACAGACTGTACTATAACTTCCCATACAGCAGACACACAGAGATTCATGACAGCGACCCAATTTTCTTCTAAGTGTCTGCACAAGGATGATAGAGTAGTGGTGAAGAACATTGGCTTTTCATCTTTTCAACCTAGGTTGCAATCTAGCCCAAACTAATGGCACTAAAGTCTATATTCTCCTCCAGCTGCAAGGATTACAGGAAATATCCAAGTGGATGCAGGCCCCTGGCATCACACTATGACAATTTTGAGCCAGATAGGAATTCTCACTCAGATAGGCTGTATAGATGATGGCTGGCACAGACAAAATGCTAATCTGGAGCAGTAGGAGGTGTGAACTAAGGTCCAAATGTTTGGAAAGAATAAAGAGGAGTTTTGCTCAGTGCTATTTATGGATTCTGCTGTTTCAGGACAGCCACTCTATGTTCCAACTGCCTTTTGTGCACACTTCTCTCTTTATTCTCCGGCTTAAATTTAACCGCTCAAGTGTTTACACAAACCAGTGGAAATATTTCTTTCCGATTTACCTCATTGGAATGCTTTAATTTCAAAACCTCTGTCAGATTTCCTCTGAACATGCCGCATTTTAGGGAAAATATCCCCAGTTTCTCTAATCCCTCCCCATAATTGGGGGTGTCTCATTCTTGTTATTAGCTTAGTAAATTTCTCCAGCCTTGACGTTTAATTTTCTAACAGCAGCTTATAAAATATTTTGTAAAGATTTAGCATTATACGATAACAGCAACACTTGTAGAAACACTTGCTTAGTTAACATACATAAGGAGTTATAAGCACATCATTGTTGACAATGTTATGAAAGTGCTTCTGTTTAATATTTTTTGAGGACTCCTGTTGAAAAACAAACCCTTACTGGAAGTCGCATGTCTTAAGCTAAGTAAACAGCAGGAGCCTTGGTGACTAGGAGAGTTGTTTACAGAGAAATGACATGTGAAGATTTATGGTGGCCAAGAGTCGGTTTCATTTTGGATTTTTTATGACTCAGCTGGGGGTAAGCCTGCGAAGAGAGAAGCCACAAGTTCATCCTTTTCCACCTCCAAGAAACCCTGAGAATCCAGTGTACGGACTTGAGAAATTGATGCCGCATTTCTCTTGAAAAGCCTGCCAGACTAATCCTCGACATTGTCTGAAGAGAACTGCTCCAAAAAGATCTCAGTGACAGCCGCTTACAAGCATCTGGAGACCAGACAAAAAAGGGCCAGCAGAGAACACTGCATATCTTATCCTTTTTCCTGCACGAATTAACAAGTATTTGGCCAAAGAATTTTTCTTGCCCTTTTTTGTTGCAAAGGGATCTCTGCAGATAAAGCTTCTTTATTTTTTCTTTAACTGGTGTGTGTGTGTGCTGGTTTAATTTAGAAGGGAACTTTCATATTTCAACCTATGTGTTAATAAGCTTTGCATCCTTATTGAATTAGTCTTGGTTTTATAATAAATTAATAATTTTGTTGCTTATTAAAGAAATAAAAATGGAGTATATAATTGGCTGTATCGGTAACTGGGTGAAATATTAAAACATATGTTGTGACCCGTGGAGAAGTGGAACTAGAGAAAGACAGCGCACTCCTCCAGCCACGGTCATAAAACATATTTGGGGGCTCATTCAGGATAACCCAAAGCCAAAGTGCAATTGTAAGCTGGTTAATAATTATTGAAAAGGGGAAAAGAAAAACACCACATTTCTTGTACATTAGAGTAAAGCTTACACTACCGGAATTGCTACTTTTGATGCAAGTGAGTTTGTGCAGCACTATGTAATAGATTGTGACTTTAAAAGCATTGTCCACTGATAAGCTGTCAAGTGTGGTGAAGTACTCGAAGTTAGAGATTAAATCAAAAGCTAGCAGCCAGACAGCTGGAGACTGAAGTGAAAGAGCTAGAGGGATGAGTAGAATCGGAGGAAGACAAGGTAACACTGGCACAGATTCAGTTGGACAGGAAGAACTTGGAGCTAGAATTTCAAGTGAGGGAAAAGGAAAAAGAAAGGATATTTCGAAGGGAGCAAGCAGGAGAGACAACGGGCAAGGGAAAAAGAAAAGGCATTTCAAAGGGAGCAAACAGAGCGGCAGGAGAGAGAAAGGGCTAAAGAAAGACACGAAGAGAGAAAAGGGCAAGAGAGGAAGAGAGAGAAAGGGAATACCAGATTAGAAGGCTGGAACTAGGAAAAAAAAAGGATGCCTTGTCCACGATGAAAATGCGGGTGGGGAAATATCCAACTCCAATCCAGGACCCAGTGGGGAGCTGTTTAAATTTGTACAAGCCCTGCTGAAGTTTGAGGAAAGGGACGTAGGAGCATTTTTCATTTCTTTTGAAATGCTAGCTAAACAGATGAAGTGGCTGAAAGAAAACAGGTTGATTGGCAGAGCTCATGAAGTTTATGCCATGCTTTCTGAGGAGGCTTCTGCACATTATGAGATGGCAAAAAAGGCTATTCTCACTGCTTATGAGTTAGTCCCTGAAGCTTACCTACAGAAAGATATGAACCTCTGGAAACAGCCTGGGCAGACTGAGATAGTATTTGAGAGGGGAAAGCAAGTTAACTTCGATTGTTGGATGTGGGCACTAAAGGTAGAGGCCACGTACGAGACCTTTAGGGAAATAATTCTCCTGGGAGAATTTAGAAATACACTCCCTCCGTTAGTAAGAACCCATGTAGAGAACCAGAAGGTTTCAAAAGCCAGTCAGGCAGCTGAGATCACTGATGATTACGAGCTTGTTTACAAGCCTAAACCCTTTTTCCGTCACCCTCACAAACCTCAGAAGGAAAGAAGGTGGGAGGGTGAAAGGAAGGCATGTAGCAGAGAAGAAAGGACAGCTGGAAACTTCCCGGGATCTCCTCCTCAGGTCAGAAAGGAAAGTTCTGAGGGTGGAAGTGAGGTCCGAAAGCTTAAATGTCACCATTGCAACAACTTTCGTGCAGAATGCTGGAAGTTGCGAGGTAAACCCATGGGACTTATTGGGGTACACAAGGTCAATGCAGAGAAAGGGGCCCTGACCGAGGGTATGACAGATCAGGCTGGAACTCTGAGTGCAGCTATAAGGCCAAGTACAATAACTGCTGTGAGTGCAGGGGACGTGAACAAGATACCCAAGAGCTATGGGGAATTCTTGTCAAAAGGAAAAGTAATTTCTTATCCCTCAAGTGAGGCAGGTAAACCTATAGTTATACTTAGGGATACAGGAGCGACTGACTCTTTTGCTGGGGAAAGGCATAACTTTGCCACCAGAGAGCACACTGAATGCCAAGGTTTTACTGAACGATATTGGCGGGGAGTATATACCCGTACCTTTGTATCTGGTGCAGCTGGAGCGTGATCTAATTTCTGGAACAGTAACTGAAGGAGTTGTCCATAGTTTGCCTGTAGACGGAGTTGACCTACGCCTGGGAATGATTTGGCTGGAACTAAGGTAGTAGCTTCTCCAGTAGTCACGGAAAGACCAAGTGAAGTCAAAGAGACAAAGCAGTTGCAGGATAAGGTTCCAGGAATTTTTCCTTCATGTGTAGTAAGCTGAGCAATGGTTAAACAAGTTCCATTGTCGGAGGTCAAATTGGCACCACAGACAGATACCAAATATCTGAAACTTTCTTTGGGGATTTGGATTAAGGCTCAGCAAGTGGCACAATTGGCTCTAACTGAAGCTAAGGCAAAGGGAGTTCCAGAAGGCTACTACGTTAAAAATGGGATTCTGATGAGTAAGTGGAGACCTCCTCACAGATCAGCAGACCAAGAATGGATGGTAGTTCACCAGATAGTGGTACCGCCCAAGTATCGCTGGGAAACATTAAGGGTAGCCCATGAAATTCCTATGGCGGGATATGTGGGAATCCAGAAGACCAGACCACGTAGAGCTCAACATTTTTACTGGCTAGGTCTTTCCAAGGACATGGTGTAGTTTTGTAAAACGTGCCATACGTACCAGATTGTGGGAAAACCGCAATCTGCCATAAAACCGGCACCTCTAATTACCATACCTGTTTTTGGGGAACCATTTAGTAGGGTGTTGGTAGACTGCATGGGACCTTTACCGAAGCAGAAGCGGAACATCAATATGCACTCACTATTATGGATATGGCTACTCAGTTCCCAGAGGCCATTCCCTGGAGAACAATTTCTGCTAAGGTAGAGGTAGAGAAGGTAACCCAGTTCTTCACTCAATATGGATTATCGATTGCGATGCAGTCGGCTCAAGGTTCCAATTTTATGTCTAAAAGTTTTCTGGAAGTTATGAATAATCTGGGTTTAACACAGTTGAAGACCTCAGCATACCACCCACAAACACAAGGGCTTTATAACGGTACCATCAGATCCTCAAAAAGATTATCAGGGCATATTGTCATGAATGTCCCCAAGATTGAGTCAAGGGGCTGGAATTTATTTTGTTTGTCAACAGGGATTCACCTAATGCGTATACTGGTTTTAATCCTTTTGAATTAGTTCATGGGCGTGAGGTAAGAGGTCCTCTAAAACAAAGTTTTTAGAATAGAGGGACAAATCTTCCATGTTAGATTATGTATCTGTATTCCAGGAGCAACACACGAGAGCCTGCAAAGTTGTTCATGAGCACCTTAAAGCTTCCCAAACAACCATGAAGAAATGGACAGACAAGCATGCTAAAACACAAAAAGTTCAAATGTAATGTTGTCTGATGCAACGTAAATGAGATGCATGGAGTCCTGTTGATGATCTCAAACAGATTTATTTACAGCTATGTTATATACGGTTGTCAGACAAACCACCACCACCTCCGCCCCCCCCCCCCCCACCTGCCAAGACTGAGGCACATATTATTTCGCTACATGAACATTAAAATTTAAAATTGCAAGCCCCTGACTGGAAGGACATATGCATAATAACAGTGTTGGAACAAGGGGACCCAGTCGTTGCTTCTTCCACAATACACAAGTAGTGGTCAGACCAGTTTTAGTCACATGACTGACTGACTGCCTGTTGGGAGTTTTTTTGAATTGGAACATCCAACAGGGAAGAATCAGAAAGCACTTTTCTCCTGGACTGAGAAGACCTCTCTCCTGTCTGCTCTCATCAGCTTCAGAAACCACTGAAGACATATGAACTCCAAGAGAAAAAAGTTTCCTACAGTGAACAAGGTTTAAGAAGAATGCTGGGCCCCAAAGAAAAGTAAAAGCTGTCTACAATCACGGACTCTACGCCGAGCTGGAAACACAGAAACAGTAACAAACCCCCTTTAGAGACTGCCTCAAATCGCTCCTATTTATTTTTCTTCTGCTCTTTTCTGTCCCTATTTGCATGTGTGTATCGCGTGTGCTTGCTAGCGTGGGTGCGTCATATATCCGTAGGCATTAACCATAATAGAGTTTAAGATTTAATAAATTTCACTTTTCTTCTTTAAACCACAGAAAGCCTGTTTATGCTCATTTCTTTGCCTTACAATTGGAAAGCTCAAAACACTGTTTAAAAATAACACCCTGTTACAATAAGACCAGGCAAAGACAGTAACAGACCCCTAGACACCTTTCTCACCTGGTCGTAACAGAAATGTAGGTGCTAGCGTACAGAATTTTACCCACAGACGAACGAGTGAACTTTGAAGTGGGAAGCCAAATTGTTCTCAATCAAAAAGAGCAAAATTTCAATACAGGTTTTCTTGCGGTTTTGTGTGATTGAATACTAACATGTCTGCAACTGAAGCGAGTAGCTCTCCAAGCCAGGATGAAGTAACTTGGGATAAGTTAAAAGCACTGTCTATGGAGGAACAGAGAAAAACGACTGAGCAGCATGGAATCACCGTACATGGCAAGGCCAGAAAGTATGAACTCCTAAGGCTAGGGACCGACCATTTTTCCCTTGAATCTGAAGAAGCAGAAGCAGTGTTAGAAGTAGACCAAGAGAGGATACTGCTAGCAAAGATACAACTGGAACAAAAGAAACTTGAATTAGGAGACAGGGAAAGAGAAAGGGAGAGACAGGAGAAAGAGAGAGAGAGAGAGAGACAGGAAAAAGAGAGAGAGAGGTAGGAGAGGGAGAAAGAGAGAGCCTTCCAAAAGGAACGTGAAGAGAATGACAGGCAGGAGAGAGAAAGAATATTCCAGATAGAATGTGAACAGAGAGCGCTGAAGCGGCTTGAGATTACTATGGTGCAACAGAGTAACCCCAGTGAAAGCATGGCCGATATGGAGAAGCGTAATTCAGGGCTGGATACAGAATTGTTAAAACTATCTCAACTGATTCCAAAATTCAATGAGGATGATGTAGAAGTATTTTTTGTGTCGTTTGAGAAACTGGCAAGGCAGCTAAAATGGCCAGCTGAGACCTGGCCTCTTTTACTACAAAGCAAGCTAACTGGAAAAGTCCATGAGATTTAATCCCTGTTGCTAGATGAGAGTTCATCAAATTATAGACTGACAAAACATGCTATCCTCGGGGCATATGCATTAGTACCCAAAGCCCATCACCGCCAAAAGTTTAGAACCCTCAAGAAGCAAGCTAATCAAACTTATCTAGAGTTTGAAAGAAGTAAGCAGCTGGCTCTTAAAGTACAGCTCAGCTATGAGAATCTCAAAGAAGTAGTTCTGTTAGAGGAATTTAAACACTCTCTCCCACTCTCCAACAAGACACAAGCAAAGGAGCAGCAGGTTCAGAAAGACCCGGCAAGCGGCCGTTCTGGCCAATGAGTTTGCTTTCAGTTATAAGTCGGTTTCCCAGGGGAAAACCTTTTCTCATCACCCCCATAAGTCCAAAAAGGACAAAGGATGGGAAGGTGATAGGAGCCCAAGCAGTCGTGGGAGAGAAAGGAAAACAGGAGACACAGGGGGCCCTCCTCTAGCCAAAGAGGAAGGTGCTGTGAGCAAGAGTGAGGCGCGGAGACCTGTGCGTGCTTCCATTGTAATAGAGCAGGGCATTTAAAAGCTGACTGCTGGAAATGAAAGGGAAAACTTGTAGGGTTAATCAGGGCACACCCGCTCAGTGAAGGGAACTGATGGAAAGTACAGCAGAATAAGCTGTGGCTTTAACTTCAGTATGAGTGAGACCCAGGAATCTTACTACAGCCAGTGCAGGAAAGGTTAACAGGACTCCTGAACGTTATCAG
The DNA here is from genome assembly GCF_036365525.1 of Heterodontus francisci. Lineage (NCBI taxonomy): Eukaryota > Metazoa > Chordata > Chondrichthyes > Heterodontiformes > Heterodontidae > Heterodontus > Heterodontus francisci. Next base: position 125,331,781 of record NC_090372.1, on the reverse strand, counting down.
GGTTTTGTGTCTGAAGGGAAAGTAACCCCATACCCCTCGAGTGGGGCAAGCAAGCCCATCGGAATTCTCAGGGACACAGGGCTACTAGATCCTTTTACTGGGAAAAGGCCTGACCTCTCCCCCAATAGAGTGCAGTGAACACCAGAATGGTGGTGAATGGTATTGGAAGGCAGCGTATGCCTGTACTTGTACACTGGGTGCACCTAGAGTGCGACCTAGTTTCGGGACCGGTGACCATAGGGATTATCCCTATTTTGCCTGCAAAAGGGGTTGACCTGCTCCTAGGTAATGATCTGGCGGGGGTGAAGGTGGTAGCCCCCGCAGTAGTGAAAGAAAGAACGCAGGAGGTCAGAGAGACAGGGCCAAGGCAGGAGACTGACCCCTGCAGTTTCCCTGAATGAGTAGTGGGTCAGTCCATGATCAAACCAACTCCCCCAGAGGAATCTGAATTAGCACTGCAGGCAGATGACCCGGTCTGTCTGTCCGAGGCTTGTAGATGACCAGGTCTGTCTGTCCAAGACTTTCTTTGGAAAGTTAGGAGACCCAGGGAATGAATTAAATGGATTTTTCCGAGCTGAGGCTCAGTGAGCCAACCCAGTATTACGAGAGTTAGCACAGGCTGCCCAGTCTGAAAGTGAAGCAGAGGGAGTCCCTGATTGCTACAATTTAAAGAATGAGATACTGATGAGAAAATGGAGTTCTCAGACCTGAAAGCAAGGAGTGGACAGCAGTTCACCAGTTAGTGGTGCCACAGAGAAATATTAAGAAGGGCCCACAAGACTACAGTGGCTGTATATGGTGGTATATGAAAGACCAAAGCCCGCATAAGACAGCAGTGTGACGAGCCAAAACTCCACAAAGATGTGGTGGAGTACTGCAGGAGTTGCCACATGTGCCAGGTTGAGGTGAAACCCCAAATTGCAGTGAAAACTGCACCCCTATGCCCTGTACCAGTGTTAGGAGAACCCTCCAGCAGAGGACTGGTGAACTGTAAGGGACCTCCGCCAAAAGCAAAAGGGGGCAGGCTGGCAAAAGGTTAGAAAGGGAAAGGGAAAAAGCAACCAGTAAGGTAGGTCGAAAGAAGTCTGGGAGGAATCCCGAATGAAAACCTCTACTGTCCAGTCAGCCAACCCCAAAAAATTTGAAAAGTTAGACCCCACATCCTCCTACGTAAATACAGAATCTAGAAGCACCCCACCAGAGTTGCTAACAGCATTTACATGAACCTGCAGAGACAAAAAAAGACCTCTAAGGGGCTGAGAAACCGTGAGGGTCATGCCTCACCTGGTCGGAGTGCAGTAGAGTCTGCACAAATACCTGCAGGTAAGAGTGTCCCAGGGGACAAAGGAGAGATTAGCAAAGAATCATCCCCCACAGTCAGAAAAGAGAATCATGCATCCCCTGAAGTCAAAAGCCTTTGCATGACACAAAGCACTGAAAGTGTGTTCAGGATAGACCCGCCCACTACTGACTCTCCTGGGAAAAAAAAATTCTAATTCAGGGCTAATTAAACCTAACCATCTCAAAGACCCTCAGCAGCCATGGAAATGGGCAAACTGAAGAGAAACTTGTCCAAAAGAAAAATAATAAAAAATTTACTGGGATGCCAACAAGGTGGGGGGGGGGGGGGGGGGGGTGTAATTTTAATAAGTTTTAGGATGTGAATGAATGAGAAAAATGCATGGTGTTTTTTCTGTATCTTATATTTTCTCTCGACCCTTTTAATGAAATGCGCTTTTCTCAAATCACATTTCATTCCACTGGGTGTGGGGGTGACCCCCACCTGCCAAGAATGAGGCATATTAATTGCGCCATATAGAAATTAAATTTCAAACTGTTGCTGAAATGAAGAAAGGACTTGTTTAAAAAAATCACTAGGCCCTTGGCTGGAAAAACATTTTTTGCATACGAACAGCCAGTGCTAGCAAGAACAAAGGGGATATTCCCTGTTCCAATTTAACACACAATGGACTTTGAGCACCAGTTATTGTGTATATAAGAGACATTCCAGGGTTGGCTAAGACCAGAGAATCCACAAACAGACATGGTCAGACCAGCTGGTCACATAACTAACCTGCTTGGCAAACTGAGTTTTTGTGAATTGTACAAACAGTTTGAACAGAGAAAGACTGGTTGCCCCTGGAGTGAGACCTCTCCTGACTGCTCCCATCTCTTTCTCACAAGCCTTTGGACCCACTGAGGACACATGAACTTCAAAAGAGAAAAGTTTCCTATATCAAACAAGGTTTAAGAAGGATATTTGGCCCCAACAAAAAGGAAGACCTACCTACAATCAAGGATTTTACAGTGAGCTCAAAGAACAGTAACCAAAACCACCTTCAGATATTGCCTCAAACTTTTCCACTTGATTTCTTCTGCTCTTTTCTGTCTCTATCTGCATGTTTGTATCGCATATGCATGCTAGCGTGGGCATGTCGCGTATCTGTAGGCGTTAACTGAATTAGAGTTTAAGTTGAATAAAATTCAACCTTTTTTCTTTAAACCTTAGAAAACCTGTTTGGCGAGTTTCTTTGCCTTATATTCGGAAGTTAGTGAACAAGGATTCACTAAGGGGGAAGCTAACAAAAATTGTGTTTAAAATTAAACCCTATTACGGCAAGACCAAGTGAAGGCTGAGAGGGTACCCTAGACCCCTTTCTCACCGGGTCGTAATATATGCTAAAAGTAAAAACATATAACATTAGATATCAAAATTATTTACATAAGTATAGAGATTATGAACTTTACAAGTGCAGAGGTTTAAAAGTCCATAGATTGTTTCAGTGGTTTAACAATTCTTGCTTGAGGAATCTGCAGCTTATCTGTTGCTCTTTTTTCTGAAATTTCTCCCTCACTGTATTCAGTTTTTGTTGCTCTTTCAGCCTGCTAATATACTCTGTTGCTTTTCTCAGACTGACCACTTTGAGGTCTTGCCATTCTTGGAAAGTTCCAGCACCTCATCTCGAAGAACCAACAGACAATACTTTAACTCATTCCTCCTCTGCCACTTCAGGACATTGTGTGCCCTTCGCCTCTCCATCTTCCGCGTCTGAAGGTTTTGGGCTCTAGGTCAAGGACTTGTTGGGGGAAGAGTACTTGGCCTCATGGAGGTACCTGTCCATTCTGGCTCGTTGTGGTGCTGGCGGTTCTCTTGAAAGCAGAAGTGAAGGCATGGCATTGTTGTGCTGTAGCTGTCTTTCCAGGCAACACCGTTTGATGCTGGCCAGAGTCTGCGAGCGGGTTCTGGTCCTTAGAGAGTTCCCCTTGGCAATGCTCTTGTGGATAGTTAGGATGTTGCGGTCCTTACACGCTGGTAGTCCTGCCGCTGCTGGTCCGCTCTTGTCTACCAAGTAGAATATTTGTGGTTTCCATGTCGACTTGCCATAGCTGCATTGCATTGCTTGTGTGCCACTACAAGGAATGGGTGACCCGTTGAAAGCAGATAACTTGGCAGTTGTATCACTGATTTCCAATGACTCCGATACATATCCTTCAGGATTCGGACTGCTAGAATATTCACACTAGCTCCAGTGTCAATCTTAACCCTGACACTATGTTTGTCAGCGTTCTTTGGGCATATGATGTTAATGGCAGCAAAAGCTTCCAGTTGTTTGACTTCAACATGATGAGTCAGGTTCACAATGTGGAACACCTGCTCGTTTTTTGAGAATTGTTTCTCTGAGTCTTGTCTCAGGTCTGCTTCGCTATGGATTTTGTGTATTGGCTTGCGTTTATGTAGAACGCTGGCGCTTTCCTTGCTGCTGTTGCCCTGTTTTCTGTTTGCTTGCATCCTACTGTGACTTCTGGCTGCATCTTTGGAGCCAAGTTTCTTGCATAGGCGGGCCCAGTGTCCTTTTGCACTGCACGCCAACTCTACAGCGAGTGGAACGAAACACACTTACCACACAGCTTGCTTGCTCTTTTCGACCTGGTTATCGTGCAGATACTGTTGGCTGCACCTAGTGCTTGCAGATGCTGTCATCCAGCTATGATGGCTTCGTATTTCCTGCCATCTTCCAGCAGTGCATCAATGCTGTGACCTTTCTTTTTCCTCCCAACAGGTCTTTCTGGAATGCTTCAATGGGTGTTGACACAATCACCAGCTCAATTATTCCGTCCGACAGCTCAGTTTCTGTGAAGTCACATTCATTGCCCTTGCTACGGCATCTAATGACAAACTGGTCTATTGACTCCTGTGGCTGTTGCCTGTAGGACATCAATTCCAGGCAATGAATTCTAAAATTCACTCGTAATCGGAGCTGATCTTCTAGCACTTCCCATATCTTTGTGGGATCTTTCTGGTCCTTGTCAGATAAGCCAGAGGTACTGATTCTGTGTAATCCCTCATTTCCAACTCTATTAGTATTTTCACAGCCTGTTTCTCTGGTTCGACAACCACTTGTTCAGTGAAGCAGAACTGCATTCTCGGTTTGAAAAATTTGAACTCAGATAGGATATCAATGGCCTTCCAGTTCATGCTGGGAAATTTGGTATTCATATTTCTGCTGTTCTTTTGTTTAAAACTTGCTTTAAGATTTGTTTTGTTATTCTGCACTGTTTCACCTTTAAGAAATTCTTATTTAGACTAGCTGCTTGGATTGAGAGCAGGTGTGTGGCAGCGCTTTGTGTTTATCTTGCTTATAGCACTTAAGCTTGTCTGTTTACACAGCTGTTAATGGCTTTTTTTAAAAAGTTTATTTACGTTGTTCACGCTCAAGTGGTTTAATGGTATTTTTATAGCTGTGGCTGCGTGAATGAAAGCTCTTATTCATTCTCGAGTGACTTAATGAGTTTTTTTAAAACTGTGGCTGCATGGATGAAGGCTCTGCCGTGATCGGAGAATTCCAGTGCTTTTTACTATCGGGTGCCTCCTGTAATGGCTCCAACTTCGATCAGCCTGGGAGACGAGGCGGATCTTCCTCATTTTTTTTTTTTTAACATGGAGCTTTTGAAAAAAAAATCAATTTTGAAGTACTTCAGCTTTTCCTTTTTAACTGGGATTCCTTGACCGCTGGCACAATGACTTACTTGCAGCCCGTCATTCGGTGCTCTAACTTCTACAGCTGAAGGTAAGTTCCTTTTTCTTTCAACTGTCTGTGCTAGTATGTCTGCAGAACACTCTCTCTTTTGGCTGTAAGGAGGGTAGTTTTTGCAGCTGTTTTACCTGTGGTCTTTAATCTTAGACTTTGTCTTCTCACCACAGCTGCCACCATATAATACGAGTTCATGATGTTGTCGGATGCCACATAAATAAGAATGTGTGGAGTCCAGTTGCTTGAAAATCTCAAACAGGTTTTTTTAAATAGCTACATAATTATATACAGCACAGAGCTAATTATTTACAGAGCCTTCCTCGAGGTGTTACAAATGCAGTGACTCAGGCTTGTAGTCACATGACTGCATCCTGGTACTTAGCTCATTAGCATACTAGAATCTTAAAGGGACATCACTCTTAAAGGCAAAGAGTTTTTAGAACAGAGGGACAAATCTTTTGTGTTAGATTATGCATGTGTGTTCTGGGAGTGGCTCACGAGAGCCTGCCAAAGGGCTGAGGAACACCTTAAAGCTTCCCAAACAACCAAGATATGGGCAGACAAGCATGCCAAAACCCTAACATTTCAACCAGGGGATAATGTGTTAGTATTACTGCCTTCACAGGATGAACCTCTGAAAGGTTCAGTGGACCAGAGTAGTCAGAAGAATTGGTAAAGTAAATCATTTGACTGACACCCCAGATCGCCAGAAAAAGAATCAGCTGTGTCACATCAATATGTTGAAACGATATTACCGGGAGGATAACCAAGCAGTTATGCTAGGTAGTAAGGACAGTGAAGAATGAAAAGGATAGTGAAGGTGAGGCAGGAGGCCGAGACAATTCTCAAACTGAACCTCCTACTACCTGGTTAACTAATACTGAATTGTTAGGGAGATTGGACATTATGCGTTCATATTTAGATGCAGAACAACGAGAAGACCCAACAAGACTACTCACAGCATTTAAAGGAGTCTCTAGGGGCAAATCAGGATGCGCAAATTTAGCCATACACGATGTGGATGTAGGAGAACCCTCTCTATAAAACAGCATCCTTATCACTTAAGTCCAGAGAAACAGGCCCAGGTGAAAGCAGAAAACCAATACACGTTGGAAAAACCACCCACCTGAACCCAGTCAAAGCAGCTGGAGCTCCCAAGTCATGTTAGTGCCCAAGCCTGACTGTTCAACTACATTCTGCACAGACTACAGAAAGGTTAATGCAGTAACAAAGGCAGACTCCTCCCAATGCCTCGTTTGGAAGACTGTATTGACAGAGTTGGCAGTGCCACGCTTCCTACAAAAATAGATATGTTAAAGGGATACTGGCAGGTTCCTTGAACTTTTGCCACACCAGACAGTCTTTTCCAATGCTGAGTGATGTCATTCGGGCTAAAAAATGCCCCAGCCACTTTGCAGAGACTAACGAACCAAGTGGTAGCTAGTGTTCCTGTGTGGCAGCACAGTGGCGCAGTGGTTAGCACCGCAGCCTCACAGCTCCAGGGACCTGGGTTCAATTCTGGGTACTGCCTGTGCGGAGTTTGCACGTTCTCCCTGTGACCGCGTGAGTTCTCGCCGGGTGCTCCGGTTTCCTCCCACAGCCAAAGACTTGCAGGTGATAGGTAAATTGGCCATTGTAAACTGCCCCTAGTGTAGGTAGGTGGTAGGGAATATGGGATTACTGTAGGGTTAGTATAAATGGGTGGTTGTTGGCCGGCACAGATTCGGTGGACCGAAGGGCCTGTTTCAGTGCTGTATCTCTAAATAAATAAATAAAATAAATGTGCTGGTACTTGAAGGACCACTTGGAGCAACTAAAAGCTCGGTTTAGAAAATTACAGTTGGCTGATTTGGTGATAAACCTTGCCAAAAGTGAATTTGCAAAAGTGCGGGTAACCTACCTATGGGATATAGTAGGGCAAGGACAAGTGTTGCCAAGAACAGAAGTACAAGCACTAAATGAGAAATCGTAAGGTTTTTGGGAATGTGTGGTTTCTATCACAAGTTTGTACCAAATTACAGCACTATAGCTGCTCCACTGACGGATTTGCTACAAAAAAGAAAGCCAGGATAGTGTGGTCAGGAGAGTGCCAAGCATCTTTTGAGAGGCTGAAAGCCATTTTGATCAATGAACCAGTGCTGGCTGCCCAAAATTTCACTCAGCCCTGCAAGGCAACAATTGATGCTGGAGACCTGGGGGTCAGTGTCGTCCTCTTACAAGATGAATTGGGCATAGAAAGGCCAGCGGGATACTTTCCAAAAAGCTAAATAGACACCAAAAGAGATACTCTACAGTGGAAAAAGAAACCCTAGGCCTATTAGCTCTTAAACATTTTGAAGTATCTGTATGCCACGACTACAGAAAGACACTGGTATATACTGATCATAACCCCCTAACCTTTGTGGAAAAATTCAAAAACCAGAATGCCAGACTATTTCGATGGAGTTTACTATTGCAGCCCTATCACTTAAAGATTATCCACATTGCGGGGAAAAACAATGTAATTGCTGATAGTTTGTCTAGAATTTAACCTTGCTTTGAGTTAGCGGAGTAGACAGATGGGACAGAGCATAATTGTATTCGTTACAGATAAAGACAATAAGAATGAGTGTATAAAAGTGTTTCTTTTTTTTCATCTTCTGTTTTTTCCACTCTTTGTAATGAAATGCATTTAAAAATGGTGTTTCATTCCTCCAAGGACAAGGGTGTTATGAAATATTTTTAAGGACTCGTGTTTAAAAATTGTGGAAATAGATTCATTGGAAAGACTGAAGAAATTTCATAGATGCTGGACTTCTTTTTTTTTTAAAAAAGGTCACTGGAAGAAATTGAGATTTTGTTGAAAAACAAACCCTTACTGGAAGTCACATGTTTTAAGCTAAGTAAACAGGAACCTTGGTGACTAGGGGAGTTGTTTAAAGAGAAGTGACATACCAAGATTTATGGTGGTCAAGAGTTGATTTTGTTTTGTGTCATTTGGGGGTAAGCCAGCTAAGAAAGTCACCAGCTCATCCTTTTCCACCTCTGAGAAACCCTGAGAATCCAGTGTGCGGACTAGAGAAACTGTTGCCGCATTTCTCCTGAAAAGCCTGCTAGACTAATCCTGGACATCACCTGAAGAGAACTGCTCCAAAAAGATCCTAGTGACAGTCGCCTACGAGTATCTGGACGCCAGACTAAAAGGGCCAGCAGAGATCACATATCTTATCCTTTTTTCCTTCAAGAATTAACAAGTCGTTGGCCAAAGCATTTTTCTTGTCCTTTTATTTGTAAAGAGATCTCTGCAGTGAAAACTTTATTTTTTCTTTAACCAGTGTGTGCGCGTGTGTTGGGTTAATTTAGAAGGGAACTTTCATATTTCAACCTGTGTGTTAATAAGCTTTGCATCTTTATTGACTAAGTCTCGTTTTATAATAAATTAATTTTGCTGTCTATTAAAGAAACCTGGTTGGTGGATTTTATTCTGAAATAAAAATGGCGTATATAATTGGCCGTATTGGTAACCGGGTGAAACACTTAAATATATGTTGTGACCCGTGGAGAAGTGGAACTAGAGAAAGACAGTGCACTCCTCCAGCCTCAGTCGTAACAAATTAAAGAATCCATTTGAAATTGACAAATGTATGTAAACTATTATTCAACTATGTTTACTTAGCTTAAAAGGAAACATGTAAAAAATATCTACTTACAATATAGGTGCAAAAGGAAAATCAGAAGCAGTTTTTACTGTTGGATTTTGTAACTTTTTTACCCCCAAATCCTCCTCCCCTTAAATTCTTCCCTCTGAAGACAGAAAAGAATTCCCATTTTGGAAAGTAATTGCTGCCACATTTTTTCTCGCACTCAAAGCAGAAGGGCGAAGGCCACAAACTTTGAAGCTTACACTAATGTCACTTTGGGATAAGGCACATTCAGAGGATCTGACAGTTGTTGTTCTTCAAAATGGTGCCAAAACCAGAGAAGTTTATCTAGGCAGACAGATGATCTTCAATGACCGACAAGAATGTGTTTGAATCCACAACCCATGATTACTGCTCTAGTCCAACAGATTTTTTTTTTATGAACTTATTCTTTAATCTCTATAAAATTGCCTCCTGTACAATACAACCCATTCATATGCTTTGTATCAAACAAAAATCTGTACAGCACTCCACAGCTTATTATAAAACAAAACAAGTTTTTTAAAAAATGGGTTGGCTTTCAAACAGATCAGAATTTTAACAGGTTACATGTGTTACACTGATAAAGAATCACAGGTTATACTTGTGTAGAACAACTTGAAAAATTGGGCCATTTTGCACTGGAACATAGAAGGCTAATGAGTGATTCAATAAAAGTTTGCAAAATTACAAAAAAGGTTTTGCGCAGTTAAATAGTGAAATGTTACTTCCATTGGTTGGTGAATTGGTAACAAGCGACATGAAAGTGAATTACTACTAGGAAGAACAAAGGGGGAAATTAAAAGAATCATCTTCACACTGTTACAAGAGTTTTGTTTTGTTTTTAAACTAAGAGGTCTGTATGCCTTTAAGAGCTAGGAAAAGGTCTGTGAACACTGAATGCTGACATGGTGTTTGAAGTGTGCAGGCTGCAAAACCTGTATCCAAGCAACAGGACGACTGATGATGGTCTTGTGACTTGGATGTTGATAGCTTTTAGTTTCAGTGTTGCAGTGTGAAACAGACCAGGGAGCTGGGAGCAGTGATTTGCTGATAGACCAGAGAAAAGACCTACTCTCTCTGCAACAGAAGATTTTCATTTCTTATAAAGAAATTCTCCATTTAAGGTGTGGTTTTGACCTGTCTGAAGAGAGAGAAAAGACCCAGGAAAAGAGTTGCTTCAGTCTGTGGAGGAACAATTCTTTGGAGAAAGGAAGCCTCGTGTTTCGGGTGTGGCAGATTACTGTTGCCTCCAGTCTTAAGAATCCCTGCTTCAAGAGTGAGTCCTGTTGCCTTTTGTGTTTTTGGAAGATCCTGAAATCTCAAGGAAGCTTTTACTGTTAGACTGCTACTTTAAAATTTAAGTAGACCTGTTGCTATAACCTTTTGCTGAAAGATCTGTGTAACGCCTGCTGCAGACGAATTGCCTTGAAAGCCTACTCATTACAGACTGTTCATCAATCTCACCTGGAGAGACTTCGAGTGGCATCCGACTATTCGACTCTGGGACACCTCACCAATCCTACCAGACTGTGACAACTAATCATTTTATTATTCCTAAGAGACAGTTGCAACTTAAAACAACCTTTTAAAACTGATTACCCATTGGTTTTTGAATGTATGTGTGCACATGAGGGTTAGGAAGAATAAGGAGTTATAAAATCTTTTTCATATATATAGAATTATCCCATTATTGTTTAAGATTTTGGTTTATTAGTAAATAGTTAATTTTGTTGTTGCTTAAAGAAACCTGGTTTGGTGCGCTTTATTCTGGGGGATAAATAAAATGTTTAATTTGGCTAATTTCCAGTAGGTGGGAAACTATACTAATATGCTGTGACCTGTGGAGCAGTGGGACTGAATTAACAGTGCATTACTCCCACCTCGATCGTAATAACACAAAGGGTTATTAGGACATTGAAGACTTTACCACAAATGGCTACTGAGACAGAAACTGTATCACAAAGTGGTACTGAACGAGTATTTAAAAAAGGAAAAATATAAAGGATACAGGGAAATGAGATGGAATGGACAGCTCCAACTGAAGAGACAGCGCTGTTGCCTTGGGCTGTATGGTTTCCCTTTGTGCTTTAATTTCCATGCTTCCATATGAGCCCAGTTCACATTTACAGACTCTACCACTAAGATAATATACAATGCACAGAGACTGCTTTGAAAGCATTTAAAAATGTAGTTACAGTGTCACCTATGCTGTAGCAGATTTGAGAGTCTTGTATAGAACTGGCCCAGTTTATACTATTCTCAGTAAAGAAGCTCTTTTCAGAAGTCCTGTGTGCACACAGTATTATCGTACTCTAGAGTCAGAGTTATACAGCAAAGAAACAGGCCCTTCGGCCCATCATGTCTGTGCCGGCCATCAAGCACCTAACTACTCTAATCCCATTTTCCAGCACTTGGCCTATAGCCTTGTATGCTGTGGCGTTTCAAGTGCTCATCTAAATACTTCTTAAATGATGGGAGGATTCCTACCTCTACCACCTAATCAGGCAGTGCATTCCAGATTCCAACCACCCTCTGGGTGAAAAAATGTTTCCTCAAATCCCCTCACCTTAAATCTATGTCCCCTGATTATTGACACCTCCGCTAAGGGAAAAAGTTTCTTCCCATCAAACCTATCAATGCCCCTCAATTTTGTATACCTCAATCAAGTCCTCCCTCAGCCTTCTCTGTTCTAAGGAAAACAACCTTAGCTTATCCAGTCTCTCTTCATAGCTGAAACGCTCCAGCCCAGGCAACATCCTGGTGAATGTCCTCTGCGCCCTCTCCAGTGCAATCACATCCTTCCTACAGTGTGGTGCCCCGAACTGTACACAGTACTCCAGCTGTGGCCATTTTATACAGCTCCATCATAAGCCATCAGCCACTAACGAAGAGATGACATCAAAATCTGGCACAATATACTTCAACAATTTTCAAACGGCAGAGACAAGTCACCAATTCACCACTGCTAAGTCTGCAATAGCCCTAACCTTTGCTATCATGAAACTTTTTGGACTTCATTAACTGGACCAGCCATATAAATACTGTGGCGACAAGAGCAGGTCAGAGGCTGGGAATTCTGTGGCAAGAATCTTACCTCCCAATTCCCCAAAACCTGTCCCAGGCACTAGTCAGAAGTGCGATGGAAGACTCTCCACTTGCCTGCATGAGTGCAGCTCCAACACTCAAGAAGCTGGACACCATCCACGACAAGGCAGCACACTTAACTGGCACCCCCATCCACCATGTTAAACATTCACTCCCTCACCACTGGCACACAGTGGCAGCAGTGTTTAACATCCAAAAGATGCACTACAGCAACTCCAAGCCTCCTTTGACAGAACCTTCCAAACCCAAGACCTCTACCATGTAAAAGGACAAGGGCAACAGAAGCAAGGGAACACCACCACCTGCGAGTTCCCCTCCAAGCCACATACAATCCTGAATTGGAACTCTATCACCGCTCTTCCACTGTCACTGGGTCAAAATACTGGAACTCCCTTTCTGACAGATCTGTGGGTGTGCCTACACCACATCGATTGCAGTGGTTCAAGAAGGCAAATCATCAATTTCTCAAGGACAATTAGGGATGGGCAACAAATGCTGGCATTACCAGCGACACTGACATTCCATGAAATAATAATAAACTTTATATAGGCAAGATGCACAGGATCAAGAAGCTATCATCTCTAGCACTTTCATTCCTGTGTAATCATTTAGGAAAATGAGTTGTCAACATTAGGAAAATGCTCATACATTCATGAGCAGAATTTTAAAAAGCCTGTTGTGTATATTCATCAGTTTTTTCCTTTTTTTCCCTTGGTAACATTTAAATCTTTAAGGTCATTATTAATTCTTCCCTCCAAATTCTCCCATTGTTCTTTTATTACAGTCAGAGTCATAACAGCACAGGAGGAGGCCATTCGGCCCAACGAGTCCATGCCAGCTCTGTAGAGCAATCCAATCAATCCCGTTCCCTGGCTCTATCCCCGTTGCCCCTCAAGTTTATTTCCCTCAAGTGCCCACCAGCTTCCTTTTGAAATCATCCATTGTCTCCACCATCATAGGCAGCGAGTTCCAGGTCATTACCACTCACTGCATTAAAAAGTTCTTCCTCACATTCCTCCTGAATCTCTTGCCCAAAACCTTCAATCTGTGTCCCCTAGTCCCTGTACCATCAGCTAACGGGAACAGCTTTTCTTTGTCTATCTTATCTAAGCCTGTCATAATCCTGTACACGTCTATCAAATCTCCCCTCAATCTTCTTTGCTCCACGGAAAACGACACCAACTTCTCCAACCTAACCTCATAGCCAAAATCCATCATCCATGGAACCATTCTAGTAAAGCTCTTCTGCATCCTCTCAAGGACCCTCACATCCTTCCTAAAGTGTGGCAGCCAGAACTGGACACAATACTCCAGGTGCAGCCTAACCAGACCTTTATAAAGGTTCAGCATAACTTCCCTACTTTTGTACTCAATACCTCTATTTATGAAGCCCCAGATCCCATATGCTTTACTAACCACTCTCTCAATATGTCCTACCACCTTCAAAGATCTGTGTACATGCACCCTCAAATTCCTCTGTCCCTGCACACTCCTGTTGCAGTTGATTGGCGTCATCCTCACTGTCTGCCACATCTCCAAGTTTTCTACCATCGACAAATTTTGAAATTTTGTGTATGCCAATATCCAAATCATTTATATACATGAAAAAAGTGGTCCTGGCATTGAATCCTCCAGTCTGGAAAACAACCATTTACCGTGACTTGCTGCTTTCAGCCCGCAAGCCAATTTTCTTTTTAATCTAAGCTGACACTGACTCTCCTATACCATGAGCCTCAATTTTGTTAACCAGCCTTTTATGTGGGACTTTGTCAAAGACTTTCTTAAAATCCACAGACAAAATCCATTGCATTCCCTTCACCAACCCTTCTGCTACATCATCAAAAAAATCAAATTAGTCAATTATGATCTGCCTTTTTACAAATACGGCTCTCCCTAATTTTTTAGGTTATATTTATATTTTATTATCCTAAATTTATGTCCTCTAGTTACCTACTCAACAACTGAAATTGTATTTTTTCCCAATTTACCTGCTTAAAACCCCTCAATTAGTATAACTATATCTGATCTTGTACCCTTTTCTGTTCTAATGAAAAGATCCACAGTTTCTCATCATAACTGAATCCTTCATCAGAAAGTCTTAACTTCTGCACCCTTTCCATGGTCTTGATGTTCTTTAGAACACGCGACATGACGTCCTGTGACATTGATCATAAGTCTTGAGAGTCAGTTGCCAGCGATCGCCAGAGCTGGCGGGCAGCCATAAAGGTGGGGCTAAAGTGCGGCAAGTTGAAGAGACTTAGCAGTTGGCAGGAAAAAAGACAGAAGCGCAAGGGGAGAGCCAACTGTGTAACAGCCCCAACAACCAATCTTATCTGTAGCACCTGTGGAAGAGTCTGTCACTCTAGAATTGGCCTTTATAGCCACTCCAGGCACTGCTTCACAAACCACTGACCACCTCCAGGCACTTACCCATTGTCTCCCGAGACAAGGAGGCCAAAGAAGAAGGTGTTCTTTAGAGTCGGGTGCCTAAAACTGAACACAATTTTCCAACAGGTGTCCAATTTATGATTTATATAAGTTCAGAACTCTTCTGTACCCAAAACTAAATTAGGTTTCTTTCAGCTTTAACATCTCCTCCAACCTTTTAAAGGTATACAATTTATTGTATATGTTCTCTCATGATTCATCCTCCTAAAATGCACCAACTCATGAATTCTCCACTGAAATTTCAACTGATATTTGTGTGTTCAATCTACTAACCTGTCAATATCCTCACTGAAATGGCTCAAAGCCCCTTTCAGTGAGCCATACACTATATTTGTGTCAATCACATACTTTATTTCACCAAAACTTCAGTTGAAATCATTTATATGTATTAAGAATAATGGTCCTAACACTGACCCCTAGTGGACATCAATGTTCATATCTCAAGTTCAAAAAACACCCATAAACCACAACTCTTACCTTCTGTCCTTCCGCCAATTTCCTTTAATGCTAGCTGTTTTGGTTTAGACAAGTCTATGTAGCACCTCAAACACCTTTTGAAAATCCATACATGACATTTCTCTCATCAATACACTCCTATTTCCGCCAAGAGCTCCATTAAATTAGCCATACTTTTTATTTTAATAATCAACGCTGGCCATCCTTAACTAATCCATGCCATTCTAAATGATAATTCATTTTATCCTTTATGGAAGACTTTAAAGGCTTATTCACCACTAATGTTAGTTTGAAGGGTCGACAGTTATACAGCTTGCGCTCTTGAACAATGGTGCAATGCTACCAACCCTCTAATCCAAAGATGATTGTGGTCAGAGCCTGAGCTATTTGCTTTGTTACTTCCCTCAGCATTCTAGAATGCATGCTAAGAGAGCCTGGTACTTTTCCCACTTTGAGTTCCACCAATTCTTTCGTACAATTTCCTTACCTATCTAATTGCACCACCTCCTCTTGCACCTTTTCATTCCCATCATCAAAATATTTTGCAAACCAAGATGAAGTACTCATTCAGTATCTTCACAAGACTTACTTTTTCATCTCTAATTAGCCATACTATTTTTACTTGTGTTCAGAAAATTTTATATTATCTGCCAGTCTTTATACTTTTCAAAATACTTCTTGCTTCCATTCTATATTTGCTCGATTTTGTTCTGCATTATTAGACACAGCCTCTTTTTCCTAGTCTCAGATTAATTTCTTTATTCCAGTTTTTTTTGCTGCACTGTCTTTACTTTTCTTATGAATATGTCTAGCCAGTACCATAACCATCTCCTGTTTGAAAGCTTCCAATTGTTGTGTGCCATCTTATCCGTCAATTTCGGCTAGTTTTCTTTTTATTTTATTTAGATCTTTTTTCCAGTTAGGTGCTTTTTTTTCAAGACTATTCCTTTTCAACTTCAATTTTACCAAATCTATTGATGTTATGGTCACTATGTCATCCTAGATATTTCCTTACATTACCTACTTGTAGACCTGAAAAGAAACATAGGTAACTATGTTGCAGGACTTCAAAAATTATCTAGATAAATTTGGCTTGCCCCACCTCCTGGTTACAAGCAAGAAGTAGGACTACTTTGAGAATCTCAAACATTTCCACAATGTTCAGTGAAACTGCAACAACAGATTAGTCTCCAGACAAGAGCATTATGCACTTTCTGGGACTTTGTCATTTGCTTAACACAAAAAAAGAATAATTTTATTAACTGAATAATTTGCAACCTTACCTTGTATTTAATATCCGGATTAGACTAATGGCTAGTTTGGGGGACAATCTTCCCATAGTGCAGCAACGGCTTAGGCAAGACAATAACTCTGATGAGATAAATGGCAAGAAATACACAAGCTGCACCAAAGAATGCTGTGTTTCAGATGGAAGAAGAACTAGAGTGCCATCTTGTGGATCTAAGTAAAAATTACAATGACATCAATAAGACAACAATGGCAAATGCCAGCATTAAAACCACTATCTGCTTTCATACATGGAGAACAAAGTATCATAAGGTCTCAATCATCTTTAAAACCACAACCAGTTTGAGTTTGCCACCTTGAGGAGCAAGAGAAAACCTGGGCCATTTATTTAACGGCCTCACTGATACGCATCTTTCCTCTCCCAGTGCTACCTATCAGCATGCAACCCATTTGTTTTAAAAGATGGCATGGTCCACAACAGCAGCTCTGCTTTGCAATCCTCCAAGTGGAGACTCTATTCAAATAGGCCACGGATCGAGATAAGTTCTACCTACTTCTCTTACCTCAGAGAAGGAACACATTTGGAAAAAGAGTTCAGAAAAAACTAATTTTGCACTTTTTAAATGTTTAATTGTTTTGTATTTCAGAGCCAGGGTAGGATTTTGCTACTACTTCAGTACAAGAATGTGTTTGCACTGAAAAATACTTCAATGTTCTATTCTCTTTCAAAAGTAGAATCAAACCACCAAACTAATTTTTGATAGCGTAACCCCTTGTAATCTTGCAATCCTAATCATTTAAATACTGACCAATGCAAACTCTGAAGTGCAATACTGCAATAAGCCTAAAGGGAGTGCTGCCTACAATCTATCTAAAATTACTGCAATACACTAAAGAATATTTCTTTAAACTTAGGCTTTCAGTAGAAACTGTACATGACCTACTGCAAGCATTAGAAATGCACTAGTATGAGTCTGTCCAAAATTCAAGTTTCCAAAATTAAGATCAGTTTAAAAAATATAAATGGGATCCAAAAGTTAATGAATAAAAAAGGATCCTATAAAAAATTACTGTGTGAATACACTTCAAATGTACTTAATTGGCTGTAAAGCACTTTGGGATGTCCTGAGGTGGTGCAAGACACTATGTAAATGCAAGTTTTTTTTGTGCAACAGCTTGCCTTGAGATTCACCACAATCCAGTGTTACATCCTTTTTTTTTAAACAATGAGAAAGTCACATTGTGGATATAAAACCTAAAAGAAACAGCCCTTTATTCCTTTGTGAATTATATCACTTTGAAAGAGAGTCCAAAACAAAAACAGCTAGGCTAAGAGACACAGAGGTTAATTCTAATGCCTCTCCTGGTGCCCCAGCTGGGATAAGTAAACTCAGATAGTGGGTCAAACTTGGCATCTTCCTGGTTAGCTGTTCACTATCCCTAGCTTGCTCAGTCATCATGAGAATAATTCATTACTTTCATGGGCTGAATACAATCTGTGTTCAATGAACTACTTTCTGACCAGTCAAATCATTGCAGTTCCTTCAAAGAGAATGTATATATGGTAGTATAACATTTTTAAATAACCTAAGTATTGATATTTTAGAGCATTAAATAGCTGTTGACCCTGACATTTGATACTGTGGTGCCGTGAGTCTCATCTGATTTCACATTAACAAACCAGCTAGTCAAACACTAAGCAATTCTTTCCTCATCGTTCAACAAGATTAAGTAAGGAATTGACTGAAGTTTTAAAACAAAAATTAAGCTTGAAAACTGAGATTGTTTATGATGAAAAGCAGTATTATTTAACACCAATGCACAAACTTAAGACACCAAACTATTAAGAGATTTTCTTGACAGTAATAAAATTTATTTCCTGTTCATTGTGCTATATTCAGTCCGAAATACAAGTGATGAGAAATACTAAGTACTTAAAAGTAGTCTCACCATATAATCTGTAGACATTACTCTGAAGGCTCTGAAGTAGCTCTTTGTTCGAACGGGCAGCAGCCGCATGTATCACAGCAATAAGTTGTGCTGAGAGAAGTGGATTCCTTGAACCAAGTTGAGCTAACTGTAATGGCAGGCCAGCTAGCCAACGAGACAGCACCTTGCTTCTGTCCAACAAGCAAAATATCACATCAGCAATCAACAGAATACAAACCATCCATCCGTTAATGAACAATGGTTATTGGCGTACTTATAGAGAAATGCAGTAAAGTTGCTGCACAAAACCAGAGACTTCTGAACCACAAAACTGAGTAATATGCATCATCAAACTTTCCATCAGTGACTAGCAGACATTCAATATTAAGCTTTCACATAAGTGACCTTTTATTTCAAAAGTGAAATTCATCACAACTCATTTCTTTAAAGCATGCAACTCTACTCAAAGCACTACAAATACTAGGTAGTTTCTCCAACTAAGTTTTTTTTTTAATTTCCAGTGCTCCTATGCCACTTCAATCAATCTTTATAAGCAGATGGACTATGGAGAGGGGGACTGTAGCCCAGGATCCTAGTCAGCATATCTGCATCAATGGATATTGCTTTTCCGGAAACATTTCTAAGCACTAGCCAATACCCAGTAGAAGCAGAGTTTCACATTCTAAGAATGCATAAAGTTCTTGCCCATAAAGTTATCTTGCATTTAATGTACTGAAGCTATCTATATAACAAACATCAAAATCAGAATCCCATTAACAGAACTAAGCAATACCACAATCAATGGATCAGAGCAAACCTATGTGACCTTAGCACATGCAGTTGAGAATAGCTATGGTCAAGTCAGGAAATTAACAGAGAAGGCGCAACTATGGCAGAGGTCAGCACGTGAGTGCAAGAGACAAGGTTAAAATGTCAGCAAGCGTATTTTATTTATTTAGTGATACAGCACTGAAACGGGCCCTTCGGCCCACCGAGTCTGTGCCGACCAATAACCACCCATTCACCAGAAGTACCGAATGGACAATCCTACTTACTTTTTCCTAACATCTGAGCAATCAGAGATGCCAGTGTCTAGCCAATGTAATTCTCACCAAGTGATTTTACGAAGTGGCTGAGTAAAATGGATGAGAGCAGAAGGCCGAACACAACTATGGATCCTGACAACATCCAAGATGTCAAGAACTAGCTACGCTCTAGCTAAGATATTCTAGTGCAGCTATGAATTATTTACAAAGTGCAGGGGAAATCTAACCTAGCCAGCTACTACTATATCAGCCTACAACTCTCAATCATCAGAAAAGTGCTAAAAGTTTTCAATAGCGCCTTAAAGTAAACCTTCTAACTGACACAAAGTTCGGTTTCACGGAACCAACTTGGCCCCTAAAACAACTCTATTCAAAATTCCTCAGACAATGAAGCAGAACATGCCAACCTACACCAGGACCTGGACAATATCTAGACTTGGGTTGACAAGTGGCTGATAACTTCTGAATCGAGAAAATACTAGGTACTTCCAGCTGTCTAGAATTTGGCTTTCCATTCATCATTTTCCACTTTCTAAAGGTCAACAAATGCATTATCATCAGGTAGTAAATAGAGCCCATTTATTCCTACTTATAGGAAAGTCTACATCAGACCAGCGGGAGTCATTCAAAAAGGAAATAGTGAGAATTCAGGGCCAACATGTTCCCGTAAAGGTGAAGGGTAGGACCAACAAGTCCAGGGAACCCTGGATGCCAAGGGATATAGAGGATTGGAAAAGGAAAAAAAAAAAAGAGGCTTATGGCAGATTCAGAGGGCTGAAAACAGCGGAGGCCCTAGAGGAGTACAGAAAGTGTAGGGGGTGTGCTTAAAAAAGTAATTAGGAGAGCAAAGAGGGGCATGAAAAAACACTGGCAGGCAAGATAAAGGAAAATCCCAAGGCATTTTATAAGTATATTAAGGGCAAGAGGATAACCAGGGAAAGAGTAGGGCCCATTAGGGACCAATGTGGCAATGTGTGTGTGGAGCCAGAGGACATAGGTGAGGTTTTAAATGATTACTTTTCATCTGTGTTCACTTGGGAGAAGGACAATATAGGTATAGAGATCAGGGAGGGGGATTGTGATATACTTGAACAAATTAGCATTGAAAGGGAAGAGGTTTTAGCAGGTTTAAAAGTGGATAAATCCCCAGGCCCAGATGAGATGTAACCCACACTGCTATGTGAGGCAAGGGAGGAGACTGCTGGGGCTCTGACACAAATTTTCAAATCCTCTCTGGCCACGGGAGAGGTCCCAGAGGACTGGAGGACAGTGAATGTGGTACCATTATTCAAGAAGGGTAGTAGGGATAAACCAGGTAATTACAGGCCAGTCAGTCTAACATCAGTGGTAGGGAAACTATTGGAAAAAATTCTGAGGGACAGCATTGATCTCCACTTGGAGAGGCAGGGATAAATCAAGGATAGTTCGCATGGCTTTGTCAGGGGGAAATCATGTCTAAAAAATTTGATTGAAATTTTCTAGGAAGTGACTAGGTGTGTAGATGAGGATAAAGCAGTTGATGTAGTGTACATGGGCTTCAGTAAGGCTTTTGATAAGGTCCCGCATGGGAGAATGGTTAAGAAGGTAAGAGTCCATGGGATCCAGGGCAATTTGGCAAATTGGATCCAAAATTGGCTTAGTGGCAGGAGGCAGAGGGTGATGGTCGAGGGTTGTTTTTGCAGTTGGAAGCCTGTAACCAGTGGCGTACCGCAGGGATCGGTACTAGGACCCTTGCTGTTTGTAGTGTACATTAATGATTTAGATATGAATATAGGTGGTATGATCAGTAAGTTTGCAGATGACAAGAAAATTGGTGGTGTCGTAAATAGTGAGGAGGAAAGCCTTAGATTACAGGATGATATAGATAGGCTGGTAAGATGGGCAGAGCAGTGACAAATGGAATTTAATCCTGAGAAGTGTGAGGTGATGCATTTTGGGAGGGCTAACAAGGCAAGGGAATATACAATGGATGGCAGGACCATATGAAGTACAGAGGGTCAGAGGGACCCTGGTGTACATGTCCACAGATCACTGAAGGCAGCAGCACAGGTAGACAAGGTGGTTAGGAAGACATATGGGATACTTGCCTTTATTAGCCGAGAATATAAGAGCAGGGAGGTTATGATGGAACTGTATAAAATGCTAGTTAGGCCACAGCTGGAGTACTGTGTACAGTTCTGGCCACCACACCATAGGAAGGATGTGATTGCCCTGTAGAGGGTGCAGAGGAGATTCACCAGGATGCTGCCTGGGTTGGAGCTTTTCATCTATGAAGAGAGACTGGATAGGCTAGGGTTGTTTTCCTTAGAGCAGAGAAGACTGAGGGGGGACCTGATTGAGGCGGACAAAATTATGAGGGGCGTAGATAGGGAAGATAGGAAGAAACTTTTTCCCTTAGGTGAGGTGCCAATAATCAGGGGGCATAGATTTAAGGTAAGGGGCAGGAGGTTTAGAGGGGATTTGAGGAAAAAAAATTTCACCCAGAGGGTGGTTGGAATCTGGAACACACTGCCTGAAGGGGTGGTAGAGGCAGGAACACTCACAACATGAAGTAGTATTTAGATGAGTACTTGAAATGCATTAGCATACAAGGCTACAGCCAAGTGCTGGAAAATGGGATCAGAATAGATCCTTGATGGCTGGCATGGACACGATGGGCTGAATGTGCTGTATAACTGACTCTATGACTGTAAAATTCAATGAATGTGTTTTTTTGGAGCGGGATATTAATTCAAATTAAGATAAGGAAAGACAAACAGTTTATAGAAATCAAAAAAAGCTACAACTGGTACATAATCTGTATATTGTCTTTATCTCTCTACTCTCCCTATTTCAGGCACCCATACAAGCAATGTTTTTAAAAAATCAACATAAGCCTTAGCTCAATGAAGCTTTTCAAATTTGCCTATCTTTTCTGTAAATAATTTTGAAAAACTACTGCGAGAGGCTAGTGAAAAAAAGTCACATTGCACATGCTCAAACTACACAATCGAAATTTAATTGCCATCAAAGCTCTGGGGAAAATGTCAAATTCAAGCCTGGGCACTTGGAAGAAACTGAGGTATTCAAGTAAAAATTTGAATAAAAGGTATTAAGACACAAAAAACAATTCAATGGATAAATTACACCATGTTATTGTGAAATACATAATTTATTGAATTTATCTTGTTGAAGCCCATATTTTGGGCAAACAAATTTTAGCTACCAAGAAAAAAATGGTAGACAATTTTTGGGGAAGTCATTTGTGGAGAAAAGATGGAAATGAACACCCTTCAGAACATAGAGTACGATGCAATAGGCAAGATCTGACATTTCTAATCTTGAAATTCTCATTAGAGTGCCACTTGCCACCAGAAATGTGAGCATCATGATGAAATTTCAGTGGAATGCAAGACCCACATAACAAATTTATCAATACTAGTTGGTGCTGCACATGGAGAGTTGAGATCAAGTGTGGTCTTCAGGCAACATGCGGTTAGAGTGGGGAATTAACTGGACCAGAAAACATAGCTGTAATAGCAATCCTAATGTAAACTTATGCATTCTGGTCTTATTTTCATATTTCCATTATAAATTTCTATATCCACATTTGAATTTAAAACTGCCTAGTAATCTTATCATGCTGCAAATACAGCCTCATGCCAGTGATGCTGCAGAGCTGGAAGTAAGTATTCTTTCCGTTGGATAGGACATGTCGTCTGAGAAATCAAGTCATAAATTGGGGAGCAGGAAAGAGACACTAACTTCTTTCTTGAGGGGATTTTATTACCTTGCAATCTGAAGGTTGGATGTTTTCTCTCTCAAATAAAGACCACTAAAGAAATTGAGCAACATAGTGCGAACTGAAAGAGCAAGACCCTGTTGCTGGTACTGTGCATAAACTGCCCTCAGCAATTCCTCTGTGGCACCTGAAAACAAACATAAAGAATGCGCGAAAATAAGTTCTTCTAAAAAGGTCCCAACTCCCCAAAGGTTTAACGATTAAGACATGGGTTTATTTCAGACAAGGTGACAGTAAGCATGACAACTGGTCTCAATGACCCTGGGCCGGATAGTAAAAGAAACAGAAGAAATCAGCCTGATCCACCCCTGATTATGCAACAACTCCTGTACAGATGTGCAACCGTATGGATGTGCAGTGAAGACAGGATGAAGCTCCATGTGATGCCTACAGAGCTGAATAGCCTGACAACACCAAGTTACACTTGCACATGAAGGATATCCATCTGGGCAAGATAACCCAAGGGCAGCCACAAGAAAACTGGAGAATAAAACAAAATACATTTCCTCTTTCTCACTATTTCATCTCAAATATATTTTGAAAACTTAAAAATGCTTCCTCAAATACATTCATGCAGAAAATGCCATTATAATTTACTCACTGCTCTATAACTTCAAGTTTCAACTAGCAATGAATAAACATGCAGGACCTCATCATGTGTTTGTAAACTTCAATAAATAAAAGTAATTTTAAAACTCATCAGGAACCAAAGTTGGTTTATGGAAGATGGGTCATACGGTCAATGTCACAGGTACCTACTTGACAAGCATTGCACTGCCTTACTACACAAGGTTTTACCAACTCTATTAATTGCTAAATTTTACAGCAATCATCTTGTTTACTATTGCATCTCACCTCTGTTGCGCTGCACAAGTACAAGTCTCCACACCAACATCAGCATCCCACTCAGTTGCTGAGAGGTCAACTTCCTGCCATCTGACAAGCTTTCTGTGACAAATTTTCGAATTTGCTCCAACCAGTCAGTATCCAGATGGACAGTTACAGTATTGGTGAGTGATACCATGACCTGACACAAAGCCAGATTCAATGCAAGAGGATGGTCTGCACTGTTCATGAATGCTGCTGCTTGTTTGTCCCTGAAAATAAGAGGTAAAAATATTACTTTCTCCTGGTACACACTTAACAATAGAGGACTAGAGAAAAATAAAAAAGATAAACTATATTAATCTCTTTACACATCTTCCAGCTGTCAAATTAATTGTTTTGGAGGAAAGCTACTCAAATGTTTGGAATAAGGTGTCAATTCTTTGATAGTGAAATCAATTACTACCAAAGTTTTCATGTTTAATCTAAATTTTAAAAGGGTGGTATTAAAAGTGTCCTTTTTAAAAAACAGAAAAAGATTACTGAAGATTTATCATAGTTCACTTATTGCATGGGTTGGCAGGGAATAGGATAATGCTTGCAATGATGCACGCCCTTGATTGATGCAGTTTGGTAAACCAAATACTGGTAGAAACAGTGCACTTTTCTTTTTATTGTTTTATGAAAATCTAGATGGCATTAGAACGTTGAATTACCACAAAAGTGAACATTTATATTAAAAATTATGACCACTCCTCAACCCGCAAATTGTATTCCAATACTGTTCTTACCTACATTATAAGGAATTCATCTTCACATGATTACAAATGCCAAATTTGCTACAAAAAAAGATAGATTTAATGGCCTTCTGACACTTTTGATCAAGAGAACTAACTTCTTCTTAAAGTCCAAAGCAGAGTGGCGAGGTGAGTTAGAACACTAACTGCACTTCTGGAGCTTGGGCCTCAATTTAGTATGGTGGAATGCAAGCCCTCTTCCTGCTAGCTGCAAGGGTCTTACATGTGAAATGAGATTGGACCTCCTACTCAATTCCTGGTGCATAATAACACATAATATGAAACCATTGTTCACATTAGGACTATTTAAGCATCATCAATCATAGAAAACGTACCTAAGCTAACAAGCCTCAATTCTTTATAATATGCTTGTTTCTAATGCAGTAGCATCTCAAAATGCTCCAACAAATGTTGTTACAAAGCCCAAAATGTTCTTTCACAGTCCACATTTGCAAGGCCAAAATTAATAATCACATTTATGGGAGGATTTTACCTCCTGACAATTATGCTTTACTGTAATACTAGTAACATCTGAAACTAACAATAATCCATCATAAATTGGGAATCTTTGCAGTGAAAAATGGAATGGTCAAATGTGCTCTTCAAGAGTTGGAAATGAACACATTTTTGTAGCAAAACAAAGACAGTCTCAATGTCAGAGTGGGTGCCGAAAGTGGATCTGGGATTTTCCCAGCGGCATCATATTTGAAGCTGGTGAACAAAAAAAATCTTGTTTCATGAGAAACTGCAGTTTGATCCTTCGTCCTTTTTCAAGTTGACTGTTTCCTTCCTGCTATTGCTAATTTCCTATGCTGCAGTATTGTGAAGGCCAGTATATGGGAGAAAGCAGGAGTACTTTCAATCCCAAGTATGCAAATCTGTACTTGTTTAAAAAAAAACTTCCACATGCAGAAGATAAGCCAAATTCAGTTTGTTACTTTTCAATGCTTCTCTCAACTGTTTGACTCAGCTACAAAATCCTACCACTGAGCCGGTTAACACTTGAACCCAAAAAGTTTATTGGAAGTTATAACTGAATTAATAAGATTTGATAGCGGTGTACAAGATTCTGACAGGTTTGATAGACAGGCAGGGTAGACAAAGAAAAGCTATTCCCATCAGCACAAGGACAAGAGGACACAGATTTAAGGTTTTGGGCACCAGACACAGGAGGGTGGCGGTGTGGGGGGTGGGTGGTGTGAGAAAGATTTTTTTTTGTTTGCTGCCTACAAGGGTGATGGAAGCGAAGACGATGAATGATTTCAAAAGGAAATTGGATGGGCAGTTGAAGGAATTAAACCCGCAGGGCTACGGGAATATAGCAGTGGAATTGGACTGACTGGATTGCTCTGCAGAGCTGGCATGGACTTGATGGGCTGAATGGCCTCTTTCTGTGCCATTATGACTATGACTCAATGTGTAATATGAATTTATATGGCTGCTGCAGAATTGAAAAAGATATTTTTGTTCTCTACTCACTGCAAAACTGCTTTGGTGACATAAACTACATGTACAGTCTCAAATATCAGCATCGAGAACTTGCTCAGCTGTTGATCAGGAGGCACTAGACTGGAAAAAAAAAGGTCAGCATTGGCTGTGCAATGCTGTTTACTCAGGTCTTGTCTGCAAGGATGCAGGAGACAGATGCCCTTATAAATATAGGTACAACTTCCTTTCTGCAAATTACAGCAAAAGTGCAGAGTTCAGTGATCCTTTTAAAAACAATTTCTCATAGTTGCATTAAAACTCAGTGCCAGACTGTATTTATCAAAAGGGGCTATGAAATTTCAAAGATTAAATCTTCCCTAATGCTGTCAGTTTTCGACTCTCATTGTTGGATAGTCACAAAGAGTTGCTGGCTTAAATGCAAATTTTGTTCTTAAAAGCTTGAATTAGATACCTGCTTACAATTTTGTAAAATGGGCAATAAAACACTCTTCAAATTGTTTGCAAGCACTGCACACTATATTAAAACCAAGGTCAAATCTGGTATAATCTGCTTGCCTCTTTAAATGATAAGTGACAGCTGCATTTTGTAGCAGTGTAAACTTAAATCAAAAAGGTACAGATTAGAACATGCCACCAACATGCATATTGTCTGTTTCTAAGAATAATTACCTATAAACTGCAATATTAACCATTTCAAGATTATTGGCTTCCAATAAGTTAACACCAAGTCAGATTGTCTTTTACTGAAATGAACTGTGAAAGATTTTCTCTTTTAGAATGTTACGTATGACGTACGTAACTCATACTTAAATGGAGCAGCATATACTGGACACACAATTCATTTTTAGCTCTCAATGATACAATGATGCATCAGTGCAGACTCGATGGGCCGAAGGACTTCTTCTGCGCTGTGTTATTCTGTGATTCTGTGACGCATGAACTCATACAGTACACATTTAGTTATAACTTCTGGTGGAACCTTCTGGGTTCAACTGTTAACAGATTTAATGGTTGCATTTGTCAGAAGGTTTTGAGTTAAAGCCGACTACAGAACATGAGTATAATGTATGCAGATACTTCAGTGCAGTAATGGAGAAGTGTTGTATTGTTAAAGGTGCTGCATTTCAGGTGAGACTTTAAACCAAGGTCCTGTCTGCCTATTCAGGTGAACATAAGTAATCCTATAGTGCTCTTCAACTAACACCATCAAAAGACCATCACCATCTCATTTGCTGTGCATGAATTGGCTGCCACATTTGCCTACACTTAAAAAGTACTTCATGGGTTGTGAAGCGATTTGAGATGCGCTGAAGATGTGAAAAGCACCATCAAGATTAGGGAATTCAACATGCTTCCACACTTTATCCATAGTCAACATCATGCATATTTAGGTATAGCAAAAATTATATTCAGAGTATTCTTACACTGCACCAAAAACATGCCTCAACATAATATTTATTTCACACATTTTCCAGAGTAGCAAACCATTGTTTTTCAGACTGGAGATAAGTGTGTTATGGGATCACCAAGGGGTCAGTTTTGGGGCTTCTGCTCTTTTTGATATATATTAATGACCTGGATTTTGGTATACAGGGTATAACTTCAAAGTCTGCAGATGACGTGGAACAGCCCCTGTTGTTTGCCCATAGTCCTGCTTTTCCCTTCAAGTATTTATCTAATTCCTTTTTGAAAGCTATTATTAAATCTTCTTCCACCACCCTTTCCAAATCCCAACAACTTGCTGTGTTTAAAACAAATGTTTCCTCCTGTCGCCTCTGGTACTTTATTAGAACACCTTAAATCTGTGTCCTCTGGTTACTGACCCTTCTGCATGGGAAACAGTTTCTCCTTATTTACTCATCAAAACCATTCGTGATTTTGAACATCTCTCTCAAATCTCTTCCTAACTTTCGGTGCTCCAAAGAGATCTTTCCACATAAATGAAGTCCCTCATTTTTGGTACCATTCTAGAAAATCCCTTCTGCACTCTCGTCAAGGCCTTGACATCCTTCCTAAAGCGTAGTGCCCAGAGTTGGATACTGTGCCCCATCCAGCTGAGGCCTAACCAGTATTTTTATATATGTTTAGCATAAATGTGTTTCAATTGTACTCTCTGCCTCTATGAATAAAGTCAAGGATCCCATATGCTTTTTCACAGCCTTCTCAACTTGTCCTGTTGCATTCAAAGATTTGTGTGCATTCGTCCCCTGAACTCTTTGTTTCTGCATCCCCTTAAACATTGTACCATTTAGTTCATATTGCTTCTGCTCATTCTTCCTACCAAAATGTACCACTTCACACTTCTCTGCATTAGACTTCATCTGCCATGTGTCTCTTCCCATTTCACCAATTTATGTCCTCCTGACGTCTGTTACTATCTTCCTCCTTGTTTACGCCATTTCCAAGTTCCACGTCATCTGCAGACTTTGAAATTATGCCCTGTATACCAAAAAGCCAGCACAAGTACGACTGTGCAAATAGCCTCCTTCAGTGCTGTATCATTCTATGACTTATGGCTTCTCAACAGTGAGAACACAAAACTATAGTCAAGTTATTGGTGGGTTCATACATTGCTGGAACTGAGTTGTGGCTGGCAGAATACTTGGGAACTTTAGTTATAAAGAAGTTTTATCCATTAGCTCAAATTTAAACTGCACAAGTGAAAAAAAAAGTTAAAACTACATCACATCAGTTCCTTAACTTTCAAGCTTACAGCTTCAATGCAATAACAAATGCTCTTCTGATATTCATTATTTACTTACTTTTTAGCCCCATCTTTCTTTTTATGTCTGGCTGTCTCCAATACAGAATAAGGAAAATATTTCATGAACTGATCTTTTAAATCACAGAGATAGTGATACCGCAGCCAGGATTCCTGAAAAACATGGAAAGAGCGGGCAGCTTATTGAATCTGCCTACATTTAACTATAACTGGACATAGTAAAATATTAGACCTGGTACCAAACTTTTCATCTTGGTGGACCACAAAGGCACTTATCATGAAGTCTTGGAGGTCACATATAAAATTTAAATTATCTACAATATATTCAAAAAATATCAAATTCTCCATATTGAAGATGCTGGTGTTCCGATTAGTATTTACCCACCAATGAAACATCATTAAATACATCCTTACAAAACCTCCAGGCCTACTGAATTCAGAGGCCCAACGAATGAAGAAACAGAAGCACAAAGGAAGGCTGAATGGCCTTGGATTGGGGGCCGCACCCAAACCCAGAACTGCAACCTGATCGTCCAGATCCAGACACGTGTGTTAGTTGTTTGCCTAGGGGCCTCTATTCTTCAGGGATAGATCAAAACGAAAGATTACATATTACAAATCAGAGATTGCAAAGTTTCTCTTCCAAATGCACAGAAAACAAGTTATGGCATTTTTCCAATATATTTAAAACCTCCGCTATAGCACTTTTAAACACAGAAAAATGTTCAAAAGTGCTTTACATATGCTTCAGGGAAAAAAGGACAGCAAAGCCAAAAAAGGAGATATTATGACGGGTGGCTAAAAACTTGGTCAGGAGTGTTGTTTGTTTTATTCATTCGGGGGATGTGGGCATTGCTGGCCAGGCCAGCATTTATTGTCCATCCCTAATTGCCCTCGAGAAGGTGGTGGCGAGCTACCTTCTTTAACCGCTGCAGTCCTTGGCCTGTAGGAAGGAACTGTAGGAAGGCCTGCTGTTAGGAAGGAAATTCCAGGATTTTGACCCAGTAACAGTGAAGGAAAGGCAATATAATTCCAAGTCAGGATGGTGTGTGGCTTGGAGGGGTCCTACTCTTGTAGCCACAGCATTTACATAGTTGCTCCAGTTCAATTTCTGGTTAATGGTGACCCCCAGGATGTTGATAATGGGGGATTCAGCAATGGTAATGTCATTGAACGTTAAGGGCAGATGGTTAGATTCTCTTTTGTTGGAGATGGTCATTGCCTGGCACTTGTGTGGCACGAATGTTACTTGCTACTTATCAGCCCAAGTCTGGATGTTGTCCAGGTCTTGCTGCATATGGACATGGGCTGCTTCAGTATCTGAGCAGTCATTGTACAATCATCAGCGAACATCCCCACTTCTGACCTTATGATGGAGGATCTTAAAGGAGAGGGAGGTAGAACAGGAAGGGAGTTTGGGGAGGAAATTCCAGAGTGTGGGGCCTTTGGGGCTGAATAACCCTTGATATCTTTGGTCCATCTGGTTTTCATGACTGATACCACAAGAACTGGTACAGGTGTCTCTCAGACTTCTACCAATGTATCATCCAACCGGCTGTCATGCATGAGATATTGCACAGGTACAAGTCCCCTGCAAGGAGATAACAGAGCTTCTGTTCGGATCAGGAACTAAACAGGTTGTAGATAGTGCTATGAAATGGAATGAATTAAGTTAAGAGTTCTGTCATGGAGGCCCCCACCTGCCAAGAATGAGGCACATATATTTTGCCACATGGACATTACATTTTAAAATTGTTACTGGGAAGAAAAGACCGAGTACAAGGGGTTGCCAAGCCCCGGCTGGAAAAAGCAGAGTGTGTTGGAACAAAGAGACCAGTCCCTGCCCCAATACACAGAAGAGACCTGGTTAAACCAGTCAGTCACATGACCACCTGCTGGCCAACTAGGGGAGTTTTAAATTGGAGAAAATGTTTGAAGACAGAAAGCTGTTTGCTCCTGGACTGGAAAAGACCTCTCTCTTATCTGCTCTCATCCTTCTCACCAGCTTCAGAAACCACTGAAGACATATGAACCCCAAGAGAGAAAAGTCTCCAACATTGAACAAGGTTTAAGAAGAATACTGGGCTCCAAAGAAAAGCAAGATCTATCTACAAGCAAGGACTACAGTGAGCTCAAAGCACAGTAACAAAAACCCTCTTCAGAGATTGCCTCAAACCTCTCTATTTTTCTTCTGCTGTTTTCTGTCCCTATTTGCATGTGCGTATCATGTATGCATGTTAGCTAGGCACGGAGTGTATCTGTAGGCGTTAACCGAATTAGAGTTTAAGTTTTAATAAATTTCACTTTACTTCTTTAAACCTAAGAAAGCCCGTTTGTGTTCATTTCTTTGCCTTATAATTGGAAAGCGGTGAACAAGGATTCACCAAGGGGGAGCTCAAAACACAGTGTTTAAAATTAAACCCTGTTACAGTAAGACCAGGTGAAGGCTGAGAAAGAGACTCCTAGACACCTTTCTCACCTGGTCATAACAGTTCGTACTCTTAGAAAGCCAATGCACCACCCCAAATTCAGTTCAATTTTTAAGTCCTCCTTCTTGCACAATGTATTAAATTTTTGGCACGAACAACTTTCTTTCATAAACGACATTTACATACTTCCCTTTTATTGTACAAATGCTAACAGCAAAAATAGTCCTTCTGTTTCAAAAAAAAGCAAGTTATTTCAATTCCCCTGCCTGACCCAAAGAGAAATCACGACAGTAACTCCATCTCATTCTAAAATTAATCAAGTAAGTATTTTCCTTACCAGTTTCTGGGTCTCGTCCTGGTGCTGCATTAGCTTCCACAATAGTTGGATGATGCTGAGAATCTGCAACTTAAGCATCATGGCTTCCGGTTCAAGTAGATTACCTGGTATAGGACCAGTAAGCTGACCAGGAGAGGCTTCCACCCAACACTCCAACAGAAGGGGCACTAGTATCTGAATGAATCCTTTCAGATTTTCCACCGAGGACAAACATTCTTCAGCATCAAGTGAAGGTCTGGAATACATTAATGGAGCAATAAATACATTATGAACAGCGACACACTTCAGTTTTAACAGCAGAGATACTGATCCACGAAACATTCCTTGCCAAAGATATGGCATTTTGGTCCCATTATTGTGAGTTACAGATCCATCAGTTCTTCAAAAGCTGAAAAAAAATCTTAAATATTTAGCAACGGAGATGGAAGAAAATTGTAAGCATTGTAAGTGATTTTAAAAAATGAAAACTAGAATGAAAGAATAATTAGACAATGCTAAAGAAAGGCAATCAAACAAACCAGGAAAAAAAGGGAAAGGTTGTTACAAACATGGCTTCCAGTTACCAAAAAGATGTACCATCACTAGATATTTTATGCTTGTAAGAAATACCACTGCTCACAACAATTCCCTAGGCTGAAAAGGTCCTGTGTTATTATTAAACTTTGGTACTCAAAGAAAAGTTGGGGAGACGGTGGCGTGGTGATAATGTCACAGAACTAGTAATCCAGAGGCCCAGGCTAATGTCTTGGGGCCATGGGTTCAAATCTCTCTATTGCAGCTGATGGAATTTCAATTCAATTAATAATACAAATCTGGAATTGAAAGCTAGTCTCAGTAATGGTGCCATAAAACTATCGATTGTTATAAAAACCCATCTCATTCACCAACGTCCTTTAGGGAAGGAAATCTGCCGTCCTTACCTGGTCTGGCCTACATGTGACTCCAGACCCACAGCAATGTGGTTGACTCTTAACTTCCCTCTGAAATGGCATAGCAAGCCACTCAGTTCAAGGGCAATTAGGGATAGGCAACAAATGCTGGTCTTTCCAGCAACACTACCTCCCATGAAAGAAATAAAGATTTCTCCCCTTGTTCTTAAATTTGCAATTCCTAATTGCTAACTTCAGGAAACTGAGGTATTGAGGTGAAGTCACGTTTCATCATCCTGTCTCGAAACAGCATAAAGACAGCAGCTCTAGATCAGTCAAGATCAATTTATTCTTCCTACTTAAAATTTCAAGTATACAAAAGGGGTTTGATTTTGTACCAATATTTGAGTGATACAACTATTCCATTTGAAACTAGTCCATTCTCATTCCCGATATTATTTATAACAGAATCCTCAAGACAACAACCAAATAAAAATCTTTGCCAAAGCACATTTTTACTTTGTGGGCTGTATTTTGTGCATGAGGCATGGCTCCTGGCACTGGGCCAAAAAGGCAGGGGGAACCACACCTCACCCTTTTTGCGCACCTCCCCCCACCCAACCCCACGCAGCGATCCTCCGTTCTTTTAACCTCTAATTTTCACAAGCTGGGATCCCTGTCCCTTCAAAGAGCTGCCAGCCATCTGATTGGGCCACTAGGAGCGGTGGCCACTGCTGGTACTGCAGAGGCCTTGGACCCAGGCCCAGCACAGAAACCCTGGACCTGAGGCAAGTGAGGAGGGGTCGCTGGGGCCTTTCAGAGTGGCTCCGGCAACTGTAGGTGAGGGGGTGTTCATGCAGTCCAGGGGGAGGGGGGGCCCCAGAGGGTAAAATGGTTCCCAGCAAGCGTCCTCTGTGGGCCACAACATGGCCACGGAGGGACACGCGCCCCCACCTGCCCCCCACAGACGGCGCCTCGTTTTACAAGGTGCCCTCTTCGTGTGGCGGAAGCACCTTCCACCACTGGTAAGATCCCAGTGGCAGCAAGAAGATGTCCTTAATTGGCCTCTGGGCGAGAAAGCCATCAGCCTATCCCGACCCCGGATAGATCACTTGGCGATGGTCCCTCCGCCACCCCCCACACCACCCCCACCCACCCCCCGTCATGATATTCCTTGCTCCCCACCTCTGACCCCACTTCAAAGATAAAATCCCGGCCTATGTGCCCAAAACAGTTGAATATAAATGGGATCACGAAGTAACGTTTTTCATAATTTAAGATAAAAATCTATTTAAGTAGGTACAGTTGACACTAAATGCAAAAGTGAAGGCTACAATTCTCCACTAGTTGCAATACAAGCCCTTGAGGGAGCGTGGTTTGACATCACAGGATGTGATAAATAATGAAAATGAGACAGATCAGGAGAGTGACTGTGTACTTGATAACTGTGCCAATTCATCAAATGGTGTGACATTAAGTTTAAACATGGTCTTGGTAGATCAGTTGGATTCTCACCCTAATTTTCAAAAGAAACCAAAACAACTAACTCCAAAAGAAGATCC
This sequence comes from Heterodontus francisci, assembly GCF_036365525.1. Classification (NCBI taxonomy): domain Eukaryota; kingdom Metazoa; phylum Chordata; class Chondrichthyes; order Heterodontiformes; family Heterodontidae; genus Heterodontus; species Heterodontus francisci. The sequence continues at coordinate 125,298,083 of NC_090372.1, read as the reverse complement.
AGAATCTTTCACAGTAAATGAGGTACACGATGCGTTCCCATTCTCCACAAATTGCTGGATGGTTTGCTCTGCTCCTGTGTTAGCCAAAGCCGATAATAGTTTCTTCTTGCCGTGAGGCTCCCATTAACTTAATATTGATAGCAAAATTGGTGGATTTACAATATTTTTACATATTATTCCCGCCGCAGCCATTTAGGTCTGACTGATTAATGTCGTGGTCGACCCTCGTAATGAAAGGATTTATGGCCCCAATATAACATTCAATCTGTGGAATCTCACTCCAGTAGAAATGTTCCTAGAGGACTTTTAAATTCTTTTTGTGTCTTGACCATTCTTTCTGCCTGGCTTGCAATCTACGTGACAAAGTGTCAAAAAGCAATAATATTAAAGACACATAGCTGTTTCAACATGCAGAAGAGGGTTACTCACTCACATACAAATTCAATCAATTTCCTTCAGATAACATTTGGGGATACAGTAGGAGTAATTTCAGGCATGAAGTGCCGTAAGTATAGCCTGCTTGGAAGGACAAGGATAACTTTGGACTTACAGTTTCCAAAACTCTCCACCACTGGAATTTTACTCATGTAAATTCCAGACCTAATTGATAAATATGTGATTGCTATGATCAACTAATATCTCAATTATTGTTGTATTATGTGACTACCAGAATAGTAGTAAGCAAACTAAATGGTCATTGGTCTTTATTTACTAATTTCCATGTTATCACGGAAGCAGTACGATGGCATATCCGCTGGGTGTCCACTGTTGCTGATCATGGACAGGCCACAGCTTCTATACTTAATGGGTTAAGAATGTTTCTATATTTCGCACACCTAGCTTGCCATTCACGCATTAGCTTCTCAAAAGACCAATACAGCAATTCCCAAACACAATCAGGTTATAATGTCCTTCTGCTGTTAATTTTTCTCTTACTTTTCCTGTCTTTTTTTCCCCCTCGATTCATTGGATCGACAATGCAGCAATGTGCGCAAATGTAACAATGTCAATGGTGAGCTTAAAAGTCCAACTAGCACTGTTAGCCACAAAATTGTCATTGCAGCAATTTCTGGCTTATAAACATCAAAATCTCGAATCACTATTGCCAATTCCAGCTTTTGGTAAAGAACAGAAGCAAGAGCCTAGAAATTATTAGGTGTTCTGCTTAATGCTGATCAAAAGGTTTATGATATAGGAAGGCATTCAGGGCCCATTGAAACTGAAGAAAATAAGCTAATATGAAAAGGAGGTTTTTTAATAAACTAAATTCATTATTGCATTGTAAATTAAAATTTTATTAATGAGAGAGAGAGAGAGAGAGAGAGAGATACAGCACTGAAACAGGCCCTTCGGCCCACCGAGTCTGTGCTGACCAACAACCACCCATTTATACTAATCCTACATTAATCCCATATTCCCTACCACATCCCCACCATTCTCCTACCACCTACCTACACTATGGGCAATTTACAATGGCCAATTTACCTATCAACCTGCACATCTTTGGCTGTGGGAGGAAACCAGAGCACCCGGCGGAAACCCAGGCGGTCACAGGGAGAACTTGCAAACTCCGCACAGGCAGCACCCAGAACCAAACCCTGGTCGCTGGAGCTGTGAGGCTGCAGTGCTAACCACTGAGCTACTGTGATGAACTAAAGCACAGGGAATAATACTTTCAAAGTATTCCAGCTAAGTATTAGAAAACTGCAGAACACGCAAGAGTTTTACCTTTTAGATTTACCTGACTTTGCCTTCTTTGTTGACCGTCCATTTTAGATAATCTCAACACATATGATTACTATCCCCATCCCCAAAAATAATTAGAGGAAGAAGAGTTGAACCAATAAATCTTGGCATTAAGTACACATGAAGTTCCTCAGACTCGTAGAATCAACGATAAGTAACTAACCTGGCAAAATTTAACAAAGCTCCTTCAAGGGTTCAATGGGTAAACATACCTCACCAAAGCTAAGCAGGCACCCAGGCAAGATAGCAAATCTCAATGTGGGCAGCAGTGAAAGCCCGACACAACAAACCTCAGCATAAGGTTGGACAAGGGAAAACTAACACCTGGAGATTTTATTCCCCATTTTTTAGGCTGGAACAGCTTATTTGTAGATGGATTCTGCTGTGAGGGCCCACATATAGTTTCCCATATTCACTATCCAAGCTCACAAACAGGACAGCCAATTTGGCAAGATACTGAAATGCAACTGGTGCTCATGGAACCACACCTTAATAAAAGCCACCAAGCTCAGGAGAAAATCAGAAAGAGTAAAAGATTCAAAAATGTACTCATGTGATTTGAGGGCAGTAATCTGATTTGACAGATTAATTGATTGCCATTAAACCACAATAAAACTAAATCACACAAAGATACACATTATATTTACTATATATTATACATCTTTTTTAAAAAAAAGGCCAGCTATGTAGTCAGTGTATTTGGATTTTCAGAAGGCTTTTGATAAGGACCCACATAAGAGGTTAGTTTGCAAAATTAAAGCACATGGGATTGGGGGTAATATACTGGCATGGATTGAAAATTGGTTGACAGACAGGAAAGAGAGTAGGAATAAATGGGTCCTTTTTCCAGGTGGCAGGCAGTGACTAGTGGGGTACCGCAGGAATCAGTGCTAGGGCCCCAGCTATTCACAATATATATTGATAACTTGGGTGAGGGAACTAAATGTAACATTTCCAAGTTTGCAGACGACACAAAGCTGGGGGGGAATGTTAGGTGTGAGGAGGATGCAAAGAGGCTCCAATGTAATTTGGACAAGTTAGGTGAATGGGCAAATGCATGGCAGATGCAGTAGAACGTGGATAAATGTGAGGTTATCCACTTTGGCTGTAAAAAAAGAAAGGCAGATTATATGAATGATGATAGATTGGGAAAGGGGGAGGTGCAACAAGACCTGGGTGTCCTTGTACACCAGTCGCTGAAAACAAGCATTCAGATGCAACAAGCAATTAGGAAGGCAAATGGTATGTTGGCCTTCATTGCAAGAGGATTTCAGCACAGGAGCGAGGATGTCTTATTGCAGTTATACAGGGCCTTGGTGAGACCACATCTGGAGTATTGTGTGCAGTTTTGGTCTCCTTATCTGAGGAAGGATGTTCTTGCCATGGAGGGAGTGTAAAGAAGATTTACTAGGCTAACTCCTGGGATGGCAGGATTGACGTATGAGGAGAGATTGGGTTGACTAGGCCTATATTCACTAGAGTTTAGAAGAATGAGAGGGTTTCTCATAGAAACCTATAAAATTCTGACAGGACTAGACAGGCTAGATGCAGGGAGGATGTTCCCGATGGCTGGGAAGTCCAGAACCAGGGGTCACAGTCTCAGGATACAGGGTATGCCATTTAGAACCGAGATGAGGATAAATTTCTTCACTCAGGGTGGTGAACCTGTGGAATTCTCTACCGCAGAAGGCAGTGGAGGCCAAATCATTAAATATATTCAAGAAGTAGATATATTTCTTAATGCCAAAGGGATCAAGGGATATGGGGAGAAAGTGGGAACAGGGTACTGAATTAGACATCAGCCATGATCTTTTCTGAACGGCAGAGCAGGCCCGAAGAGCCAAATGGCCTACTCCTGCTCCTATTTTCTATGTTTCTATGTATGGAAATCATTCATGTTGGGTAGGGATGAATTCGGCTGCCTGGGGGCCGGGGCAATTGCGGCAGGGGCTGGAGAGAGGCATCAATCAGTGAACGGAAGGCCGAAGGCTTCCTTGAGAGGCCGGTAGAAGCATTCCTGTAATGAGTGCTATGAAAAGCACTTAGCTTCTAGAAATCTGGCAGCCCCTGCCACCATTTCACTGCAGGATTCCCCAAGTCCTGGGAAACATGGTCAGCAACAATCAAATTTCAATCAGGCTGCTATTTGCACTGTGGGAGCCTGAATTAAATATATTACTGCACGTCCCATCTCACCAGGATGGGACACTCGCTCACCCTGTTATGCACCGCTGCAAATATCACTAAGGACATGCACTTGGCGTGCTGGAGACACGTTTCCCGTATTCAGGGTTTTAACCACCATCTCCCACCCCACCCCAACTTCCTTATGCTCATCATGGAGTGGACGTGGGTATTAATAGAGGCCGTATGCTCTGCCCTTCACAATCTTTGCCAATTACCTTACTGAGATGCAGATAAGCAGATTTAAGTTTACTCATGAGACAGAATTAAATTGCATGGAAGGCAAGTCATGCAGAAGAGTTAAGTTGTAATTTAAAATGGATTTACGCAGAGTTAGCACCCAAAACAATTAAGTGGCTTATTGTGTTCCTTGCTCAATAAATGCACTTTAGTGCATTAGAACGACAAGCATTGCATAGCAAGCTCAACTAAAAGACATGGATAATGAAAACAGTCTCCTTACGACTCACTAAGTTAAGATGCAGTCATTTAACATTTCTTTTGGGGGAAAACAAGAGAAATGGACATTATGTCTTGCCCCAAATAGTGAACAGTAGCATGCATGGCCAGATCTGCCTTAAGTTTCTCACCTTAGCCTGAATGGAATCACTGTACTGGGTTGGGATCCAGAGTGCTCATACAATTGTATGAGCTGCTGTCCAGTTACATAATTCTCCCAGTTGACCTGCAACGTGGTAACACGTTCAGATCCAATCCGGTCGTCACTCTCAAAAATAGCTTCATTCTCCACTGACTGGCTTGAACCCTCAACAACTGCCTGTAGGAATTTTCTTAACCTGTTCAGTACATTAAGCCGCCATTGTTGAGAAGTAATCCGGCGGTTTGGGTTGACAGACAGCATCCAAGAAGACATCTTCCCGCCAGATTTCAATTCATTTGACAATCTCTGGTGTGAAATGAGCTCCAGAAAATTCTTCAGCAGGATGCTGCTATGGTCTGCAAGAAGTTCGGGATAATGTTCCAATAAAATATCTAATATCTTCAATGCATCCTCTTGTATCCCTTCCACAATGTGAGTCATTGCACTGGAAAGGTGTGCACAAACCAAAGGATAAAAAGGAGCCATTTGATCACCAGAAATTCTAGGAGCAAGAAAATTTAAAAGTTGGACAGCTGCTGATCTGACTGCGGAGTCTTTGTCTGTGAACACAGCTGCAACATCACTGAGAATACTGGAGAGATGAGATGCAATTACTGACGGATGCTGGGATACAAGATCTTTAAGGCCGATTAAAGCATTCTGTTTGATGCCTGAACTATAATGGTGCAACTGTGTCAGCAAATCCTACAGAGAAAAGAAAAGCTAAATTAATATTTGTACACTTTAATGGCAATGTAAATAAAAATTTCACACAAATGCTTACTGTCTCCTAAGGTGAAGCAACCAAACTTGCTGAGTTTTTCTATAAAATAAAGTAGCTCACCAATTTGAAGAGATGGAACAGAAAATAATCAAAAAGGCTAATGGAATGCTGACCTGTATATCGAGACGACTAGAATGCAAGGAGATCAAAGTCATCCCATAGCTGTACAACACCCTAGTTAGAACACACCTGGAATACTGTGAGCAGTTCTGGCAACCACACCTGAGGAAGGATATATTGGCTTTGGAAGGAATGCAATGTTCGTCTATCAGAATGACACCTGGATACCAAGGCTTAAATTACAAAGAGAGATTACACAAACTAGGGCGGCATTCCCTGGAATTTAGAAGGTTAAGGGGTGATATGATACAAATTTTCAAGATATTAAAGGGGAGCAGATAGGGTAGATAGAGAGAAACAATTTCTGCTGGTTATGGACTCTAGGACATAGGTCTGACTTTAATTTTGAGAGTTTTAGGAGTGAAATCAGGAAACACTTCACACAAAGGGTGTTGGAAGTTTGGAACTCTCTTCCCCAAATAGCAATTCATGCTCGATCAATTGTAAATTTTAAATCCGAGATTAATAGATTTTCGTTAGACAAAGCTGCCAAGGGATATGGGGGTATATGAAGCTAAGCTGCAGAGCAGCTATGGTCTCAACGAATGACAGAATAGGCTAGAGGGGTTAAACAGCCGACTCCTTACGCAAGATGAGTACAAATCTAAGAGTAAATCGGCAGATAAAGCCAGAGGTTACGAAAAGAATAAAAAGGACAAAACTAAAGACTCTGTATCTGAACGCACGCAGCATTTGAAATGAAACAGATGAACTGAGAGAGCAAATAGAAATAAATAAGTACAATCTGATAGCCATTACACAGAGACATGGCTGCAGGATGACATAAATTGGGACCTGAATATTGCAGGGTACATGACACTTAGGAAGGACAGGAAGCTAGGAAAAGGTGGAGGGGTGACTCTGTTAATTAATGATCATATTAGCGCAATAGAGAGGGATGACCCAAGTTCAGGAAACCAGGATATAGAAGCGGTTTGGGTAGAGATGAGAAATGATAAAGGCAAGAAGTCACTGTGCGAGTGGTGTACAGGACCCCTAACAGTAACCACACAAAAGGATGAGATATAAAGGAAAAAATAATGGGAACGTGTCAGAAAGGTATGGCAATAATCATGGGGGATTTTAATCTACATATTAGATTGGAACTAAATCAGATGGGCAAAGGTAGCCTAGATGAGGAGTTCATAGAATGTTTTTGGGATAGTTTCTTAGAACAGCACGTTCTGAAGCCAACCAGACAGCAGGCCATACTAGACCTGGTATTGTGCAAAGAGATAGGATTAATTAATGACCTCATAATGAAGACGTCCCTAGATAGCAGCGATCATATGATTGAATTTTACATTCAGTTCGAGAGACAGAAGAGTAGGTCTAAGACTAGTATTTTAAACTTGAATAAGGGCAATTATGAGGGCATAAAAGGAGAACTAGCTAAAGTGAACTTGCAGAAGAGATTAAAGGACAGGGTTGAGAGAGATGTAGTGGCAGACATTTAAGGGGATATTTCAGAACACACAGAATAGATCGGTGGTTTACTAAAAAAGTTAAAGATAGAATCAAAATGAAAGAAAAAGCATATAATTACACAAAGATGGGTGGCAGGTCAGAAGATTGAATAGAATATTTAAAAAAAAGCAAAGAATGACAGATTAATAAGGAGAGAAAATTAGAGTGCGAGAGAAATAGAAAAACAAATATTAACAGTTTTTATAGATATTTAAGAAAAAGAGTTAACAAAGTGAGTCCAATAGAAAGTGAGCCTGGGGAATTAGTAATGGAAAATAAGGAGATAGATGATTTGAACAGGTATTTTGCATCAGTCTTTACTATAGAGGATACAAGTAACATCCCAGGAATAGCTGTAAATCAGGAAATGAAAGGGAGGGAGGAACTCAAAATTACAATCACTAGGGAAGTGATATTGAGCAAACTGCTGGAGCTGTGGGCTTACAAGTCCCCGGGTTCTGATGGACTTCATTCGAGGGTCTTAAAAGTGGCTAGTGAGATAGTTGATGCGCTGGTTTTAATTTTCCAAAATTCCCTAGATTTGGGCGAAGATACCATTGGATTGGAAAATAGTCAATGTAACTCCTTTATTAAAAAAGGGAGGAAGACACAAAGCAGGAAACTACAGGCCAGTTAGCTTAATATCTGTCTTAGGGAAAATGTTAGAAGTTATTATTAAAGATGTTATAACACGGCATTCAACAAAATTCAAGGTAATCAGTTAGAGTCAACATGGTTTTATGAAAGGGAAATCATGTTTAACCAATTTATTGGGGTTCTTTGAAGTATTAACAGGTACTGCACTTAGATTTCCTGAAAATATTTGATAAGGTGCCAAATCAAAGGTTATTGCAGAAAATAAAAGCTCATGGTGTAGGGGTTAACATATTGGCATGGATAGAAGATTGGCTAGCTAACAGGAAACAGAGAGTAGGCATAAATGGGTTACTTTCCGGTTGGCAAGATGTAACGAGTGGTGTGCCACAAGGATCAGTGCTAGGGCCTCAACTTTTTACAGTTTATATAAATGACTTGGATGAAGGGCACGAAGGTATGGTTGCTAAATTTGCTGATGACACAAAGATAGGTAGGAAAGTAAGTTGTGAAGAGGACATAAGGAGGCTACAAAGGGATAGATAGGTCACGTGAGTGGGCCAAGATCTGGCAAATGGAGTATAATGTGGGAAAATGTGAAATCGCTCACTTTGGCAGAAAGAATAAAAAAGCATAACACCTAAACAGTGAGAGATTGCAGAGCTGAGATGCAGAGGGATCTGGGTGCCCTAGTGCATGAATCACAAAAGGTTAGTGTGCAGGTACAGCACGTAATTAGGAAGGCTAATAGAATGTTATTGTTAACTGCGAGGGGAATTGAATACAAAAGTAGGAAGGTTATGCTTCAGTTATACAAATATACAAACTGGGTGGTTTTATTTTAATAAAAAAAAGTCAACAGATGAAACTCTCTGCCGAACAAAGGCATTGGTGAGATCACATCTGGAGTACTGTGTACAGAACTGGTCTCCTTATTTGAGGAAGGATGTAAATGCGGTGGAAGCAGTTCAGAGAAGGTTTACTAGACCAATACCTGGAATGGGCAGGTTGTCTTATGAGGAAATGTTGGACAGGCTAGGCTTATATCTGCTGGAGTTTAGAAGGGTAAGAGGCGACTTGATTGAAACATATAAGATTCTGAGGGGTCTTGACAGGGTGAATGTGGAAAGGATGTTTCCCCTTGTGGGAGAATCCAGAACTAGGGGTTACTGTTTAAAAATAAGGGGTCGCCCATTTAAGACAAAGATTTGGAGAAATTTTTTCCTCTCAGAGGGTCGTGAACCTTTGGAACTTTCTTCCTTAAAAGGCAGTGAAAGCAGTCTTGAAATATTTTTAAGGCAGAGGTAGATAGATTCTTGATAAGCAATGGGGTGGAAGGTTAGCTGGGTAGGTGGGAATGTGGAGTTGAGGTTACAATCAGATCAGCCATGATCTTGTTGACTGGCAGAGCAGACTCGAGAGGCCAAGTGGCCTACTCCTGCTCCTAATGTGTATGTTCATATAAAAGCACGAAACAGTTTTGGTCGGGCTGTTCGAAGCACTTCTAATCTCTTGACTAGTTTGAATCTTGTTAATTTTGTACTCTGGTTTTATGAGTACAAATTACAACAACTTGTATTTACAGTGCCTTTCAGGTCATAAAATGTACCATGGCACTTTACAGGGGCATTATAAAACAAAATGTGACACCGTAAGGAGATATTAGGGCAGACGACTAAAGAGGTAGGTTTTAAGGAGTGTCTCAAAAGGAGGAAAGAGAGATTATAGGGGCTGAGAGATTTATGCAGGGAATTCCAGAGGTTAGGGTCTACGCAGCTGAAGGCAAGGCCTGTCTAAAATTGAAGATGCTCAAGAGGCCAGAAAGACAGGAGCGCAGATATCTCAGAGGTTTGTGCGGCTGGAAGAGATTACAGAGTTGGGAAGGGGCAAGGCTGTGGAAGGATTTGAAGACAAGGATAATAATCTTAAAATCGGGGGGTGGGGGAGAAATGGGCAAACAGGATTTGGTGCGAATGACGACACAGGCAGCAGAGTTTTGGATCACCTCAAGCTTACAGGGCTAGAATGTGGGAGGCTGGCCAGTAGTACATTAGAATAGTCAAGTTGAGAGGTAATTAAGGGTTTCAGCAGCAGGTGAGCTGAGGCAGGGACCGAGTCAGGCAATGTTACAGAGGTGGAAGTAGGTGGTCTTAGCCATGATGTGGAAATGCGATTGGAAGCTCATCTCAGGGTCAAACATAGCACCAAACCATCTGGTTCAGCCTCAGACAGTTGCCAGGGACAGGGATGGAGTCAGTGCGGAGGGAACTAAGTTTGTGGCAGGGACCAAAAACAAATGGCTTCAGTCTTCCCAATATTTAATTGGATGAAATTTCTGCTCATTCAGTACTGGGTTTTGGACAAGCAGTCTGACAATTTCAAGACAGTGGAGTTGTCAAGAGAGGTGGTGGTGTGGTAGAGTTGGGCATCATCAGCATACATGTGGAAGCTGGCTTTGTGTTTTCAGATGATGTCGCTGAGGGGCAGCATGTACATGGTAAATTGGACGGGGCCAAGGATAGATTCTTGGGGGACACCAGAAGTAACTGTGCAGGGACAGGAAGAGAAGCCATTGCAAGGGGCTCTCTGGCTACGATTAGATAGATAAGAATTAAACCAGGTGAATGCAGTCTCACCCAGCTGGACAATGGTGGAATAGCACTGGATGACACTATAATCAACTGCATCAATGGTTACAGATCGAGAAGGATGAGGAGGGATAGTTTACTTTGGTCACAGTCACATAGAATGTCATGTGATTTTGATAAGAACCATTTCAGTGCTGTGCGGGGCAGAAACCTGATTGGAGGGATTTAAACGTGGAGTGCCAGGAAGGATATGCACAGATTTGAGAAACAACACATTCAAGGACTTTGGAGAGGAAAGGGAAGTTGGAGATGGAGCGGTAGTTTGTAGCACAGATGGGCCAAGGACTTTTTTTTTGAGAAGACTGATGACAGCAAGTTTGAAGGAGAGAGGGACAATACCTAAGGAGAGAGAACTGTAAAAAATGCCAACTAACTTGGAAGTCAGAACGGGAGGTTAGGTGGTCAGTATTTTATTGGGACTAGGGTGGAGAAAGAACAGGAGGTGAATTGCATGGACAAGATAACCTTGGACAGGGCATGAGGGGAGATAGGAGAGAAGCTAGAGAAAAATACAAGTTCAGGGCTGGGACAGGGGGAGCCTTCAAGGAAGTTTGCCCCAGTGGGCTAAGGTTAGGGAGGGATGTGGCAGAGGTAGCCGATCAGACGGTCTCAAATTTAGCAACAAAGAAATCCATGAGCTCCTCACACTTGTTGGAGCTGAGGGTGGAGGAGGCCGGGGAGAGGGGTTTAAGAAGACAGGGTCTGTAGTAGAGAAAAGAAGCCAGGGGTTTTCTTTGCAGTCCAGAATGTTCTTGGAATAATGAGCAGTTTTTGCAGACGAGAACAGGACCCATCAGTGCTTGATGTGGTCCAGCTAAAGGCCTCCTCTGGTATAAAATTAAAACCCGACCCGGGCCCAACCCAACCACAGCCAAACTGAACCCAACTGGAGCCCGGAGTCCTTGAATTTTTTTTCATGCTCAACTCAACCCAAATATCGCCAAAATGTAATAATACATTTATTTATAAAACACGGACCCAGTACAGCTCAGCCCAACCCAAACCCAAATGCTGGACACAGAATATAGACCCGACCACACCCGAACCCGACACACGTAGTCGGGTTCGGGTCAGGTAGCCAGGCTTTAGGTCCAGCCAGATCTGGTAATTAATGACTAAATCAGTAGTCACCACATCAATTCAAGTCTGCATCCCTTGGACTTAAGGGAGCAGAGATGGGGACTGTACCGGGGGAACATCCAGGGTGAAAGAGAGTAATAGTTTTAGTGGGGACAAGGGCCTCAAAGGTGGAGGTGAGGGTGTGTTTGAGCATATTGGTAGTTAATTACTACCTGAGCCACGTGCAAATTGGCATAGGTTAAATAAGATTAGAGAGATAAATGCATGGCTCAAAGACTGGTGTGGGAGAAATGGGTTCCGATTCATGGGGCACCGGCACCAGTACTGGGGAAGGAGAGAGCTGTTCTGTTGGAAGGGGCTTCATTTGAACCATGCTGGGACCAGTGTCCTGGCAAATCGTATAACTAGGGTAGTAGATATGACTTTATACTAATTAGTGGGGGGGGGGGGGGGCGAGAAAAAGAGGGTTCAATTGAAGGGAAGTTTAAAAAATCAAAAAGAAACGAGAGAGCAGAAGTGCAGAGTAGTGAAGAGGCAAACGGTAATCAAAGTGTGACAGGAAGGGGCAGAAAGTATAAGCAGAAGAGTGCAGCAAAAATTGGAACCAGAATGATTAATAATGGTAAAAAGTCAAAGCTTTAAGGCGCTTTATCTGAATGCACGCAGCATTTGTAACAAGATAGATGAGTTGACGGCACAAATGGAAATAAATGAATATAACTTGATAGCTATTGCAGAGATGTAGTTGCAGGGTGACCAAGACTGGGAACTCAATATTCAAGGGTCTTCAACATTCCAGAAAATTAGGCAAAAAGGAAAAGGAGATGGGGTAGCTTTGTTAATAAAGGAAGGCATCAGTGCGGTGGTGAATAGTGATATAGGTGCAATAGATCGCGATGTGGAATCAGTTTGGGTGGAAATAAGGAATAGCAAGGGCAAGAAGTCACGGGTGGGAGTCGTGTATAGGCCCCCGAAGAATTGCCTCATTGTAGGATAAAGTATAAATCGGGAAATAATGGACAATTGTCATGGGTGATTTTAATCTGCATATTGACCAGACAAATCAGACGGGCAGAGGTAACATGGAAGATGAATTTGTAGAGTGCATCAGGGATTGTTACTTCGAGCAATAACGTTGCAGAACCGACCCAGGAACAGGCTATTTTAGATCGAGTAATGTGTAATGTGGCAGGATTAATAAAAGATATCGTAGTTAAGGATCCTCTAGGGGGTAGCAATCACAACATGGTAGAATTTCAAATTCAGTTTGATAGCAAACAACTCCGGTCTCAAAACAGTGTCCTCAACTTAAACAAGGGCAATTACGGAGGTATGAAGAAAGCGTTGTCTAAAGCGGGCTGGGAAAATAGACTCTAAAGGGAAGGTCAGTGTATGAGCAGTGGCAGACACTTAAGCAGATATTTCATAACGCTCAGCAAAAATTCATCCCAGTCAAAAAGAAGGACTCGATGAGAAGGATGAATCACCCGTGGTTAACAAAGGCGGTCAAGGAGAGTATCCAATCAAAAACTAAGGCATACAAAGTGGCAAAAACTAGTGGCAGGTCAGAGGATTGGGAATTGTTTTTTAGAACCAGCAGCAGATGACTAAAAAGCTAATAAAAAGAGGGAGAAAACTGATTATGAAAGTAAATTGGCAAGCAATATAAAAACAAACAGCAAGAGCTTCTAAGGGTATATAAAAAGAGAGTAGCTAAAATGAGCATGGGACCCTTGGAGGATGCGACTGGAGAATTGATAATGGGGAACAAGGAAATGGCAATTAATTTAAACCAATATTTTGCATTGATCTTCACGATGAAGGACACTATAAATATCCCACAGATATCAGATAAGCAAGGAGCTAATGGGAGGAAAGCTCTTGTAACTGTCAAAAGTATTGACAAACTAATGGGACTAAAGGCAGACAAGTCGCCAGGACCTGATGGCCTACATCCAAGGGTTTTAAAGGAAGCGGCTGCAGAGATAGTGGAGGCATAGGTCGAAATATTCCAGAACTCACCAGATTCTGGGAGGGTACCAGCGTATTGGAAAACCGCTAATGTGATGCCCCTGTTCAAGAAGGGGGGGGGGGGGGGGGGGTGGAGAAAAAGAGACAAAAAGCAGGAAACTATAGGCCAGTCAGCCCAACATCAGTCGATGGGAAAATGCTAGAGTCCATTATTCAGGAAGAAATAGCAGGACATTTAGAAAAGCTTAAGGCAATCAAACAGAGTCAACATGGTTTTGTGAAAGGGAAATCATGTTTGACAAATTTGCTAGAGTTCTTTGAGGATATAACAAGCAGAGTTGATAAAGGGGAACCAGTAGATATAGTGTATTTGGATTTCCAGAAGGCATTCGATAAGGTGCCACATAAAAGATTATTGCACAAGATAGGAGCTCACGGTATTGGGGGTAATGTATTAGCATAGATTGAGGATTGGTTAACTCACAGAAGACAGAGAGTCGGGATTATTGGGTCTTTTTCAGGTTAGAAAGACGTAACTAGTGGAGTGCCACAAGGATCAGTCCTAGGGACTCAATTATTTACTATCTATATAATGACTCAGAGGAGGAGCAGAGTGTAATATCTCCAAATTTACTGATGATACAAAAATAGGTGGGAGGGTATGTTGTGATGAGGACATAAGGAATCTGCAAGGGGATATAGATAGGTTGAGTGAGTGGGCAAAAACTTGGCAGATGGAGTTTAGTAAAGTGTGAGGTCATGCACTTTGGTAGGAAGAATCAAAAGGCAGATTTAAATGGAGAGATTCCAAAAAAGTGCAGCACAGAGGGATGTGGGTGTTCTTGTGCACGAAACACAAAAAGTTAGCGTGCAGGTGCAGCAAGTAATTAAGAAGGTAAATGGAATTTTGGCCTTTATTGCCAGGGGATTGGAGTTTAAAAATAGGGAAGTCTTGTTACAACTGAACAGGGTGTTGGTGAGGTTGCACCTGGACTACTATGCACAGTTTTGGTCCCCATATTTAAGAAAGGATATACTGGCATTGGAGGCAGTTCAAAAGAGCTTCACTAGGCTGATTCCTGGGATGAAGGGGTTGACGTATCAAGAATGACTAAATAGGTTAGGCCTTTATTCATTAGAGTTTAGAAGAATGAAGGGTGATCTTATTGAAACGTACAAGATCCTGAGGAGGCTTGACAGGGTAGATGTTGAAATGATGTTTCCACTAGTGGGGGAATCTCTAACTAGGGGACATAGTTACAGAATAAGGGGACACTCATTTAAAACTGAGATGCGAAGAAATTTCTTCTCTCAGAGGGTAGTGAATGCCTAGAATTCTCTACCCCAGAGAGTTGTGGAGGCTTGATCACTGAAAATATTTAGAGGAGGTAGATAAATTTTTGAAATATCGGGGAGTTGAGGGCAATGAGGAGCTGGCACGAAAGAGGAGCTGAGGTCTGGGGCAGATCAGCCATGATCTTATTAAATGGCGGGGCAGGCTTGAGGGGCCGAATGGCATACTCCTGCTCCTATTTCTTATGTTCTTATAGAACTTGGTTAAATCTTCAATATCTATGCCTAATAACATTTGAAATACTTAGATCACAACAGGGACAAGACTTAAAAAAGTACTTTACTGGTTGTGAAGCACTTTGAGACAGTTTGATGTCACGAAAGGTGCAATATAAATTCATGTTTTCTTTCTTGCGATCATGCTTCCTTTTGAACTACTTTTCCCCAGATTTTTTGAAAATATCTATTAGTCATTTTATACATAACTGTGCAAATTTCCAATAAAAATTTGGTCTACATGTATAATGGCAACTGCTTATGTCAATTTGTGCTGTAATTACTCTATCCCACAAGTGGTGGTACTGTTGTACCTCAATTATGCATCTCCCAGACTGCATTGCGAAGAAACTTGAATGAAACATAGAAACAGGAGTAAGCCATTCAGTTGCTCTAGCTTGTTTCACCTGTACCTCAACTCCATTTACATACGAACATATGAATTAGGAGGAGTAGGGCACTCGGCCCCTCGAGCCTGCTCCGCCATTCAATAAGATCATGGCTGAACTGATTACTCCACATTTCCAACTACCCCCAATAACCTACCACCCCCTTGCTTATCAAGAATCTATCTACCTGTGCCTTAAAAATATTCAAAGCCTCTGCTTCCACCGCCTTCTGAGCATGAGAATTCCAAAGCCTCGTGACCCACGGAGAAAAAATTTCTCCTCTTCTTTGTCTTAAATGGGCAACCCCTTATTTTGAAATAGTGACCCCTAGTTCGAGATTCTCCCACAAGGGGAAACATCCTTTCCACATCCACCCTGTCAAGACCCCTCAGGATCTTATATGTTTCAATCAAGTCGCCTCTTACTCTTCTAAATTCCAGCGGATACAAGCTTAGCCTGTCCAACTTTTTCTCATAAGACAGCTCACCCATTCCAGGTATCCGTATAGTAAACCTTCTCTGTACCGCCTCCAATGCATTTACATCCTTCCTTAAATAAAGGAGACCAGTACGGTACACAGTACTCCAGGTGTAGTCTCACTAATGCCCTGTATAGCTGAAGCATAAACTCCTTACTTTTGTATTCAATTCCCCTTGCAATAAACAATAACATTCTTTTAGATTTCCTAATTACATGCTGTACCTGCAAACGAACCTATTGCGATTCATGCACTAGGAAACCCAGATCCCTCTGCATCTCAGAGCTCTGCAAACTCTCACCGTTTAGATAATATGCTTCTTTTTTATTCTTCCTGCCAAAGTGGACAATTTCACACTTTCCCACATTATACTCCATTTGCCAGATCTTTGCCCACTCACTTAACCTATCTATATCCCTTTGTTGCCCCCTTATGTCCTCTTCACAACTTACTTTCCTACCTGCCTTTGTGGTCACCAGCAAATTTAGCAACCATACCTTCGGTCCCTTCATCCAAGTCATTTACATAAATTGTAAAAAGTTGAGGCCCCAGCACTGATCCCTGTGGCACACCACTCATTGCATCTTGCAACCAGAAAATTACCCATTTATGCCTACTCTCTGGTTCCTGGTAGCTAACCAACCTTCTATCCATGCCAATATATTACCCCCTACACCATGAGCTTTTATTTTCTACAATAATCTTTGATGTGGCACCTTATCAAATGCCTTCTGGAAATTTAAGTACAATACATCCACCTGATCCCCTTTATCCACAGCTCATGCAACTCCCTCAAAGAACTCCAATAAATTGGTTAAACATGATTTCCCTTTCACAAAACCATGTTGACTCTGCCTGATTACCTTGAATTTTTCTAAATGCCCTGCTACAACATCTAATAACAGCTTCTAATATTTTCCCTCAGACAAATGTTAAGCTAACCCGCCTGTAGTTTCCTGCTTTCTGAGTCCCTCCCTTTTTGAATAAAGGAGTTACATTAGCTATTTTCCAAACTAACAGAACCTTCCCCGAATCTAGGGAATTTTGGAAAATTAAAACTAACGCATCAACTATCTCACTAGCCACTTCTTTTAACATCCGAGGATGAAGTCCATCAGGACCCGGGGACCTGTCAGCCCGCAGCTCCAACAATTTGTTCAGTACCACTTCCCTGGTGATTGTAATTTTCTTGAGTTCCTCCCTCCCTTCCATTTCCTGACTTACAGCTAATACTGGGATGTTACTTGTATCCTCAGTAGTGAAGACCTATGTAAAATATCTGTTCAATTCATCTGCCATCTCCTTATCACCCATCATTGAGACTTTGATCCTTATCCCTGATCAGCAAAGAATGTGTCTTTAATTACATCTGCAGGCCCGGATCCAATTCCTCTGCCCTCTAACCTTACTTTACCTGAAGATTATACTTGGTCTTCACTTCCCCCATGCACATTCCCAAGATGTATCAACTATTGTTTGCATTTGTCATGTATATGTGCAAATATGCACACATTAATAGGTATCCTAAGGAAAGTTCCATCCTATTCATGAGCAATTTTCAAGAAAAAAGCCTACAGCTGCTTAGCAGATTAAAGGTTATATAGCCACCTTTGCAAGGCTAGAGAGAAACCCCATCTCTTATTCCTTGATTCAATAACTTATATTTATGTAATGCCTTTTAACATAATTAAACATCCCAAAGCACTTCACAGGATCATTACGAAACAAAATATGACAGAGCCACGTAAGGAGATATTAGGTCATATGGCCAAATGCTTGGTCAAAGAGGTAGATTTTTAAGAAATATCTTAAAAGGAGGAGGCTGAGGTAGAGAGGCAAAGAGGCGCAGGGAGGGAATTCCAGAGCTTAGGGCTGAAGCAACCGAAGGCACGGCCACTAATGGCGAATCAATTAAAATCAGGGATTTTTAAAAATTCATTCATGGGATGTGGGCGGTGCTGGCTAGGCCAGCATTTAATGCCCATCCCTAATTGCCCTTGGGGTGGTGGTGCTGAGCTGCCTTCTTGAACCGCTGCTGTCCTTGGTGTGTAGGTACACCAAAAGCGCTGTTAGGGAGGTAGTTCCAGGATTTTGACCCAGCGACAGTGAAGGAATGGCGATATAGTTCCAAGTCAGGATGACATGTGGCTTGCAGGGGAACTTCCAGGTGGTGGTGCTTCCATGCATCTACTACCCTTGCCCTTCTAGGTGGAGGAGGTCGCGGGTTTGGAAGGTGCTGTCGAAGGTGCCTTGGTGAGTTGCTGCAGTGCATCTTGTAGATGGTACACACTGCTCAAGAGGCTAGAATTAGACGAGCGCAGATATTTCTGAGGATTATGGGGCTGAAGGAGATAATAGATAGGGAGGGGCAAAGCCAGAAAGGGACTGGAAAAGAAGAATGAGAATTTTAAAATCAAGATGTTGCTTGACCAGGAGCCAGTGTAGGTCAGCAAGCAAAGGGGTTCGAGGTGAATGGGACTTGGTGCGAGTTAAGAACCAACAGCAGAGTTTTGGATGACCTCAAGTTTATGAAGGGTCGATTGGGGGAGGTCAGCCAGGTGTACGTTGGAATAGTCAAGAATAGAGGTCACAAAGGCATGGATGAAGGTTTCAGCAGATGAGCTCAGGCAGGGCAAAGTTACGAAGGTGGAAGAAACTGACATTCATAGTGATGGCCTGGATGTGTAGTTAGAAGCTCATCTTGGGGTCAGATATGATATCAAGGTTGCTAACAGTCTGGTTTAGACTCAGACTGTTGCCAAGGAGAGAGATGGAGTCAGTAGCTAGGGAATGGAATTTGGAGCAAGGATTGAAAACAACTGCTTCTGTCTACCCAGTGTTTAATTGGAGGAAATTTCTGCTCATCCAGTACTGGATGTTGGACAAGCAGTCTGATAATTTAGCAATAAAAAGATATGCAGACCAACAGTTTTAATAAGGAAGGCTTATTCCATGCTGAAGTCCAACCGCCACAACAAACAGATAAACATTAAAAAAATAATGAAACAGTACCAGACACCAGTGCCCCTTCTTTCCAATAGATGGTACAATTGCATGTACCACCCTCCCCAATGTTAACTCATGTGAATGTACAAGATTTATCTGAGGTATTATTCTTTTGCAATATTGTGGCTTGAGCAGCACCACAAGTTATCAGCATTTAAGCTGGACCTTTTTTTTTTAATACCTGGAGATCAAGTGATTCTGCAGTTGCTTATCAAAAGTATTTTCTAATCCAAAAAGCCAACATACTGACTGCATCCATGAGAAACTTCACACAGTTTCTCCTAAATATGGAAAGGTCGCCCACACAATACTGTCACCTGAAATTGTCTTTTATGCAACAGTTAAACAAAGAGTTACTTGCTCGACAAAGATTGGCTGGAGCCTTCATTCGGCCATGTGAAAACTCATCCCTTGATATCCCAGGATAATTTTGCTTATTCTTCCTTTGCTCTCTGTAGCTAAAAGATTCAGTTGCATAAGATACCACTCATATAAATTGTATATTTGGCAGTAACCTACATGAAGGTAGATAGCAAACAAATTTGGTGTAATGAAATTTGACTCCACAACTGTTGAGTGCCAAAGACTTTGACAAATAGTACTTTGTTGGTGAGATTGTACAGGCCACAAACTTAGTAATCTTTTCCTTGCTTAACATTGAGTGTTGCACAAATTAAATAAAAAATAATCATTCCATGCAAGCAATCCTGCCCAATTTGGATTCAAACTCACATTCGGAGCTCAGGAAACGTCATGTTCTCTTTTTTTTCACTTGGGCACAAGCATTCAATAAAAGTAGTAAAACTGAAAGTTAGCTACAAGTTTTAAGGAAAAGAAGCATTTTGACAATTTTAAGCTGGACATTCAACCAGCACGCCTTGGGAAGCTGGTAACAGGGCTGATGGAAGAAATGCTAGTTTTTCAAGACTTTTAAAATTAAACTTGCTGAACTGAGACATTTTCAAACAAGCACCATCAGAAGGCAGCAAGGCCATGCTATTAGGCCCTGGAGGCTGCTAAAAACACGAACAGTTTGCAAACAATGTCTGATAATACAAAGTAATATTTTTGAGTTTTCTACCTTGAAGGATGGCAACTCAGCCGCAGCTTTGGACATGATGGAAATTTACTAAATGAAGTTTAAGAAAGATAGACAGTGGGGCGGGCTTTACTTAGGCAAAGGGCGCAACAGGCTATTGGACATTATACCCTAAGGCAATTATTTATAGATAAGGCTTTAGCAGTGTAACATCCTGACAATTGAAAAAAAAAGTATAAAATATTTAACATAGAGACCTCTGCTGCAGTCACAAGAGACAAGCAATGCAGTCGAGGGAAGGAGAAAACCCAATCAAGTGTCAGCAGCATGGCCAAGCATTGGAAGAGCTTATCTGCAATAAACAAAAGCTGGGCACTTCAGCAATTGCATGACTGGGTTTACTGGTAATATATTTGAGCTAGACATTGGTGAAGCATTTACTTGTTGGGAATAAAGAAACAAAGCAGCTTTTATCACTTTCTTTTCTCTTCCTCAACCTTTTAAATCTGTAATCATTTTTTACAATCATTTTAAATAAACCATAACGCCATTAAGCAAAACAACCTTTTGAGTGAATCATCAATTTGTTCTCTTGTAATTTGCGGGTCAACACGAACTAGAGGTTTGAGTGAGTGTTTTCAATCTCTACAAAGTTTTGAACCGCTATTTTATGGACTCCCCTTGTTTGGTCATTTAAACTTAGGTACTCCACTCATGCCTGTCAAAACCACATGGTCTCCATTTTTTCAAGGCCTGTGGTTTTTGGTAATTGCTGCAAATAGTAAAGCTTTAGCAAGTGACAGGAATGGACACTGTACCACACTCCACTTGATATTTTAGTGATTAAAGATGCTACTCAATGAGATACTGAGACACACAATTAATGCATGCTCCATGCTGATTTAGCCAGCGTCAGCCAAGTAAATGATTGGGACACGCCATGTGACCTGGTATTCCTAGGCTAGAAACAGGAAGGAAATCAGTCAGGGTTTCTACTTTTGTCCAGTGATTCCTGCTGGAAGTATTTACACCCAAATGTCCGTTGAGAACGGGATCTACTACAACTGCATGCCCAACCACACTCTCTGCCTTGGTGACACAAACTGGCACATGGGTGATCAGCACACAAGGATTTGCCTTCAAGAAAGAGAAAAGAGAGAAAAATGCAGTGTACTTATCCAATCTGAGCTGTCAAGTAGAGCAGAATAGAATAGTGCAAGTACCTTTATGTTGAGTTTACGGTGATTTGTTGGTAGTGATGCATCACTCTTCAGCTGCTCTGGAACATGGATGGCATGTGTTTTGAAGCTGGTGTTGGTTGCATTGTCTGCTTTTGGTTTCCTTTTGCCAACTTTTAGCTTCACCTTTTGAAAGTCATCTTGACGCTTTCTCTTCTTAGTCATCTTGGTTTAGTCTGTAGCAAAGAACATTTATTCTTAACTTCTCACAATGGTGAACCTCAAATAGGGAAAATAACTTCGGTTTTCCCCCAACTTTAAAAAGCAAGAGCCACCTTGGGACACATCTGCACATTTCCTAGTGGCCAGCTAGTGGCTGCACTGGAAGTCATTGATCTATATGCTTTCAAGTAAACAACATTGAGAGAATTCAGAAAGGAAATGCAGGGAACTAAAAATAAAAATTCAATGGACTATAAAAAAATTGACAGTGATGAGATGGAGGGTGAAACCAAAAGGACCACACTGACTTGCAACTATATCACTGCTCCTTCAGTGTCACTGGGTCAAAATCCTGGAGCTCCCTCCCTAACAGCACTGTTAGTGTACCTACACGCCAAGGACGGCAGCAGTTCAAGAAAGGCAGCTCACCACCACCTTCTCAAGGGCAATCAGGGATGGGCAATGCATGCTAACCTAGCCAGTGATACCCACATCCCCCAAATGAACAAAAAAAAACTGCTGAACCCAAAAGGACTTACTGTTGAGCCAGACTATGACTACCCTGAATCACAATCAAGGACCAACAGTAGAATTTACATAGAAGTTAGGATTCTTTTGAGACAAATTATAATATGTATTGCCTACTTTAAACTCCCTCCCTCACCATTCATGAAGTGATTCAGGGCTCAACAGAATTTCTTGTGGTTGTGTATACACTGGCATGGCAGAGGAACACAGTGCTAATTGAAGTTTAATGTACCATTTGTATCAGATCAGTGTTGTTGACATGATGACAGGTCAGATGAGTCAAATGAAAATAGTCCAGTGCCAATGTATACTTGTTCTATTGCCACTAATAAGATATCTCCAGTGCAGTTTATCCACCGTGTTCAACAAACAAATAATTTTTTTAAATCTTAAGATGTAGGATACTTTTTCTATTCTTTTCTTCAATTCTAAGGTTAACTTTTAGATTGCAAACACATATGTATGAACATATAAAATTAGTTATGGCTTCAGATTTTTGTTAGTTCATTACTGATTTGTCTTATATTCCTCAGTAAGACAATTCCTCAGGAAGCACTAATGAGAGATGGGATTATCTATCTTAGCCTCAACTACACCCTAAATTTAGATTACTCTCATATTAATAGATTAATTCAGAGTGTAAACGAGGCAGTTATAGATCTGAGAATTGGATGAAAACAGCAGGACAGGTGGATTCAGAAACAGAAATTAGGCATGAGGAGATTAGAGCAGAAGGGTGGGGTAAAACCAAAATAGACAGAGAGAATAAAGCTGAAGGAAACTATAAGACATATGGGGATGAAATTTCCACCAGGATTCTCTGAATCTTCTGCCTAATTTTAGTGGGAGATTGGCAGAAACTCCAAAGAAACAGAACAAAAAAATTCAAGATTCTCCTGAGAGAATATACTTGTTAACCTGTGAGCTGCAACAATTCATGCTGGATCCTTGGTCTGGGCTGAGTTAGCCAGGACAGAAGTATAATTATCCTCAGTTGAGATTGGGGAAATTGTTATGGTTCCCACACCTGATCGTTATCCAGGAACTGTCACCAGACAGCATGTGTGAACATTAAGTGACAATAGGACCGGACTCGTAATGTCACTGATGGTCAAACAGCCTGTCAATGCACAACAGCAGCCATTTGGACAAGGTACTGAAAGACAAACAGTACCCAGGAAACTGTGCCTCAGTAAGGAATCATGAGATGATGAGAGAAAAGGGGGTAAGAAATCCTAGTTTCATCCAGTTAGGTCTTTTCTGCATGAAAAAAGTTTGCAAATAAATGTCAGTTGGTTTATTTCACACCAGTTATACACACGATGCAAACAACACTCTAGTGGTATACAAATACATTTTCTGTATACTTTAAAACAAATTAACTAGAATCATTTTTGTGGGCAAATACAGAAGCCAACTTACACAAAAAAAATCCTCGAATAGGAAATGAGATGAAGAATCAGTTAATCTAGATTATCTAACATTATTCCAATAGTACCAGTGTCCCTTAATGTTCACCTAAATAGCCAAATGAGCAGTTGGTTTCATCTGAAGGACAGCACCTCAAATAATGAAGCACTCTGTCAAGCTGACACTTCAGTGCAATGTCAGCTTAGGTTTTGTGCTTGTGTTAGGGTCAGGCAATAACCCACAACACTGACTCTCACTTTCCAATTCTATCTTAAATTCTTTCATCCAAGTTAGATGAATTTTGAAACTGAAGTCCAAGATTACTATAAATCTGATGACTGCACTATGCACAGATTAAATGTCCAAGGTTCCCTACAGTAAAGCAGATTATTCATGTCTTATTTGCACACTCTCTTAGAATAATCTCCCCTTCCACAAATCTCATGAGCAACATCAAAACAGGTTTTGAAAATCTATTTTGGCACAATATTATCCACTTGATTTTTATAGCTGGGAGCACTTAATTTTATCCTTAAATGAAATTAAAAACTTGTAAGCTTAATCTTATGCTTATACAATCCATGTCACGAGAAAAGAATTTACAGGTCTATGGGGAAAAAGGTGAGTGGAACTAGCCAAGTTGCTCTTGCAGAGAGCCACAATGGGCCAAATGGCCTCCTTCTGTGCTATACCGATTCTATGATTCTATAACATATGAATTGATTTTCATTAGACGTTTAACTGTATTTTAAGTATTTCTATTAGTAATGTCAAAACAACTAGCCGACAATTTCCAGTCAGACCTTTGCCATTTACTACAAACTAGGACATTAGCCAGCCTATATTCAATCCTGTGTTATCCCTTCTATTCTCAATATTTTCAGCCAATGCTAAACATTTAAATAAATTAATATTGCCCAAAGAATGGGTATGCTTAAATGATGGGAAAGGTCATGTGTCTCTCCATCTCATTATGATTAAGTCTTGAATTAAAATGTTCAAAATTTTCAAGCTACTCAGTTCTATTGGTTTTGTTCAAAACAAAGGGAAAAAAGCTGCTTCTTCAGAAGGATATCATGGTCACAAGGAATTGAAATGTAGTTACAATTGTCAGCATGTAATATGACACCAGTATATTTTCTGGACAGATTTCATCATGAATCCCTTTCTAATCTTTAATGTGAAGTAGAAATAAGTAGATTGCAAAGGATTCAACAAATAATAACAATGCTCTAAGCTAAACAATTTCTAGGCTTTTTCTTGAATTTTCTAATGAAATTTTACAGAGGAAAGGAACACCAAAGCTGGGGGTGGAATATTTTTCCACTGACATCCAGCACTCCCAACTCATCTACAGCAAGGAAAGAAGCAAAGAAACTGCTCTTCTCTGGTCTATCTACTTAAGAGCACCTCTACTGCAAGTGGGATTCCATCCCTACCAGACTTAGTGAGTGGGCACGAACTTGGCAGATAGAATATAATGTGGAAAAATGTGAGGTTATCCACTTTGGTAGGAGGAACAGATATGCAGAGTATTTCTTAAATGGCAAGGGATTAGGATGGCTAATGGCATGTTAGTCTTTATCACAAGAGGAATGAGTACAGGAGTAGCGAAGTCTTGTTCCAATTGTATTAAACCTTTGTTAGACCTTAGATATTATTGCCATAGAGAGTGCAACGCAGGTTCACCAGACTTGTTCCCAGGATGGTGGGACTGTCCTATGAAGAGGGAGTGGGGAAACTGGGCCTGTATTCTCCAGAGTTTCGAAGAATGAGAGGTGATCTCATTGAAACCTACAAAATACGTAAAGGGTAGATGCAGCTAAGATATTTCCCCTGCTGGGGGAGTCTAGAACCAGGGGACACAATTTCAAAATAAGGGGGAAGCCACTCAGGACAGAGATGAGGGGAAATTTCTTCACTCAGAGAGTTGTGAATCTTTGGTATTCTCTACCCAAGACCTGTGGAAGCTCAGTCATTGAGTATGTTTAAAACAGAGATTGACAGATTTCTAAATACAAATGACATAAGGGGATATGAGGATGATGTGGGAAAAAGGCATTGAAGTGGATGATGAGCCATGATCATGCTGAGTGGTGGGGTGGGCTCGATGAACTGAATGGCCTATTCCTGCTCCTATGTTCCTACCTCTTTTTTAATTACACAAAATATTCCCAAAGCCACAGAGGGAGTTAGCAATTTAGTTCTAATTTGTGCAAGGTTATGGTGTCAATCGGAACAGGACTGAAATTAGCAAAAATATATTCCACATACAACCCTTACAAACTGATGAAAAGGGGATATAATCCAATCTTAATTGATGGCATGAAACTCAGTTGCCAGAGGGCATTCTTGCCAATAGTTTTAATCCAGCATAAACATCATCTAATTAAAAACATAAGCCAGGGAATGTTTAAAAGAATGAAAGGCACAATTTGTTTTGTTTCAATAACTTCAAAATACTATTAAACTCAGGCTGGCTAGCAGATAGAAGCCATGGAAAGAGCACTCTTACCCTTCATTATGACAACATTTCTACACTGAAAGTGCTGGGATAAAATATACAACTCCAGGACTCTCCTGAGCAGTTACTTAACATTATATATTTCATAATAGAGATCTGATTTTGATATTTATTTGTTCAAAACACATAATTGTACAATTAATATTCATAAGGTGGATATGAACAATATTATTCAACCTTATCCAAATCATCCATCCAAAAAAAATCTACTGCCTACTCTCGGGACACCATAGTAGCCAAGTGCTTCTTAAATGATTAAAGATTTTCCCCATAACTATCCTAATCCATATGTTGATCATTCTGTGTGAAAAACCTGCATGACGTCAATCCTAAATTGGTCTTTTACTAATCTGAAATTGTGCTTCTTGTTCTAGTGTCTCAGGTGAGTCTGAAATAATGTTCTGGATTGATATTTTTCCATAAGAGTTTACTATCTCATCTATCCCTATTAAGAGCACCTCTCATCAATCTCTTTTCAAGGCTGAAAATTTGAGTGATTCCAGTCTTTCTTATAACTATTTTCTGGTGCAAGGGACCAGATTCTCTGCATTTCCAGGGCCCTGAGTGTCCTTGTGTACTGATTGATCAGAATTAGCTACAGTACTCAGTTGTGATTTTAACAGTACACACTGGGCTAGATTTTATGCTGAGTGATAAAGAAATGGTGCTTGCCACTGACTTTGAAGAAAGCTGACCAATAAGATTTTGATCTCTGTAGTGCAGCTTTCTCCTTACCCGATGTCAGTTTGAATCTGGCACCAAGTCAAGGGGACCTCCAGACATCAGCAAGCAGGATAAGCAGCCAGTCCTACTGAAGTATTCCAAGAGACAGCAAACCAGGAAGTAAAAACCACTGACAATGCTGGAAATACTGAACACATCTAGCAGCATCTGCAGAAAGAAAATCAGAGTTTACGTTCCAGGTTAATTACCCTTCGTCAGAAAGGGGTTATCGACCTGAGATTTTAATGCTGTTTCTCTCGCTACAGATGCTGCCAGACCTGAGTATTTCCTGCATTTTCTGTTTAATTTCAGTTTCCAGTATCTGTAACACTTTGTTCTAGTAAAAAAAACAGAATCACTTCACTTTTAATTTAAATTTTACAGATGGCGAAATAAATGATTGGAACATACACGTGGGACTAAGATAGAAGCGAAAATAACAAAATTTAAAAAAAAAAAAATTTTAAGTGAAATTTCTTAGCATAATGGAAAAATCTAACATTTAACAAATACAAAATGGCTTTTTCAGGACCAGTGAAGTTGTTAAACAGTAATTAAGAGCTTAGCACTCCTTTAAATCCCAGTTCAACAAAATGCAAATTTTTCAAAGATTTTTACAGTGAGAGTAAAAGCCTAAGAGTGGAAGTTTGACAGTTCGATGTTTAATAATTGACTACATTCTGGAAGGACCTCAACAATGCAATCTCTAGAGAAGCGTAGAATCACTGACAGCAACCTTTGGATTTCCGTGTTTAACTGTGTATGTGTGGACTCCCGAAGTTGCTGTCAGCTTTGTCATCATTATTACTGCTCAATCTGGGCCATCACAGTTTAAATATGCTTTGGCTCAACATTCCCTGCTGCTCTGCGCTGTTTGGACAGGTTAAGCACCAAGTCTACTACACTAGTAGGCTTCTTACTGAAACCCACAACTGTAATTCTGACTCTAATAAATAAACTGAATCCTTGCATAAAACAAATTATTTTGAAAAAAACGCACTCCTGGACTGAATCAATATATTTCGACCACAACAGTAACTTTTGATCTTCGCACTTATTACCAGATAACTGAACTTGCTCAAGATTTACTATGAACAACTCCTTATCTCCCCAACAAACAATTCATTTGTAAAGAATGGTTTATTTTCCAGCAATTAACTATAAAAATACTGAAGGTACACAGCCAATATCTGACTCTAAAATCACAGTCCAGCACAGTACAACAAGCTCAAAACAGCAACTACGTGAATTTCTGAGGCAACTAACCAGAAAGTGATAAAATACAAGGAAATTACTCACTTTTGCTATATTTTTCCCAACTCCTCTCTGCTCTACACATGCCTATCACAAACCTACATTCCATGAAAACAAATCATACAGCAAACTTACTGGAATTAAGGCATCAACATATATTTAGTTTTACTTTGAGCTATGTATAACATTTGTCAAAAAACAGGAACAAAATAAAAAACATAGATGTAATAATGTAATAATTTTAAACAGGAGCATTTGGTTTCTGGTAAGAATTGAAGAGATAAATAGGAGATCCTGGAAAAGACCACCAATCCACCCCCCTCAGCAGTACAAATGTGTGGCCAGGCAGACTTGGTATAAAGATACGGGAGCAAATTAAACAAAATTTAGGAGCTGATAATGTGGTCACTCTACCATACAGTGAGTATCACAGCAAGGGTAGGGTCAGGCTTCACAGTAATGCCTCTGCCTTCATAGCCAAATTGCCTTCCAAAACACATTGGTTGGGTTAACACATGAAGAATGTGATTGCATTCACCATACCCCAGCAACTTTATGAAAGGAAAAATGTAGTCAAAACTATAAAACAATTATAGCAAAGACAGATGCAAAGTAAGCTTGATCAAGAACATGATGAGAAATGTATCCTGACAACAAATGTGTCAACACAACAATCAGGTATGAATTACTACATCATACTTACAAAGCCCCTGGCTCCTTTTCAGGCAAGCAGAGGAGATACAACTCCTCCTCTCACAGTCCAGGACTCCAAACACTCCTGAAACATACAATAATTTACATGTACTTCCTCCAACCTAGCACACTGTATTTGCTGCTCATGATGTGGGCTCCTCTACATTGGGGAAACCAACACAGTATACTTCCTGTGTCGCTTGCTAATACCACTTCTGCCACTTAACCATCTCCTGGTTCTCCACCCAAGCAATTCACAGATTTTTCATTCCCTTTTTGCTGCTCTGTTCTTTTTAAAGTTTTATTCATCTGTAATATCTTTCAGTGCTGAAGAACAGTCCTGCACCTGAAATCTCCACTGACTGACTTGTTTCTCCACTGATGATGTCTGATCTGAATATTTCCAGCCTTTTTGTTTTCAGCTGTCCAGTTCTTGCAGTATTTTATTTCTTGAAAAAAAATAACTTTTTATAGCTCAACAGTGCCAGTCAGCAACTGAAAGGAAATTCATCAATAGATGTAGTACCAATTAACCTGTGTTATGATCCCTGTGGAAATCAACAAGCTAAAAGAACCAAATTTAGCAAATGATCCAATAAAAGGACAAGATTTCACTTGCATAACTTTTATCAAACCAAAATGAACAAAATTATACATGAATTAACAGACAAATCACGGTCAATATATATATTACAAATTACATATTAACTATCACAGCCCTGAAACATTCTGTTTCTCTCTCTCCACAGATGCTGCCTGACCTGAATACTTCCAGTATTTTCTGTTTTTATTTCAGCACCAACAGATAGATCTCACGGATTTACTGAGCAGTCCACTCAGCATATAAGGCACCAATTACAGCCACAAAGTTCTTCAAAGCTCTGAATTTCCTCAGGTAAATCTCCAACTCCATTCTTCAAAGATGCAACCATCTATTCTCATCCGACAGCAGTTCACCTTCAACTCGAGCTCCACGGGTACGGCCTTCACCACAACGATGCACTTCTCCAGAACTACCTTAGCTCTGTTTACGACAATCTTGATGGCATGGCTCCACCAGTATTAACTTAAGTAACAGAAACAGCTGCAGCCAGCTCCAGGATTCAGCCTTCATTTACTTTAGCTTGCCTGCACTCCACCCGTGTGATCTGAGCTTGGATGGCTCTGTGCCTCTTTTACTGGTTCCAACCAGTTTCTGTATTCCCCAGAAACCTGGTTTCAGTTTCCCTTTCAGTTAAGGCCCGTCTCAACAAAAAAAACTTTGAAACCAGGGACAGTGCACCTAACAGAACATTCATACAACAGCTCGCACATGCACCCCCCCACCAACTGGTCGACCAGATTGCAAACTCCATCACACCCACGATCACAGAAAAACACAATTATGCCATCACATGCATATCCACATTACCTACCTTTGGGATTTCAGTGTCAGTTGTGGCACATTGTGAAATAAACAAATCCCAATTTATACTCTGTCCCATACAGATAACACACCATCTTGATCTCGCGCGGGGGCAGGGGACAGCGCTAAATGCTGCCCCTGCCCCCACATCCCCTTGCACTCTACCTGCCATGCTGCTCTCCTTTCTCCTTCCACCCCAATATCCACCATCCACGGCACTCTCTGCTCTCCTGATCCACCGCTCCCTGACTTGGCCTGCTCTCCCCCTACCCCCACTCTGCCTTCCCCACCCCCACTCCCTCAAACCACCCCCCCCCACCACCACCCCTCCCCTCTCTCACCCCCCCACCACCACCCCTCCCTCTCACTCACCCCCCCACCACCACCCCTCCCTCTCTCTCACCCCCCCACCACCACCCCTCCCTCTCTCTCACCCCCCCACCACCACCCCTCCCTCTCTCTCACCCCCCCACCACCACCCCTCCCTCTCACTCACCCCCCCACCACCACCCCTCCCTCTCTCTCACCCCCCCACCACCACCCCTCCCTCTCTCACACCCCCCCACCACCACCCCTCCCTCTCTCTCACCCCCTCCCTCTCTCTCACCCCCCCACCACCACCCCTCCCTCTCTCTCACCCCCCCCACCACCACCCCTCCCTCTCTCTCACCCCCTCCCTCTCTCACACCCCCCACCACCACCCCTCCCTCTCTCTCACCCCCTCCCTCTCTCTCACACCCCCCCACCACCACCCCTCCCTCTCTCTCACCCCCTCCCTCTCTCTCACCCCCCCACCACCACCCCTCCCTCTCTCTCACCCCCCCCCACCACCACCCCTCCCTCTCTCACACCCCCTCCCTCTCTCTCACCCCCCCACCACCACCCCTCCCTCTCTCTCACCCCCCTCCCTCTCTCTCACCCCCCCACCACCACCCCTCCCCTCTCTCTCTCACCCCCTCCCTCTCTCTCACCCCCCCCACCACCATCCCTCCCTCTCTCTCTCACCCCCTCCCTCTCTCACACCCCCCCCACCACCACCCCTCCCTCTCTCTCACCCCCTCCCTCTCTCTCACCCCCCCACCACCACCCCTCCCTCTCTCTCACCCCCTCCCTCTCTCTCACCCCCCCACCACCACCCCTCCCTCTCTCTCACCCCCTCCCTCTCTCTCACTCCCCCACCCCACCACCACCCCTCCCTCTCTCTCACCCCCTCCCTCTCTCTCACCCCCCCCACCACCACCCCTCCCTCTCTCTCACCCCCTCCCTCTCTCTCACCCCCCCACCACCACCCCTCCCTCTCTCTCACCCCCTCCCTCTCTCTCACTCCCCCACCACCACCCCTCCCTCTCTCTCACCCCCCCCCCACCACCACCCCCCCTCTCTCACACCCCCTCCCTCTCTCTCACCCCCCCCACCACCACCCCCTCCCTCTCCTCACCCCCTCCTTCTCTCTCACCCCCCACACCACCACCCCTCCCTCACTCTCACCCCCCCACCACCACCCCTCCCTCTCTCTCACCCCCCCACCACCTCCCTCTCTCTCACCCCCCCCACCACCACCCCTCCCTCTCTCTCACCCCCCCACCACCACCCCTCCCTCTCTCTCACCCCCCCACCACCACCCCCTCCCTCTCTCTCACCCCCCCACCACCACCACCCCTCCCTCTCTCTCACCCCCCCCCACCACCACCCCTCCCTCTCTCTCACCCCCCCCCACCACCACCCCTCCCTCTCTCTCACCCCCCCCACCACCACCCCTCCCTCTCTCTCACCCCCCCCCACCACCACCCCTCCCTCTCTCTCACCCCCCCCCACCACCACCCCTCCCTCTCTCTCACCCCCCCCACCACCACCCCCTCTCTCACCCCCCCACCACCACCCCTCCCTCTCTCACCCCCCCACCACCACCCCTCCCTCTCTCTCACCCCCCCACCACCACCCCTCCCTCTCTCTCACCCCCCCCACCACCACCCCTCCCTCTCTCTCACCCCCCCACCACCACCCCTCCCTCTCTCTCACCCCCCCACCACCACCCCTCCCTCTCTCTCACCCCCCCACCACCACCCCTCCCTCTCTCTCACCCCCCCCACCACCACCCCTCCCTCTCTCTCACCCCCCCACCACCACCCCTCCCTCTCTCTCACCCCCCCCACCACCCCTCCCTCTCTCTCACCCCCCCCCACCACCCCTCCCTCTCACTCACCCCCCCACCCCCCTCCCTCTCTCACACCCCCCCCACCCCCCTCCCTCTCTCTCCCCCCCACCCTCCCTCTCCCCCACCCCCTCCCTCTCTCTCACCCCCCCCACCCCCACCCCCCTCCCTCCCTCTCCCCACCACCCCACCACCCTCCCTCTCCCCCACCCCCTCCCTCTCTCACCCCCCCCACCCCACCCCCCTCCCTCTCTCTCACCCCCCCACCCCACCCCCCTCCCTCTCTCTCTCACCACCCCACCCCCCTCCCCTCTCTCTCTCTCACCACCCCCACCCCCCTCCCTCTCTCTCACCCCCCCCACCCCCCTCCCTCTCTCTCACCACCCCCCCCGCCCCCTCCCTCTCTCTCACCACCCCCCCCCGCCCCCCTCCCTCTCTCTCACCACCCCCCCCCGCCCCCCTCCCTCTCTCTCACCACCCCCCCCCGCCCCCCTCCCTCTCTCACCCCCCCCACCGCCCCCCTCCCTCTCTCACACCCCCCCCCGCCCCCCTCCTCTCTCTCACCCCCCCCCCCGCCCCCCTCCCTCTCTCTCACCACCCCCCCCCCACCCCCCTCCCTCTCTCTCACCCCCCCACCCCCCCCACCCCCTCCCTCTCTCTCACCCCCCCCACCCCCCCTCCTTCTCTCTCACCCCCCCCCACCCCCCCTCCTCTCTCTCACCCCCCCCCCCACCCCCCCTCCTTCTCTCTCACCACCCCCCCCGCCCCCCTCCCTCTCTCTCACCCCCCCCACCCCCCCTCCTTCTCTCTCACCACCCCCCCCCCCCCCTCCCTCTCTCTCACCACCCCCCCCCCCCCCCCTCCCTCTCTCTCACACCCCCCACCCCCCCTCTCTCTCACCCCCCCCACCCACCCCCCTCCCTCTCTCTCTCACACCCCCCCCCACCCACCCCCCCCCTCTCTCTCTCACTCCCCCCCCACCCACCCCCCCACCCCTCTCTCTCACACCCCCCCCCACCCACCCCCCTCCCTCTCTCTCTCACACCCCCCCCACCCACCCCCCTCCCTCTCCTCTCACTCCCCCCCCACCCACCCCCCCCTCCCTCTCTCTCACACTCCCCCCCCCACCCACCCCCCTCCCTCTCTCTCTCACCCCCCCCCACCCACCCCCCTCCCTCTCCTCTCACCCCCCCCCACCCACCCCCCCCCCTCTCTCTCACACCCCCCCCCACCCACCCCCCTCCCTCCTCTCTCACCACCCCCCCCACCCACCTCCCCTCTCACCCCCCCCCACCCACCCCCCTCCCTCTCTCCACTCCCCCCCCACCCACCCCCCTCCCCTCTCTCACCCCCCCCCACCCACCCCCCCCCCCCTCACCCCCCCCCCACCCACCCCCCCCCCCCTCTCTCACACCCCCCCCACCCACCCCCCTCCCTCTCCCACCCCCCCCCACCCACCCACCCCCCCCCCCTCTCACCCACCCCCCCCACCCACCCACCCCCCCTCCCCTCTCTCCTCCTCTCACCCCCCCCACCTCCCTCTCTCTCACCCCCCCCACCCACCCCCCTCCCTCCTCTCACCCACCCCCCACCCACCCCCCTCCCTCTCTCTCACCCACCCCCCACCCAACCCCCCCCTCCTCTCACCCCCCCACCCTCTCTCACCCCCCCCCTCCTCACACCCCCCCCCACCCAACCCCCTCCCTCTCACCCCCCCCTCCCTCTCTCTCACCCCCCCCCACCCAACCCCCTCCCCTCTCTCACCCCCCCTCCCTCTCTCACCCCCCCACCCCACCCCCCTCCCTCTCTCACCCCCCCCACCCACCCCCCCTCCCCTCTCTCACACCCCCCCCCACCCACCCCCCTCCCTCTCACACCCCCCCCACCCACCCCCCTCCCACCCACACACCCCCCCCACCCACCCCCCTCCCTCTCTCTCACCCCCCCACCCACCCCCCTCCCTCTCCCACCCACCCCCCTCCCTCTCTCTCACACCCCCCCCCACCCACACCCCCCCCCTCTCTCTCTCTCACACCCCCCCCACCCACCCCCCTCCCCTCTCTCCTCACACCCCCCCCCCACCCACCTCCCTCTCTCACCCCCCCCACCCACCCCCCTCCCTCTCTCACCCCCCCCACCCACCCCCCTCCCTCTCTCACACCCCCCCCCCCACCCACCCCCCTCCCTCTCTCTCACCCCCCCCCACCCCTCTCTCACACCCCCCTCCCTCTCTCTCACCCCCCCCCACCCACCCCCCTCCTCTCTCTCACACCCCCTCCACCCACCCCCCTCCCTCTCTCTCACCCCCCCCACCCACCCACCCCCCTCCCTCTCTCTCTCTCTCTCTCTCTCCACCCCCCCCACCTCCCTCTCTCTCACCCCCCCCACCCACCCCCCCTCCCTCTATCACCCCCCCCCAACCACCCCCCTCCCTCTCTCTCACCCCCCCCCCACCCACCCCCCTCCCTCTCTCTCACCCCCCCCACCCACCCCCCCTCCCTCACCCCCCCCCCACCCAACCCCCTCCCTCTCTCTCCCCCCCCCCCTCTCCCCCCCCTCCCTCTCTCTCACCCCCCCACCCAACCCCCTCCCTCTCTCACACCCCCCCCTCCCTCTCTCACCCCCCCCACCCACCCACCCCCCTCCCTCTCTCTCTCTCTCACCCCCCCCCACCTCCCTCTCTCTCACCCCCCCCACCCACCCCCCTCCCTCTCTATCACCCCCCCCTCAACCACCCCCCTCCCTCTCTCACACCCCCCC
The DNA here is from genome assembly GCF_036365525.1 of Heterodontus francisci. Lineage (NCBI taxonomy): Eukaryota > Metazoa > Chordata > Chondrichthyes > Heterodontiformes > Heterodontidae > Heterodontus > Heterodontus francisci. The sequence goes on along the minus strand of NC_090372.1, from coordinate 125,263,558 downwards.
CCCACCCACCCCCCTCCCTCTATCTCACCCCCCCCACCCACCCCCCTCCCTCTCTCTCACCCCCCCCACCCACCCCCCTCCCTCTCTCTCACCCCCCCCCACCCAACCCCCTCCCTCTCTCACCCCCCCTCCCTCTCTCCCCCCCCCCCTCTCTCTCACCCCCCCACCCAACCCCCTCCCTCTCACCCCCCCCCCCCTCTCCACACCCCCCACCCACCCCCCTCCCTCTCTCTCACCCCCCCCCCCACCCACCCCCCTCCCCTCTCTCACCCCCCCCCACCCACCCCCCTCCCTCTCTCTCACCCCCCCCTCCCCTCTCCTCACCCCCCCCCCACCCACCCCCCCCTCCTCTCACCCCCCCCCCCCACCCACCCCCCTCCCCTCTCTCACACCCCCCCCCTCCTCTCACCCCCCCCCACCCACCCCCTCCCTCTCCCACACCCCCCCCCACCCACCCCCCTCCCTCTCCTCACCCCCCCCCACCCACCCCCCTCCCCTCTCTCACCCCCCCCCACCCACCCCCCCCCTCACCCACCCCCCCCCACCACCCCCCCCCCTCTCTCCACCCCCCCCCACCCACCCCCCTCCCTCTCTCACACCCCCCCCCCCACCCACCCCCCCCCCTCTCTCTCACCCCCCCCCACCCACCCCCCTCCCTCTCTCTCACACCCCCCCCCACCCACCCCCCTCCCTCTCTCTCACCCCCCCCCACCACCCCCCTCCCTCTCTCTCACCCCCCCCCCCACCCACCCCCCTCCCTCTCTCTCACCCCCCCCCCCACCCACCCCCCCCCTCCCTCTCACCACCCCCCCCCCACCCACCCCCCTCCCTCTCTCTCACCCCCCCCCCACCCCCCTCCCTCTCTCTCACCCCCCCCCCCACCCACCCCCCCCCTCCCTCACTCTCACCCCCCCCCACCCACCCCCCCTCCCCTCTCTCACCCCCCCACCCCACCCCCCTCCCTCTCTCTCACCCCCCCCCACCCACCCCCCTCCCTCCTCTCACCCCCCCCCCACCCCCCCCTCCCCTCTCTCACACCCCCCCACCCACCCCCCTCCCTCTCTCTCACCCCCCCCCCACCCACCCCCCTCCCTCCTCTCACCCCCCCCCCACCCACCCCCCTCCCTCTCTCCACCCACCCCCCCTCCCCTCTCACACCCCCCCCCCACCCACCCCCCTCCCTCTCTCACACCCCCCCCCACCCACCCCCCTCCCACTCTCTCACCCCCCCCCCCCACCCACCCCCCTCCCTCTCTCTCACCCCCCCCCACCCACCCCCCCTCCCTCTCTCTCACCCCCCCCCACCCACCCCCCTCCCTCTCTCTCACCCCCCCCACCCACCCCCCTCCCTCTCTCTCACCCCCCCCACCCACCCCCCTCCCTCTCTCTCACCCCCCCCTCCCTCTCTCCCTCTCTCACCCCCCCCCACCCACCCCCCCTCCCCTCTCTCACCCCCCCTCCCTCTCACCCCCCCCCCTCCCTCTCTCTCACCCCCCCCACCCACCCCCCTCCCTCTCTCACCCCCCCCCCCCACCCACACCCCCTCCCTCTCTCTCACCCCCCCCCACCCCACCCCCCTCCCTCTCTCTCACCCCCCCCACCCACCCCCCTCCCTCTCTCTCACCCCCCCCCACCCACCCCCCTCCCTCTCTCTCACCCCCCCCACCCACCCCCCCTCCCTCTCTCTCACCCCCCCCACCCACCCCCCTCCCTCTCTCTCACCCCCCCCCACCCACCCCCCTCCCTCTCTCTCACCCCCCCACCCACCCCCCTCCCTCTCTCACCCCCCCCACCCACCCCCTCCCTCCTCTCACCCCCCCCACCCACCCCCCTCCCTCTCTCTCACCCCCCCCACCCACCCCCCTCCCTCTCTCTCACCCCCCCCACCCACCCCCCTCCCTCTCTCTCACCCCCCCACACCACCCCCCCTCTCTCACCCCCCCCACCCACCCCCTCCCTCTCTCACCCCCCCCACCCACCCCCCTCCCTCTCTCTCACCCCCCCCCACCCACCCACCCCCCTCCCTCCTCTCACCCCCCTCCCTCTCTCTCACCCCCCCCCCACCCACCCACCCCCCTCCCTCTCTCACACCCCCCCCCCACCCACCCACCCCCCACCCTCTCTCTCACCCCCCCCCCACCCACCCACCCCCCTCCCTCTCTCTCACCCCCCCCCCACCCACCCCCCTCCCTCTCTCTCACCCCCCCCCCACCCACCCACCCCCCTCCCTCTCTCTCACCCCCCCCCCCACCCACCCCCCCTCCCTCTCTCTCTCTCTCTCCCCCCCACCCCCCGTCCCTCTCACCCCCCCACCCCCCCCCTCCCTCCCTCTCACCCCCCCCACCCCCCTCCCTCTCACCCCCCCCCACCCCCCTCCCTCCCTCTCACCCCCCCCCACCCCCCTCCCTCTCTCTCACCCCCCCCACCCCCCCTCCCTCTCTCTCATCCCCCCACCCCCCCTCCCTCTCTCACCCCCCCACCCTCTCACCCCCCCACCCCCTCCCTCTCTCTCACCCCCCCCACCCCCCTCCCTCCCTCTCTCTCACCCCCCTCCCTCCCTCTCTCTCACCCCCCGCACCCACCCCCCTCCCTCCCTCTCACCCCCCACCCTCCCTCTCTCTCACCCCCCACCCTCCCTCTCTCTCACCCCCCGCACCCACCCCCCTCCCTCCCTCTCACCCCCCACTCCCCCTACCCCCCACTCCCTCTCACCCCCCACCCCCCCTACCCCCCACTCCCTGTCACCCCCCACCCCCCCTACCCCCCACTCCCTCTCACCCCCCCACCCCCCCTCCCTCCCCCCCACCCCCCTCCCTCCCTCTCACCCCCCCACCCCCCTCCCTCCCCCCCACCCCCCTCCCTCCCCCCCACCCCCCTCCCTCCCTCTCACCCCCCCACCCCCCTCCCTCTCACCCCCCCCTCCCTCTCACCCCCCTCCCTCCCCCCCCCCACCCCCCTCCCTCCCTCCCCCACCCCCCTCCCTCCCTCCCTCTCACCCCCCTCCCTCCCTCTCACCCCCCCCCACCCCCCTCCCTCTCACCCCCCCCCACCCCCCTCCCTCTCACCCCCCCCCTCCCTCCCCCCCCCACCCCCCTCCCTCCCTCCCTCCCCACCCCCCTCCCTCCCTCCCTCCCTCTCACCCCCCTCCCTCCCTCCCTCTCACCCCCCTCCCTCCCTCTCACCCCCCCCCACCCCCCTCCCTCTCCCTCAACCCCCCCACCCCCCCCTCCCTCCCTCTCCCCCCCCACCCCCCCTCCCTCCCTCTCCCCCCCACCCCCCTCCCTCTCCCCCCCCACCCCCCTCCCTCCCTCTCCCCCCCACCCCCCTCCCTCTCCCCCCCACCCCCCTCCCTCTCCCCCCCACCCCCCCCTCCCTCCCTCTCACCCCCCCTCACCCCCCTCCCTCCCTCTCACCCCCCCTCACCCCCCTCCCTCCCTCTCACCCCCCCTCACCCCCCTCCCTCCCTCTCACCCCCCCCACCCCCCTCCCTCTCACCCCCCTCCCTCCCTCTCACCCCCCCCCCACCCCCCTCCCTCTCTCTCACCCCCCCCCACCCCCCTCCCTCTCTCTCATCCCCCCACCCCCCCTCCCTCTCTCTCACCCCCCCACCCTCTCACCCCCCCACCCCCTCCCTCTCTCTCACCCCCCCCACCCCCCCTCCCTCCCTCTCTCTCACCCCCCCTCCCTCCCTCTCTCTCACCCCCCGCACCCCCCACCCTCCCTCTCTCTCACCCCCCACCCTCCCTCTCGCTCACACCCCCCGCACCCACCCCCCTCCCTCCCTCTCACCCCCCACTCCCCCTACCCCCCACTACCCTCTCACCCCCCACCCCCCCTACCCCCCACTCCCTCTCACCCCCCCTACCCCCCACTCCCTGTCACCCCCCACCCCCCCTACCCCCCACTCCCTCTCACCCCCCCACCCCCCACTCCCTCTCACCCCCCCACCCCCCTCCCTCCCCCCCACCCCCCTCCCTCCCTCTCACCCCCCCACCCCCCTCACCCCCCCCCTCCCTCCCCCCCCCACCCCCCTCCCTCCCTCCCCACCCCCCTCCCTCCCTCCCTCCCTCTCACCCCCCTCCCTCCCTCTCACCCCCCCCACCCCCCTCCCTCTCACTCCCCTCCCTCCCTCTCACCCCCCCCACCCCCCCCCCCTCCCTCCCCCCCCACCGCCCTCCCTCCCTCCCCACCCCCCTCCCTCCCTCCCTCCCTCTCACCCCCCCTCCCTCCCTCTCACCCCCCCCACCCCCCTCCCTCTCACCCCCCCACCCCCCTCCCTCTCACCCCCCCACCCCCCTCCCTCTCACCCCCCCTCCCCCCTCCCTCTCACCCCCCCCTCCCTCCCTCTCACCCCCCCTCCCTCCCTCTCACCCCCCTCCCTCTCACCCACCCCCCTCCCTCCCTCTCACCCCCCCTCCCTCTCACCCACCCCCCCCTCCCTCCCTCTCACCCCCCCTCCCTCCCTCTCACCCCCCCTCCCACCACCCTCTCCCTCAACCCCCCCACCCCCCTCCCTCCCTCTCCCCCCCCACCCCCCTCCCTCCCTCTCCCCCCCACCCCCCTCCCTCTCCCCCCCACCCCCCTCCCTCCCTCTCACCCCCCCTCACCCCCCTCCCTCCCTCTCGCCCCCCCTCACCCCCCTCCCTCCCTCGCCCCCCCCTCACCCCCCTCCCTCCCTCTCGCCCCCCCTCACCCCCCTCCCTCCCGCCCCCCACCCCCTCCCCCCTCCCTCCCTCTCACCCCCCCTCACCCCCCTCCCTCCCTCACCCCCCTCCCTCCCTCTCACCCCCCCTCCCTCTCACCCCCCCACCCTCCCTCTCTCTCACCCCCCCCCTCTCTCACCCCCCCCTCTCTCACCCCCCCCACCCCCCCTCCCTCTCTCACCCCCCCCCACCCCCCCTCCCTCTCTCACCCCCCTCCCTCCCTCTCTCTCACCCCCCTCCTCCCTCTCTCTCTCACCCCCTCCCTCCCTCTCTCTCACACCCCCTCCCTCCCTCTCTCTCTCACCCCCCTCCCTCCCTCTCTCTCTCACCCCCCTCCCTCCCTCTCTCTCTCACCCCCCCCTCCCTCTCTCTCTCACCCCCCCCCTCCCTCTCTCTCTCACCCCCCCCTCCCTCTCTCTCTCACCCCCCCACCCTCTCTCTCACCCCCCCCACCCCCCTCCCTCTCACCCCCCCCACCCCCCTCCCTCTCTCTCACCCCCCCCCCACCCCCCTCCCTCTCTCTCACCCCCCCCACCCCCCTCCCTCTCTCTCACCCCCCCCACCCCCCTCCCTCTCTCTCACCCCCCCCCCACCCCCCTCCCTCTCTCTCACCCCCCCCCACCCCCCTCCCTCTCTCTCACCCCCCCCCACCCCCCTCCCTCTCTCTCACCCCCCCCCACCCCCCTCCCTCTCTCTCACCCCCCCCCACCCCCCTCCCTCTCTCTCACCCCCCCCCCCACCCCCCTCCCTCTCTCTCACCCTCCCTCTCTCTCACCCCCCCCCCACCCCCCTCCCTCTCTCTCACCCCCCCCCCCACCCCCCTCCCTCTCTCTCACCCCCCTCCCACCCCCCTCCCTCTCTCTCACCCCCCCCCCACCCCCCTCCCTCTCTCTCACCCCCCCCCCACCCCCCTCCCTCTCTCTCACCCCCCCCCCACCCCCCTCTCACCCCCCCCCCACCCCCCCCCACCCCCCTCTCACCCCCCCCCCACCCCCCTCCCTCTCTCTCTCACCCCCCCCCACCCCCCTCCACCCCCCTCCCTCTCTCTCACCCCCCCCCCCACCCCCCTCCCTCTCTCTCACCCCCCCCCCCACCCCCTTCCCTCCACCCCCTTCCCTCCCTCTCACCCCCTCTCTCTCCCTCTCACCCCCTCTCTCTCACCCACCACCCCCTCCCTCTCTCTCACCCCCTCCCACCCACCCGTCCCTCTCTCTCACCCCCCCCACCCCCTTCCCTCCACCCCCTTCCCTCCCTCTCACCCCCCTCCCTCCCTCTCACCCCCCTCCCTCCCTCTCACCCCCTCTCTCTCCCTCTCACCCCCTCCCACCCACCCGTCCCTCTCTCTCACCCCCTCCCACCCACCCGTCCGTCCCTCTCTCCCTCTCTCTCCCCTGCTCCCCATGGGTCACATTTACCTCCTCGAACCTTCCTTCAACTGCCAGAGACACGCGAGGTCTTCCCGGGCTTCTCCTCTGAACAACACGCAGTCGAGATGGCCGGTTCGCTCCTGTGCTACTAATCGCGGTGTTGTGTTTTTTGGTATTATTAATTTTTTTCGCACTCCCGCTGTTCCGTTCGACTGGCGGTTGATCTTCCAATAAATATTTCTTCCGAAAGCAGTTGTGAGGGCACTCGAGGTCTTCTCACCGGGGTTCTGGGAAATGTAGTTCTTCATCACGTGGGACGATCTCATCAAGAAATAAAAACAGAAATTGCTGCAAGTGTCCAACAAGTGAAGCAGCATCTGTGGAGAGAGAAACCGAGTTCACGTTTCAGGTCCATAACCTTACCAGAACTGGAAAAAAAATAGAAATGCAATATGAGGAGGGTGGGTTAAAGAATGAAAGCAAAGGTCTGTGATGGAGCAGAGGATGGGAGATGTTGAGTGATCAAAGATTTTGGTGGTACAAGACCAAAAGAAGGGGTAATGGAAATAAGTACACGTAAATTATGTCTCACCTGGAAGGAGTGTTTGGTGCCTTGGATGGTGAGGATAGAGGAGGTAAAAGGGTAGCTTTACCTCCTGTGCTTCCAAAGGAAGTGGAGGGATGTTGGGGGTAATGGAGGAGTGGAATGGTGACAGGGGAGGGGAAGATGTATTTTGTGGTGGTATTGCACTGGAGGTAGCAGAAATGACAGAGGAGGATCCGTTGAATAGGGAGACTGGTGGAATGGAAGGTGAGGACAAGGGTCTCTCGTTGGTGGTTCTGTGAGGGAGGCAAAGGGGTGAGGGCAGAAGTGCGGGAAATGGGACAGACGCGACCAAGGGCCCTGTCACCCATGGTCGGCGAGAGTCTTTGGTTGAAGAAAAAAGGAAGACATATAGAGCATATCAAAGTCTTGTTATGGAAGGTTGCATCATAAGAACAGATGCAACGGGGATGGAGAAACTGGGAGAATGGAATTGAGTTCTTACAGAAAGCAGGGTATGAGGGGCTGCAGTCGAGGTAGTTGTGGGAGTCAGTGAGTTTATAATGAATATTTCTTGATAGCCTATCCCCAGAAATGGAGACAGAGAAGTCGAGGAAGGGAAGGGAAGAATCGGAGATGGACCATGTGAAGCTTAGAGAAGAGTGGAAATTGAAAGCAAAGTTGATGAAGTTTGCCAGTTCAGGGCTAGAGCAGGAAACGGCACCGATACAGTCATCAATGTATTGGAAAAAGAGGTGAGGGAGAGGGTCCAAGTAGGACTGGGGCAACAAATGTTCCACGTATCCCAGAAAAAGGCTGGCATAGCTAGGACTCATGCTGGTATCAAAAGCAAAAGCTTTTATTTGGAGGAAGTGAGTTGACTTAAAAGAGAAGTTTTCAACGTGAGAACAAATTCAGCCAAATGGAGGAGGGTGGTGGTGGATATAAACTGGTTGGGCCTCTGTTCAAGGAAGAAGCAGAGAGCCCTCTGACCATCCTTGTGGAGGATGGAGGTGTGGAGAGATAGTTAGGGCCGGGCAACAGGAAACTTAGTAAGGGAGGGCATCAGAAGAGTCACAGATGTAGGTGAAAAGAGATTGGACAAGGGGGAAAAAGTAGTCGAGATAGGAAGAAATCAGTTCAGTGGGGCAGGAACAGGCTGAAACAATAAGTCTACCAGGGCAGTCCTGTTTAAGGATCTTGGGAAAGAGGTAGAAACGGGATGTTTGGGTTTTGGGGGTTACAGATTTGGAAGCCATGGAGGGAGGATCTCCAGAGCAGATGAGGTCAGTGGCAGTCTTGGAAACAATGGCTTGATGTTCAGTGGTGGGGTCATGTGAAGATAGGAAGAAGTGTCGGAGAGTTGGCATTCAGCCTTTGCTAGGCAGAGGTCTACAGTGGTTTCTACATAGCCACACGGTCAAGGGCGCTTCACAGGCGCATTATTGGACAAAAATTGATACTGAGCCAAAGATGAAGACGTTAAGACAGATGACCATAAGCTTGGTCAAAGACATGGGTTTTATGGAAGGTCAAAAGGAGGATAGAGAGACGGAGAGGTTTATGGAAGGAATTCTAGAGATTAGGGCTAAAACAACTTGAGGCACAGCCAGCAATGATGGGATGAAGGAAGTTTGGAACAAGAGGCCAGATTGGAGAAATGCAGAGTCCTCAGGAGGTTATAGAGCTGGAGGTGGTTATAAAGATAGGGAAGGGCAAGGCCATGGAGGGATTTTGACAGAAGAATGAGCATTTTAACAGAATGGTTTTCAGGGATTGAAAACCAGCTTATGTTGAGTGAAAAATGGGAGGCCAGCCAGGAGAGCATTGGACTCGTCTCCTGATCATGTAGGACCGATCAGCATGGTGACAAAACAAGCAGATGTAGCCCCCGTGAAGATTTTATTTTCAAAGATGATGTCTATACAAAAAGCTGACAGTTGACAACTGATGGAATAGCAGGTAGAGCTGCAGCTTTACTCAGAAGTTCAAATCCTATTGCACACGTACTGGAATTACTTTTCATATGTCATATAGGAACAATGGGTTCCTATTTTCACAGAGTAACGAATAATTGCAGAATGTGATCAACAGATTAATCCAGAAAGTTGTTGTAATCATAAAAGAATTTGACTTGTTCAGTCATCTTGAAACACTGGTTTTCATCTATTTTACAATCGTACATTGTTTTTCTTTGAATTCACATCTTTTCAGAGTTTCAGAAGTCAGCATACACAAAAGTACAAGCAGGAAAGTGGAATTATCTGAATTCTGATGTTGCAATTCCTTCAGTATCATTGTAAAGCTATAGTTGTAAAATAAATTTGGAGTCGGGGCCGAGCTAACTACAGAAAGAGACAGAGTAAGAATCCCTGCAGTAACTGTCTGACACCGGTTTAACACTGGACACAATGCAAGTGCAGTACGATTACCAAATTGAGTTTAAAAAGTACTCAATGTATCTTGCGGACATCAAAAACTTGTAAATTTAAGTTTTTTAGGATGTGTGAATATCCCTGCCTATACTTTCTGAATATTTAACTTTCAATTGCTGCATGTAAACGTGCACAATTTTTTTTCCTTCATGGAATGTGGGCATCGCTGGTTAGGCCAGCATTTATTGCCCATCCCTAAGTAGGTGGTGGTGAGCTGCCTTCTTGAACCGCTGCAGTCCATGTGGGGTAGGTATGCCCACAGTGCTGTTAGGAAGGGAGTTCCAGGATTTTGACCCAGCGACACTGAAGGAACGGCGATATAGTTCCAAGTCAGGATGGTGTGTGGCTTGGAGGGGAACTTGCAGGTGGTGGTGTTCCCATACATCTGATGCCCTTGTCCTTCTAGGTGGTAGAGGTCACAGGTTTGGAAGGTGCTGTCAAAGGAGCCTTGGTGTGTTGCTGCATCTTGTAGATGGTACACACTGCTGCCACTGTGCATCGGTGGTGGAGGGAATGAATGTTCGTGGATGGGGTGCCAATCAAGCAGGGTGCTTTGTCCTGGATGGTGTCAAGCTTCTTGGGTGTTGTTGGAGCTGCACCCATCCAGGCAAGTGGAGAGTATTCCATCACACTCCTGACTTATGCCATGTAGATGGTGGATAGGCTTTGGGGAGTCAGGAGGTGAGTTACTCGCTGCAGGATTCCTAGCCTCTGACCTGCTCTTGTAGTGTTACGACCGACTGCTTCAGTCAAAGCCCCCAATCAAAATAAGCGATTCTGATTGTGGTGGGAGAAATGCACTGTTAATTCAATCCTTCCCTCCACAGATCGCCTAACATATAATTTTAAACTTTCCAAATTAAAGAAAGACCCAGCCAAATTGTACCATCTATTAACCCCCGAGTGAGGCTAATCAAACCAGGTGTCTTTAAATCAACAAATTAACTGTTTAGTTAGAAAAACTAAATTTTTAAACACTGTGAAGATGTAAACAACATTTAAAATAGAAAAAATTAGAGTCCTTGCAAATTTATACTCCTGCCGCAGGTGAAAAAGTCCAAGGTTGCTCAAAGTCCTCACAGCCGTCCGATAAGGAGAAAAAGGTTCTTCAACAGTAGAATAGTCCGTAGTCTCATTCCAGCAGTAAGTGATGCTTTCCTTCTCCAGCAATGAATTTCAACAATTAACGACTTGCAAACACTTTTTAAATGAATCAATCTGGCTTTAGAATTTTTGAGGCTTAAAAAGAAATATAGATACAGTTTAAATTCCTCTTTCAGTTTAACTTATCAGAGATCTCTGTTTTGGATTGACATTTTTAGAATTTTGAGAGATAATAAATAAACAGACTAAATTCTCTTCCTTCTGTTTAAATTGTCTGTTTCTCCTTTCAGATGCTAACACACAGTAAAGGCCGGCTCAGGTCTGCAAATGAAACACGACCTGAGCCCGACAGAACCACATCCGACCCCGAGCCCGACCAGAGCCCTTTCATTTTTTCCTGCACCCGACCCCACCCGACAATGAGTTAACCTACCTTCTGTTTTTCACATTGTTGCTTGTCTGCACAAGCTTTAAAAAACTGGAACAAAACCACCTTTCAAGTCCAAAAAGTACATTAACATTGGAGCCACTTACCAGAGGTGGTGATAGAGTGTGTCCGACCCGGCCCAACCCGAGCCCGAATGCCGACCTGGAAGTGTGACCCGACCCCGACACATGTCGTCGGGTACGGGTCAGGTAGCCGTGCTCTAACACAAAGCTGTCTCTCTGTTTCTCTAGCTAGAACAGTCTGTTTTCAACTAAAAAGCCAGTTCAAAAGATAATTGCAACATTGTATATCCAGTCCTTGGTCCCTGAATGGCTGTTGCCGGGTAACCAGGATGCATTCTTTGAAGCTGGTTGGTCCCGTCTCCCTATGCTTGTATCTAATGGCAACCAAAATGCATTTTCTCTACTCCTGAGGCTTGCTGATTCTTAAAGCAGTAAGGTTCCTTTGCTGTCTAAAAGACACACCACATATTTTCTGGAGAAAAAAAAGACAGGATCATGACATGTAGCCATGGTATTTATATGGCTACTCCAGTTCAGTTTCTGGTCAATAGTAACCCCCAGGATGTTGATAGTGGGGTTTCAGCGATCGTACTGCCATTGAATGTCAAGGGGAGATAGTTAGATTCTCTCTTGTTGGAGATGGTCATTGCCTGGCACTTGTGTGGCGTGAATGTTATGTGACACTTAGCAGCCCAAGCCTGGATATTGTCCAGGTCTTGCTGCATTTCTACATGGACTGCTTCAGTATCTGAGGAGTCATGAATGGTGCTGAACATTGTGCAATCATCAGCGAACATTCCCACTTCTGACCTTATGATTGAACTTGTCCAAAGTTTGGAATCCGCTGTTCCCACTGTATGCAATGGCCGGGGCGGTTGCAGAGAGAGAGGGGGTGACAGAGAAAGGGGGGAGACAGAGAGATGAAGCAGCTGAAGATGGTTGGACCTAGGACATTAGCCTGAGGAACTCCTGCAGTGATGTCCTGGGACTGAGATGATTGACCTCCAACAACCACAACAATCTTCCTTTGCACTCAGTATTACTCTAACCAGTGGAGAGTTTTCCCCCCGATTCCCATTGACTCCAGTTTTGCTAGGACTCCTTGATGCCGTACTTGGTCAAATGCTGCCTTGATGTCAAGGGCAGTCACTCTCACCTCAACTCTTGAGTTCAGTTCTTTTGTCCATGTTTGAACCAAGGCTGTAATGAGGTCAGGAGCTGAGTGGCCCTGGCAGAACCCAAACTGAGCGTCACTGAGCACCAAAGTATTCTCCCGGTTCGGAGAATCCGTTTTAAGCAGTGAATTGTAAATGTAGCACTGCCTAGCTGGAATCATACTACACTTAATTTTCTGAAATGGTAATGCTGGTTATGCAATAGTATAGGAGACCAAACAAACGAAGAGCAGAATGGGAGCAGGGAATGGAGCCAATAAGCCGCGGAGTGACTCGTATCTTGCTTGTGGCCATAATAGACAGGTTGGACACTGGGGTCTGCAACGTGTCTGTGGTGAAAAGAATTTTGAGGTCCGTGACTGGTAATTTCAGGGATGAGAAATTTCTATTGGCTTCTTCTTTATAACCAGACTGGCTTTAAAATAAAAATTGGAACCCACCGGATAGCTGACAGGTGCTGAGAGCAGGAATAGCGGTTTCTGAACTTCAGACAGCTTCAGGATTTTCCAGCGGATTCTGATTTTTTTTTAAAGCCAGCCGGAAAACCACGAACCTGTCCACAGTTTGGAAACCACTGTTCCCACTGTAAGCAATGGCTGGGGCGGGGTCGGGGGGGGTGGGTGGCGTTGCAGAGAGAGAGGGGGGGACAGAGAGAGGGGGAGACAGAGAGAAAGGGGGACAGAGAGAGGGGGTAGACAGAGAGGGGGGACAGATAGAAAGTGAGAGGGCAGAGAGAGAGAGGGGGACAGAGATGACAGAGAGAGGGTGACAGAGAGAGAGAGGGGAAACAGAGAGGGTGACAGAGAGAGAAGTTAACAGAGAGAGCAGGAGCATAAAGAGACAGAGGAATACAGAGTGAGAGGGGAAATAGAGAGAGAGGGGAAATGAGAATGGGGGGGACAAGAGAGATGGGGTCAGAGAGAGGTGGTGATGACACATGGGGGGGGGATGATACGGGGGGAGTACAACAGAGAGGGGGGACAACACAGTGGAGCTAAACACAGAGGAGGGAACACAGAAATGGGGCCACAGAGAGGGAGGGGGTGAGAGACAGACAGAGATGTGAGACAGAGAGCAATCAAGATCACTCCTGACAGATGGACATCTATCTGGAATACTCCGCATCGCTACAAGAAGTGTGCAGCAGACATTGACTACTTGTGCAAGCAAAAAATGCCAGGTAGCTCATGAAATCAATGCCCAACATAGTGACGAGAAAGTAAGACAATAAATTAGTCTTCTCATTTAAAGCTTCTTCACAAAAATGCACATTTGCTGTTGTTTCGATTAATAGTAAGATACATTTTTAATGCCTTTTTCTTTCTGAAATTGTCTCACTGGCCCCCTATGTAAGACAAAAATTATAATGTGGCCACCCCCATGCAAAAAAGTTGGACACCCCTGCTCCAAGCCTTTAACCTTGTGTTTTAAAATAACCGAGCAGCTAAGTTATTTTAAAACACAAGCTTAAAGGCTTGTGTTTTGTAAACTCATTATAAAATGGCAAAAGTCACTTACATAGGAACATAGGAGCAGGAGTAGGCCATTCCGCCCATCGAGCCTGCCTCACCATTCAATATGATCATGGCTGATTACCCACTTCAATGTCTTTTTCTCACACTATCCCCATATTCCCTTATGTCATTTCTATTTAGAAATCTGTCAATCTCTGCTTTAAACATACTCAATGACTGAGCTTCTACAGCCCTCTGGGGTAGACAATTCCAAAGATTCACAACCCTCTCAGTAAAGACATTTCTCCTCATCTCTGTCCTAAGTGGCATCCCCCTTATTTTGAAATTGTGTCCCCTGGTTCTAGACTCCACAACCAGGGGAAACATCTTAGCTGCATCTACCCTGTTTATCCCTTTAGGTATTTTGTAGGTTTCAATGAGATCATTTCTCATTCTTCGAAACTCTAGAGAATACAGGCCCAGTTTCCCCAATCTCTCTTCATCGGACAGTCCCGCCATCCCAGGAACAAGTCTGGTGAGCCTTCGTTGCACTCCCTCTATGGCAATAATATCCTTCCGAAGGTAAGGGACCAAGACTGCACATAGTACTCCAAGTGCAGTCTAACCAAGGTTCTATACAATTGAAGCAAGACTTCAGTACTCCAGTACTCAAATCCTCTTGCGATAAAGGCTAATATACCATTAGCCTTCTTAATTGCTTGCTACACCTGCATGTTACCTTTCAGTGATTTATTAACAAGGATATGAAGGTCCCTTTGTACATCTACACTTTCTAATCACTTATCATTTAAGAAATACTCTGCACATCTCCTACCAAAATGGATAACCTCACATTTTTCCACATTATATTCCATTTGCCAGTTCTTACTCACTCACTAAGTCTGTCCAAAGCCCCTTGAAGCTGCTCTGCATCTTCCTCACAACACACATTCCCACCTAGTTTTGTGCCATCTGCAAACTTGGAAATATTACATTTGGTCCCCACATCCAAATCATTGATATATATTATGAATAGCTGGGGCCCAAGCACTGATCCCTGCGGTACCCCACTAGTCAAAGCCTGCCAAAGCGAGAATGACCCATTTATTCCGACTCTCTGCTTTCTGCCTGTTAAGCAATCCTTAGTCCATGCCAGTATATCACCTCCTATCCCATGTGCTTCAATTTTGCTAACCAATCTCCTATGGGGGTCTTTGTCAAAAGCCTTCTGAAAATCCAAGTATACCATGTCCACCGACTCCCGTTTATCAATTCTGTGGTAACATCTTCAAAAAACTCCAACAGGTTTGTCAAACATGATTTCCCATTCATAAATCCATGTTGATGATGCCCAATCAGATCATTATTATCCAAGTGTCCATTTATCACATCCTCTACCCTTTGGCACGCATTACTGTCACTTGGGACACAAGCTCAGTGAAATGTTGAAAGTTGCTGGATTTTTACTTTGATATAAATGTTGCAATTCTGCTGCTATCCATTTGGAATCACATTGTTCCAAAACTTGTAATGAGGGAAGAATAGGCAAGAAAATCCAAGAAATCTCCAGCAGTCAGCACTATAAGTTCCTCATGAATACAAGAGTATGGTGTAATGTGACTGAATGGTATTGGCAAAAACAGGAAGCTGCTGACCCAAATGCAATAGTTAGTAAATACAATCTAACAGATAGCTTTAATAAACCTTAATCTATGATGAACTATTTACAATTCCTTAACAAAATCCATGCGGCATTTGCAGTTTTAGAAACTGTCAGCGTAAAATATTTATGATGTTTCAATGACCATGTTAGAAACCGAAACTGATTTTTTTGTGCTGCAAATTGAATTAAAGGGCAAATTTTACAAGTCTGTCAAATATCAGTAACTGCAATGTGCATCATTTACTGTCCAGTTTGAGGGCAGGTAACCTGAGTGGTCAATGCCATTTGAAAGTTGTTTGTATCATATAGTTTGTACATTACGTTAAAATGCACCTTTGCTAACAGGTAAGAGGTTTGGCTTGGACATAAATTGGTTAGTGTGGAGTACAATCTTACAGGTAGTGACTAAACTGAATAATACATGCAGTAACAACTGCTCAACTTTTTGCAGAAAAGCTTTTTGTTAATAATTATCTTATCAAAGCTGAATCAGAATTGACAGTGATAGACTGAGATATAGAAATAAGTGAATTTAAGAGAATCATTTTATTGGAGGAACTGAAGGGCGATCTTTAATTTGTTACAACCAACTGCTCCTGTCAAAGCCCCCAATCAAAATATACGATTCTGACTGTGGTGGGACCAATGCACTGTTAATTCAATCCCATCATTCCACAGATCGCTAACATATCATTTAAAAACTTTCCAAATTAAAGAAAGACCCACCAAATTGTACCATCTATTAACCCCTGAAAGAGGCTAACCAAACCAGGTGTCTTTAAATCAACAAATTAACTCTTTAATTAAAAGAACTAAATTCTTAAACACTATGAACATTTAAAAATAGAAAAATTAGAGTTCTTGCAAATTTACAGTCCAATGTTGTTCGAAGTCCGCCGCAGAATGTTGTTCCAAGTCCCACGCAGAATGTTGTTCGAACTCCAGTGAATTTCAACAATTAACAACTTGCAAACACTTTCAAAAGAATCAATCTGACTTTAGAGTTTTTGAGGAATAAAAGATTGTTACAGTCTAACTTCCCTTTCTTCAATTTAAATTACCAGAGATCTCTATCTTGGCTTGACTTTTTAGAATTTCGAGAGATAATAATTAAACAGACAAAAATCATATTTCCTTCCATTTAAATGGTTGCGAGCTCTTTTTCAGTGCTGACACCACAGCTGTCCGTGACTTCTGTGTATGTGTTCAAACTGTCTTACCAACTGCCAGTTCAAACTGAATTGTAACAAATGTATCGCATCAGGCACACTCCCAGTGGCTGTTTCCATGATATCGAGAATGTACCCTTTGAATCGCAGTCTCCAAATGGCTGTTTCTAAGGCAACGAAGATGCACCTTCCCATAACTCTTAAGACTTGCCGGCTCTTAAAGCAATACCGATCCCTTGCAAGCCTTAAAGGCAAACCGCATATTCTGGAAAAAAAACTACAGGACCATGACACCTCCACCCCTAGCGGAATGAAATGCCATTCCTGAAATGCGTTTCATTATAATGGGTAAAAAAAACAAATTGAAAAAATGCTAACTTTTTTTTCACGCATTTACAGACATACACATTTCTAAAAAAAAATGTTTAGACTACTGCAACAAGTTCCACCAGAACATTTCGGCTTTACATTTTCAAAAGGTTGTTCCAATTAACCCATTTTAAATTTCCAAGCATAGTCTTCCAATTGTTTTGTGTTTTCCTTCCAAGTGTCCCTATTGTCCATCACCTCAGCCAGGTGAGCTGCACAGCTAGGAGCACTGACCACTACTGAGTTCACTATTCTCTGAGAAGTTTCTCAAGTACCCCTTAACCTATATGGCAACACTTGACACTGGAAAACCCTGTCCGGTGTAACAGAAGCTGATTTTGTCTTACCCTGGGGTTTCAAAGGAATTTGACAGTATCCCGCCAATACATCTTTCTCTTTAAGACACATTGTATTGCCCACTCCGTCCTTACAGTTCTTTAAATGAGAATTCCGATAGGAGTCTGCCTTCTTTACCACAGTGACTTTTCTAGAGTCTATGCAAGTTTGAGCGGTCCCACCAGATTTAGTCATCAAGACCACCTGTGAATTCCAGCTGTCCTGACTAGGTTCATCTAAGCTGCCCTTCAGCATGCATTGTACCTCTGCTTCCACTTGGGCCTGTCTGCCTGAACCTAAGCAACAAGGATGTCGTTTTAAAGGAATGGCTCCTCCTATACCCACAACATGTGTGGCTAAGGTTGTACATCCTGGCTTATCCCTACAAACATTTTGAAACATTGTGCAAACCCTGGCTAGGACTTCACGCTGTTTTGCCTCTAAGTGTGAAAGCCTATTGTTTAATTTTCCTAGCCACTCTGCATTCGCTAATGGGAAAGTTGGAGATTCAATCTGAGAATTTCCAAGGCCTACTTTTGCCTCATCCTCACTATCCTTTTCCTTCTCCACAGTCCCGATTACCTGACATACCTGCACTGGCTTATTCTCCGCCCTGTGATAATATAGTTTGAGCAAATTAATATGACACAACCGGTTCTTCTTCCGGCGATCAGGGGTGTCAATCAAGTAATCTACCTTACCCACTCTTTTGATCACACCATATGGGCCACTGAACCGTGCTTTCACTGGTTCTCACTGTGACAGTAACAACACTAATACTTCATCCCCTGGTTTTATGGTAGGTTTGACAGGTGTGGCATGCCCTACAAAATTGTTTCACATCCTTTGTAAGACCTGGCCAGTAATAATGTTTGCTTATGTGTGATTTGGTCTTCTGAATTCCCCTATGTCCTGAAAAAGGAATATCATGTACGAACCTTAATAATCCTTGTCGATATTTAGGTGGTACCACTATCTGTTCAACAACTATCCAGTCTTCATTGGCAGGTCTATGAGGCATTCTCCATTTCCTCCTCAAAACCCCGTTTGCTATATAATAGCCTTCCAGAACTCCTTTCACCTCAGCTTCTGACAGAGCCGTCAGTGCTATTTGGTAGATCTCTGGATCAGCTTGCTGTGCTGCAATGGTAGACGATCTGTTAAACATCTAATTTGGATGATCTAAATCCCCAAATAAGGTTTCAGATGCCTGATTATCTATTTGTGGTGCCCCTTTTACCTCCGACAATGGATCCTGTTTAGCCATTGCTCGGGTAACTACAGGAAATATTCTTGGAACTTGCTCCTGTAATTGCTCCGTTTCCTTCATTTCACATGGTTCCTCTGTAACCATAGGAGAAACTGATATTTTTGATCCTGCCAAATCATTTCCTAGATCAATTCCCTTTACTGGTAAACTGTGGACAACATCTACAGTTACTACCCCAGTTATTAAGTCTCTCTCTAGGCATATTTTATACAAAGGTACGGATATACACACCCTGCCAATTCCATTTACTAAAACTTTAGCGTTCAAGGCGCTCTCGGGTGGAAACGTCATATCTTTCCCCAGCAAGAGTGTTTGGGTTGCTCCCGTATCCCTGAATATAATGATAGGTTTTCCTGCCTCACTTACAGGAGTTACTCTCCCCTTTGACAAAAAAATCATTATAACTCTCAGGTATTTTATTCTTAACCTCTACACTCCTCTTAGTTTTAGTATCTGGTTTCACATTCACAGCTGTCATTAAAGCTATAGCCTGGAATGCTATACTCTCAGTCAGAGTCTTTTCCTCTGCACTAACTTTGCATACCCCAACAAGTCTTATGGGTTTACCTCGCAATTTCCAACACTCTGAATGAAGATGACCTGTTTTGTTGCAATGATAACACTTTAGCTTGCGAACCTCACTTCTACCCTCAGCACCTTCCTTTCTGACCTGAGGAGGTGATCCTGGGGCATTCCCAGCTGTTCCTTCTTGTCCCCGGCTACTTGCCTTCCTTTCACTCTCCCACTTTCTATCCTTCTCGGGTTTCTGGGGGTGATGGACAAAATAGGTTGGCTGATTCACAAGCTCAAAATCATCAGCAATCTCTGCTGCTTGCCTAGCTTTCAAAACTTTCAGGTTATCTATATGAGTTCTCACTAATGATGGAATGGAGTTTTTAAACTATTCCAAGAGAATCAATTCTTGAAGGTTCTCATATGTGGTTTCTATCTTTAATGCCCATATCCAACAGTCAAAATTCATTTGCTTCACCCTCTCAAATTCTAAATATGTCTGCCCAGTCAATCTCCGTAAGTTCCGAAACTTCTGACAGTCAGCTTCAGGGACTAACTCATATGCAGTGAGAATAGCCTTTTTTGCCATCTCATAATCTGCAGAAGCCTCTTCAGAAACCATGGCATAAACTTCAAGAGCTCTGCCTACCAGCCTGTACTGCCTGAGCAATGTCCAGCTTTCTTTCGGCCATTTCATCTGTTTGGCTATTTTTTCAAAAGATATGAAAAATGCCTCTACGTCCCTTTCCTTGAACTTAGGAAGAGCCTGTATAAATTTAAACAACTTCTCGTTGGGTCCTGATCTAAATTCAGATTCTTCCTGACCCGAATTTTCCCTGGATTTAAGATACCCCTTTGTCTTAGTTCCATCTCTTTTAACCTAAATTCCCTCTCTTCTCTTTCTCTCCGAAATGCTCTCTTTCTCTCTTTCCTCTTTTTCCAATTCAAGTTTTCTTAATTCTTTTTCTGCCTCAAGTTTTTTATTTCTTTTTCCTGCTGAAGCTCCAGTTTTTTCATTTCCAATTGACTCCTAGCCAATTCCACTGCATCACTCTCAGACCTATTACCCTCTTGTCTTTCGTATTCGCTTTCTTGTTCCTCGTATTGCCCTTCATCCGTTTTACCACCATCATCTTCTTCTACCAATTCCAGATGTTCGGCTATTATGTCAATTATCTCTGCTTTTTTGGCACCTAATTTCAATTCCAACCCCAATTTCCCTGCCAAATCTTTTAATTTGTTTTTAGTTAAAGTTATCAAGTCACTCAGGGAAACATTCTGCTTTCCCCAAAACTCTGCTACAACCACTAATGCCATTGCAATGGTATAGCCTGTACCTTATTTTACAAGAGACCTGGTTCTTTTAATTTCTTTGTAATTGGTGTCAGATTTAGATCCCAACAATCAAGTTTCTAATTGATAAGATCCCAGACTCGACAGCAATTAACCTGATGCCAAACACAAGACCCCAATTTAAATATGTTATCCCAGAGACGAGTAATTACTATGATTCCAAATGTGAGCCCTCCAGATTAGTCTGATTCTGATCCCAGACGCGAGCCACCGAATTATATATGATTCAACTGCGAGCGAGCCCTCAATTAAGATATGATTCAAATCCAGTAACCCAATTAATATGTGATTCAAATCTTGAGTGAGCCCACAATTTAAATGTCATTCAAGTTGCGGACGAATAAATATGTTATAACCGACCGCTCCTGTCAAAGCCCCCAATCAAAATATACGATTCTGATTGTGGTGGAACCAACGCATTGTTAATTCAATCCCATCATTCCACAGATCGGCTAACATATCATTTTAAAACTTTCCAAATTAAAGAAAGACCCACCAAATTGTACCATCTATTAACCCCCAAATAAGGCTAACCAAACCAGGTGTCTTTAAATCAACAAATTAACTCTTTAATCAAAAGAACTAAATTCTTAAACACTATGAACATTTAAAAATAGAAAAATTAGAGTCGTTGCAAATTTACAGTCCAATGTTGTTCGAAGTCCCCCGCAGAATGTTGTTCAAAATCCCATGCAGAATGTTGTTCCAAGTCCCACGCAGAATGTTGTTCGAACTCCAGTGAATTTCAACAATTAACAACTTGCAAACACTTTCAAAAGAATCAATCTGACTTTAGAGTTTTTAAGGGAAAAAGATAGTCACAGTCTAACTTCCCTTTCTTCAATTTAAATTACCAGAGATCTCTATCTTGGCTTGACTTGACTTTTTAGAATTTCGAGATAATAATTAAACAGACAAAAATCATATTTCCTTCCATTTGAATAGTTGAGAGCTCTTTTTCAGTGCTGACACCACAGCTGTCTGTGTCTTCTGTCTGTGTGTTCAAACTGTCTTACCAACTGCCAGTTCAAACTGAATTGGAACAAATGTATCGCATCAGGCTCACTCCCAGTGGCTGTTTCCATGGTATCGAGAATGCACCCTTTGAATCGCAGTCTCCAAATGGCTGTTTCTAAGGCAACGAAGATGCACCTTCCCATAACTCCTAAAGCTTGCCGGCTCTTAAAGCAATACTGATCCCTTGCAAGCCTTAAAGGCAAACCGCATATTCCGGAAAAAAAAACTACAGAACCATGACAAATTGTAATTGTGTTCATCTAATTTTTTCACTAGCTTTGCTGAGTAAATGACATTTTGTCCATGAGGACATTGTTGTTTCTGTACTTTAGAATCCAAAGCCTAGTTTAACAGCCTGTCAAGATGAATAAACTAGTCTTGGCTACCTACCGTTAATCTCGCTGTCCCTTCCTGTCCCACTCTGCTTTTCAGTTTAACATGGCTCTTCTGAGTACTATCTGCTCCATCCTATAAAATTCTCCTGATTTGGAGATCACTGCCCTTTTGTCAGCTGCCCTGTCATCAGACACATATTAGAAACAGGGGAAGAAATTGCACTAGCATTGACCATCACGGGTTAAATTGTCTTGTCACAACAGCAGTGTCAGAAATGGTCCATCTTCCTGTCGCTGATTTTTCTACTGCCTCACCTCAATAACCACTCCTTGGGTTTCATGGTTTATTGGATGAATTTGCACTCTTGACACAGTGTAAATCCACAGAGGTCATCTCATAAGGTCCATCCACCACCCCGTGACATGGTGTAGCTAGCTCTATTCTGTCAACAAAAGTAATTCACATTGGCAGTGCATATTATTTTGCTTGCTAGATAACTAATACAGTCATGCTGCTCTCCATTGATGTTTGTCTGCTTAGCTATTTCATTTATAGGGAGGTGTGCTTTAAATCAGACTGTATTTTGATGGCATTATATTGGCTGTACACTTAATATACAACTTAATTGCCCCCATGTCCATGGCTGAGTCAATAATTTGTCAAATGTCCATGGTGCAACATGTTGGTGCTTATCCCTGGTTGGGCAAAGCAGAATCTCCATTTAGTGATCCTAATTTAGAGGAGACTGCAGCAGGATCAGTGCGTACATTATACTAGATTAGAGGAAGGAAATGCAAATTGCTTGTATGGAAAGTGTGAAATAAAAACAAGAAATGCTGGAAATACTCAGCAGGTCTGGCAGCATCTGTGGAGAGAGAAGCAGAGTTAACGTTTCAGGTCAGTGAACCTTCTTCATAACAGTTCAAAAGAAGGGTCACTGACCTGAAACGTTAACTCTGCTTCTCTCTCCACAGATGCTGCCAGACCTGCTGAGTATTTCCAGCATTTCTTGTTTTTATTTCAGATTTCCAACATGTGCAGTATTTTGCTTTTATTTATATATGGAAAGTGTATTTGGAACCCAAGACAATCTGTGGGTAGTAAATTGACAGTATTACATCTGCAAGGGAAAGCAGCAAGTAAAGCGCAGTCAATAGTCCAGGTGGTGGAACCGCAAATAAGAGTATGCAAAGCATATGGTTCCCAGAAAATGGGGGATTAAATAGCCCTGATGGTAACATTCCCTTTTGTATCCATACTGCTTTTTAGTGTCCAAGATAATCTTTCTACCCAGTCCAAGAGTCTTCACCAGTTTTTCAAGGGGGATTTTAGCATAACTGGCTATTAAGCCCAAAATATGCATGCTCGCATGTATGTACCAATCCCTTTTGATTTTCTTCAGTCTATAAAGGATTTGGTAATGGTGAAAAGTCCCATCTCAAAATGTTAATTTATCTTTTCGCTTTTCAGATAGCCATGGGTCCGTTGTTTATTTCCAGCATCTTTTGTTTAAGCAAATGGCTGGCTACTTCTTCATTCTTTGCATAGCTGCCATATCATTTACATAATTTAAAGCTGGAGAACAAAAATGGATTCCCTGAAAGTCAGCACGCAACCCTCTCTTCTGCATATTTTCTCCCGATTCTGGACTTGCCATGGATGTCAATTTTATTTTTTTTAAAAGCTGTCGATACAGTTCAATTCACTGTGCAGTAAAGAGAAAAACAAACCTGTATTTCTGCAGTGGCTTTCACAACTGCAGGATGTCCTATAGCGCTTCACAGACAAATTTATTTTCCCCAAAAATATACTTTATTCATAAAATTTGTAAAATTACATTACATAACAGTTCAAATTTGACATTACGTAAAGTGCATTATAGATCATTCTTTTCCAATATAGTACATGAAGTGCCTCACTGCACTTGCCATTACATGTTATATTTACAATGTACATTTACATTACGTCAAACATTCTCTGGTGCATAGAGGCTGAGGGGTTTTACAGTTTCCAGCCCGTCAGTATACTATGGCAGGAGAGCCTTACACAGTTGGCTTTCCCCATTAAACCTTTGCGGCGGCTGCCCCAAGCTTTAGTGAGCCCCTTAGCACATAGTTCTGGACCTTGAAATGTGCCAGTCTGCAACACTCGTTCATCGACAGCACTTTACACTGGAAGACCAGCAAGATTTCGGCAGACCAAACTGAGTTGATGGTCCTCCAGCAGCAGTTGATGTTTATCTTGGTATGCATTCCTTGGAACAGCCCATAGAGCACTGAGTCCAGCATTATGAACCTGCTCAGGATGAACCTTGACAAAAACCACTGCATCCCTTTCCAGAGCTGCTTTGCAAAGACACATTATCCAGTATTACCCTCATTATCGGGACATTCAAAGCCATCTTGAAGCATTCGTGAGTGGAGACAAAACTTCTTTAGACTTTGGACCTCATTAAAAACAAAGGGTATTGAGAGAACCATGTGACAGTCTCCCCAGGCTGTGTAAAACTTGGAGTTTTGTTACACACAGGAGACAAGCTTCGAGACAGGACCCCAGTGGGGCTGTGTGTGTGTGTCTCTCTCTCTCTAGATAACATCACAAGTTTGAAACCTGTCTGTGACTGAGGAACATCCAAGTCTACCATTGCTACAGACAGAGACCCCGGGGAAGAAAGCTACATCACTGTCTCTAAGAAATACCTGAACCAGGTGGGCCAGCTGCAAAGTACTTCTACCAGTCAGACACTTGGGAACAACTTCAGCTGGAAGACAACTGACTTACCAGACCCCACAGACTGTATATTATTTTTACTTTTTCTGGACTCTAATCCAAACTGAACTATTCCTCATCACTCTGTAACCTATTTGTGTATGTGTATGTGGAAGTTGGAGTGTAATTTTATTATTTACTTAGATTGGGTTTCGATTTTAAGTACAATAAACTAACCTCTCATTTAAACTGAACAAAACCTGTCTGATTGGTTCTTTTAATGATCACAATCAAGGTCAAGGATTAAACACTCACTGAATTGGTGAGCACATCCACTGTTGAAAAAAGAAATAAACCCTGTTGCGGTCAAACAAGGAGACGGGCAAGAGGGAGCCTTGTGACCCCTCCTCACCTAATTGTAACACTTGGTACTTAGAAATTGCTTGTAGATTTGTATTATAGCTTGAAATGGTGAAATGATTAAAATTGTCCATTCCCAGAATGTTTTCGGGTTTAATGTGTTAGGGTACAATTTAGCTGACTGTGCTGTTTAGTTTCTGCTGCAAGTGCAGGATGTGTGATACATACCTGTTAACAAATGTTTGTGACTACATTGTAAAATGAAATAACCAAGGCACTCTTAAGATAGGAAGTGGAACAATGAACCTCTGAATGATTAGTTACATGCTTCATATAGGATATAAAGTGTTCAGAAGAGATAGAGAAGGAAAAAAAGGAGGTGGGATGACAATATTGATTAGGGAAGGTATTGCAGTGTTAGAAAGGGAGGATATCCTTGAAGAGAAAGGTAGAATCCATTTGGTTAGAGTTGAGGACCAAAATGGGTATGATCACGTTATTAGGGGTATTCTATAGGCCTCCAAATATTAAGAGAGAGAGAGAGAGAGAGAAATAGAGGAGCAAATCTGCAGGGAAATCACACAGATGTGCAAGAATTACAGAGTGGTGATATTGGGGGACTTTAAATTCCTATCGATTGGGATAATTTTAGAGTTAAGGGTAAGGAGGGGGAGGAATTTTTGAAATGTGTTCAGGAGAACTTCCTTCATCAGTATGTTCTCAGCCCAACTAGAAAGGAGGCATTGCTGGATCTGGTGCTGGGACATGAGGTGAGCCAAGTGGACCAAGTGTCTGTGGGGGAGCACTTGGATAAAAGTGACCATTGTAATGCAGAAAAGCAAAGAACAAAATAAGGTAGAAGGTCTAGATGAGAACAGGGCTAATTTCAATGTGATGAGAAGGGATCTAGCCAGGGTAGAATGGAACCAAGGACTGACGGGAAGAGCTGTATCGGAACAATGGGTTATCTTTAAGGAAAAGATGCTTCAGGCACAGGCTAGGTACATTTCAACAAGGGTGAAAGGTAAGGGAATTAATAACAGGGATGACGAGGGAGATAAGAGATTATGATGAAACAAAAAAAAAGAGGGTGTATGATGCATGTTAGGTGAATTCTTCAAGTGAGAACCAGGGCATAGACAATAAGTTGAGAGGGAAGGTGAAGAGAAAAATTAGACTGACATAGAGAGAATCTAAGAATGGAATGACAGTCAACATAAAAGGGAACCTAAAACTCTTTTACCGACATGTAAGTAGTAAGTGGGTAGTAAGAGGTAGTATGGGGCCTATTAGGGACAGAGAGGGTAATATATGCTTCGAGGCACAGGGCATGGCTAATATACTTAATGAGTATTTTATATCAGTGTTCACTAAGGAAGTGGAATCTGACAAAATAATTAGTAGAATCGGAGAGAGTGGAGGCAGTGGATAAAGTAAAAATTGAGAGGGAGGAGGTCATAAAACAGCTGACTATCCTTATGATAGATAAGTCATCTGGTCCGGATGACTTGCAGCCTAGGTTGCTAAAGGAAGTGGGGATGGAGATAGCAGAAGGGCTTGCCATAATTTTACAATCTTTCTTGGATACAGGGCAGGTGCCAGAGGATTGAATAGTGGCAAATGTGACATTCTTATTCAAGAAAGGGTGTAAAGACAGTCCTAGCAACTACAGGCCAGATAGTTTAACATCAATGGTGGGTAAGGTTTATGAAACAGTAACCAGGGGGAAAAAAATCAACACACACTTGGATAGGTTTGAGTTAATTAAGGATAGCCAGCATGGATTTGTAAAAGGCAGATCATGCTTGACTAATCTTATTGAATTTTTTGATGGATTAACGGAGAAGGTTGATGAAGGGAATGCAGTTTATATGGATTTTAAGAAAGCATTTGATAATTTATCACATAACAGGCTGGTTAACAAAATTGAGGCTCATGGAATAGGAGGATCAGTGTCCACAGAATCACATAATTGTAACATCACAGAAACAGGCCATTTGGCCCATTATGTCTCCGAGTGAGCAATTCACTTAGTGCCATTCCCTGCCTTCTTCCCGTAAACCTGTACACTCTTCCTTTTCAGGTAATCTAATTTCCTTTTGAATGCCTCAATTGAACCTGCCTCCACCACGTTCTCTGGCAGTGTATTCCAGATCCTAACCACTCGATGCATGAAAAAGTCTTCCCTCACGGCACCATTACTTCTTTTGCCAATTACCTTAAATCTGTGCCCTCTCATTCTTGATCCTTTTATGAGTGGGAACAGTTTCTCTCTATCTACACTGTCCAGACCCCTCATGATTTTGAATACCTCTATCAAATCTCCTCTCAGCCTTCTCTTCTCCAAGGAAAACAGTCCCAACTTCTCCATAAATCTTTGTAAATGAAGTTCCTCATCCCTGGAAGCATTCTTGTGAATCTTTTCTGCACTCTCTCCAATACCTTCACATCTTTCCTTACATTCAACACCCAGAACTGGACACAATACTCCAACTGAGGCCGAACTAACGCCCCTATTATTAAAGCTTAGGATACTGTATGCTTAATTGATCGTACTGTAAACCT
Source organism: Heterodontus francisci (assembly GCF_036365525.1). NCBI lineage: Eukaryota > Metazoa > Chordata > Chondrichthyes > Heterodontiformes > Heterodontidae > Heterodontus > Heterodontus francisci. Next base: position 125,236,666 of record NC_090372.1, on the reverse strand, counting down.
ATCCTGTCACCCTCAATGACTTATGCACATATACACCCAGGTCCCTCTGCTCCTGCACCCCCTTTAGACACAGCCTTAATTTTATATTGTCTCTCCATGTTCTTTCTACCACAATGGATCACTTCACATTTCTCCGCAGTGAATTTCATCTGCCACTTGTCCGCCCATTCCACCAGCTTGTCTATGCCCTTTTGAAGTTTTATACTATCCTCCTCACAGTTCACAATGCTTCCAAGTTTCATATCATCTGCAAATTTTGAAATAGTGCCCTGTACACCAAGATCTAAGTCAATATATATCAGTAAGAGCAAGGGTCCCAACACTGACCCCTGGGGAACTCCACTACATATCTTCCTCCAGCCCCAAAAACATCCATTAACCACTACTCTCTGTTTCCCGTCACTCAGCCAGTTTCGTATCCATGTTACTACTGTCCCTTTTATTCCAGGAGCTATAACTTTGCTCAGAAGTCTGGTGTGTGGCACTGTATCAAACACCTTTTGGAAGTCCATGTACACCACATCAACAGCATTGTCCTCATCAACCCTCTCAGTTACCCCTTCAAAAACCTTCAGCAAGTCAGTTAAACATGATTTTCCTTAAGAAATCCATGCATGGTGTTGTTAGGAATGGCATTAAACAGGAAATTAGAGATGCATGCGATAAAGGAACATCTGTAATTATGGGTGACCTTAATCTCCATATAGATTGGACAAATCAAATTAGTCACAATACCGTAGAGGAGGAATTCATGGAATGTATATGGGATGGTTTTCTGGACCAATACATTGAGGAACCAACTAGAGAACAAGCCATCCTAGACTGGGTATTGTGTAATGAGAGAGGAATAATTGACAATCTAGTTGTGCGAGACCCCTTGGGGATTAGCGACCATAATATGATAGAATTCTTCATCAAGATGGAGAGTGACATAGTTGATTCTGAGACTAGGGTCCTGAATCTTATTAAAGGAAACTGCAAAGGTATAAGGCGCGAGTTGGCTATGGTGGATTGTGAAACGTTACTTAAAGGGATGATGGTGGATAGGCAATGGCAAACATTCAAAGAACGCATGGATGAACTGCAACAAATTGTTTATTCCTGTCTGGTGCATAAGTAAAACGGGAAAGGTAGCCAAACCATGGCTTACAAGGGAAATTAGAGATAGCATTAGCTCCAAGGAAGAGGCATACAAATTCGCCAGAAAGAACAACAGACCTGAGGATTGGGAGCAGTTTAGAATTCAGCAACAGAGGAACAAGGGATTGATTAAGAAGGGGAAAATAGAGTACGAGAGTAAGCGCTTGTGGGGAACATAAAAAACTGACTGTAAAAGTTTCTATAGGTACGTGAAGAGAAAAAGATTGGTGAAGACAAATGTAGGTCTCTTACAGTCAGAAAAAGGGGAATTTATTATGGGGAACAAAGAAATGGCTGACCAACTAAATGCAAACGTTGGTTCTGTCTTCACAAAGGAGGACACAAATAACATAACAGAAATTTTGGGGAACACAGGGTTTAGTGAGAGGGAGGAACTGAAGTAAATCAGTATTAGTAGAGAAATGGTGTTGGGGAAATTGATGGGATTGAAGGCCGATAAATCCCCAGGGCCTGATAATCTACATCCCAGAGTATTTAAGAAAGTGGCCCTAGAAATAGTGGATGCATTGGTGGTCATCTTTCAAGATTCTATAGACTCTGGAACAGTTCCTACAGATTGGAGGGTAGCTAATGTCACCCTACTATTTAAAAAGGGAGGTAGAGAGAAAACAGGGAATAATAGACCAGTCAGCCTGACGTCGGTATTGGGGAAAATTCTAGAGTCCATTATCAAAGATTTTATAGCAGAGCACTTGGAGAACAGTGGTAGAATCGGACAGAGTCAGCACGGATTTAGGAAAGGGAAATCATGCTTGACAAATCTACGAGAATTCTTCGAGGATGTAACTAGTAGAGTTGATGAGGGGGAGCCAGTGGATGTGGTTTATTTGGACATTGAGAAGGCTTTTGACAAAGTCCCACATAAGAGGTTAGCGTGTAAAATTAAAGCGCATGGGATTAGGGGTTGTGTATTGCGATGGATAGAAAATTGGTTGGCAGACAGGAAACAAAGAGTAGGAATAAACAGGTCTTTTTCCGAATGGCAGGCAGTGACTAGTGGGGTACCGCAGGGATTGGTGCTAGGACCCCAGCTATTCACAATATATATTAATGATTTAGATGAGGGAACTAAATGTAATATCTCCAGATTTGCAGATGACACAAAACTGGGTGGGAGGGTGAGTTGTGAGGAGGATGCAGAGAGGCTTCAGGGTGATTTGGACAAGTTGAGTGAGTGGGCAAATGCATGGCAGATGCAATATAATGTGGATAAATGTGAGGTTATCCACTTTGGTAGCAAAAACAGGAAGGCAGATTATTATCTGAATGGCTATAAGCTGAGAGAGGGGAATATGCAACGAGACCTGGGTGTTCTCGTACACCAGTCGCTGAAGGTAAGCATGCAGGTGCAATAGGCGGTAAAAAGGGCAAATGGTATGTTGGCCTTCATAGCGACAGGATTCGAGTACAGGAGCAGGGATGTCTTGCTGCAACTATACAGGGCCTTGGTGAGGCCACACCTGCAATATTGTGTGCAGTTTTGGTCTCCTTATCTGAGGAAGGATGTTCTTGCTATAAAGGGAGTGCAGCGAAGGTTTACCAGACTGATTCCTGGGATGGCGGGACTGACGTATGAGGAGAGATTGAGTCGGTTAGGATTATATTCGCTGGAATTCAGAAGAGTGAGGGGGGATCTCATAGAAACCTATAAAATTCGAACAGGACTTGATGGGGTAGATGCAGGAAGGATGTTCCCGATGGTGGGGAGTCCAGAACCAGGGGTCATAGTCTAAGGATGCGGTGTAAACATTTCAGGACTGAGATGAGGAGAAATTTCTTCACCCAGAGAGTGGTGAGCCTATGGAATTCGCTACCTCAGAAAGCAGTTGAGGCCAAAACATTGTATGTTTTCAAGAAGGAGTTAGATATAGCTCTTGGGGTGAAAGGGATCAAAGGATATGGGGGGAAAGCGGGAACAGGTTACTGAGTTGGATGATCAGCCATGATCATAATGAATCACAAAGGTTGGTGGAGTTGCGGATAGCGATGAGGATTGTCAGAAGATACAGCAGGATATAGATCGGTTGGAGACTTGGGCGGAGAAATGGCAGATGGAGTTTAATCTGGACAAACGTGAGATAATGCATTTTGGAAGGTCTAATACAGGTGGGAAGTATACAGTAAATGGCAGAACCCTTAGGACTATCGACAGGCAGAGAGATCTGGGCGTATAGGTCCACAGATCACTGAAAGTGGCAACGCAGGTGGATAAGGTAGTCAAGAAGGCATACGGCATGCTTGCCTTCATTGGTCGGGGCATAGAGTATAAAAATTGACATGTCATGCTGCAGCTATACAGAACTTTAGTTAGGCCACACTTGGAATATTGCGTACAATTCTGGTCGCCACACTACCAGAAGGATGTGGAGGCCCTGGAGAGGGTACAGAAGAGGTTTACCAAGATGTTGCCTGGTCTGGAGGGCATTAGCTATAAGGAGAGGTTGGATAAATTCGGATTGTTTTCACTAGAACGACAGAGGTGGAGGGGCAACATGATAGAGGTTTACAAAGTTATGAGTGGCATGGACAGAGTGGATAGTCAGAAGCTTTTTCCCAGAGTGGAAGAGTCAGTTACTAGGGGACATAGGTTTAAGGTGCGAGGGGCAAAGTTTAGAGTGGATATGCGAGGCAAGTTTTTTTACACAGAGAGTGGTGAGTGCCTGGAACTTGCTGCCGGGGGAGGTGGTGGAAGCATGTACGATAGCAATGTTTAAGAGGCATCTTCACAAATACATGAATAAGATGGGAATAGAGCGATACGGACCCCAGAAGTGAAGAAGGTTTTAGTTTAGACAGGCATCAAGATCGGCGCAGGCCGAATGGCCTGTTCCTGTGCTGTACTGTGTTCTTTGTTGAATGGCTGAGCAGACTCAAAGGGCCGAATGGCCTACTCCAGCTCCTATTTTCTATATTTCTATGTTAATTAACCCACATTTGTCTATGTGACTATTAATTTTGTCCCGAATTATTGTTTCTAGAAGTTTCCCCACCAACGAAGTTAAACTGACTGGTGTGTAGTTGCTGGGCTTATCTTTACATCCTTTTTTGAACATGAGTGTAACATTTGCAATTCTCCAGTCCTCTGACCACTGAGTCTTAGGAAGACTGAAAAATTATGGCCAGTGCCTCCACAATTTCCACTCTCACTTCCCTCGCTATCCTTGGATGCATCTCATATGGTCCTGGTGTTTTATCAACTTTAAGTATTGACAACCTTCTTCTTTATCAATACCACTTCCTTAATAATTCTAAATCCTTCCAGTGTAACAATTACCTCCTCTTTCACTGTGGCCTAGGTAGCATCTGTCTTTACCAAGGAAGAAGATGTTATGTATTTGTACCTCAGCTATTGCCCCTGCCTCCCTGCGTAAATCCCCCTTTTGGTCTCCAATCAGCCCCACTTCACCTTTTACCATCCTTTTACTATTTATGTGCCTATAGAAGACTTTGGATTTCCCTTTTATGTCCCTCTTTTCGTACTCTCTCTTAGCTTCTCATTTGTTTTCTCACGTCCCCTCTGAACCTTCTATATTCAGCCTGGTTCTCCATTGTATTATCTACCTGACATCTGTCATAAGCACACTTTTTCTTCTTCATCTTAATCTCGATCTCTTTTGTCATCCAGGGAGCTCTGGATTTGTTTGCCCTACCTTTCCCCTTCGAGGGAATATACCGTGACTGTGCCTAAACTATCTCTTCTTTGAAGGTAGCCCATTGTTCAGCTACTGTTTTTCCTGCCAACCTTTGATTTCAATTTATTCAGCCTAGAACCATTCTTACCCCATTGAAGTTGGCTTTCCCCCAGTTAATTACTCTTGTTCAATATTGTTCTCGTCCTTTCCCAGAGCCAACCGAAACCTTATGATGCAACGATCACTGTCCCCTAATTGTTCTCCTACTGACACTTGATCCACTTGGCCCACCTCATTCCCAGGTCCAGCAGTACCTCCTTTCTCGTTGGACTGGAAACATACTGCCGTAGAAAATTTTCCTGAACACACTCTGGGAACTTCTACCCCTCTCTACCCTTTACACTACTACTATCCTAGTCTATATTTGGATAAAATCCCCCATTATACCTATTCTATAATGAATATTGCTGAAAACTGAGACATTTGGTTGAAGCTTTTCGTCTTGCAGTCATCAGGACAAATCGCAAGAATACCAATGTCAGGGAAAATAACAAATTTATTGGACGAGAAGAGTGCTGATTGGTTGGCAAGTGGACTCTGATTGGTAGAGGCATTGCCATGGAGAATGTACCAGTTTATCGTGATTGAAAGTTAACTGCCAAGTTTTGTTTGAAATTTAAACAGGCAGCTTGACTCTGGTCAAGGCATTGCTCTGAGGAATGAACCAGCGAATGGTTTTCACTTATTTTGTTTAGCTGAATTGGGGCAATGTGTGTACACGTTCTTTCTGTCTGCAAAGAACAGGGCCCTGTGTATTAATATATGTAGCTTCCAGTATGCACAAATTTGTCACACTGCGAGCCCAACAGCAAACCCAACAGGCCTATCCAGCCCTGTCGACCCTGCAAAGTCCTCCTTACTAACATCTGGGGGCTTGTGCCAAAGTTGGGAGAGCTGTCCCATAGACTAGTCAAGCAACAGCCTGACATAGTCATGCTCACGGAATCATACCTTACAATGTCCCAAACACTACCATTATCATCTCCGGGTCTGTCCTGTCCCACCGGCAAGACAGACCCAGCCGAGGTGGCGGCACAGTGGTATACAGTCGGGAGGGAATTGCCCTGGGAGTCCACAACATCGACTCTGAACACCATGAAATCTCATGGCATCAGGTCAAACATGGGCAAGGAAACCTCCTTCTGATTACCACCTACCGCCCACCCTCAGCTGATGAATCAGTACTCCTCCATGTTGATCACCACTTGGAGAAAGTACTGAGGGAGGCAAGGGCGCAGGATGTACTCTGGGCGCGGGACTTCAATGTCCATCACCAAGAGAGGCTCGGTAGCACCACTACTGACCAAGCTGGCCGAGTCCTTAAGGACACAGCTGCTAGACTGGGTCTGTGGCAGGTGGTGAGGGAACCAACAAGAAGGAAAAACATACTTGACCTCGTCCTCAACCATCTGCCTGCTGCAGATATGTCTGTACATGACAGTATTGGTAGGAGTGACCACCTCACGGTTCTTGTGGAGACAAAGTCCCACCTTCACATTGAGGATACCCTCCATCGTGTTGTGTGGCACTACCACCGTGCTAGATGGGATAGATTTCAAACAGATCTAGCAATACAAAACTGGGCATCCATGAGGCACTGTGGGTCATCAGCAGCAGCAGAATTGTACTCAATTGTAACCTCATGACCTGGCATATCCCCCACTCTACCATTACCATGACCAACCCTGGTTCAATGAAGAGTGCAGGAGGGCATGCCAGGAGCAGCACCAGGCATACCTCAAAATGAGGTATCAACCTGGTGAAGCTACAACCCAGGACTACTTGCATGCCAAACTGCGTAAGCAGCATGGCTAAGCGATCCCATAACCAACAGATCAAATCTAAGCTCTGCAGTCCTGCCACATCCAGCCATGAATGGTGGTGGACAATTAAACAACTAACTGGAGGAGCTGGCTCCACAAATATCCCCATCCTCAATGAAGGGGGAGCCCAGCACATCAGTGTGAAAAATAAGGCTGAAGTATTTGCAAAAATCTTCAGCCAGAAGTGCCGAGTTGATGATCTATCACGGCCTCCTCCTGAAGTCCCCCAAGTCCCCAGCATCACAGGTGCCAGACTTCAGCCAATTTGATTCACTCTGTGTGATATCAACAAATGACTGAAGACACTGGATATGGCAAAGGCTATAGGCCCTGACAATATTGTGGCAATAGTACTGAAGACCTGTGCTCCAGAACTTGCCGTGTCCCTAGCCAAGCTGTTCCAGTACAGCTACAACACTGGCATCTACCCGGCAATGTGGAAAATTGCCTGGGTATGTCCTGCACACAAAAAGCAGGACAAGTCCAACCCGGCCAATTATCACCCCATCAGTCTACTCTCAATCATCAGTAAAGTGATGGAAGGTGTCATCGACAGTGCTATCAAGCAGCACTTGCTTAGCAATAACCTACTCAGTGACGCTCAGTTTGGGTTCCGCCAGGGCCACTCAGCTCCTGACCTCATTCCAGCCTTGGTTCAAACATGGACGAAAGAGCTGAACTCAAGAGATGAGGTGAGAGTTACTGCCCTTGACATCAAGGCACATTTGACCAAGTATTGCATCAAGGAGCCCGAGCAAAACTGATGTCAATGGGAATCAGGAGGAAAACTCTCCACTGTTTGGAGTCATACCGAACGCAAAGGAAGATGGTTGTGGATGTTGGAGGTGAATCATCTCAGCTCAAGGACATCACTGCAGGAATTCCTCAGGGTAGTGTCCAAGGCCCAACCATCTTCAGCTGCTTCAATGACCTTCCTTCAATCATAATGTCAGAAGTGGGGATGTTCGCTGATGATTGCACAATGTTCAGCACCATTCGCAACTCCTCAGACACTGAAGCAGTCCGTGTAGAAATGCAGCAAGACCTGGACAATATCCAGGCTTGGGCTGCTAAGTGGTAAGTAACATTCACGCCACACAAGTGCCAGGCAATGACCATCTCCAACAAGAGAGAATCTAACCATCTCCCCTTGACATTCAATGGCATTACGAGCGCTGAATCCCCCACTATCAACATCTTAGGGGTTACCATTGACCAGAAACTGAACTGGAGTAGCCATATAAATACGGTGGCTACAAGAGCAGGTCAGAGGCTAGGAATCCTGTGACGAGTAACTCACCTCCTGACTCCCCAAAGCCTGTCCACCATCTACAAGGCACAAGTCAGGAGTGTGATGGAATACTCTCCACTTGCCTGGATGGGTGCAGCTCCAACAACACTCAAGAAGCTCAACACCAGCCAAGACAAAGTAACCCGCTTGATTGGCACCCCATCCACAAACATTCACTCCTTCCACCACCGACGCACAGTGGCAGCAGTGTGTACCATCTCCAGGATGCACTGCACCAAGGCTCCTTAGACAGCACCTTCCAAACCTGCGACCTCTACCAGCTAAAAGGACAAGGGCAGCAAATGCATGGGAACACCAACACCTGCAAGTTCCCGTCCAAGTCACACACCATCTTGACTTGGAACTATATCGCTGTTCCTTCACTGTTGCTGGGTCAAAATCCTGGAACTCCCTTCCTAACAGCACAGTGGGTGTCCCTACCTCACATTGACTGCAGCGGTTCAAGAAGGCAGCTTACCACCACCTTCTCAGCGGCAATTAAGGATGGGCAATAAATGACATGAATGAATTTTTAAGAACTGTCAGTCACCATAAACTGGTACAGAGTCCACTTGCCAACCAATCAGCACTCTTTTCTCATACAGTGTAAATCTGTTGCTTTCCCTAACATTGGTATTCTTGCAAATTGTCCTGATGAGTGCAAGACAAAAAACTTCGACAAAATGTCTGTTTTCAGCAACACTCAAGTTCTGTGCTTCCAAATGACTATACTCCATAATGTTTGTACCTCTCTGTAATTTTGTTGCAAATTTGTTCCTCTTCATTCTTTCCACTAGTTGGTGGCCTATAGACTACACTGAGCAAAGTATTTGCATCTTTTTTGTTCCCTAGCTGTAGCCAAAAAGACTCTGTCCTTGACCTATCTGGGATATCCTTTCTCTCAATCACTGTAATGCTCTCCTTAACCAATACCGGCACTCTTTCCCCTTTTGTTCTTTCTTGAACACCTTGCATCCAGGAATATTTAACACCCAGTTCTGCCCTGCTTTGAGCCAGATCTCTGTTACAGCCATATTCCCACATTTCAGTCTGCGTCTGTAACTCATCAATCTTATTAACTACACTCAGTGCATTCACACACATGCACATGAACCCTGATTTAGATTGTATAACTTCCTCCCCTACTCTGTTCCCATCTAATGACTTACTTTTCCCGACACCAGAGCTATCTGTCTCTCCCGGTATTCTGTGCACTTTGGTAGTACTGTCTAACACTCTCATCTTATGCATCTTATTCCTCTTTGCTACTTCTATATGCTGGTGCCCATCCCCTTGCGAATTTTGTTGAAACCCTTCCCAACCACACTAGTGAACCTCCCCATAAGGAAATTAGTCCCAATCACAAGAACACAAGAAATAGGAGAAGGAGTAGACCATATGGCCCATCGAGCCTGCTCCGCCATTCAATAGGATCATGGCTGATCTTCGGATTCAACTCCACTTTCCTGTCCACTCTCTATATCCCTCGATTCCCTGAGAGACCAAAAATCTGACTATCCCAGCCTTAAATGGATTCACTGATGAAGCATCCACAACCCTCTCGGGTAGAGAACTCCAAAGATTTACAACCCTTTGAGTGAAGTAATTTCTCCTCATCTCAGTCCTAAATTATCAGCCCCTTACCCTGAGACTGTGCCCCTGTGTTTTAGATACCCTGACCAGCAGAAATAATCTCTCAGTGTCTACCCTATCCAACCCCTTGGGCTACATGGTGATCAAGGTTGGGAAATAATTATTCCAGGTACACAATATTTCGCACAGACAGAATAGCAAAGGAGGAGGGGTAGCACTGATAGTAAAGGATGACATAAGGGCATTAGTGAGAAAGGATCTGGCCTTGGTAGATCATGAAGTACAATTAGTATGGGGTGCAATAAGGAATAGCAAGAATCAGAAAACACTGGTGGGAGTAGTTTATAGACTCCCTAACAGTAGTTATACCGTTGGACAGAGCATTAAACAAGAAATTATTGGAGCTTGTAATAAAGGCAATGTAATAATTGTGGGGACTTTAATCTTCATATAGACAATGAAATTGGCAAGAGTGGTCTAGAAGATGAGTTTGTAGAATGTTTTCGGGACAGTTTCTCGGAGCAATAAATTTTGGAGCCAACTAGGTATAAAACTATCTTCGATCTAGTATTGTGTAATGAAGCAGGGTTAACTAGCAGTGTCATAGTAAAAGATCCACTGGAAACAGTGATCATAATACCACTGAATTTCATGTTACGTTTGCAAGTGACATGCTCCAATCACAAACAAGCATCTTAACAATGCCAATTACATAGGCATGAGGGGAAAACTGGCTAAGGTAAATTGGGTGAATAGACTAAAAGGTATGGCAGTAAATAAACAGCGGGAAACCTTTAAAGAAACAATTCAAACTGTTCAACAAAAATATATTCCATTCTAAAACAAAACCTCAGCAAGAAAGACCCATCCGTGGCTCACTCAGGAAGTTAAGGATAGAATTAGATTAAAAGAAAAGGCTTACAATGTTGCAAAAAAGAGTAGCAAGTCTGAGGATTGGACGTGTTTTAGAAAACAGCAAAAGGGCCACCAAAAAGTTGATAAAAAAGGAAAAAGTAGAATGAGAGTAAACCAGCCAGAAATATAAAAACACATTGTAAGAGCTTTTATAGGTATATCAAAAGGAAGAGAGTAGCTAAAGTAAACGTCTCTTAGAAGCAGAGATAAGAGAAATTATTACGGGGCGTGAGGAAATGGCAGAGGCATTGAACAAATATTTTGTGTCTGTTTTCACAGTAGAAGACACAAATTCCATACCAGAAATAGACAGTAACCTAGGGGCTAAAAAGAGTGAGGAAATTAAGGAAATTCATATTAGCACAGAAGAAGTATTGGAGAAATTTAAAGGACTAAAATCTGACAAATCTCCAGTACCTGATGGCCTACCCCTAGGGTTTTAAAAGAGAGATCGATATAATGGATGCGCTTGCTATGATTTTTCAAAATTCCTTAGATTTGGGAATGGTCCCATCAGATTGGAAGTTGGCAAATGTTACACCGCTTTTTAAGAAAGGAGGGAGAGAGAAAACGGGAACTACACACCAGTTAGCCTAACATCAGTTGTTAGGAAAATGCTGGAAACTATTATTAAGGAAGTCTTAACAATGCACTTAGAAAAGCACAGTATGATTAGAACAAGTCACCATGGTTTTACTAAAGGGATATCCTGTTTGACAAATTTATTAGATTTTTTTTGAGGACCTAACTAGTTGGGTAGATAAAGGGGAACCAGAAGATGTAGTATACCTGGATTTCCAAAAGGCATTCGATAAGGTGTCACACAAAAAGTTAATAGGTAAGATAAGGGCTCATGGAATTGGGGGTAATATATTAGCCTGGATAGATGATCAGTTAACAGACAGGAAGCAACGAGTGGGCATAAACGCTGCATTTTCAAGTTGGCAGGCAATAAAGAGTGGAGTGCTGCAAGGATCAGTGCTGGGGCCACAGCTATTTACAATCTATATTAATGACTTAGCTGAAGAGACAGAGAGTCGTGTATCTAAGTTTGCTGTTGATGTAACGACCAAGGTGGGAGTAATGCACTGTTAATTCAGTCCCACTACGCCTCAGATCATAGCTTATGAGTAAAGTTTCCCACCTACTGGAAAATAGCCAGATTAATCACTCTATTTGTCCCCCAGAATAAAGCACAACAAACCAGGTTTCTTTAAACAACAACAAAATTAACTATTTATTAATAAACTAAGTCTTGAACAAAAATGAGATAACTCTATATGTGAAAGGATTCTTTTCAAACTTCTTATTCAACCTAACCCTCATGCACACATACATACATTCAAAAAAAAAAGTTAACCAGTTTTAAAAGGATGTTTTCAGATTACAACTATTTCTTAGGAATAATAAAATAATTGGGTTGTAATGTTCTGGTAGGATATTTCCGGGGCAATGAGGTGTCCCAGAGTCAAATAGTCGGATGCCACTCAAATTCTCTCCAGAAGAGGTTGATGAGCAGTCTGTGATGGATAGGCATTCACGGCATTTCATCTGCAGCAGGTGTCACACAGATCTTTCAGCAAAGGGTGTAGTGACAGGTCAACTTGGGTTTTGAAATCGCAGCCTAACAATAGAAGCTTTCTTGAGCTTTCAGGATCTCCCAAAACACAAGAGCCAACAGGAATCACGCCTGAGGCAGAGATTGTTCACAGACTGCAGGCAACAGGAGTCTGCTACCATTTAAAATGTAGGGCTTCCTCACAGCAAAGGAGCCTTTCTTCACAGAGAGCAGTAACTCCTCTTTTCCTAGGTCTTTTTTTTCTCTCCAGGCAGACCAAAGCCACCCCCTCAAATATAGAATTTCTTTTTATGAGAGAGGCACACCTTTTTCAGGGAGAGGTCTTTTTCTCTGGTCTGCAAACACAGGTCCCAGCCAGCTCACTGCTAGCTACTTCCAGCTCCCTGGGCTTTTTCACACTGCAAAACTGAAACTAAAACCCACAATCAAGTCACGCGACAGTCATAAATATTCCTGTCATTTCCCTGTTGAGCTGCTTAGAAACAGGTGTCTTGCAGTCTGCACTCAGTTCAAACACCAAGTTTCAGAATTTAGTGTTCACAGAGAAAAATCCTTTTTCTCAGTTTTTAAAAGCACACAAAATTCTTAGCTTTCAATAAAAAAAACAAAGCTCTTGTGACAATGATACAAAGGTAGGTGGAAAGGTAAGCTGTGAGAAGGGCGGCACAGTGGCGCAGTGGTTAGCACCGCAGCCTCACAGCTCCAGGGACCCGGGTTCGATTCTGGGTACTGCCTGTGTGGAGTTTGCAAGTTCTCCCTGTGTCTGCGTGGGTTTTCTCCGGGTGCTCCGGTTTCCTCCCACAAGCCAAAAGACTTGCAGGTTGATAGGTAAATTGGCCATTATAAATTGTCACTAGTATAGGTAGGTGGTAGGGAAATATAGGGACAGGTGGGGATGTTTGGTAGGAATATGGGATTAGTGTAGGATTAGTATAAATGGGTGGTTGATGTTCGGCACAGACTCGGTGGGCCGAAGGGCCTGTTTCAGTGCTGTATCTCTAATCTAAAAAAAACACAGAGAGAGGCTGCAAAGAGATATAGACAGGTTAAGTGAGTGGGCAACAAGATGGCAGGTGGAGTATGATGTAGAGAAGTGTGAAGTTTTTCACTGTGGTCGTAAGAATGGAAAAGCAGAATATTTTTTTAAATGTGTGAAACTTGAAAGTGTTGATGTTCAAAGAGACTTGGGTTTGCTTGTACAAGGAACGCAGAGAATTAACATGCCGGTACAGCAAACAATTAGGAAGGTGTTACAACCAGGTGAGAAAGGTGTCTAGTGCTCTTTTACTGTCTTCATCTGGTCTTAAATAAACAGGGTTTAATTTTAAACACACTGTGTTTTGAGCTTCCCCTTTGGTGAATCCTTGTTCATCACTTTCCAATTATAAGGCAAAGAAATGAGCATAAACAGGCTTTCTTAGGTTTAAAGAAGAAATGTGAAATTTATTAAACCTCATACTTAAACTCTAATACAGTTAACGCCTACGGATATACAACGCACTCACGCTAGCATGCATACGTGATACGCACGTGAAAATAGAGACAGAAAAGAGAATAAAAAATAAAATGGAGAGGTTTGAGGCAATATCAGAAGAGTTTCTTGTTTACTGTGCTTCGAGCTCACTGTAGTCCTTTTGTAAGTAGGCTTGCTTTTTGTTGGGGCCCTGTATTCTTCTTAAACCTTGTTCACTGTAGGATACTTTTCTCTCTTGGAGTTCATGTGTCTTCAATGGTTTCCGAAGCTGGTGACACGAGACAACAGCAGACAAGAGAGAGATGTTCTCAGTCCAGGGGAAAACAGCTTTCTGATTTTCAATTCCCTGTTAGAAGTTCAAATTCAAAAACTCCAAACTGGTCTGACCACCTCTGTTTGTGTATCCGGACATCTGAGCAGTTAACCTGGAATGCTAGCCTTTCCACCTTCAATATCTGGTAATCAACAGTCCATTGTGGATTAAATTGGAGCAGGGAATAGCCCCTTTGTCCTTTGAAGTACTTTTTTTTAATTTCCAAAATATACTTCATTCATAGAAATCTGTAAAAATTACATTGCCAAACAGTTTCAAACAGCACCAAAAAATACAAACATTCAAGGGAGATCAGTTTCCTTCAATACAATCATGAGTTGCTTCACAACCCTTCCATTTCACATTTGTCATGCCAATTACATTTTTACATTTACAGCAAATGAAAATTTTCCCGATACAGTTCGAGGGGTTTCCTATGGATCCAGCCCCTCAGTTCAGCTTGGTGGGGGGACCTTACACTGTGGTCTTTCCCCATTGAGCCTTTGCTGCGGCTGCCCCAAGCTTTAGTGCGTCCCTCAGCACGTAGTCCTGGACCTTGGAATGTGCCAGTCTGCAACAGTCGGTCGTGGACAACTCTTTGCGCTGGAAGACCAGCAAGTTTCGGGCAGACCAAAGGGCGTCTTTCACCAGATTGATAGTCCTCCAGCAGCAGTTGATGTTTGTCTCGGTGTGCGTCCCTGGGAACAGCCCGTAGAGCACAGACTCCTGTGTTACAGAGCTGCTTGGGATGAACCTCAACAAAAACCACTGCATCTCTTTCCACACCTGCTTTGCAAAGACACATTCCAGGAGGAGGTGGGCAACCGTCTCTTCCCCACCACAGCCACCACAGGGGCATTTCGCGGAGGCGGCGAGACTTCGGGCATGCAGGAAGGATTTGACGGGGAGGGCCCTTCTCACCACCTGCCAAGCTACATCTTGGTGCTTGTTTGAAAGTTCTGGTGATGAGGCATTCCGCCAAATGACTTTGGCGGTCTGCTCGGGGAACCATCCGACAGGATCCCCCGTCTCCTTTACCCGTAGGGCCTTGAGGACAATCTGTGCAGACCACTGCCTGATGGATCGGTGGTCAAAGGTGTTTTCCCGCAGAAACTGCTCCACGAAGGATAGGTGGTACGGCACGGTCCAACTGAATGGAGCGTTCCGTGGCAATGTGACCAGGCCCATCCTTCGCAACACCGGGGACAGATAGAACCTCAGCACATAGTGACACTTGAAGTTTGCGTACTGGAGGTCTACACACAGTTTGATGCAGCCGCACACAAGGTGGTCATCAGGATGAGGGCCACTTTGGGTACATTTTTCCCGCCCTTATCCAGAGATTTGAACATCGTGTCCCTCCGGACCCGGTCCATTTTAGATCCCCAGATGAAGCGGAAAATGGCTCGGGTGACCGCCACAGCGCAGGAGTGGGGTATGGGCCAGACCTGCGCCACGTACAGCAACAACGTGAGCGCCTCGCACCTGATGACCAGGTTCTTACCCACAATGGAGAGAGACCACTGCCCCCACATGATCAACTTTTGTTGTACCTTGGCTACTCGCTCCTCCAAGGTTTTGGTGCACGCCCCGGCCCTCCCGAACCATATCCCCAGCACCTTCAGGTAATCTGATCTGACAGTGAAGGGGACAAAGGATCGGTCAGCCCAGTTCCCAAAGAACATGGCCTCGCTCTTGCCGTGGTTAACTTTGGCTCCCGAGGCCAGTTCGAACTGGTCGCAGATGCTCATCAGTCTGCGCACGGACAGCGGATCCAAGCAGAAGACGGCGACGTCATCCATGTACAGGGAGGTTTTCACCTGAGTGCCTCCGCTGCCTGGGATTGTCACCCCTCTTATGCTCGCATCCTTCCTAATAGACTCAGCAAAGGGTTCAATACAGCAAACAAACAAGACCGGGGAGAGAGGACAGCCCTGTCTGACTCCAGATTGGATCGGGAAACTTTCCGATTCCCACCCATTGATTGAGACTGTGCTACTGATGTTTGCGTAGAGCAGTTTGATCCAATTGCAGATTCCCTCCCCAAACCCCATTTTGGAAAGCACGTCCATCATGTAGTTGTGCGATATCCTGTCAAAAGCCTTCTCCTGGTCCAGGCTGATGAGGCAGGTGTCCACCCTCCTGTCCCGCACATAGGCGATCGTATCCCTGAGTAGCGCGAGACTATCAGAGATCTTCCTGCCGGATACAGTACAGGTCTGATCGGGGTGGATCACCAACTCCAGAGCAGACTTGACTCGACTGGCTATGACTTTGGACAGAATCTTGTAGTCAACATTAAGCAGTGAGATGGGCCGCCAATTTCTGATTTCTGCCCTCTCCCCCTTCCGCTTGTAAATGAGGGTGATGATGCCTTTCCTCATGGATTCTGACATGCTGCCGGCCAGGAGCATACTCCCGTATACTTCCAGCAGGTCCGGGCCGACCCAGTCCCACAGGGCCGAGTACAACTCAACCAGTAAGCCGTCGCTTCTGGGAGTTTTACTCGTCTCGAAGGACTCGACGGCCTTTGTCAGCTCGTCCAGAGTTAGCGGCTTATCCAGTCTCTCCCTCCTGCTGTCATCTAAGACCTCTGTGATAGATGACAGGAAGGACTAGGAGGCTCTGCTGTCTGTGGGCTTCGCGTCATACAGCCCAGCATAAAAGGATTTGCTGATCCTTAGTATGTCGGACTGCAAAGACGTTACCGAGCCATCCTCTTCCTTCAGGCTGCTGATAACAGAGCTCTCTCTGTGTACCTTTTGGAAGAAGTAACGCGAGCACGTCTCATCCTGCTCGATGGAGCAGACTCTGGACCGGAAGATGATCTTGGAGGCCTCCGTGGCAAAGAGCGAGGCCTGCTGGCTCTTCACCTCTTGGAGGTCCTCCTTGACCTCGACCCCCATTGACTGCAACCGGAGCAGATTTTGCATACTTTTCTGGAGTCGGGAAATTTCCCTCTGTCTCACCCTCTGAACACCTTTGTGGATGAAGAACCTCTTGATGTTCTCTTTGATCGCTTCCCACCAGTGAACTGGAGACTCAAAGAGGGGTTTCACGGTCCTCCAACCTTTGTAATCCCTATTGAGTTCCTCAACGTTCTCTGGGGTCAGCAGTGTAGCATTGAGCTTCTATGTCCCTCTGCCAACCCGCTGGTCATCCTGTAAGTGACAGTCGGCCAGTAAGAGGCAGTGGTCGGAGAAGAACACCGGCTTGACGTCGGTGGATCCGACCGTGACAGCACGGGACACAAACAGGAAGTCAATCCTGGAACGGGCAGACCCGTCCGATCTTGACCATGTGTATCTGCGCTGCGCTCCGTCTGCAGGTTTGCTGAAGACGTCGTGCAGTTTGGCATCTTTAACTGTTGCTATTAGGAATCTGGACGTAGCGTCCAGTTTGCTGTCGTCACTGCCGGATCGTCCAGCTGCATCGATGATGCAGTTGAAGTCACCGCCTAGGATGTCTGGCCTGGATGTCAGCCGCTCGCTGCGTTGTACCGGGGCGTACACGTTGATCAACCGGAGCAGAGCGTTGTTGTACATTACGTCTGCTACGAGGAGGCGACCGCCCACCACCTCCTTAACTTCGGAGATGGTGAAGTTACCTCCCCGCAGCAGAATACCCAGGCCGGAGGAACGGCAATCATTACCCCCCGACCAGATCGATGGCCCGTGGGACCACCATCGCGACCACTGCCTGCAGGTGCTGAGATGTGGTATTCCACACTCCTGCAGAAACAGTAGGTCGGCTTTGACCTTGGCGAGGTAATCCAAGGTTGAAACACATCGCGTAGTGGATTTAATGCTACGCACATTAATGGAAGCAATCTTTACACCCATTTTTTTAAAGTTAGTTGTTGCTTCCCATACCATTTGTCCTTGCTAGTCCCAGTCCTTCGGGATGTTCCTGCATACCCATCGTGTGCGCAAGCTGTTTCACATTAGTTGGGCTCAGAAACCTCTCATGGTTTTTCATGCAGGGGTTGTTCTGCTGGGGTGACATCTGGGGGGTCTTGTAGGCAGCAAAGATTGGGTTGTCCTCTGCTGCTTCCCTCTGTTCCTCCTCGAAAACATCACTGCTCCCGGCTTCCCGGAGCTGAGGTGCGCCAGACGTGTCTTTGCTCTCGGTGTCCCGGAGCTGGGATGCGTTGGCCACGTCATTACAGGTGGCGCTTTGGGGTTGGGGCACGCCGGGCCCATCACAGCTTCCCGTGCCCGGGGGCTGGGATGCTTTATCTTCCATCTCCTTGGAGTTCTGCCACTTCTTTTGAAGGGGCTGTCGTTCCAGCATTTCCCCGTCCAGTGAAGAGGAGCTGTTATAGTCTGTCTCAGAAGGTAGCCTCCTCTTGCCACTGGTTTGGGTGGTGGCCTGTTCCGCTTTTGGATGTTTTTTCTTTGTGGTTTCCCTTTGTACTTTTCCTTTGAAGTACAGTCTGTATATATGCTAATGTCTCTCTCAAGCCAAAGTCTCCAATTGTTTTTTAAAGCAAGTTCTGTCTTCACCATCAACACTATAAAGTCAATGTTCATGTGGCGAAATAAATTTTCCTCATTCTTGGCGGGGGGTGGGGGGTTTGCCTGACAAAGGCATGTTGGCCTTTATTGCAAGTGGATTGGAGTACAGGAACAAGGAAGAATTGCTACAATTGTACAGGCTTTTGGTGAGACTACATCTAGAATACTTTGTGCAGTTTTGATCTCCACATTTAAGAAAGGATATACTTGCATTGGAGGCAGTGCAGCAAAGGCTCACTAGATTGGTCCCTGGAATGATTTTTTAAAAATTCATTCATGGGATGTGGGTGTCGCTGGCCAGGCCAGCATTTATTGCCCATCCCTAATTGCCCTTGAGAAGGTGGTGGTGAGCTGCCTTCTTGAACTGCTGCAGTCCATTTGGGGTAGGTACACCCACAGTGCTGTTAGGAAGGGAGTTCCAGGATTTTGACCCAGCGACAGTGAAGGAACGGCGATATAGTTCCAAGTCAGGATGATGTGTGACTTGGAGGGGAACTTGCAGGTGGTGGTGCTCCCATGCATTTGCTGCCCTTGTCCTTCTAGTTGGTAGAGGTCGTGGGTTTGGAAGGTGCTGTCTAAGGAGCCTTGGTGCATTGCTGCAGTGCATCCTGGAGATGGTACACACTGCTGCCACTGTGCGTCGGTGGTGGAGGGAGTGAATGTTTGTAGATGGGGTGCCAATCAAGCGGGCTGCTTTGTCCTGGATGGTGTCGAGCTTCTCGAGCGTTGTTGGAGCTGCATCCATCCAGGCAAGTGGAGAGTATTCCATCACACTCCTGACTTGTGCCTTGGAGATGGTGGACAGGTTTTGGGGAGTCAGGAGGTGAGTTACTCGGCGCAGGATTCTTGGCCTCTGACCTGCTCTTGTAGCCACGGTATTCATATGGTCCAGTTCAGTTTCTGATCAATGGTAATCATCCCCCAGTATGTTGATAGTGGAGGATTCAGCGCTCGTAATGCCATTGAACGTCAAGGGTAGATGGTTAGATTCTGTCTTGTTGGAGATGGTTTTTGCCTGGCACTTGTGTGGTGTGAATGTTACTTGCCACTTATCAGCCTGGATATTGTCCAGGTCTTGCTGCATTTCTACACAGACTACTTCAGCGTCTGAGGAGTTGTGAATGGTACTGAACATTGTGCAATCATCAGCGAACATCCCCACTTCTGACCTTATGATTGAAGGAAGGTCATTGATGAAGCAGCTGAAGATGGTTGGGCCTAGGACACTACTCTGAGGAACTCCTGCAGTGATGTCCTTGAGCTGAGATGATTGACCTCCAACAACCACAACCATCTTCCTTTGTGTTAGGTATGACTCCAACCAACAGAGAGTTTCCTCCCGATTCCCATTGACTTCAGTTTTGCTCAGGCTCCTTGAAACCATAGTAGGTCAAATTTGCCTTGATGTCAAGGGCAGCAACTCTCACCTTTGGAGTTCAGCTGTTTTGTCCATGTTTGAACCAAGGCCGTAATGAGCTCAGGAGCCGAGTGGCCCTGGCGGAACCCAAACTGACCGTCACTGAGCAGTTTATTGCTAAGCAAGTGCCGCATGATAGCCCTGTGGACGATACCTTCCATCACTTTACTGATGATCGAGAGTAGACTGATGGGGCGGTAATTGGCCAGTTTAGATTTGTCCTGCTTTTTGCAATTTTCCACATTGCAGGCTAGATACCAGTGATGTAGCTGTACTAGAATAGCTTGGCTCGGGGTGCGGCAAGTTCTGGAGCATGTCTTCAGTACTATTTCAGGAATGTTGTCAGAGGGCCCATAGCCTTTGCAGTATCCAGTGCCTTCAGTCATTTCTTGATATCACACGGAGTGAATCGAATTGGCTGAAGACTTCTATGATGCTGGGGACTTCAGGAGGAGACTGAGATGGATCATTCACTTGGCACTTCTGGCTGAAGATTGTTGCAAATGCTTCAGCCTTATCTTTCGCACTGATGTGCTGGGCTCCCCCATCATTGAGGATGGGGATGTTTGTGGAGCCACCTCCTCCTGTCAGTCGTTTAATTGTCTATCACCATTCATGACTGGATGTGGCAGGACTGCAGAGCTTGGATCTGATCTGTTGGTTGTGGGATTGCTTAGCTCTATCGCATGCTGCTTCCACTGTTTGGCACGCAAGTAGTCCTGGGTTGTAGCCTCACCAGGTTGACACCTCATTTTGAAGTATGCCTGGTGCTGCTCCTGGCAAGCCCTCCTCCACTCTTCATTGAACCAGGGTTGATCCCCTGGCTCGATGGTAATGGTAGAGTGGGGAATATGCCAGGCCATGAGGTTACAGATTATGGTTGAGTACAATTCTGCCGCTGCTGATGGCCCACAGCGTCTCATGGATGCCCAGTTTTGTATTGCTAGATCTGTTCGAAATCTATACCATTTAGCACAGTGGTAGTGCCACACAACACAATGGAGGGTATCCTCAATGTGAAAATGATATTTTGTCTCCACAAGGACTTTGCAGTGTTCACTCCTACCAATACTGTCATGGACAGATGTATCTGCAGCAGGCAGATTGGTGAGAACGAGGTCAAGTATGTTTTTCCCTCTTGTTGGTTTCCTCACCACCTGCCGCAGACCCAGTCTAGCAATTATGTCCTTTAGGACTCGGCCAGCTTGGTCAGTAGTGGTGCTACTGAGCCCCTCTTGGTGATGGACATTGAGGACCCCCAACCAGACTACATTCTGCACCCTTGGCACCCTCAATGCTTCATCCACGTGGTGTTCAACATTGAGGAGTACTGATTCATCAGCTGGGGGTGGGGGGGGGTGGTGGCATAGGTGTTAATCAGCAGGAGGTTACCTAGTCCATGTTTGATCTGATGCCATGAGACTTCATGGGGTCCAGAGTTGATGTAGAGGATTGCAGGGCAACTCCCTCCCGACTGTATACCAATGTTTCGCCACCTCTGCTGGGTCTGTCCTGCTGGTGGGACAGAATATACCCAGGGATGGATATGGTGGTGTCTGGGACATTGTCTGTAAGTTATGATTCCATGAGTATGACAATGTCAGGTTGTTGCTTGACCAGTCTCCCAACTTTGGCACAAACCCCCAGATGTTAGCAAGGAGGACTTTGCACGGTCGACAGGGCTGGGTTTGTCGTTGTTGTTTCCGGTGCCTAGGTCGATGCCTGGTGGTCCATCACGTTTCATTTATTTTTTTGATGGGGACTGTGTAGAGGGAGCTTTACTCCGTATCTAACCTGTTTTTTAAGGCGGCCTTTATGCCCCAGGCCTCTTTTATTTTGCTGAGGGGGCCTTTATTGCCCAGGCCCCTTTATATACATTTTAAATAAATAACTTGATTAAAAACACAAATGAAACAAAACTCAAATTAACTGCCATTGTCGGCATCTATGATGCACTTCAGCCCTGTGGTGCCCACCAGTCACGGAAGGCCTCAAGCGAACAGCAGACACCGCATGCTCCTTCTCCAGGGACACCCGGGCACGAACGTAATCTCAGAAGAGGGGAAGGTAATCAGAGCAGACAGATCCCCTGATGCCCCACAGCCTGGCCCTGTGAATTGCCACCTTGGCCAGGCCCAGGAGCACTTTCATTCCTTATTGACTGTGTAGCCGTTTGATAGAACTGAGTGTTTTGCTAGGCCATGTCAGAGGGCAGTTAAGAGTCAACCACATTGCCGTAAAGTCTGGAGTAACATATAGGCCAGACCAGGTAGAGCAAATTTCCTTCACTAAGGCACATTAGTGAATCAAGTGGGTTTTTACGACAATCGACAATGGTTACATTGCCATCATTAGACTAGCTTTTAATTCTAGATTTATTAACTCAATTCAACTGAATTCAATTAATTGAATTCAAATACCATCTTCTGCCATGTTGTGATTCAAACCCATGTTCCCAAAGCCATAGCTTGGGGCTCTGGGCTACTATTGCAGTGACAATACCACTACGCCACCGCCTCCCCTCCTTGCACAATTATGGTTGGAGACAAGGGAGGAAAGGGTAAAAGCCAGGAATTATCTGTTCGTCAGGATGACGCTGGAATAGCAGGTGGTTTTGGCAAAGGAGAGCAAGGCCCAATAGTGCGTGATGTGGTTTAACTAGCTATGGAATGGATGACTAAAGCATTGATACATATGAGGCCCAGGTATCACTCCAACCAGCGGAGAGTTTTACCCGATTCCCATTGACTTCAGATTTGCTCGGGATCCTCAGTCAAATGCTGCCTTAATGTCAACAGCAATCACTTTCACCTCACCTCTGGAAATTCAGTTCTTTTGTCCACGTTTGGACCAAGGTTGTAATGAGGTCCAGAGTTGAGTGGTCCTTGCGGAACCCAAACTCAGCATTGGCGAGCAGGTTGTTGTTGAGCAAGTGCTGCTTGATAGCACTGTCAATGACACCTTCCATCTCCTAGCTGATGATCGAGAATAGACTGATGGGGTGGTAATGGGCTGGATTAAATTTGTCCTGCTTTTTATTGGTAATCAATACCTGGGCAGTTTCCCACATTGCCAGTATTGTAGCTGTACTGGAACAGCTTGGCTAAAGGCATCACTAGTTCTGGAGCACAAGCCTTCAGTGCTACAGCCAAGATATTGTCAAGGCTCGTAGCCTTGCTGTATCCAGTGCCTTTAAGCCATTTCTTGATAACACGTGGACTGAATCAAATTGTCTGAAGACTAACATCTATGATAGTGGGGACCTCACGACCAGGCCAAGATCGTTCATCCACTCAGCAACTCTGGCTGAAGATAGTTGCAAATGCTTCAGCCTCATCTCTTGCATGGATATGCTGGGCTCCGCAATCATTGATGGGACTGTTATAGAGCCTCTTCCTCTGGTTAGTTGTTTTAATTGTCCACCACCATCCACAACTGGATGTGGCAGGACTATAGTGCTTTAATCTGATCCATTGGTTCTGAGATTGCTTAGCTCAATCACATATTGCTTCTGCTTTTTAGCATGCATAAAATCTTGTGTTGCAGCTTCACCAGGTTGGCATCTCATTTTTAGTTATGCCTGGTGCTGCTTCGGACATGCTCTCATACACTCCTCACTGAGCCAGGGTTGGTCCCCTGATTTGATGTCAATGGTAGAGTAAGGGATATGCTGGGCCATGACGTTACAGCTTGTGGTTGAATATAGTTCTGCTGTTGATGACCCACAGCACCAGTTGAGCTGCTCGATCTGTTCCAAGTCTATTCCGTTTATCATGGTGGTAGTACCATGCAATGGGATGGAGGGTATCCTCAGTGTGAAGATAGAACTTAGTCTACACAAGGATTGTGCTGGAGTTACTCCTACCAGTACTGTCATGGACAGACACATTGCTGGAAGAGTTTCTCGGCATACTGTCCTAGGCACAACCACCTTCAGCTGCTTCAATGACCTTCCCTCCAACAGAAGGTCAGAAGTGGGGATGGTTGCTGACGATTGCAGCATTTAGTATCATTCACAATTCCTCAGTTACCGACGCAGTCCGTGCCTGCATGCAGCAAGACCTGGACATCATTCAGGCTTGGAGTGATAAGTGACAAGTAACATCGCACCACACAAGTACCAAGCAATCACTATCTCCAACGAGAGAATCTAACCATCTCCCCATGACATTCAACCACATTACCTTCTCTGAAGCCCTCACCAAGAACATCCTGGGGCTTACTATTGACCAGAAAGGTAACTGGACAAGCCATATAAATATTGGCCAAAGACTGGGAATTTTGCAGCAACTAATTCACCTCCTGACTCCCCAAAGCCTGTCCACCATAAGTCAGCAGCATGATGGAATAGTCTCCACTTGCCTGGCTGAGTGCAGCTCTAACAACACTCAAGCTCAACACCATCCAAGACAAAGCAGCCCGCTTGATCGGCATCCCATTTCACCACCCATGCACATGGCAGTGTTGTGGATCACCTACAAGATGCACTGCAGCAACTCTCAAAGGCACCTTTCACACCCACGACCTCTTGCACCTAGGACAAGGGCAGCAAACACACCGGAACTCCAACTGCAAGTCTCCCTCCATGTCACACACCACCCCAACAAGGAACTATATAGTCATTCCTTCAGTCACTGGGTCAAAATCTTCCAACTCCCTCCCTAACAGGACTGTAGGTATACCAACACCACATAGACTGCAGCGGTTCAAGGAGGCAGCTCCCCGTCACCTTCTCAAGGGGAATTAAGATTGGGCAATAAATGCTGACCTTGCCAGTGATGCTCACATTTAGAGAAATGAACAACAGGAAAAAAAAAGGATAGGAGCGAGTACAAATTCATTTGGGAACAAAGGCATAAAAAGGTGAATGCAAGGGAGCGCTTAAGCATATCAATGGCTATTTTTAATATTGAACAGAGGGTTAATTGCAAGGCAATTGAGATTTAAAAGTGTAATTTTAAATGATTTAACCCTGTGGAGAACCCCCCCCCCACCTACCTAAGCAGGACGTGAGTTTAGGTGGTGACGGTTACAAGGAAGAGTTTGCAGTTAGGCTTGCCTGTGGAGACCATGATTCATGGCAAAGTTGAAGTGGTGGCTATGAATCTGCCGAGGTGTGTTATGGAGAGAAATCTTTAGTGAGGACAAGTGTAACAGGACCATGCAAGTAGGAAAAGCTGAGCTTATTAATAAAAAAGCCAAGGCTGTGACATAAGACTGGCAGACTCTAATAGTCTAGACTCCCAAAGAATACATTATACTATTTAATGAAGTCACACAGATGTGGAATTACAAACTGTGCATTTTAGGAACAAGGAGGTTGATTTTGTTTCTCATTTATAAATGGCAATACTTAACACTCCAGTTGACGTCCAATTTTCCAAGCTTTTTGCTGGAAACTGTAATGCTTATTCTTTCCCCTACTCTTGATGATCAGGGTAAACAAGGTTGTGTTTTGCAAAGAAAAGGGGGTGGAAAATATATTTGAATGCATCTTTGCAGGCCTGCTTAAAAGGATTAAAATAGAAAAATTTTTACTCATCCGCAGACTGTGATTGGAAAAAGAAATATTGTTCCGTACACAATGTTGAATTTTGTTTATTTTGGTTCCTTTACTGTCACAAAAACTAAGAAGCAAACACATTTATTAAAGCAATGATGAAACACGTCTGAACTTTTCAAAAACTTTAGAAATAAAACTCAGAACATAGATCATTTTTCCTGCAGGTTCACTTTTTGAGCATCACACTGCTGCTAAGCATCTACCATGCTTTCAAAGGATAGTTATAAACAATTTTCGCAAGTCAAATGACATTCCTTGTTCTTCACTAAAAAAGGCACTTCCCCACTCAATTCAGCCATGTAACCAAAACACAAAGTGGAAGCAAAAATAATGTTTCAGTGACATTTTGAGCCACCATCCCCAAGTGAAAAGATGAGATGATTATTTACCAAATATTTTACACTCATACATATTTCAAGACAGACCTGTTGCACTTAAGGTTATTACATATGCAATTTTCTGTATGTACCTCAAAATAATTAAAATCACTTCCAATCTACAAAGATACTTTCCAAAACAAAAAAAAATCAATTTACTTCAGGAAACAGATCTTCAAGAGCTAATAGCCTCTAAATGAACTCAGGATGTGTCAGTAAATAGACCTCGTGACCTGCAGGTACAGGTCACATCACACACAGCTGATGCTCAGCAACAAAATACAAAGTGCATTACATGGAATAATACTCCACGTATTGAAAAATAGCCTAGTTAGAAACACAGACCCACACAATTTTGAATCGCTAATATTAGTTCTAATATTTGAGTTATCTACCAATATGCATGTATGAGGAAATTAATTGAGGTTTCATACATTTTACTGTACAAGTATTGTCATTTAATAGCCATTTCAATCTGTAAAACAAACTCAGAGGTCGTAGACTTCACTTAATATTTTATGGATGAATTTTCTTGCGCTTCCAACAGATCTCCAGGACTACTCCATAGCTCAGAACAGCCAAGCACACACTTTAGATCTTTAAAACAAATCACTTGGGGTTTTCATGAGTGTGACACAATTCATCAATGTTTTTGCTCCTCTGTGAGCAAGTATACAGCTTCCATTGATGCTTGCTCAACTCAGACTATACCACAAAGGATCACAAGCAAAATCCATCCCCTACCATTGACTTCTACACAATTTTAGAATTGTGGCTAGTAATTGATAGGTATTCTTCCTTTTCCAATTGGAGCATAAGTGGAGCATAAGTTTTGGAGAAGCAAACTCTTGCACTTTTTAACCTCCTTGCCAATTTCCTTCTGTCCTCTCCTTATTCTGCATGGGTGCTAGCTGCTAACCGAATTGGTCATTATGCATGCAAATATTCAGTGATCATCAGCAAATGAATCAACTGCAGGAAGACACTCTAGTTGAGATTAGTCCTGACCCTGGCACAAAAGCACTTTCAACAAGAGTCCCTAAAGTGTGATCAGGAATAGGAACCCTAGTCAATATTCTCCTCCCTAATTGATGGGTGCCACAACCAATGATAGTGCCCTAATTAAGATCAGCTAACAACACTGACTGGGGATTGACCTTGGAACCTTGCTGCTCTATACAGTGGATTAACTGGCTGAGACATCAGTGTAACCTCTTGTTTTATTTTTGAAGTATTTTAGCAATATATTTTGGTTACATGTTTGAATGAAAAACTAAGTGTACTATTAATTACTCAGATCACCAATTCTCAAGATTGGCAAGTTTTTTTAAAAATGGCATATCATTTCAATGTTGGAAACATTGCTTATTTAATTCCAGTTCACAAAACAATCTGATGGTTATTCCATAAGGACATAATTTACTTGTTTATAAACCTTGAACTGTGAATTCACACACATACAAGTTAATGTCCAATGATTCAAAGTGAAATAGATTTACAGCTCTGAAATTAAAGCTGCAAATCTGAGATTGTAGCAATCTTTTGAAACACATGGTATTACTTATTACGATAGCCAAAATTCACAATACTTGTACACCCTGAATAATCCAAATGAGGAAATGATCTATGATCATGCATATTTCTCCATTTCTGTTTTCTAACAAACGATTACTACAAAATGAATTTGCAGATATAACTGATGAAAAGTGTGTCATTTAAAAGCTACAAGGAAAATGCAATATTCAAACTATTAGCTAACAAACATTTACACATAAAAATAGGCATCTGCTGAAGTACATTTCTAATGAGGTGTATAAGAACCCCCAGGCTTTTGAAATTAAAAGTGTTAATCTATAAAGTCAAGCTAATCAACACAACACTAACAAAATAAACCGCAAGGCATGCATACTATAGTTTTCATGCCTAACAGAAAAATGGCTTCTCTCACCCAATTTTTATTCCATATATTATGTATATCACAGCGAAAAGTTCTCTCACTCACTTAAAGGTTCAACACTTCTCAGTCATGTTACATCAAAATGGTTTACCAAATTGGTCGAGCCATTTGCACCCAAGAAGTAGCATTTTCTCCGCCTCCCAATTCAAAGGAAAGTGAGCAGGGTCGGGGAGGTGCTGGGAGGGGCAGGGGTAGGTGGTATTAACAAGTCACTGTATGTCATGTAACAAAGTAGCAAGAAAGAACAAAAAATCAGATGTTTGGAAAAACTGCACATTTGGTGAGTTGCAAACTTGGCTACATTTTGGACTGCTTAATGTGCATTAAATTTGACTGATGCTGTAACTATCTTGAAACTCACTTGTCACCATTTTTTTTTTAAACTGTACAAGATGTCTAAAACCACCAAATCATAGATTCCTCTTTTCATGCATCAGTGACCAACTTTAACTTGGAATCAGACATTGTGCACTTGCCGAAGTCAACACTGCCCGAGGAGAACTTAAAACTCTTCTTTAAATGGGTAATAAACTTATGTTTGCTCTTTTTACAGGCTTCCCACTTACCAGAAACTATTAAGAGAACAGGATTGAAGGACTTTTTCCAATATCAATACCAGCTCAAATAGTTGTATCATTATTTTCTGCTCCCCTTTCCAAACGGTAGCTCCTACTGGCATCTAATGGGCCAAAGCAAGTAACTCTGAGGGAAAGACACCCTTGTGTCTTCAATTTAAACTGCAATAGTGAGCTGAATGTACTAACACATAGAATAGCAGTGTAGTAAATATCATTGAACAAAAACCAGCAGATTCTTCTGCTTCCCATCACTAACGTTTATAAAAACTGACCATTTTTTTTTTTAAAGACTATTTAATTTGCTCTAAAATATCTAACCATTTGAATTGAACATTAAAATATGGATGTTTGATATCCAAATGGTCACTTTAATTGGCTTTTTTTGGATATCAGAGATCAATTATTGGTTGCATTGTGTGTGCAAGCTTATGCTGAGTATGAAAGTGCAGAAAAACAGCATCGCTTGCCATCTTAAATCTACCATATGGTATGGTGCTGAATTAGACAGCCCAACAAGAGCCTTTGGTATCTACAGAACTAGTTGATCTTAGTCAGGTCAGACAACAATGGCAACACTACACTTGGCCTCAATGTCCCAAGGTAAGGGGACGGGGAGGCAACCAGTGTTCCTACTCCTGATTGCCAATGATTTCTGCTTACAAGTACGCTTGCTGACATCAGAGGGTTGGGCTTCTATGTGATGCCAACCATGGAGCAACTATCCACAGATAACATGCTCGTTTGAGTAACGGATGCTGGCGCATGTGGAAATGCACACAAGATGAGCAGGGGAAATCAAGGAGATAATATTAACACTTCACTCCTTAAACTAGTTCTTCTAAGCACAACAGGTTATGAACTTGTAGATTCAATGAAAGGAGAGAAAAAAAAAGGCAAGCTATTAATTATAGTATCGCTTCTAGACAATACAGCTTGCTTTTTAATGGATCATGTCAGGAGAGGGTGGGGAGAAGAAAATTATTTCATTGAAATTCAGTTGAATTGTAAGCTTGGGATAGAGCAAACCTTTTCTTGATCTACCCGTTACAAGTCATATGGTTAACGTTTAATGGAAATACTGGCTATCTAAGACACAAATACAAAAAGTACGCCACTATTAAAAAGCAACGGATGGTCAGAGAAGATAATACAAAATTAAGATGTACATTAAGAGATTAGTTTGAGTTGTGCCACATTCAGAATGCACAGCCCCAAATCGATTATTCTCTGTATACACCCTTGCTACGAATTTAACGACCAAAGTAGGTATTGTTTGTGCTTGTATTCATGCCCCAGTTTACATCTTGAAGGCTGGATTTGTAATCTGACGAATAGCCCCTGCTTGAAGAGGAATACAATGCAGAATCTCTGGCAGGAGTGGTAGAGGATAGGTACGATGCAGATTCAAACTGTCTCAGGTTTGTTGCCAAAGTATCCTGCTTCCAATCATAACCACCTAAAAAAAACAGAGCAAAATAGAACACAAGTAGATTTTGTTACAATAAAAATTGTCTGTGATGCCAGCTCTGAAAAGATTATAACCAGACACTACCCAAGCATCCTATTATGAAACAAGAAATGCAAGGCAGCATTAAGTGCAACAAGTTGCATTTTCAACTCTTCAGGTGAAACAGGCATTTGATTTAGACACATGATAAATATGGTAAGCCATCTCCAGAAATTAGAAGCTACAAGCGCCATAATTAAATACCAGATTTGAAACATCAACACCAACACAACGGTAGAAACAAATTCTCAAGATACTTTGTCAGAATTGTGTGAAGGCTGTTTTCACCAATTCTCTGCCATGCAAAGTCTGTCTGGAACTGAAGCCCAATTAACTGGATAGATAAGCAAAGTTGCTGTCAGAACATGGTTCTATTTACACAGAGGTCTTGCACCTATGTGCAGATGTGGGTGAAATTAAGTGTTCTCAAGTTAAGGGTATAGATTCAACCCATGGAATCTAAAGGATGTGATTAGAGCAGTATCCTTGTACTGGCAACATTTATTGGCACTTATAGGCACAAACATGTGGCCATTTTTGGTTAGCATCATAGAGATCAATAACTGCAGGCCAATCCCGCAGGATGCAGTGACTACCAGACCAGGGCATCCTCAAGCACTTCCATCTTAAGAAATTTGTTGCGATTTCCTTTGCTTAAGGATAGGTCTGAGTCTCTGTCTTTTGGAAATTACCAGCAACAGGTACAGGAACAACACTTATAGATCTCCTGTCCTTGAAGCACTTCTTCTATAGGGTGAGAAGTCAAATTAATTTTCTACACTCAACCCTTTGCCAACCACTTCCACACGAGAGCATATTTGTGCAAAATGCTCATTTAACATCTGAGGGAGAAACGTGTGGTCTTGGTATCTCCAACTCAATTGCAGGCTTTTAATCACACCCCAAAAAGAATAGCAGATGCACGCTCTCCACTGGACCACTAAGGTCTGGAGGTACAAGCCATTGCTGAAATTAGTGTCCTGGAACAAAAGCAGTGGATTTTTTTTCTTCTTTCACGGGATGTGGGCATCGCTGCTAATGCCAGGCAGCATTTGTTGCCCATCCCTAATTGCCCTCGGGAAGGAGGTGGTGAGCTGCCTTCTTGAACCACTGCAGTCCAAAGATGGTTCATATTCCATCTTTCATGACACAAATTTGAGTTAAAGTGAGGGTGTTTAAAGCCTAGTGAGAAAGAACACTTTCTCCAAAGAGGGATACAACAAAAATGTTGGTAAATCTTGGGCCTGTATTGGATTGTCTTTGAAGTCTCCCAAAGAATTACTTACCAGTTTTAACTCAAATCACCAAGCTCTTGGTGACATCTGACAGATGCACAGGCACATATGCCAATGTAGGGAATCAGCCAAAAAAAGCACCAACTGAATTTCCATTTCAGTCATTGACTGATGCCTTCAACTGCATTTTAGTCAGCATTACAGCATCTATATGGCTACCTAATGGATCAGAACAAATAGTATGCACAAGCATACATTAATTTTCCAGCTGGAGGGAAAAGATATTTAGGGAGTATGTCCAGGAGCTAGTGATACAAGCTTGCAATGGAACAAATTTTCAAAGAAGCATTAACTGGAAGCTACAAGCCAACTGGAATACTTCCAGAATTCTCTCGTCTCAATAGGGATTGTACCTTATACAAGACAGAATTCTGCTGTCAGTGTTAAACCAACACCATTTGCACAGGCTCCCCAGATAGTTATTATAGCTCAACAATCTATCTCAAAACGAGACAGTCTGGAGGGGCTTCTTGTTTGAATTCATCCACCATCAAGAATCACAGGACATAGATAACCCTGCCTTAGCAAATGGAGAAAGCCACAGGCACCAGTAAATGCAGAGAGTTACAGGCACCATTACCTTCTCCCAACTCAAATGCCTTATGTAAAGGCAATTTTATACTTTCAGAAGGAGCTCCAGGAGCATGCAACTCGAATGGAAATCTGTAATCTCTCTGCATTGCTTGATCCTATTTAAGTGGTGCAGACACTCCTAGTCTGGGCCAGTAGGAGACTAAAGTCCTGTGGTTTCTGGAGCTTTAGGGACAGAATGTGGCTCCATGCATTTAGAGGCAAGTGGTGAAGGGCAGCTCATGAAACCTTCAAAAATGTCAGTCTCTGATTCCAGTCAGTCCTTGACATTACAGAATGCTATCAATACCTGGACAACCAAGAATGCTGTTGACAGCACTCTTTTGATGTTAAAGATGCTAAAGGTTGAAGCCATTTGTTCATTAAAGCCAGAGAAATTTGACATGGAACAGAGGTTGAGTTCAATTCTATGTTATGAAAAAGTGGTCTTCTTCCTTGATGTAAAAGAAAGCATTCTGTTAGGTTTTCTCATGAGTGCTGGTGAGGAGTTTCTTGGAGATTAGGACCAAAGTGAATGAAATTGCTCAATGATGGTGCCTCTCCAACAGCTGGGACTGCCAGTAAGCAAGTCTTAAACAATTTAGCCTTTGTGTTTGAATTACAAAAGCCAGGTTCATTCCAACCTGATGTTGCAATGGGCAGATTTTGCAGCTGGGAACACATCTCCAAGTCCACTAATAGGCACTATTCCCAAGGTACAACAAAGCTGACATGGATAAAGATGGATCTTAAGCAACTAGTGATGTGCTCGAGATCAGATAAGCAAACAGTGCTGTTGAGGAATTTATTGGATATTGGGACCCAAGTGACTGCAACTGCCCATTGATGGTCATGGTGCCTCTATACCAGCTGGCACTGCCTGCAAGTAGGGCTGAAATGATTTAGCCTTCAGTTTTTTGAATTACTAAAAGCAGAACTCACACCAACCTGAAGTTGCAAAGGGCAAATTTTGCAGGTGGAAACTCAGCTCCAAATCTGCTAAGAGGAGCTACTCCCAAGGTACAGCAAAGCTGGCATAGATAAATATGGCTCCTAGGCAACAAAATATGTACCCAAGGTCAGCTAAGCTACAAAAGCAACTGCTTAGTGTAGCCTGTGTCAGCTGACTCTTGCACAGTGTTGAGCCCAATGCCGGGTCCTTGACCTCAGAAACTGAACCAATACTGCAGAGAGCAACACAGGGTTGGGTACAGAATGATGCACTTCAGTAACCACTTTTGAAACTAATCCAAAGACTGGACTAGGTTGCCATGCCAGATCAAGCCATAGTAAATTATAGGGATCTGAACTTTTGATCCATAATTAGGATCTTAATGGCTTTTGATCATAGCTTCAGATGCTGTCCTATTACAATTCCTGTCATCCCACTTACCTGAAAATCCAAGCTGAACTTCAGACAAAATCCTCAATTGGTCAACTGAAGTCAATGAAAAGATACCAATGAGGTAAGAGGTAATATGGTTTGTCTGATGTCACCTGTAAATAGAGACGTTGCTGATAATTTTCAAATCTGAATTACCTCTGGGGCTTTCTGAACCTCGTACTGCTGAAGCTGACACATCAGGATTATATCTGGAATAGTCATCTGGTATACCGGTGGATCTTGCGGTTCTCTGATCCAATGTTGCCCTCATGGCTGGGTCCTTTGAGGTTGGGCAAGGGAAAAAAGGTTTGAAATGGGATACAGCAAGAACTATGTAGACACTCTTTAGTTAAAAACAAAGTATAAGAACATAGTTTTTTTTCCAAAAGAAGAAACCCAGTTCCAATTTATTTACTACAACTTATCATTGAAGCATTTTAGGTTGGCAGTAAATAAAGTTCACTGAGATTGTCCGTCAAGTACCCTTGGTAATCAATTTAAGATCAGGAGTATGATACTTGAGTTCACTGAAACAAATAAAAACAGAGATCCCAAATGGTATTGATTTTCAAGCTTCTTTATTCAATTTAGCTGTAATTTCCTGAATTTGAACGAATTCAGAAATTAGCAGTGAAAACATAAAATTCTGGAGTTAAAATTTCAAAATGACGACTTTTCTTTTTCAAAAACCTGTCTTTGAAAGATCCAGCTAGTGGCGTGGGAACAATACATCAGCGGGAGAAGAAAGAATCAGAAAATGTATGTAGGTTTCCTATTACATTCAAAGACAAGCCTGTAGTCTGCATAGTGGAGAGAACAAGGCAGCAAGAAGTAGCAATTCTGCTTGAAAAGCATCAATGGTTGAGCTGATGAAATCGTCACAGTAGACTATTCTCCACTTACACAGGTTGAACATATTCCTGAAAAGTGATCTGCAAGCCAGTTTAGCCTTCCTGCTAAATGACTCAAGACATCTGGAGTTCAACAACAAATACCAGTCCACATCAAGAAGAGGAGTGCATTGGCCTTTTCCAGTAAAACACTATAGTTAATGCTAATTATCTTCAGCAATATTTTCGCTGCCAGGGGTTCATGCAAACAATAAGAGTCCTAAACACATGAAGTTCCAAATAGTCATATGAAACTTCTCACACATGACACCATGTTGTACATAAGGTTTTATGAACACTCCAGTTGTTCTGTAAAGTATCAATTGTCAGAAGAAGTGAAGGCTTTAGCAGACTACCCAAAATATCAAACACTATCCGCCAAAACCATGACTGGCATGAGACAACCATTAGATTATGAATGGAAGTATCTGGCATCAAAGAAACTAAACACTAGCAAGCAGGTGAAAATCTTGTATTTCATTTCATAGTTTAATTGGGCAAAAAATGTGAACATGGAATATTTTGAAGATTGATGAAGTATTATATTCTACGTGTGTTTGAAATTAAAGCTCTGGGTAAACCATATTCCATATTAGCACGCGATGGGATGCCTGGCAGCTGTTAAACAAAGAAGTCAAAAGAGGCAACTTTTGGATGTAGGTGGTCAAAGTCAGCCAATCATTTTGATGAAGTGAAATGCAAACCATTAAAATTAGATCAACTATTTCTGCAACAGCAACAATGGAAAAATATAGAAAAATGTCTACAGGCTCTGACAGAAATGTTGCGGTAAACACCCTTCAGATCTGCTCAAGATTTACATCAACTAGTTTCACTTCAAATTGCTTAGATGATGGTTCTTGATGTTATTAGTAGCAAAAATAAAACCTACTTCTAAATCAAGTAAAGCTCATCTGATGATGAAAGCTAATGAAACAAGCTTATTTAACAAATTACATCCCTCAGGTGGTGGTGGTAACCATCTAAAACTTTTTTTTTGAATATCCAAAAATGATGACTTAACTGGATTGTACAGCAGGAACACATTTGTTGGAAGTATTCTGGCCATGGTGCAGGAAAATAAATAGCAAAATTAAAAATGATTAGAGACATGCAAGGAAGTTCCTTACCCAGTTGAACAGAGCTTAAACACACTTAGGGTCGTTTTCTAGCAGTTCCTGAATGAACTGCTGAAACTGGGTGCTAATTTCTGCTGAACATCAAGACTCTCCCCCAAAAACCCACTCCAAAGCTCAGAATGATAATCTTTGATGCACATCTCCCAGCTGCCTTTTCATCTGTGAAGTTTTCGGATTAGTTGATAGCAATGTTGGAAAATTGTAGGTTCAGGCCTTACTCCAGGATTGAGCACATAATCTAGGCTGGCATTCCAGTGCGCCATGAAGTATAGGACTGTCACAGGTGCTATGCTTATGAAGAGACTGTTAAGATGACTGTTCAAGATCGCGTTGCACTATGTGAAAATCAGAGTTTCCACAGTGTTCTAACCAATATTCTTTCCTCAACAACAGCAAGAAAAAAAAAGTCAGATTGTTAATCTCATCGCTTTTTGTGAAATCTTGCCATACAAAATGGCTGCCATACTTGCATATCTAATATGTCACTGCACTTCAAAATAATTACTTGGATGTGAAGCACTTTAGACAGACAAATGTGACATGGTACAATATATGCGAGCTCTTTCTTCCTTTATATAGTATAGTTACACCATAATTCTTTCTAAAAATAGGAAATAAAATAGGGTGTAGTATTTTCCTTATGTGCAACAAAGCTTTAGCGATCACAACAGATTAACACCAACATAAGACCCTCATCTGGAATTTATTTATTTACTGTTTGAACTTAGCAGAAGACACGGGTCATTCCCGTAACTGTTATGCTGAAAGAAAAAAAAAAGCACTAATCTTGATCCAGACTGGATTGAAGAATGTCCAGCTGGACGTATTCCGCACCTAGCAACACTATCCTGCCCATTAGGAGTGAACAGAAATCGGTTTTCATTCCATCTCGAGTTCTACCAAAGGACCATCAATGTACCACAGGAAAATGGCATAGTAAGTGGTGTTATTAGGAGATAAAACTTACAGAATCATAGATATTTATCTTCATTTTCCACAAGGAAGCAACTTTAAGAAATGGTATTGATTAAAGGCGTGCAAGTTATCTGTGCTGGCTGGGTTTACTAGAATGGTAATGATTGTCAGTTATAAAACAATCCAGGTATTTGCGCAGGGGGAAGCAGTCTGCAGACTGCAGGAACATTTGGCACCAACATTATCTTGGTAAGTGATTTCAAAGAGGTCTGAACAGAAAGAAAAGCGAGGCTGTTGGTACCAAAACCTCAACTGAGAAGAAATACCAGGCAATCATCTCAATGCAGAACTGACATGAAGTACAAAGTCTCCTTCCCAGCCAAAAACTGAAGAAGAGTTCACAAAACGTCTTTGAATGTTAATTCCAGATAGTACAGAATGATTCCATATGGAAGGAGACTGTAAACTAGTTGGTTTTGATATTCAGAACAAAATATGCCTCAGTCCCTGTACCAAGCAAATTTATGGTACCAAGAATTAATGACCAAGCTTTAGTGATGATTGATTTTAGAAAATTTGATGAATAGACAATCCATTCAGTTGCAAGTTGTCCTATTGTGAAAAACTGTAGAGCGAGAACTCCACTTGACATAGTGGATGGTTGTGTAAATAGTAGTGACAAAGGTTACATATCTTGGTGCATCTTCACTTACAATGGATCAAACTTTGACATTTGGTCTTTGTGATCTCACACACACAAACAAGGAAAAGCTCACACTGGTTGTTCTGCAAGAATTAAACTTTAATGAAGTAACATCTGCTCATTACATAGTACTAAGTAGCAAAATCTTCTAATCCAAACTACCACTTGACAGATTTTATTCAGAAATGTGGGAAATCAATTATCCTGTATACTTGCATAAGACAAGAAATTGAGTTCACTGTTTTGGAATTAGAGAGTCGGGGTCATCTTAATAATGAGTCAATGCAGTTGATGACATTGTCAGTCATCTGGAGAAGGCACTCACTTGACCCAACTCAAACCTAAACTGCTCTGAACAGTGCCAGTCCGGCTGTTGCCTCGTTCCAGCTTCCAGATAGTGTTGGTAGAAATACATTTAAAAATGGGCATATTAAAATCACACTTGCTACTCTCTGTGGACAAAAAAATTGCCTAACCATTGAATGTAGTGGAGGTAGGTTCAATTGAAGCATTCAAAAGGGAATTAGACAATTATATGAAAAGAAAGAATGTGCAGCGTTTTAGGGAGACGGCAGGGGAGTGACGCTATGAAATGCTCATTAGGACAGCCAGTGCAGACATGATGGGCCGAATGCAGTCCTTCTGCACTGTAACAATTCTGTGAATTGAGATTGGGAACTGACCGATGCAAACACAGCACAAATAGTGTGCCATTTTGTATTGGTTTTCAAAATTTTAATCTGTTTTCAATCCAAAAGGTAAAAGGAATTATTGATTAGTCATCAGTCATTATGTTTATTTTAACAAATTGGTGGAATTCAAGACTGCACACAAAAGTCAAAATACCTTCCTCACAAATGCCCATCTAATTTAAGGCTGCTGCAACAGATTAGAAAATCACCACAAAACTCCCATTAACCGGTGTTAAATAGACACGGTATCATTCAGCTGCAAGTGCATTATATTCACACTTCTGATGATCGTGTCCAGTGGAAGAACAACCACTCAATAAGAATTTATGTTACGGGTTTGAAGGCAGAGCCATCCATTAATAAAATGGAACTTTGAGACAAACTACAGATATATAACAGGCTGTTCATCAGCCTAAATGCCAACATCACTGTAGCAACTTTCCCTCTAAATTCTGGTTGCTGCACTGCGCGGTCCCTTTACGATTGACGCGCAGCTGCGCATCTTAAAGGAAATGTTACTTATGCGGCACATTCCTGATTGTTGTGGGGGAACATTGCACTGTAGTAACCAAAAAAAAAATGCTGCTAACCGAGAGATATTTGCAACAAATAGTGTGGAACAGAAGTACTGAAAACACAAACACAAAATATGAAATTCAATTCTATTAAGCTACGAAAAGGATCGCATTTTGCCACTAGAACCAAAAGCAGTAATCGTCTATTTTACAGCAATCATTTGAATGAGAGGTTTCAACCATTCGCTATATGGATCATCCAGTGGAAGAATTTTAAAATACTCACAATTTCTTTCCTTTGATAGTAACTGATCAATGCATCTTTGAAAGCCTTTGTAACCTTCAGAACAAAACTGGCATCGTCTTCACTTTTTATTTGAAAGCTTTGCTGTAAATAAACACAAAGTTACATTTCCACACCTCACT
The DNA here is from genome assembly GCF_036365525.1 of Heterodontus francisci. Classification (NCBI taxonomy): domain Eukaryota; kingdom Metazoa; phylum Chordata; class Chondrichthyes; order Heterodontiformes; family Heterodontidae; genus Heterodontus; species Heterodontus francisci. The sequence continues at coordinate 125,198,380 of NC_090372.1, read as the reverse complement.
CGACAACATCAAGTTATTCAAATCAAATATGTCTTGAATGGCTGGAAATTTCAATGACCAGAACTGGTCACAGTAATCTAAATGTGATCTAACCAGATGACTTCCTCCCACTTGCACACTACTATTTTTTCCAAATTTACTGATGCAATATATGGATTCTGGCAACAGGGCTCTAGGATGCTCCATCCAGTTGGACTGTGCCATACCACCTATCCTTCGTGGAGCAATTTCTGCGGAAAAACACCTTTGACCACCGATCCATCAGGAAGTGGTTTGCATGGAATGTCAAGGCCCTACGGGAAAAGGAGACGGTGGATACTGTCGGATGGTTCCCCGAGCAGACCGCCAAAGTCATTTGGCGGAATGCCTCATCACCAGAACTTTCAAACAAGCACCAAGATGTAGCTTGGCTGGTGGTGAGAAGAGCCCTCCCCGTCAGATCCTTCCTGCATGTCCGAAGTCTCACCCCCTCCACACAATGCCCTCACAGTGGCTGTGGTGTGGAAGAGACAGTTGCCCACCTCCTTCTGGAATATGTCTTTGCAAAGCAGATGCGGAAAGAGATGCAGTGGTTTTTGTCAAGGCTCATCCCAAGCAGCTCTGTAACAGAGGAGTCTGTGCTCTACGGGCTGTTCCCAGGGACGCACATAGAGCTAAACATCAACTGCTGCTGGAGGACTATCAATTCGGTGAAAGATGCCCTTTGGTCTGCCCAAAACTTGCTGGTCTTCCAGCGCAAAGAGTTGTCCACAACCGAATGTTGCAGACTGGCACATTCCAAGGTCCAGGACTACATGCTGAGGGGCGCACTAAAGCTTGGGGCAGCCGCAGCAAAGGCTCAATGGGGAAAGACCACTGTGTAAGGTCCTCCCACCAAGCTGAACGGAGGGGCTGGATCCATGGGAAACCCCTCGAACTGCAGCGGGAAAATTTTCGTTTGCTGTAAAATGGAAAAATATATATGGCATGACAAATGAAATGGAAGGGTTGTGAGGCAACTCATGATTGTATTGAAGGAAACTGATCACCCTTGCACTGTTTGTATTTTTTGACTTGTGCTGTTTGAAACTGTTTGGTAATGTTTTTTTTTCCAGATTTTTATGAATAAAGTATATTTTGGAAATTAAAAAAAAAACAGGGCTCGACAAGATTTTGGGGAAAATTGGCTCTTCAGTCTCATCCGCTCTTTCCATGACAACATACACTGCACTGTACAGTTTGATGGCTCCATTTCCAACAGTTTCAGAGTGAAGAATGGAGTGAAACAGGGTTGCGTCTTAACATTCACTCTGTTAGGCATCTTCTTCTCCTTGCTCCTGACCCTCGCCTTCCCTGCAGATATAGAAGGAATCTACTCGCACACTAGGTCAGACAGCAAGCTCTATAATCTGTCAACATTGAAAGCGAAGACAAAAAACACACTCTGTCAAAATCTTTCATAATTTTGAAGACCTCAAATAACTCACTCTTCAACCTTCTCTTTTCAAGAGAAAACAGACACAGTCTGCTTATCCTTTCTGAATGAGTACAATCCATGAAAATCTTTTTGGCACCCTTGCTAGTGCCTTGAGACCATTTTTATAATATGGCAACTAGAAGTGTGCACAGGACTAAGTGTACCCTAACCAAGGCTCCATACAAATTTATCAATACTTATTTTCTTCCTATCCCTCTAGAAATAGGCTTTTGTATTTTGCTTGCTTTTAAAAAAAATGGCCTTATTAACCCATGTATTGATTTTAGTGTCGAAGAGACAGAGACAGAGTCGAAGAGACTTAGCAGTTGGCAGGAAAAAAGACAGAAGCGCAGGGGGAGAGCCAACTGTGTAACAGCCCCGACAACCAATTTTTTCTGCAGCACCTGTGGAAGAGTCTGTCACTCTAGAATTGGCCTTTATAGCCACTCCAGGCGCTGCTCCACAAACCACTGACCACCTCCAGGCGCTTACCCATTGTCTCCCGAGACAAGGAGGCCAAAGAAGAGAAGAAAAGATTTTAGTGTATTAGTTTATTAACCCAATTTTAGTGATTTATGTATTTGTACTCCCAAATCCCTTTCGCTCCTCTACCCCATTTAGATTCTTATTTTCCAAGTAATATGTAACCTCCTGATTTTTCTCACCAAAATGTAATATCTCACTTATATGGTGTTGAAATTCAGTTGCCAATTATGTGCCCACTCTACAAGTTCATTGTCTTCTTGCAATTTGTTGAATCCCTCCTCAGTATTGACTATCTCCCTAATTTGGTGTCATCTGCAAATTTAGAAATTGCATTTTGGATTCCAAAATCTAAACCATTATTATAAAATGTGAAAAGTGGTCCCAGCCCTGATCCTCGTGGGACCCCACTTTTCACACTTCTGTATTGCTACCCATTACCCAACTCTCCACTTTCTGTCTTGTAGCCAGCTAGCTAATCATTCTGCTATTTGTCCTATGGCTCCGCTAACTCGGAACCTTATTCATTAGCCTATAATGTGACGCCTTATTGAAGGCCTTTAAGAAGACTATCGAGTTGTAGAGTTATACAGCATAGAATCAGGCCCCTCGGCCCATCGTGCCCATGCCGGCCATCAAGCACCTATCTATTCTAATCCCATTTTCCAGCACTTGGCCCACAGCCTTGTATGCTATGGCGTTTCAGGTGCTCATCTAGATACTTCTTAAATGTTGTGAGGATTCCTGCCTCTACCATCCCTTCAGGCAGTGTATTCCAGATTCCAACCACCCTCTGGGTGAAAACATTTTTCCTCAAATCCCCTCTAAACCTCCAGCCCCTTATCTTAAATTTATGCCCCCTGGTTATTGACACCTCCGCTAAGGGAAAAAATTTCTTCCTATCTACGCCCCTCAATTTTGTATACCTCAAACAGGTCCCCCCCTCCACCTTCTCTAATCTAAGGAAAACAACCCGAGCTTATCCACTCTCTCTTCATAGCTGAAACACTCCAGCCCAAGCAACATCCTGGTGAATGTCCTCTGTACCATCTCCAGTGTAATCATATCCTTCCTATAAAGTGGCGACCAGAACTGTACACCGTACTCCAGCTGTGACCTAACTAGCATTTTATACAGCTCCATCATAACCTCCCTGCTCTTATATTCTATGCCTCGGTTAATAAAGGCAAGTATCCCACATACCTTCCTAACCACCTTATCTACCTGTGCTGTTGCCTTCAGTGATCTATGGACAAGTACACCAAGGTACCTCTGACCCTCTGTACTTCTTAGGGTCCCACCATCCATTGTATATTCCCTTGCCTTGTTAGTCCTCCCAAACAGCAAGGGTCCCAGCACCAATCCCTGCAGTACACCACTGGTTACAGGCTTCCACTCGCAAAAACAACCCTCGACCATCACCCTCTGCCTCCTGCCACTAAGCCAATTTTGGATCCAATTTGCCAAATTGCCCGGGATCCCATGGGCTCTTACCTTCTTAACCAATCGCCCATGCGGGACCTTATCAAAAGCCTTACTGAAGTCCATGTAGACTACATCAACTGCTTTACCCTCATCGACACATCTAGTCACCTCCTCGAAAAATTCAATCAAGTTTGTTAGACATGATCTGCCATAGATTTTTCCCCCATTCACTGAACCTATGTTTCTTGCATCATCCTGCTCCCATCTACACAACTTGCTGTGCTGCCTAACCTAGTGTCATATGCAAACCTGACGATACAACTCTGCATTTCTTCGTCCAATGAATGTACATGGTGAAAAGCTGAGGTTACAGTACCGATTCTGGGGAACACCACTGGTCAAATCATCTCAATCAACTAAAGTAACTTCTATTCCTCAGTTCCTGCTGCCTCCAACACATCAAAACTTGAAGCTAGTTTAGTCTGAGCGCCCTACCAGTTCAACTGACCAATTAAGCTTCACAATTGGTCTGACTATTTAGATATATGATCACCTTTCTGTGAGAACCTAGTATGATTATTCAGGATGGGATTAACACTCGCTAAATGGGATTGTTGATTTAAAGTTATTCTAGATCTACTCTTAGTATCTAAACCAATATATTAAAGCTCCTGAAGCTTGACTCCCAATTTTAAATTCTACTCTAATCATATTCATAACACATTTCTCAAATTCCACAGGACCACCCCATATGAAGTCAGCAACATACATCATGAGGATGCCTGAAAGTTTTTCTTTATGATACCAAGAGAACATTGCAGGATTTGCTTTTAGTTGAACACAACCTATTTTCATCAAAACAGATCTCATCATTCATGTCATAGATACAGGTTTAGTTTCCAGTTTTCCTTCTGTATCTGCTGCTTCATTGGGTGGTTTCAGAAACACTTGTTTCTAAAAAGTATCACCCTGCAGAAGTACAGACTTTATATTGATTCATCTACACTCCCATGAACATGTGGCCAAAAAAAGTTGAACAAAGAACAAAGAAAATTACAGCACAGGAACAGGCCCTTCGGCCCTCCAAGCCTGCGCCGATCCAGATCCTCTATCTAAACCTGTCGCCTATTTTCTAAGGGTCTGTATCTCTTTGCTTCCTGCCCATTCATCTATCTGTCTAGATACATCTTAAAAGACGCTATCGTGCCCGCGTCTACCACCTCCGCTGGCAACGCGTTCCAGGCACCCACCACCCTCTGCGTAAAGAACTTTCCACACATATCCCCCTAAACTTTTCCCCTCTCACTTTGAACTCGTGACCCCTAGTATTTGAATCCTCCACTCTGGGAAAAAGCTTCTTGCTATCCACCCTGTCTATACCCCTCATGATTTTGTACACCTCAATCAGGTCCCCCCTCAACCTCCGTCTTTCTAATGAAAATAATCCTAATCTACTCAACCTCTCTTCATAGCTAACGCCCTCCATACCAGGCAACATCCTGGTGAACCTCCTCTGCACCCTCTCCAAAGAATCCACATCCTTTTGGTAATGTAGTCCAAATGTGGCCGAACCAAAGTCTTATACAACTGTAACATGACCTGCCAACCCTTGTACTCAATACCCCGTCCGATGAAGGAAAGCATGCCGTATGCCTTCTTGACCACTCTATTGACCTGCGTTGCCACCTTCAGGGAACAATGGACCTGAACACCCAAATCTCTCTGTACATCAATTTTCCCCAGGACCTTTCCATTTACTGTATAGTTCACTCTTGAATTGGATCTTCCAAAATGCATCACCTCGCATTTGCCCTGATTGAACTCCATCTGCCATTTCTCGGCCCAACTCTCCAATCTATCTATATTCTGCTGTATTCTCTGACAGTCCCCTTCACTATCTGCTACTCCACCAATCTTAGTGTCGTCTGCAAACTTGCTAATCAGACCACCTATACTTTCCTCCAAATCATTTATGTATATCACAAACAGTGGTCCCAGCACGGATCCCTGTGGAACACCACTGGTCACACGTCTCCATTTTGAGAAACTCCCTTCCACTGCTACTCTCTGTCTCCTGTTGCCCAGCCAGTTCTTTATCCATCTAGCTAGTACACCCTGGACCCCATGCGACTTCACTTTCTCCATCAACCTACCATGGGGAACCTTATCAAACGCCTTACTGAAGTCCACGTATACGACATCTACAGCCCTTCCCTTATCAATCAACTTTGTCACTTCCTCAAAGAATTCTATTAAGTTGGTAAGACATGACCTTCCCTGCACAAAACCATGTTGCCTATCATTGAAAATGGGAATAGATCCTATCCCTCAGTATCTTCTCCAGCAGCTTCCCTACCACGGACGTCAGGCTCACCGGTCTATAATTACCTGGATTATCCCTGCTACCCTTCTTAAACAAGGGGACAACATTAGCAATTCTCCAGTCCTCCAGGACCTCACCCGTGTTTAAGGATGCTGCAAAGATATCTGTTAAGGCCCCAGCCATTTCCTCTCTCGCTTCCCTCAGTAACCTGGGATAGATCCCATCCGGACCTGGGGACTTGTCCACCTTAATGCCTTTTAGAATACCCAACACTTCCTCCCTCCTTATGCCGACTTGACCTAGAGTAATCAAACATCTATCCCTAACCTCACCATCCGTCATGTCCCTCTCCTCGGTGAACACCGATGCAAAGTACTCGTTTAGAATCTCACCCATTTTCTCTGACTCCACGCATAATTTTCCTCCTTTATCCTTGAGTGGGCCAATCCTTTCTCTAGTTACCCTCTTGCTCCTTATATATGAATAAAAGGCTTTGGGATTTTCCTTAAGTTAAAAAGATTTTCAAAATTACTTTTCCAGCTGTGGGAGAGTCCACAACTGCACCACTAGTAGCTCTTCAAAATCCCAAGCAACTAGTCTTGCCTTAACCTTAGAACTCCCATCTGGAAGGACTTTTTCAGTACAAATTCACCTCTACCATAAAGCTGGCTGCCCCATTTCTGGTACCTCAGAATAAACTCCAAACTCTCTCCAAGTATCTAATTTCCTTCGTTTTACCTCTTATTAATTTATCTTCAAGTTTATTAGCAGCCACAACAATATCATGATCACAAGGACTTCTGCTTCTAGTTCTGTTCCATGACTATTCTGTGGCCTTGATTTCATTGTGGAATCTATTCAAGCTACAGCCTCTACTTGCACTTTTGTGTCTGTTGGGACTACAGTTGCAAAAATCATCCTCTTGCACTATCAGTGGGTCTTCTTCTGTTATGTAATAATTTTCCTGACACAAGAGTTACTTCAAGACTCACTATCAACACTTACACTGCGCTTTCTTACTCTCCACCCTTTCATACCATTCCGCTAGTCCATCGACCTCGCTTCTTGGCCATCATCCTGAATATTCAACCAATATTTAAACTTGCCAGTAGCTTTTCCTACACGTCCCATAATTGTTGCATCCTCCATTCACTAGACCCCTCTGGACTATATTACCAGAGTATCCACTTTGGATGCGATAGGTCTCTCCTGTGTGTCATAATCACTTTTTACCACTATCCAGCCCTTGATATACTGTATTGTTCCTCAGGACCTTCAACACAAAACACACAAGCACTTGAGCCCATTTACTTCTATTGGCTCCTTAGAGTCCAAAGTTTTGTAAACAATTACAAATAATTGTGAAAAATGAACGGACTCTGATTGTCCTGTTTGATAAGTACTGTCTTACCATCATGACCTATTAGCTTACCAGGGCTTTCCATTTCCTATGACACTCTCTTATAACACACCAAATCTCCTGACTTAAATTCTGTCTTGGATGGTAAAGGCCTGCTACCCGACCCGAACCTGATGGGACCCGACGACATATGTCGTGTTCGGGTCGGGTTGCACATCCAGGTCCGGCATTTGGGCTCAGGTTGGGCCGGGTTGGACATGCTCTATCGCAGGTAAGTGGCTCAAAGGTTAATTTAATTTTTGGACTAGAAAGGTGGTTTTGTTACAGTTATCTTAAGCTTGTGCAGATCAGCAACAAAGTGAAAAACAGAAGGTAAGCTAACTGGTGGTCGGGTTGGGTCGGGCACGGGAAAAAATGGAAGGACTCAGGCTGGGTCGGATGGGGTTCTGTCGGGCTCAGTTCGGGTTTTTGTTTGCAGACCTGAGCAGGCTCTCGATGGTCTTATATGATGCCTTAGTGTTCTCCAAATTTTCCGAGACCTCAACCTTAAATGAAGGCCCATCATCCTGCATGTAAAGCATTCAAATGTGCGGAAAAAAAGTAGAACTAATTGGAGTACCTCGAACAGCAGGACTATTGCATAGCGTGGACAGCAATTTGGGATTCCACCCAGAGATTAAATCAACAGGGACTATACCCTCCAACTACCTGGAATTAATTCTTTGCATGAACTGCCCAGGTCAGGGCAATTGTCAGCTTGCAGTCTGGTTGATCAGTTAAAATTTTATGCAGCATCTCATCGATCACTGCAGGATTACTTTCAAAAAGTTCACCGCTGAAAGATCTTAATGACCATAATGTTCATGTCTTAACTCGTCAATGGCATATTCCCCTCTGTCATCAGTCAGAAACTTCACTGGTATCCCAAGTCCGGTTCCTATCCATTTCTCCATGATTTTGTCCTTAGTAAGTATTACTATTGAAAGACTAAATCTGGTCATCAGGTCTACAAAATGTAGAATGAAAATATTTCTGTTGTTGTCCCGTACCTTTAGATCCATGGCAAAAACCGCGTTAAAAGTCACATGCCAATGGCAGGCTTACAGTAGGACATGGCAGCATCCTTTGATACTTTTACAGATTTCACACTTCTCACTAATCCCTATTAGTCTCTTATGCTCTTCAACAACCACACCTGCATCTCTTAGCAGGAATTTTAACTTTTGACAAGTATGGTGAGCAAATTATCTATGCAGCTTTAGAACAATTTGCTTTTGTTCTCTGATTCTTATCACCTGATACCATTAATACTGGTCTAACATTGTGAGAATCATCGATTTTTTTTTTTTTGAAGAGAATACCATAATGTCCTGCTTGGGTAAACAGCAGATCAACTGACTTTTGAAAAATAATTGCCTTATCATGCTCCATTTCAGGTTTCATTTGTGCCTTTTTCATAGAAAGTCACTCAACAGCATAGTACCTCACTGGAGACAACATCAGTACCTATAAAATGGCTTACTCCTGCTATTTACATGGAATTACAACCCTCTTTAGAGACTTCAAAGTGTTGTCCTCACCAAATCTAAAGAAAGTAGTACTTTTATATTCTTTAACCTTGCTTTTATTCCCGCAACTTGTTAACATTTTAACCAAGCTGTTCAATGTACTGTTTTTAATCCTTCCATTGTATTGGCGCCTGTGTCGAGTACCTGAACCATTTTGTAATCTGGTAATCATTGAGTCCTCTAAGTTTTGTGTCACCGTGGAATGCCTGAATTCTTCCATGAAGGCTGAAGAAAATAAATGTTTCCCCAGGAATTTTCTTCAAGATAGCAGGCCCAATAGGGTCTCCCCTCTCTGAGAACAGAACACTAGTTACCAGGAGCTGGTCCATATCAGACACCTTCGCCCAATCCAACAATTTAAACACTAGTACTGATCCAGGGATGCCCAAATTGAATTACATTAATTTTTTATACAATCTGTTAAAGTCCATGATCTATTCCACCATGGAATGACCATCTGTTTTCCAAAATCTATCAAAGTTTCACAATGCCTCATAGGCATTTAATATATGATCTTTCTTGTAAAGTTCATTCAAGAACTCGAAGAGAAGGTCTAAACCATTTCTATCCAATTGATGAGCACCGCCAGCTCACAAAATACTATTTCTGAGTTTACTTCTTGTAGGAAACGACAAGGTCAAGGCCATACTTTGTTCCACTTTGATAGGGACTCCACCCGCGTACATATAACAACTTCATTCTTCCACTGGTCATATGGTTCAGACCCAGAACATCGGAAGGTAATTGTATCCCGACAATTTATATTGCTTTCTGCCATTTTCCACAACTGCTACTAGAATTGTAGTTTTCTGTCTGAAAATTTCTTAGCTACAAATCTTCATCTTTAGGCAACCATTCTCTCTGCCTTCACGTTCTCAACTAGAAGGCCAGCTGGTAAAGGATAGAACTGGAGCCAATCTTTACACATTTATATAAGCATTTACTTAAGAGTTACACATTACAAGCATACACCTCCTAACCTAATAACCACAATTTCAGTCTATGTCTATTTATAGGGGCACAAGTGAATCGTCAGTTATTGCCCACCACCTGCATAACTATCACTGTTTTCCCCCAGCTAATATTAAATCCACTAGCTTCCATGGACCACAACATACAAGGTGACAGGATACACCAATTTTCATTATGTATACGTACTGTCAAGATATTTCTAGCAGTGAAATTAAGACGTCTCCTTTCACAAGGCTGGCCCTAATTTACTCATGGCTTCATCATTTAAATTATCTGCCCATTATATAAATCCTCATAATCAGAACCAACAGGCCTAACCATCCTGGGCCCAACCATCTTCAGCTACTTCATCAATGACCTTCCTTCAATCATAAGGTCAGAAGTGGGGATGTTCGTTGATGAGTGCACAATGTTCAGCACCATTCGCAACTCCTCAGATACTGAAGCAGTTCGTGTAGAAATGCAGCAAGACTTGGACAACATCCAAGCTTGGGCTGATAAATGGCAAGTAACATTCGTGCCACATAAGTGCCGGACAATGACCACCTCCAATAAGAATCTAACCATCGCCCCTTGACATTCAATGGCATTACCATCGCTGAATCCTCCACTATCAACATCCTAGGGGCTACCATTGACCAGGAACTGAACTGGAGTAGCCATATGAATATCGTGGCTACAAGAGCAGGTCAAAGGCTAGGAATCCTGAGGCGAGTAACTCACTTCCCAACTCCCCAAAGCCTGTCCACCATCTACAAGGCACAATTCAGGAGTGTGATAGAATACTCTCCACTTGCCTGGATGGGTGCAGCTCCAACAACACTCAAGAAGCTCGACACCATCCAGGACAAAGCAGCCCGCTTGATTGGCACCCCAACCACAAACATTCATTCCCTCCGCCATCCACTCACAGTGGCAGCAGTGTGTACCATCTACAAGATGCACTGCAGCAATGCACCAAGGCTCCTTAGACAGCACCTTCCAAACCCGCGACCTCTACCAACTAGAAGGACAAGGGCAGCAAATGCATGGGAACACCACCACCTGCAAGTTCCCCTCCAAGTCACACACCATCCTGACTTGGAACTATATCGCCGTTCCTTCACTGTCACTGGGTCAAAATCCTGGAACTCCCTTCCTAACAGCACTGTGAGCAAACCTACCCCCACATGGGCTGCAGCAGTTCAAGGAGGCAGCTCACCAGCACCTTCTCAAGGGCAATTAGGGATGGGCAATAAATGCTGGCCTGGCCAGCGATGCCCACATCCCATGAATTAACAAAAAAAAATTAAACTTCAAACACATAAATAAGCTAAATGTTCCAATAACTAATATAGGGTAATATAGTTTCATGGCATTGTGGATTATAATAGGCTGGCTTCAGCTCCCTACTTTATATAATACATACCACTTCATTGACGACAGGCAAAATGAACTTAAGACTCACCAAATAGTCATAGAGTTTCCTTCTTTTAAGATCAATCACATCTGAAAAACTCTGTGTCTGGGAATAATCACCCTGCAAGAGGGAAGAAATCTCATGAGAAGGGTTTGTTCAATGCTATAAATATGAGTTGTCATTCACAGATATATTCAGTTTGTACCAGAAGTTGAAAACACATCACATATAAAAGTAGATTTGAAAAGAAATTGAGAGCCTGGACCCCAATTCTGAAAAAAATGGAATCATGCCTGTTGTCCTACACTCTCCTACTAAAACTGCCCCATGATCTTCCCTCATGACAATAAAAAGGCCAACTATTACAGCTGTACACTTCAGTACAGATAGATGCATTCCCTTCCAAAACTGTATAATCCATCCTTAGGAAAACTGTACAGGTAGAAAAAAAATAGCTTCCACATTTAGAATGACTACCTTTTACTACGTATGGTTTTTACTTTTACAATATTATAAAAAAGTCATGCTAGTACAAGAGTATACATGCAAGTAAAAGCATCTATCACTTTATGAAAGACTCTAAAAATAAGAGAAAAATTGTAATCAAGAGTCTTCCAAGCCCATCAGAATGCTATTTCAAAACAAAGAGAAATTTAAAAGGGAAAAATCTCTGTCCTGAGAGATCTTGATACAGGCACTAGATACTCAAAATGGGAAAGTATTCCATTTCCCAGCACAAACATGAAATAATATCCAACAAAATAAACAGTTACATGGAGAAATTGTATTAGATTTCTGCAGGAACTGACTGAACACTGGCGGCAGATTAAGATTAAATAACAGATGATCTTGTTTAATATCAACCTTGCTCAATGAACCAACTCATTACATTAACTATCAATGGTTGCAATCAAGGTTTCTGAAATGATCATGTGTTTACCAAAACAGCCAGCCTCTTCAGGACATCGGTAAATAATCTGATGTGCCACAGACCTAGTGCTGTGGGGGAGGAGTCAAACTAATTTGGCAGAGGGAGGGGAACCAGGATGAAGCAAAGAGGAGAAACAAGTTGCATAGAGGACTGAGAGAGACAAATAGCATTAGAATAAAGAGAAAGAGGGATTAGACAGGAAAGAAATGCAAAGCAGACTAAGACAGCTTTGGACTGCATATGCGTAAATGCACAGAGCATGACAAACAAGATTGGAGAGCTGTAGGTACAAGTTTCCAAATGCGATTATGTTACAGCGGCAATAACAAAGACAGGAATTTCCTAGCTAGGAGAAATAGGGAAGAGAATAAAAGGGGTGGCAGTATTGATCAGAGATACTGCTGCAGAAAGGAAAGATGTCCTTAAGGGTTAAAAGGCAGTTTTTATTTGGTTAGAGTTAAGGAGGAAAAGGGGAGATGCTATGCTGCTGTGTGTATATTGCGCCATATTTTGTTGGCGATGGTAGGTTGATGGCGAACTATCGGCATTCGCTGTCATTACTCCTCTGAAACGGACAGCAACTTTAGGATAATGGACATGCACAGATTAGCAAGGAAATCTTGAGGTTCTGGTCTGTCACTCAGCATTCTGACACAGACTGCACTGTGGCTCCTCCCACAGTGAACAATCACTGAATATCAGTGAGAATTTCAACTTTCTGCCCCACCTTGCAGTTTGAAATCCCTTAAAAAGTTGCACATTATTCATTCAATCAGGTGCAACTAATAAAATTTGATGAACAGAAATGACCCTGAAAACATAAATTTTTGACTGTGGAGTGCTGTTAAATGATTGAGTAGATTTTTAAGCTATTAAGATTTTAATTTTTTTTAAAACGTATTTTCAGAATAACTTAGCTTTTACCTACACCTCATATCTACGATTCGATCTTCAATTTCCTCAACATAAAAATTTTTTTGAAGTGATTTTATTTTAGTGCTTTTAGTTTCCGGTTTGCAGAGTCTGAGAAAATCCTTTAATGTGATTGGCTGCTCAGACAGCCTGAAGACTTTAATACTGCTCAATGCTGTGAATGCCCACAATCAGTTACAGTACCAGTGCACAGCACTAGAGCTGAAATTCTCACCAGAGAGATCACTTGATTGCTCAGCAAGACTTACTTAGTGGTCAGCTGTGAGTGCCCTTGCTTTGTCACTGACAAAATCCAGCCCAATATAAACTACCAAATAGTGGGAAGCTGGTTGAGCAAATTTCAGGAAGATGTAAAAACAATAGAGGCGTATATTGCGGAAGTTCAAATTATTCCAACATAGAAAGGGGGAAAAATAGTGGGGAGAAATAGTGTAAAGGGCAAGGGGGCGGAAGGGAAAGGACTTCTGACATTTATATGAGAACTTCTTGATCACTATATTTCCAGTTTAATGAAGAAAGAAGCAGTGCTGGATTTGGTTTTGGGGAATGAAGTAGGGCAGGTGGTGCATTTGGGAAATGTTGATCACAATATTAGGTTTATAATAGTGATAGAAACACACCATGAACAATTTAAGGTGAAGATACTCAACTGAATGGATAAATTCAGTGACTTGAAAAAGGGATGTGCCAAGGTGGACCGGAAACAAAGATTGGCAGGTCTAACAGTAAAAGGGCAATGGCGGCCTCCAAAGAGGGGATAGTTCAGGTACAGATTGAACACATTCTATGAGGGGGAAAGGAAGGACCTCCTTTAAGGTACAGGAGGCATAATTTCAAAGTCTGAAGATGACACAAAGCTTGGAAATGTAGTTAGCAGTGAGGAGGACAGTAGCAGACTTCAGGAGGACATAGACAGAATGCTATAAATGGCAGATGAAATTTAATGCAAAGGTGTGCAAGGCAATACATTTTGGTAGGAATAATGAGGAGTGGCAATATAAACAAATTTGTACAATTTTGAAGGGGGTTCATAAACAGAGACACCTTCAGGTGCACGTGCACAAATATTTGAAGGTGGCATGACAAGCAGAGAAGGCTGTTAAAAAGCATATGGGATCCTGGGCTTTAGAGGAATTTAGTATAAAAACAAGGAAGTTATGCTTATCAGTTATAATACACTGGCTAGGCCAAAGCTGGAATATTGTATTCAATTCTAAGCATACATGATAAGAAGGATATCAAGGTCTTAGAGTGCAAAGGAGATTTACTAGAAAACCTTAGAGCAGAGAAGGATAAGGGGAGTTTTTATAGAGGTGTTCAGAATTATAAGAGCTTTTGTTTGATAGAGTAGATAATTGGCAAAAGAACCGGGTTTGGTTGGGGGGGGGGGGGCTGTGGCGGGAGAGGGGAGAAATTTCACAGAAATAAATTACATAGCAATTTATGATCTGGAATGCACTGGCTGAAAGGCTGGTGGAGGCAGATTCAACAGTAACTTTCAAAAATTTGTAAGGCTATGGGGAAAGTGCAGGGGGAGTAGGACTCATTGGATAGCTTTCTGAAAAGAGCCAGCTCATGTATGTTGGGACGAATGGCCTCATTCTGCGCTGTATGATTCAATGAAGTGTCTTATTTAAATACAACTTAACTGATTTACCCAAATTCTGAAAATTTGGCAATGATTAGGCCGACTTATACAGTGACTTACCCTGTGCTCCATCCGGCGATCAGACTTTCTGCAGTACAAAAATAAAGAAGTTTAGCATCCTTGAAGCATTTGGAACATTTCATTAATTTGAGTGTGCAATGAACAAGAGTATGAAGAGTTTGAAAAGTGAAGGGTAGAATGCTGAAAAAATGACTCAGTATATTTGTATGAGAAATGTTTGAATACAAATAATAAAACTGGCTGAATATTGTTTAGGTAACACATGCATTGACTGCTGAACAACACAAGAGAATCTATTATTTAAAAGTGCAAAACAGGATAGGAAAGTTTAGAAACAGAACAGGATCATTTGGCCCAACGTGCCAACACCTTTATAGCTGACTTCAACCCCAAGTTCTCACCATATGACTCAACCTCTTTCTCCAGAAACAAAGATCAGTTTTCTATTTTTAGAAACGCAAGTATTACCAAAAAAAAGCTAGCCAATCAGTAGCTGCCTGAAATTACGGTAATTTTGTGTCACTAAACTAGTGAAGTATTGGTTGATCAGCTCAAGAGCAGGAAATTGAAACACAATAAGTACAGCAAATGAATCCGTACATCCAAATTCACTGTTGTGGTTTGTAGATTCATGGTATTAGAATCAGAATATTTGATTTTTCCTGTGTGCAATCAACTTCAGCTTTGAAATCAAAAACAGAGTAAACAATTCAAAATTTGAAATGTGTCCATTTTTGCATTTTGTATTGAAAATTCGAATTTTTTTGGAAAGCTATGGCCTTCCTTGTACTTGTTAAAATTTTTCAATATCCTATGAAGGAAACAAAATCTAGAACTAAACAGTGTACATGAGTTGGCATTGTACATCTATTTTAAAATGCCCCACAACTCTGCACGAATCAGCTGATTAAAGTGTGATGAGATCAGTATAGGAGATGCTTAAAATCTTCAATGGTAGTTGGTAAGAGGAGTTTCATTTTCTAGTTATTCTCTTCACCTGGACAACCCCCTAACAACTGCAACACTGAACCAGCTGCATGAGACAGCAAGTTCTGAATTATGTGCACACTTGAATCCACAAATCTGTCTGAAATTTATTTTCCATTGAGAACACAACCACCTTCTTTAACCTTTACTCATAACTTTGAGACCTGGTACCTTATTTACAGTCCTCTGCAGCACCTTCACATGGGGTACAAGAATATTTTCCCTACGGCATGATGGCAAGTACTAGACCGAATAGACCAGGTTAGGACTAACCAGTGCCTTGTTATATCCTCCCAAGATTTGTACATATATACTATTTTTCTAGTAACATAACTCAATATCTTGTCCATCATTTCCATTGGACTAATGGTATCTATGAAAACCTCAATGGAGCGGCAGCACAGAGTGACATTAACAGTGTGAAGTTGGGAATTCTGTGCAGAGAGGAAAGTGCTGATTTTCTTTTTTCAAACCTCTAATACATGTAGGGGAAGCTTGAGACAGTAAGTATTTATAATTTGTCCACTGCTTAGTGCAAGTTTGAATGTAGAAAAAGAAAAAAAAAAAAACTTAAAAACTAATAAGTATATATAAATAATTTAGACTAAGATATGGAAGAGCAGGTTGTGTGCCAGGAGTTAATATATGGCAGTTTGAGACACTGACCTGAGCATCTACAGTAGATGTCTCTGTCTCAAATCTCTCTGGCTTAGAGTCACTGACTGAGGAACAACAGCAACTGATCCTATCCAACAGGTACAATGTACTTGCTAACTAGGAAAATAAGCATCAAGACTGTTGGAAGGACAGCCAGAATGAAAGCCATTTCACCTTGGTACAGCAGGCTGTCCAAAGTGGGGTGAAGCAGGTGGAGGGAATGCTAATTGTGGTAGTTGTAGTGGGATTCATTAATTGGGGGACAGATAGCATCCTTTATAAGCGGGATCAAGGGTGCCACATAGTTTGTTACTTACCTGGTGCCAGGATGAGGGACTTCTTGAACTGGCTTGAAAGGATATTGGAGAAAGAGAGTAGGATCCAGTTGTTGTGGTCCAGCTCAAGACCAACAACATATCAAAGGAGGCGGCAAGCAGTCCTGCTCTGAGAGTACAGGGAACTAGGAGCTAAATTAACAAAAAGGACCTCAAGGCTTATAATCTCTCGATTATTACTAGAGCCATGTGCAAATTGGTGTAGGGTTAAGCAGATTAAGGGGCTGAACATGTGGCTGTAGGAGTGGTGTGGCAAAGCAGGGCTCCATTTCATGGCACCAGTGCTTGAAGAGGAAGGAACTGTAGCATTGGTACAGGCTCCCCTGAACGAAGCTGGGACCAGAGTTCCTCTGGAAAAGATAAATAGGACATTAAACTAAGCGGGGGTGGGGAGGGGAAAGACGCAGGTGGACAAGATATAGATAATAGCTCAAAAACAAAAAAGGGACAAGAGCAGAATATCAGAGATTGTACTTTCGGCGCTACAGGTAAAGGGAAAACTGAAAGATGTAAAGTAATTAAACCAGGAGAGAGAAATGTGAAATGCGTGAGTAAAACATTAGAGCAGGACAGGTTGGGGCACGTGGCCCAAATAAGCGGTCGTAATACAAATCCACAGAGAACAAGAAACAAATTGAATGAACTGCTGGCACAAATTCAACTCTGAGGGTATGACATGGCAGCCATTATTGAGACATGCCTGCGAGTCAGTCAAGACTGGGAACTAAACATACTAGGTTATAAGGTCTACAAGAAAGATGGAAAATGGAAGAGTGGAAAGAATAGCTTTTTAAACGAGCCAGGACGAATTCACTTTAATGATAAAGGATGTCATGAAAAGTAAGTAGAAAGTGGGTAGAATTAAGAAATAGATAATTATTTAAGTCTGTAATGGGAGTTGTGGTATAGCTCCCTCTGGTAGCAGCTGTGAAGTGGTAGCTTGTATAAATGCTGAGGTCAGACAAGCATTCGCAAATGCAGAGGGGTTTCAAAGGGGGATTTTAATTTTCATACAGATTGGGATAATCAGACAAGCACATGTCAGAAAGGTAGGGAATTTATTAAGTTTGTACACGATAGCTGTCTGCAGCAATATGTCCCACAACAAAAGGGGCATGCAGTATTCGATTGAGTAATGAACGCGATTTAGTTAACAGCCCAACATGACAATGTTGGAAATGCTGGTCCCTTTAATTAACCAGGACTTACTTCAGAGTTAATAGAGAGCAGGTGATGTTCACTGCAGCTTGTATTTAAGGGTTGGATTTTTCCCCAGTCAGAAAAGTTACTTCTGGACAGGGAGTTAGTCCAGAAGAAAAAAAAAGAGTGGAAACTGATATTTGTACTGAACTGTGGACTGAGAATAAAACAGTTGTGGATCATAGATGGTCTCCTGCTTCCTGATTTTAAATGAATGGCTATCTGTCAATTGATCACAACAGTGCGTGAACATTTATCAAACAGTGATCATAATACGATCGAGTTCAACATTGGGCAGAATTTTATCAGCCCCTGGGGTGGGAATGGAGGCAGAGGGGGCCGGTAAAATGCGAGGGAACTTTCCATGCAATGTGAATGGCAGCAGTTTGGCTGCCAAATGGGGGCAAACAAACAGTCAAAAGGTAAAAGTTTGGAACCCTCTTCTGCAAATGGCAATTGATGCTAGATCAGTTGATCGTTTTAAAACTGAGATTGATGGATTTTTGTTAGCCAAAGCTATTAAGGGATATAGGGAAAAGGCAGGTATTTGGAATTAGGTTGCAGATCAGTCCTGATCTTATTGAATGTTGAACAGGCTCGAGGAGCTAAATAAAAGCAAAATACTGCAATGCTGGAAATCAGAAATAAAAACAAAGCGCTGGAAATACTCAACAGGTCTGGCAGCATCTATGGAGAGAGAAACAGAGTTGACGTTTCGAGTCAAATATGACTCTTCTTCAGAGCTAAATGTTCCCATGTTTTCTCATCATAAAGTGGCCATTTGATTTTTGCAATTTGTGAATGGCAAGTTTTAGTGATTTAGTCATAGAGTTATACAGCACAGAAACAGGCCCTTCGGCCCATTATGTCTATGCTGGCCTTCAAGCACCTAACTATTCTAATCCCATTTTCCAGCACTTGGCCCATAGCCTTGTATGCTATGGCGCTTCAAGTGCTCATCTAAATACTTCTTAAATGTTGTGAGGGTTCCTGCCTCTACCACCTCTTCAGGCAGTGCGTTCCAGATTCCAACCACCCTCTGGGTGAAAACATTTTTCCTCAAACCCACTCAACCTCCTGCCCCTTACCTTAAATCCCTGCCCCCTGGTTATTGACCCCTCCACTAAGGGAAAAAGATTCTTCCCATCAATGCCCCTCATAATTTTGTATACCTCAATCATACCTCCCCTCAGCCTTTGCTGCTCTAAGGAAAACAACCCCAGCCTATCCAGTCTCTCTTCATAGCTGAAATGCTCCAGCCCAAGCAACATCCTGGTGCCTCCCCTCTGCACCCTCTCCAGTGCAATCACATCCTTCCTATAGTATGGTGGCCAGAACTGTACACAGTACTCCAGCTGTGGCCTAACTTGCATTTTATGCAGCTCCATCATAACCTCCGTGCTCTTACATTTTATGCCTCGGCTAATAAAGGCAAGTATCCCATATGCTTTCCTAACCATCTTGTCTACCTGTGCTGCTACCTTCAGTGATCTATGGACAAGTATGCCAAGGTCCCTCTGTACTTCCTAAGGTTCTACCATCCATTATAAATTTCCTTGCCTTGTTGGTCCTCCCAAAATGCATCACCTCACACTTCTCAGGATTAAATTCCATTTGCCACTGCTCTGCCCATCTTACCAGCCCATCTACATCGTCCTGTAATCTAAGGCTTTCCTCCTCACTATTTACAACACCACCAATTTTCATGTCCTCTGCGAACTTACTGATCATCTTACTGACGTCTAAATCATTAATGTACACTACAAACAGCAAGGGTCCCAGCACCGATCCCTGTGGTACACTACTGGTCACAGGTTTCCACTCGCAAAAACAACCCTCGACCATTACCCTCTGCCTCCTGCTACTAAGCCAACTTTGGATCCAATTTGCCAAATTGACTTGGATCCCATGGGCTCTTACCTTCTTAACCAATCTCCCATGCGGGACCTTATCAAAAGCTTTACTGAGGTCCATATAGACTACATCAACTGCTTTACCCTCATCTACACATTTCGTCACCGCCTCAAAAAATTCAATCAAGATAGTCAGACACGATCTCCCTCTGACAAAGCTATGCTGACTATCCCTGATTAATCCCTGCCTCTCCAAGTGGAGATTAATCCTGTCCCTCAGAATTTTTTCCAATAGTTTCCTAACCACTGATGGTTGTTTTTTTAAATTTAAATTGCCTTTGTGCTGTCAAGGTAACTAAGTTAATGCTCAGGTCTTAGAAGTTGTCTAGACTGCATGACAAATGAAAGTGTTATTTGGCATTGTGTATTGAAAACAGCTCATAAACGTCTGCTTTTCTTTTCAAAAAAAGCAATATTGACCAACATAGTCTGTTCTCTTGCACTATATTGATCTTCATATTGTTTTGTCATCCCTCCTCCGTGCTATCATCTACGTACTGTAGCTGATCATTATTTCTTATATTAGAATACCTATCTGAACTCCTGATATCATTTTCAGATTCCTCTTGGCGGACTTTTCTCCAATCGGCATATCCAGCTGAATCTTGTACACGATCTCCATATGGCCCCCCTCGTTCATCTATTCGTTGATCAGAGTATTGATCATAACTTACAGTGGCATCTACATATTGTTCTTTGTTGTCTCTTTTCCAATTGGTATATCCACTTGAAATATTTTCTTGGTATTGCATTCTGTTCTCTTTCCTCAGATCTGTATATCTGTCCATAGCTCCCATGCACTCTCCATATAGGTCTTTACTGTCTCTTCTCCAATCAGAATACATATCGGAGGCTCTGACATCAGCTCTATATTGCCCTTCATCATCTCTTGAAGTTGAATACCTCATCTCACTCACAGACTGCTCTCTTGGGTTCATTATACCTTCCATCAAATCCTGTTCCATTCTAGAGGGAGTTCTTCCCCATTCTTGCTGCCAACCTTATCCAGAAAATAAAAACAAGTAGCTAAATGATTAATCAATAAAATTGAGAATTTTATATATTACTATATTTAAACAGGCTAAGCAGAGTAGATTGCATCGCTATTACATTCAAACCAACTTCTAAAGAGTTCTTTACAAAGAATATATAGAAGTTTAAGATCAGTACACATCCATCAGAAATTGCTACTGCTTGTAGCTGTACAAAAAAAGCATGTTCAGGAAAATGGCATCTTAGGCTCCTCTGTTACTGTTTCTTTTCCGATGTGATATGATTGCATCATTTTCTGTTAATATATTAAATTTCCAGTTTCATTCTTTTAACTTCAGATTCCCCTTTGTTACAAGAGATGAGAATGTGTCTTTATATCATGGATGTCCCAGGTCTGTGCTGAATTGATTCAGCTGGAGTATTTGTAGCACCTATACATAGCCTGTATATTAAACGGGCCTCAATCCCAAGATGAGAAAAGGAGGAAAAGATAAAAATCAACTAGAGGTTCCCTCCTTGACTGCTTTGAATACATGCAGGAGAAGGAACTAGAGGAATATGGGGCAGAGTGGAAAGAGATAGAATGGAAGGAGACTAGTAGAGTATCAATATTTAAACAGACCAGTCTGCTTTATGACATCCAGTTAAGGATGAGTCACAAATTTCCTGGTCAAATATTGAGACGGCCAAAGTAATCATCTTTGTCTCTCCTTCCCCCAATTGCTCCTGACTATATTCCCCTTATTTCCAATTCCATCCCTTTTCGCAGCGGCGGTATAGGATTTCAAGGTTGTGAACAATTTGACCCAAGCTAAGCTTCTGATCAGATTACAAAGACCACCAACTTCCACGTCTGTAACAATGTCTACACTTCCGTCCCTGCCTCAGCCCAACTACTGCTGAAACCCTCATCCATGCCTTGTCACCTCCAGACTCAATTACTTCAATGCTTTTCACACCATCCTTGAAACCTACCTCTTTAGCTCCCGCTCCCAATTTCTCTTTCATTTATCTATGAAGAGCTGCCCTTTGCAATTATAAGTAATGATTAACTTAAATTTCATAGAGGACCCAAAGTTAAAAGAGTTTCAAATCATGACTTCTCAATGCCTTTGAAAGGACACCCTTTAAGGCAACAATATAGAACAAGCATACCATAAAAACTAGGCCCTTAATAACTGAACTAAACTATGTTTTACTTTTAAAACACTCCGTGCATAAAATATACCTTTGGATCCATATTCTTGGTAAGAATGCTGTGCATAGCTTTGTGAATTCATTCCCTCTTGCATGTTTCCACCCTGATTCATTCTTACATCTGAGGAGCTAAAACGTGGATACATAGGCTGTGGAGGATTTGCAATTTGGCCAGCTGGAACAAAAATGTATGTTAAGACTACTTATTATTGCTGTTTTGTATAAGAAAACAAAAAGTGATGTTACAGGTTATAAACAATTATTGCATTGCTATTAGCTTCATAAATTTGTTGGGTTGCAGTATCCAGCTAAAATTAGGAAAATAACGAGCAGTTAGGAGTGATGTAGGAATAGGGTAATGTTATTAGCATTCAGATAATTTAAACAAACACTGAAGCACAACTAATTTGCATTTGAAACCAAAGATTTTTTTGTTGTTGAAATCATTTCCCACATGAGTACAAAAACATGTTAGAACCAAAGAAGTTTAAGTTTGATCTTTGGGGCTGGTTTCTGTGTACAGGAAGAGGGCATTAAAGAATGGATTGAAAGCTAAAGTGAAATTTTTTCAGTACAATATGGTACTTGCCATTTCCCAAACTCTGTATCTAGTTCACATTATTCATGAAATAGTTTCTCAAAGTAATTTTTTTGAACTACTAAAGCAACAAATTAAGCACATCATCACAAGAGAACAGGAATTGAGAGTCTGCAGCAGATTCCTGGGAAGTACTCAACTGTGTACATTAAGACATTATATTAATGAACAAAGGATAAAGTAGAGGAAAAAATACACAATTTCCATCAAAACATACAGAATTAAACCAAAAGAACATTTGCATTTGAGTTATCAACATTCCACAAACACATCTATTCAAATTCTTACAGGTACTTGAGTTTCCCAACTTAATCAATCAAATTACCAGTGAAGATATATTCAAAATCTTGCATACTGCCTGTTCAATGTTTGAATTTGGAACATAACAGAAACAATATGGTAATGCATACGTACCATTGCTTGGAAGTGGAACCCTTTTAACTATCCCAATTGTGCTGGGTGGATCCTGTCCTCTGATAACCTATAATTCATAAATATCACTATGAATTACAGAAAACAAAATTACAGTGAACCTATTACACTTTTTCTCCCTTTTCATTGTGAACTGTTTACACAAGCTGTAACTCAAAACTAGCTGGTGGAATCTGTTTTCTAAGTGTTACAGGATCATGTTATTATTGCTCATATTGTAGC
Source organism: Heterodontus francisci (assembly GCF_036365525.1). Lineage (NCBI taxonomy): Eukaryota > Metazoa > Chordata > Chondrichthyes > Heterodontiformes > Heterodontidae > Heterodontus > Heterodontus francisci. The sequence continues at coordinate 125,175,327 of NC_090372.1, read as the reverse complement.
ACTCGCAGTTTGATTTTTTTTTAAAAAGTCAAGTGCTCCTGTGTGTTGTCAACATTGAACTATAAAGCAAATGTGTATTTCATAACTACTTCGCAATTATTTGTCTTTTTAAAAAGAGCAGTACCTAACTGGATCACTGCAGCCCACTATTACTAAATGAAATACTCTGATTACACCGTAATGAACTAACGCAGAATAACAAAAGACGAGAGGGAAAGGATAAAGACATTGATGTGCAAAGTATTATCTTGTCCACTAAAAAATCCTTGTAGTCCCCTGTAGCCCTGTATTTCGAAAATGGAGCAACAGGATCACTTTGAGAAACAGCGGACACTAAGCAGTTAAAACATTTTTAATAATCAATTGTGTATGTGAGGTAATGGATTCTTGGAACATATTGAGGTAACTATGATGATTGGCTGTCAGTAAGAGGGCTTTCCTGATAAAATAAGAACAGGAACTCTCCCCAAAACAGCGTGTGGGAAAATTAGGAAATGTGTGGGGAGGCTGGAACAAATAAAAACCACAAAGTGATTCCTGATAACACAGCAGCCTGCTGATGTCATCAGAATGCGGCAAGTTGCGCACATGCGCAACTACATCTTGCCAGGACTAAGTGGCACATGCACGGGAAGATGTCACTGCGCAGCACCAAAGTCATCGCGTATCTGCGCCTGGTCCATCTTCATGCATGTGCGATACAGCATCATCAGGTATCCAGCCACCCCACTCCCGGCTGGGGCGAGTGGCTGAATGGGCGACTTTGAGGCTGGATCTCTCTCCCCTCGCTCCAGGCCTCGATGCTTCCCTCCCTCAGCTGCTTGCTCCAGACCTCACTGCTCCCCCCCCCACTCCCCTGGGTGATTGTTCCCCACTCCTCGATTTGCACCACCCTGCTCTCCGGTGGCTTGCTACCCGCTTTCCCGCCCTGCCAACCACTAGCTGCATGCCGCGCCGCTTCCCTCCTCTTGGCCACTCACTCCTATGTCGACCCGTTACCCCCCACTTCCTCGGGCGGCAGTTTGAAACCGATCAAACGTGGGAGTGATTGGGCAAGTGGAGGAAGCGGCGCAGCAAGCTAGCAGCTGGAGAGCAGCGGGGAAGCAGGGAGCGAGTGACCGGAAAGCGGGGCGGCGCAAAGTGAGGAACAAATGGGCAGGGGAGTTGGGGGAGCACCGAGGTCTGCAGCGAGCGGCTGAGGGGGGTGGGGGTGGGGAGCGGCCGATGGGGAGGAGGGTGAGAAAGCAAGTTGCCGAGGGGGTTGCGGGAGCGAGAGGCTGCGTTTGGGTGAAATCAGTCCTGGTCAGTCATATCATCGAAACAAAATAACAAAATGGTAGCACATTTTATACTCTGCCCGATTTTTCTTTCCGCCCATCAGGGTGCCAATTCACTATCTTCCAATGGAAATGCAATCATTAAATTCCTTTTGTATTTAATTGGATTACTGGAATATTAAATGAATTTGAGGATTACAGTTAGTATCCTATAACTACACAGTAGCATAATACTGGGCTTCCAACCAACTTAGTTGGTTAGTTTGCTAGAACGATCTAACCATAAGCATTTCCTGTGATAAACTGAGCAGCGCCATCTTTAATCCTGGCAGCTGCCAGAACATCACAGACACTGACATTCCAGTTGAAGAGCCTGCACTTGCGCATGTGCAAGTACTGTGCTACCTAGTGGTTGCATTGTCAGCAAATGCAGCCTAAAAACTAAGCTTGTTGGGGGAAAATTAGCTCATACTACATGCATAGTAGGCCCACAAACTCTGAAAAACAACTGCGCTCATATCGTTGTCTGAACTTCACTTTTAGGCCTCTGGATGAAAATTTACAGAAAAACCAGACTTTTGTACGGCAGCAATTCAATTTGCCCAATAAGTATACAAGTTTAAAAATGATGCCATTACCACGGCAATAAAACTTTCAGATGGTGATTTAAAATTGACAGACAGAAAAATCAGATTTACCTCCAAAGAGGCACAATCTCCTTAATTACTAATCCATAGACCACACAGTAAAGAAAGAGTATGAAGGCATAACTTCAGTCAAATTTACTTGTTTTTGGGAGAGATGAGAAAGGAAAACTATTTTGACATCCAGTTGTTAAATGTTCATAAAACTAGCATTTCTAGAAATGACTGATCTGAACTAAATCAAACATAGACTGAGTTAATTCAAATGTGGGGAATTTTTTGTAAAAAGAAATGGACAATGATTTTCAGATTAGGTTAACATTTAAGAATAAATTTGAATTTTTACCAGTACCAGAGAGGGGACAGAAATTGAGTTCTAGAAAAAAAAGTGCAGGAGAACACCTTTATTCATGAAATGAACCTAAAACCAAACACAGCACGTACAATGTAAACAAAAGCAGCTGCATTCAGAAGTGTTAAAAGGAACATAAAGAATTCGTCACAATTTGCAGGTCTACTAAAGGCTGGTTAAGTTAGTCCTCCCTTGTGACAACTTTATTTCATAGTTAAGACAAAATAAAAACACAGATCACATGCACTAAGCTAAACAAAACCCATAAAATCTCGTTAATATGTCTTTAACATTGAAACGTTCTGTGCTAATTTACCTGCACGTTCCTCCTTCCTTCCAATTTCTCAATAATAGCAGCTCTTTCTTTTACAATAATGCACAATTCTTCTTGCTTTAGTTTAGTTGCATCCCACTTCATCATCTCAGGATATTCTTTTGACTAAGAAAAAATGACAGTTGAAGTGATTAATTTAATACCTAATAAAAATGATCTATTTACCCTTAACATGCAATTGAAACATGTTGCTTTGTTTAAAATAATTCACTGTTCAAAGGACCACTATTATTTAAATGTGTAGCACCCAGATTGGTAAAGGAAATTATTATTTTTCAGGTGCTGGAAAAAGAAAAAAAGTACACTTTGCAGCACGTACAAAATAAATAAATATAGTATTAAGGGAGTAGAATATTCATTAAGTTCAGTAGATCGAATAAGTCTCTCTCATCACAGCATTCAAGAATAGTAGTTTTACCCTTCACAAATCAACAGTGGAATGGCACTACACAGCTTGCTGTTTAGTTAGAAGCAGTCTGTCATTCAAGAGAACAGGTAGTGCTCATCCCTGAACTACTAAGGTGCTTTCTGTACATAACAGAGCTCTATTGCAAGTCCTCACTAGCCCCATAAAGCTGTTATATGAACTGGCTGGTCAAAAATTAGATGGTACATTGTCAAGTAACAAACTTACCCAGTTATTGGAGATCCCAACACAAAAAAAAAATTACCTCTTTCCCATACCCTGCCCCATTCTGTTTTCTCCTTTCACTCTTCGTCTTTAGCAGCCTTTGGGTGCCTTACTGTAGGAATTTACAAGCTTCAAAATAAAAGCAAGATCACAGCAGAACCTAAATTTGTCTCCACATTCAAGCACTCCAGCAGGCATCACCAAACAGCAATTTGGAGCTGAAAATGTGGCCCAGAAGTTAATTATAATATCTCCACCATTAACCCAACCTAACACAGTTCAGATCAGGAACCATCTTCCATTTGGGAGATTTGACAAAGGCTGTAGGCTATTCGAAGGGTTATCGGTCCTCCTCTGGCATGCACATATGTACTTACTTTCTAATATGTCTTTAATGCTGGGGGTGGAAAAGCCTCAAGTGCACCTACCATCATTCCAGCTAAAATCATGTGATTGAGCAGAAATGGACAAATAGAAACTCAATGGTACTAGTATTCACTAAACAATCAAGCAGCCCCCATTACTTTTGGAGACATAATTAAACAGACTAATATAGGCAAATGATATAAGGTATACAGGAAACTAAGTGTAAAATGTAACAATCGAGCTCACAGAAACAGAATGACATCAGATGCTCAGCTTTAAATAAATATTTTTTTGGATAAAAAGTCAAAAGATAAAAATTCAAGTTTAATGAAGATCTAACAAAAATTAGTTTCATTACATTAAATGAGCAAAAAAAAAACATGTATTTTACTTGTACTTTTCACATCCTTTGGGTGCTGCAAAAAATTTCACTACCAGTAACTTAATTCTGCAGTATAATCACTGTAGCCAACACCACAGCCAAGGTATGACAAACAACAGATTGAGAAGGGCAATCCATCAATCTGTTTTGGTACACAAGTTGACCAGTAGACGAAGAAATATTTTCATCTCCTATTTAGAAGATACCATAGAATCATTTGTACATGATTGGACAGGGGGAAACTAGTTTAATGCCTGGCTGGGGAGTCTAGAACCGGGGACACAGTCTCAGAATAAGTGGCAGGCCATTTAGGATGGAGAGGAGGAGGAGGAATTTCTTCACTCAGAGTGGTGAATCTCTGGAATTCTCTGCCCCAGACGACTGTGGAGGCTCAGTCATTTGAGTATGTTCAAGACTGAGATCGACAGATTTCTACATATTAAAAACAAGCAAGGGATACGGAGATAGTGCAGGAAAATGGAGTTGAAGTAGAAAATCAGCCATGATCTCATTAAATGGCAGAGCAGGCTCAAAGGGCTGAATGGCCTATTCCAACTTCCTATGTTCCTATGAAAGGGTATCAGAACAAGGGTATCAAGTACTTTGGTGGTAGTGACCATAATTCAGTTAGATTTAGCATAGTTATGGAAAAGGACAAAGACAGACCAAAGTTTTAAATTAGGAAAAGCCCATTTTAAATAGCTGATATGTGATTTGGCAAAAGTGGACAAGAAACATCTACGTAAATGTAAATCAATGTCCAAGTAGTAGGAAACAAAGAAGTGATAGAGAGAAGTTTCAGAACAAATATGTTCCCACAAAGAGAAAAAGGGTGGAACTCCCAAATCTAGACCTTACATACAGAGTAGGATCAGGCAAAAAAAGGAAGCCTACCAAGAGCTCAATATTGCAGGAAGCCTAGAAGAGTGTAGAAAATGCAGGGGTGAAATTAAGAAGAAAATTAGGAAAGCAAAGAGAGGGCATGAAAAAATATTGGCAAGTAAAAATCAAGGAAAACCCAAACATGTTATATAAATATCTAAGGAACAAGAGGATAACTATGGAAGAGTAGGGCCAATTAGAGAATAAAAAGGTAACTCGGGTTGGAGACCTAAAATGTGGGTACGGTTCTTAATGAATACTTTGCATCCGTCTTTACAAAAGAGGGGGCAATGCAAACACTGTAGTTAGCGGAGGAGGAGCATAAAATATTGGATGGGATAAACACAGTGAGAGAGGATGTTTGAAGGGGTTTAGCCTCTTTGAAAGTAGATATATTACCAGGCCTATATGAAACGTATCCGAGGCTGTCAACAGAAGAGGGGATATAGCACAGGTGCTGACCATGATTTTCCAATCCTCTCTGGCTACAGGCAGAGGAGGACAGAAGGGCTAACATTCTACCATTGTTTAAAAAAGGAGGACTGGATAGACTGAATAAGTGCAGGCCAGTCACCAAACCTCAGTGGTGGGCAAAACTATTGGAAACAAAAATTCTGGGGGACAGTATAAACCTTTTAGAGAGACATGAATTAATCAATGTCAATCAGCACGGATTTGTTAAGGGAAGGTCATGTCTGATTAATTTGAATTTTTTGAGAAAGTAACAAGGAGAGTAGATGAGGGTAGCATGTTTGATGTAGTCTACATGGATTTTAGCAAGGCTTTTGATAAGGTCCCACCTGGCAGACTGGTGAGAAAAGTAACAGCCCATGAGATCCAAGGGAAAGTGGCGAGTTAGATCCAAAATTGGCTCAGTGGCAGGAAGCAAAGGGCAATGGTTAACAAGTTTTTTGTGACTGGAAGGCCGTTTCCGGTGAGGTTCCATAGGGCTCAGTACTAGGTCCCTAACTGTTCATGGTGTTAATCAATGATTTATACTTAAATGTACATTGAAATGATAAAGAAGTTTTCAGATGATACAAAAGTTGGCTATGTGGTTGATCGTAAGGAAAAAAAGCTGTAGACTGCAGGAAGATATTGAAGGACTGGTAAGGTGGGCAGAAAAGTGGCAAACGGAATTCAATCCAAAGAAATGAGATAATGCCTTTGGGGAGGGCAAACAAGGCAATGGAACATACAATAAACGGTAAGATACTGAGAGGTGTAACGGAACAGAGGAATCTTGGGGTACATGCCCACAGATCCCTGAAGGCAATGGGACAGGTAGACAAGATGATTATAAAGGCATATGTAATCCTTCCCTTTATCAGCTGAGGCATAGAATATAAGAATAGGGAGATTATGTTAGAACAGTATAAATCACTAGTTAGGTCACAGCTAGAGTACTGCATGGAGTTCTGCTCACCACATTACAGGAACGATGTGATCGCACTCGACAGGGGACAGAGATTTATAAGGACGTTTCCAGAAATGGAGAACTTTAGCTATGAGGAAAGATTAGATAGGCTGGGGTTTTTCCCCCTTGGAACAGAGGAGGCTGTGGGGAGATTTAACTGAGTTATATAAAATTATATATAATGCACCGAGACAGAGTGCATCGAACAGGGAGGTCAATAACCAGGGGCATAGATTTAAAATAATTGGGAGAAGGATTAGAGTAGAGGAGATCTGAAGAGAAAGTTTTTCACCCAGAGAGTAGTCGGGGCCTGGAACTCACTTCCTGAAAGGGTGATAGAGGCAGGAACCTTTACCGTACTTAAAAAAATACTTGGATACGCACTTGAAGTTCTTTGGAATTCTTTACCCCAGCAGGCTGTGGAAGCTCATTCATTGAGTATGTTTAAAGTAAAGATGGACAGATTTCTAAACACCAATGACATAAAGGGATATGGGGATAGTGTGGGAAAAAAGCATTGAAGTGGATCATCAGTCATGATCGTATTGAATGGCGGAGCAGGCTCGACGGGCTGAATGGCCTACTTTTGCTCCTATGTTCCCAAGTGCCGTAACCTACAGGGCTATGGACCAAGAGCTCAGAAGTGGGATTAGGCTGGCTAGCTCTTTCCAGCTGGCACAGGCATGAAGGTCCAAATGGCCTCCTCTTTCATAAATTTTCAATGTATCTGTATTTGTAGATTAATACAATAATTGGCCTTTATAGCCACTCCAGGCGCTGCTTCACAAACCACTGACCACCTCCAGGCGCGTATCCATTGTCTCTCGAGATAAGGAGGCCCAAAGAATACAATAGCATCTGTATAACATTATGCTGCACATTATGAAAGACTTTTTAATCCAAAAAAAAAAGCTTCTGCACGGTATCTTACTTTGAACTAAGCCCGATTAGTATTAGCCTAAACACAATGTTCGGACAGGGTGATATTTACCAGCCTTTTAAGTAGACAGGAGAATGTGGTGGCCATCCCATGTAGACTGCAATGCATGATAACACAAGATAACAGGTGGTCATGTGGCATGTTAGCCCAGTCATAGCATGCACAGGGATGTAGGTTTCAGTTCAGAGGATATGTGGTCTGCTCATCAAAATTGCCTTTTTGCAATGAGCAATTGACCAAATTGAGAAAGTACAAGAATGTAGAATATATAGAATATACAACACAGCAACAGGCCATTTCACCCAAGTCAATGCTAGTGTTTATGCTCCACTCACATCTTCTCCCATCCTTTGTCATTTAACTTTATCAGCCTCTACTTCCTTCTCCCGCATATTCTTATCTCACTTCCCCTTAAATGCATCTATGTTATACACCTCAACTAAGCCTTGTACTAGCAAATTCTATATTTTCACCACCCACTGGGTAAAGAATTTCCTTCTGAATTCCAGATTTGATTTCTTGGTGACTACTGATCTCTAGTTTTTCTCATCCCCACAAATGGGAACACTCTCTCTGACTACTCTGTCAAAATCTTTCATAATTTTGAAGACCTCAATTAGTCCACCCTTCAACCTTCTCTTTTCAAGAGAAAACAGACACAGTCTGCTTATCCTTTCTGAATGAGTACAATCCATGAAAATCTTTTTGGCACCCTTGCTAGTGCCTTGATACCATTTTTAAAATATGGCAACTAGAAGTGTGCACACGACTAAGTGTACCCTAACCAAGGCTCCATACAAATTTATCAAAACGTATTTTCTTCCTATCCCTCTAGAAATAAGCTTTCGTATTTTGCTTGCTTTAAAAAAAAAAGGCCTTATTAACCCATGTATTGATTTTAGTGTATTAGCTTATTAACGCAATTTTAGTGATTTATGTATTTGTACTCCCAAATCCCTTCGCTCCTCTACCCCATTTAGATTCTTATTTTCCAAGTAATATGTAACCTCCTGATTTTTCTCACCAAAATGTAATATCTCACACTTATATGGTGTTGAAATTCATTTGCCAACTATGTGCCACTCTACAAGTTTATTGTCTTCTTGCAATTTGTTGTATCCCTCCTCAGTATTGACTATCTCCCTAATTTGGTGTCATCTGCAAATTTAGAAATTGCGTTTTGGATTCCAAAATCTAAACCATTGTTATAAAATGTGAAAAGTGGTCCCAGCCCTGATCCTCGTGGGACCCCACTTTTCACACTTCTGTATTGCTACCCATTACCCAACTCTCCACTTTCTGTCTTGTAGCCAGCTAGCTAATCATTCTGCTATTTGTCCTATGGCTCCGCTAACTCGGAACCTTATTCATTAGCCTATAATATGACGCCTTAGTGAAGACCTTTAAGAAGACTATCGAGTTGTAGAGTTATACAGCATAGAATCAGGCTCCTCGGCCCATCGTGTCCGAGCCGGCCATCAAGCACCTATCTATTCTCATCCCTTTTCAAGCACTTGCCATAGCCTTGTATGCTATGGCGTTTCAGGTGCTCATCTAGATACTTCTTAAATGTTGTGAGGATTCCTGCCTCTACCATCCCTTCAGGCAGTGTATTCCAGATTCCAACCACCCTCTGGGTGAAAACATTTTTCCTCAAATCCCCTCTAAACCTCCTGCCCCTTATCTTAAATTTATGCCCCCTGGTTATTGACACCTCCATTAAGGGAAAAAATTTCTTGCTATCTATGCCCGTCATAATTTTGTATACATCAATCAGGCGCCCCTCAACCTTCTCTGCTCTAAAGAAAACAACCCTAGCCTATGTAGTCTCTCTTCATAGCTGAAATGCTCCAGCCCAGGCAACATCCTGGTGAATCTCCTCTGCAATCACATCCTTCCTATAGTGTGGCGACCAGAACTGTACACAGTACTCCAGCTGTGGCCTAACTAGCGCTTTATACAGCTCCATCGTAACCTCTTTGCTCATATATTCTATGCCTTGACTAATAAAGGCAAGTATCCCATCATCTGCCTTCCTAATCACCTTATCTACCTGTGCTGCTGCCTTCAGTGATCTATGGACAAGTACACCAAGGTCCCTCTGACCCTCTGTACTTCCTAGGGTCCTACCACCCATTGTATATTCCTTTGCCTTGTTAGTCCTCCCAAAATGCATCACCTCACACTTCCCAGGATTAAATTCCATTTGCTACTGCTCTGCCCATCTTACCAGCCCATCCATATCGTCCTATAATCTAAGGCTTTCCTCCTCACTATTTATGACACTACCAATTTTCATGTCATCTGCGAACGTACTGATCATACCTCCTATATTCACATCTAAATCATTAACGTACACTACAAACAAGGGTCCCAGCACCAATCCCTGCAGTTCACCACTGGTCACAGGCTTCCAATCACAAAAACAAACCTCGACCATCACCCGCTGCCTCCTGCCACTAAGCCAATTTTGGATCCAATTTGCCAAATTGCCCTGGAACCCATGGGCTCTTACTTTCTTAACCAATCTCCCATGAGGGACCTTATCAAAAGCCTTACTGAAGTCCACGTAGACTACATCAATTGCTTTACCCTCATCTAGACATCTAGCCACCTACTTGAAAAATTTAAATCAGGTTAGTTAGACATGATCTCCCCCTGACAAAGGCATGCTGACTATCCTTAATTAATCCCTGCCTCTCCAAGTGGAGATTAATCCTGTCCCTCAGAATATTTTCCAATAGTTTCCCTACCACTGATGTTAGACTCACTGGCTTGTAATTACCTGGTTTATCCCTACTACCCTTCTTGAATAATGGTACCACATTCGCTGTCCTCCAGCCCTCTGGCACCTCTCCTGTGGCCAGAGAGGATTGAAAATTTGTGTCAGAGCCCCTGCTATCTCCTCCGTTGCTTCACATAACAGCCTGGGATACATCTCATATGGGCCTGGGGATTTATCCACTTTTAAGCCCGCTAAAACCTCCTCCCTTTCAATGCTAATTTGTTCAGGTACATCACAATTCCCCTTTCTGATCTCTACACCTACATTGTCCTTCTCCATCGTGAACACAGATGAAAAGTAATCATTTAAAACCTCACCTAGGTCCTCCCGCTCCACACACAGGTTGACACTTTGGTCCCTAATGGGCCCTACTCTTTCCCTGGTTATCCTCTTGCCCGTAATATACTTATAAAATGCAATGGGATTTTCCTTTATCTTGCCCGCCAGTGTTTTTCCATGCCCCCTCTTTGCTCTCCTAATTAATATTTTTTTTTTTAAATAAGTACTAGCCCCCCCCACCCACCCCCCTACAATTTCGATACTCCTCTAGGGCCTCTGCTGTTTTCAGCCCTCTGAATCTGCCATAAGCCTTTTTTCCCCCCCTTAGCCAATCCTCTATATCCCTTTGACATACAGGGTTTCTTGGACTTGTTGGTCCCACCCTTCACCTTTATGGGAACACGTCAGCCCTGAACTCTCACTATTTCCTTTTTGAATGACTCCCACTGGTTTGGTGCAGACTTTCCTACGAGTAGCTGCTCCCAGTCCACTTTTGCCAGATCCCGTTTTATCATACTGAAATCGGCCTTCCCCCAATTCAGTACCTTTATTTCCAGTCCATCTTTGTCCTTTTCCATAAGTACCTTAAATCTCACAGAGTTATGGTCACTATCCCCGAAATGCTCCCACACTGACACTCCTCCCACTTGTCCAGCTTCATTCCCAAGCATTAGGTCCAGTATCGCCCCTTCTTTTGTAGGACTTTCTATGAGCTGGCTCAAAAAGCTCTCCTGTATGCACTTGAAGAATTCCACCTCCTTTGGTAAATCTAGATACATTACATCTACTGCATTACCTTTGTCTACTATCTGTTACCTCTTCAAAGAATTCAATGAAGTTGGTCAAACAAAATTTTCCTTTTTGAAACACACACTGTTTTTGGTCTCTACTTTTCTACTTTCTCCTTTAGTCGGGATTTGACTATTTTTCCTACCATTGATGTTAATTTGACTGGACTATAGTTCCCTCGATATGTTCCACCTCCCTTTTTAAATATAAGTATAATGTTAGCTATCCATCAGCTCTCTGGCACTCACCTCTATCTAATGAATTATTAAATATACATAATAGTGCCTCTGTTATCTCTTCTCTAGATTCTTTTAAACAGCACTGACGCAATCCATCCAGACCAGGTGTTTTATCGCCTGAGTTCGACTAGTACATGTCCACCTGATCTGTCTCACTGGTAAATACTGAAGTAAACTATTTAATATTTCTGCCATTTTGCTATCACTGCCTGTGATTTTATTCAGTCCATCCTGACTTAAGTAAAACTCTTGTGCCTGTAGAATGTTTGGCTTTTAAAAAAAAAGCGTTCCTTGATAATTTAATTCTATACTTTCTCTTTGGCATCCTAATCATTTTTCTTGACTTCTCTCGTAGTCTATTTGGGTTCTTCCTTACCATGCTCTCCCTTGCTGTCCATGCACTTAAGCGTATGCTTCTTTGCTTACCCTCAATTTATCATTTAAGTCTTTATTCATCGATCATAACTCTTCAGTATTTAGTTTGGCCTTTTTTTTTTTTAAGCACAATATATTTTGGGACTCTTGTTAAACACAGTTTTAAATGTTTCCCATTGGTGTTCAACAACAGCATCTGTTAATATTGTTGCCCATTTTATTCCCCAAGTTCCAATCACAGCACCTCAAAATTGACGTGTTTAGAATCTATTACCCTGGTCTCTATCATGCTGAAGTCTTTCTCAATTATTATCTTAAAGTATGATGGCCGACACAGAAACGATGGGCCGAACGGCCTGTTTCTGTGCTGTATAACCCTATGACTCTATATATTATAGTCATTATTGCGTAGCTGTTCCCTACTTTTACTTTTTTTTCATCTATTCATTGCTGATCACTGGATCCAGAAGCGAATCTGCCCTTGTTGAGCTTCTTACATACATGGTTTTTATTTTTTTATGTGTTTATTTTATTTTAGTTTGTTTCTACTATGCCGACCCACTGTTTTTTTCAAGTTTGTGCTTGGGGCCAGGCTGTTCAATTTTCTGTCAATTAACATCCTCTCTGTACTAATGCTTTGTCTTTCACCACAGCATTAACATACTGTTTGCCTTTGCTCCATGACCTTCTGGTCAGTTATTCTGTGACCTTGTCCTATCAACAACTTCCCTTTTGTTATCTCTTGCCCCACCCCCGCTTTACTTGCTTAAAACCTATCACATTTCTGGCTGTGCCAGTTCGGATGAAGGGTCACTGACCTGAAACATTAACTTTGCTTCTCTCTCTAGAGATGTTGCCAGACCTGCTGAGTATTTCCAGCATTTCTTGTTTTTATATTATGGTTAGAAAGGAGTCCTGGACATTTTGTAGGAACTCTATTTCTGTTCTATCCTCTACATACTTCTTCTGGCCAATTACTTTCTTTTTTTCAAAATTACTTTCAGGGTTGTTGAAATCCCCCATGATTATTATGCTATGCTTTTAACTCATTTCTTCCTCTATCATCCAGACTATTAGATAGTCTGCAGACAATGTCCATTAGCGGGATTCCTCATTTTAAAAAATATTTTAACTCTCTCTGGATTCTAGTTCTGTCTTATTAATGGCTGCAGCACTTTTTTCTACCGCCATTGTTATGTCCAATTAATACAGGTACTTAACCTCCCATCTTTTTCTAAATGTCACACCTTGCAATGTTTGATTCCCAGTCCAGATTTTTCGGTAGCCATGTCCCAATAATCGCTACTATATCCGATTGATTGCAATGTAATATTGCCTCCAGTACCCTTGTTTTATCTGTATATCAATGCACACAATATCTAAGTTTAATTTATTTTTTAGCAGTTTCTCTCACCTTTTAACCATAATTTTACACTCCTGCTCTTTAACTCTATTTACTCCCTGGCCATTTATGTCCTCCCTTACTTTAGTCTGTCCTATACTCTCCTTTCCAGTTTCATTTATATTTAGGCTGGTTTTATTTCGTCAATTTCTCCGCTACCTTACTGGAACAAGCACATAACAAGCCACTCCACTTTATGCATATACTCACCATGTAATTCATTCTGTGCTTGAAACCAGCAAGGTGCGAAACAAATATGCGCAGGTAACCTGTGAAGTCACATAACGTGCATTCGTACATTGGGTCTCTTCCACCATCCCGCCGGTATTCAATCACATAATTGAGCCCTGAGTAGACACAAAATAACAATTCATGTGGCATCTACAGATACAAACATCACTCCATTTCAAAAAGTCATATCACTAGAGTCGTCATTCATTATTGTGCAACTGCTGCAGGAAATTAACATAGTGTGGTGGTGACAGTTTTAAGATTAACTGTGATATATTTCACATTAGTCAGCTGAGCAAGTCTTGAGAAAATCTTCACAAAGCAACTGGGTAGGGGGTGGGAGGAGGAATTCACCAGCCAATTCTTCCTGTGTGCTTAACAATGTCTCTCCTAGTCATTTAAAGCACAAGTAGCCATTCAGCCCATCGAATCCACGCCAGCTCTCCACGGTGTTTTTCAGTCAGTCCCACTCTCTCAATCGATTTCCGTAGCCCTGGAAGTCTGGTTCCCTCAAGAAGCCATCCAATTTCCTCTTGAAATCATTGATTGCCTCTGCTTCCACCACCCTTGTGGGCAGAGAGTTCCAGATTGTTACCACCTGCTGCGTAAAAAAGTTCTTGCTCATATTCTCCCTACATCACTTGCCCAAAACCTTCAATCTGTGTCCCCTAGTTCTTGTACCATTAGTTAATGATGTTAGGGCCAGGTGGTGCGATGTGGGTGGATCCCACTGTTCAACTCCCCACCCGACTGCAGCAAGTGTTTTGTTATTAGGGTTTAATTCCTTTGGCGTTTTAATTTTTCAAACAAACAAACAGCGATAGGTATTCTTGTGAGTTTTAAAAAACAGAAAGTCAATTGTTTATTAATCAATACACCTTATCCCAAAATTGTCGCAACCACATCCACTCACGCATTCACTCATGCGCACACACACACACACAAAGAGACAGATAGAGAGGGAAAAAATAAGTGTTTCTGTTTCGTTGGGGGCGGGGGGTGAGGGAGGGGTAGGTCATGATAAACCCGCTGAATTCTCTTGGAAATCAAGTTCTCCATTGGTGCAGGCCTGAGAGGGCTAGATTTCTCTCATTTAAAGATTCAGTTGAAGACAGTGGGACACTTTGGGTTCACTGCGGTCTAATGTAGATGTAGGATCCTACAGCATTGCATGTGCCTTCCGGCAAGCAAATGGACCGCTGGGTGGAGCACTACCTAGAACTGTACTCCAGGGAAAATGTTGTCACTGATATCGCTCTCAATGCAGCCCAATCTCTGCCAGTCACGGATGAGCTGGATGAACAGCCAACAAAATTGGAACTCAGTGATGCCACTGATTCTCTAGCCAGTGGAAAAGCCCCTGGAAAGGACGGCATTACCCCTGAAATAATCAAGAGTGCCAAGCCTGCTATACTCTCAGCACTCCATGAACTGCTTTGCCTGTGCTGGGATGAGGGCGCAGTACCACAGGACATGCGCGATGCCAATATCATCATCCTCTAGAAGATCAAGGGTGACGGCGGTGACTGCAACAACTACTGTGGAAGCTCCCTGCTCAGCATAGTGGGGAAAGTCTTCGCTCGAGTCGTTTTAAACAGACTCCAGAAGCTGGCTGAGCGTGCCTACCCTGAGGCAGTGCGGCTTTCGAGCAGAGAGATCCACCATTGACATGCTGTTCTCCCTTCGCCAGCTACAGGAGAAATGCCGCGAACAACAGATGCCCCTCTACGTTGCTTTCATAGATCTCACCAAAGCCTTTGACCTAGTCAGCAGACGTGGTATCTTCAGACTATTAGCAAAGATCGGATGTCCACCAAAGCTACTAAGTATCATCACCTCATTCCATGACTATATGAAAGGCACAATTCAGCATAGCGGTGCCTCATCAGACCCCTTTCCTATCCTGAGTGGCGTGAAACAGGGCTGTGTTCTCGCACCTACACTGTTTGGGATCTTCTTCTCACTGCTGCTCTCACATGCGTTCAAGTCTTCAGAAGAAGGAATTTTCCTCCACACAAGATCTGATGGCAGGTTGTTCAATCTTACCCATCTTAGAGCAAAGACCAAAGTACGGAAGGTCCTCACCAGGGAACTCCTCTTTGCTGACAATGCTGCATTAACATCCCACACGGAAGAGTGTCTGCAGAGACTCAGCAACAGGATTGCGGCTGCCTGCAACGTATTTGGCCTAGCCATTAGCCTCAAGAAAACGAACATCATGGGACAGGACATCAGAAATGCTCCATCCATCAATATCGGCAACCACGCTCTGGAAGTGATTCAAGAGTTCACCTACCTAGGCTCAACTATCACCAGTAACCTGTCTCTCGATGCAGAAATCAACAGGTGCACGGGAAAGGCGTCCGCTGCTATGTCCAGACTGGCCAAGAGGGTGTGGGAACATGGCGCACTGACATGGAACACAAAAGTACGAGTGTTTCAAGCTAGAGTGTTTCAAGCCGGTGTCCTCAGTACCTTGCTCTACGGCAGCGAGGCCTGGACAACGTATGTTAGCCAAGAGCGACATCTCAACTTATTCCATCTTCGCTGCCTCTGGAGAATCCTTGGCATCAGGTGGCAGGACCATATCTCCAACACAGAAGTCCTCGAGGCAGCCAACATCCCCAGCATATACACCCTACTGAGCCAGCAGTGCTTGAGATAGCTTGGCCATGTGAGCCGCATGGAAGATGGCAGGATCCCCAAGGGCGCATTGTACAGCGAGATCGTCACTGGTATCAGACCCACCGGACGTCCATGTCTCTGCTTTAAAGACGTCTGCAACCGTGACATGATTCCTGTGACACTGACCATAAGTCATGGGAGTCAGTTGCCAATGATCGCCAGAGCTGGCGGACAGCCATAAAGGCAGGGCTAAAGTGTGGTGAGTCGAAGAGACTTAGCAGTTGGCAGGAAAAAAGGCAGAAGTGCAAGGAGGGAGCCAACTGTATAACAGCCCCGACAACCAATTTTATCTGCAGCGCCTGTGGAAGAGTCTGTCACTCTCGAATTGGCCTTTATAGCCACTCCAGGCGCTGCTTCACTGACCACCTCTAGGCGGTTACCCATTGTCTCTAAAGGAGACTCCCATTGTTCTGGCTAGATGGGTAATCACCTGTTTCCAGTGAGCCTTTCATGTGCAAATTCATGCATGGCCATCTTTAGCTGTGCTGTTCTGCTTTTTAGAAGTTATTTCTAATAATGTCCAAAAAAGTCTCAGCCAAAGTTCCATACGGTGAAATTAATATTTTCAGTTGGCATGTGCGGTTTCTGATTCCAAGCTCCCCCCCCACCCAACCTAGAATATTCCCTTAGTTTTTTTGTTAATAGAATAATTTTAAGGAACTGAAACAAAAAAAAAATGAATAAGAATCTAAACTAGAGTATCTGATTCAAAGAACTGGCATGACCTTTATTCTTCGCTTTATGCATCAATTCACTCCCTTCACCCTCGACTACTTGCTGGGCTACAGTTCTATAGAAAGAATAAAAGCACTTGCATTTATATAGCATCTTTCAGAACCTCAGGATATCCCATAGTGGTTCACAGCCAATCAAGTATTGTTGAAATGTAGTCACTGTTGTAAAGAAACATGCTTAACCACATATTCTTCAAGGTGTTTTCATTGTGTTAATGACTTTTGATGATCGTTTATTCCACAAATCTACTACGTGGAGGAAAAATACATACCAATTAAGGGTTCATCTACATTCCAAGACATGAAGTACTCTTCAAGACTGCTTGCATCACTACTGTTCATTACAGGAGTTATAGGGTTGTCCACTTTATTACCTGTCATAACAAAAACTCGTGACAAATTGTAACAGCTACTTTACATTTAAGTAATACTCCAGCGAAACCATAACCTGTTAAAAGTTTACAGTAATTTAAATGGTTTATGTACAACTAATTTGTGTACTAAAAAGAGAAACACATGATCTGACATTATTACCAGAATCACAGAATATGCTGTTTTATGAAGGACAGGAGTCTAATATGTCACACTATAGGGTGTACTGTATATTGCACTATTCTACTGTTAATGCTGAGCTATGTTTATCTAGCCAGTTCCTGAATGCCATGAGGTCTAATATCCTGAATCAGAGACTACATGCTGTTTAACTTGGTCTCATTGACAATATAAATACATTGACTGCACCCAATACTCCAAATAAGAACCCAAATATACTCACCCAAAGTTTCTTTTAAAATTTGTTCAACCTGTCAGATCAAGAATAATCCAGGAACAAGAAAAAGAGAAAACAGTTGTTATATTTGCTTTCTTTCCAAAGAAAACTGAAACATTTGAATCATAATTCACTTAAATTGCAGGTGGACGTGGCAGGGCAAAGAGAGACTAGACATAACGCCCGAGTCAGAAGAACAGCACAGGTCGTCAACTATGACTTGGGGCTGGAGAAGGTTGTAGAAGTAGGGTGATGCAAGACCTGTTCTTACTACTTCCTCATTCTCCCCCAACAGCCCCCGATTTACTTCTGCCCCAGGAGAAATTTACCCGCTTTATAACTCCAAACTACCCGTCAACCTTCACAATACCACATACATCAACCTGTTTCAAAGCTCCTACGATTCCACATTTGATGTCCTCATGAGCTTGACTGCCCCACCACATCACTGGCTTGATCATCACACCTGCCCAGACCACCTCTCCTCATACTACTAATAGCCAAATAGTTCGACTACTCCAGGAACATTCTAGGGGTGTTCAAATAAAACACACTACCTCCCTCAGTTCTCTTCTCCCACTGCCTTTACACTCACTTTCAAAGTCAACTGTGAGCAGCACAGCATTTCTCCTGTTCAAAACTGCCTTCATCACACATCTCCAAAAGAAATCCATCTTGATCACATCATCTTTTCCAATTTGCACTCAATCTCTGACCTCCTGAAAGTTGCCAAATGTCAATGTCTGTTCTCCACACATTTCCCAGCACCGTAACTAGTCAAAATCATGGACATTGTCACCATAATAAAGGCTACTTGCCTTCTTGAATACTGCCGACGACTCCTTCTTGTTTCACTGCCTTTCAGCCATTTAGCCCTCTGAGCTTTTTCTACCATTCAGTTCAATCACGGCTAATCTGTATCTTAACAACATCTACCCATTTTGGTCCTGTAACCCTTAACATACTTGCCTAACAAAAGTCTGTTTGTGTCAACAGCTTTTTGAGTGAAAAGCATTGGATTTCCATGACATTTTGTGTGAAGCGTTTCCTGACATCATGTCCGAATAGCCAAGCTCTGATTTTAAACTTGTGCTCCCCAGTTCTGGACATTCTACCAGATGAAATAATTTCTCTTTATCTACCCTATCAACTCCTTTAATCATCCTGAACACTTCAATTAGATCATCCCTTAATCTTCAATTAGATCATCCCTTAATCTTCCATCCTTAAGGAAACATAGACCTAGTCTAGGCAACCTTATAATTTAAGCACATTAGCACCTGCATCATTCTCATGAATCTGCACTGCACCCCCTCTAAGGCTAATATATCCTTCCTGAGGTGCAGTGCTCCAGAGAGGTCTAACCAGAGCTTCATATATCAGCAACATAATTTCCAGACCTCTGTATTCCAGCTTCCTTGAGGTAAAGACTTCAATCATGGGCAATGCAGGACTACAACATGTTAAAAAATTATATTTGATTATAATTGAACAGTATAGAACTGTTACAGTTCAAAAGTTATATAGCAACTTAGCATATTGTAACATGGCAGAGGTTAATGCAATGGTTAAGTTAGAGAATGCGTGATATCAATATCTACTGTTAACTCTGATCCTAACATACGATGACAAGAACATACATTTTAAACTTTAATGCCAAGGTAGCTTCCTGTAGCTTGACAGTGGTGGGAAGTTATGAATTATGGACTGCAATTCAGTGTGTGGCTTCAGATGCAATACAAACAGCCTTTTTGTTTTTTTCAGATCAATCTAAAGTTTAAGAATAGATTTACAGTCAGTCATAAACATTCTTTTGAGCCAAGGAGCTGGATCATTGCAGCCAATCTTACCTTTCTGTGCTGATACCCCCTGATATGTTCCTGAAGATTCAGAGCAGATACACAAGCTACTTTGCAGATCTAGATATAAAATGTAAAGAAGTAGGTTAATTTTCTGACTTCTCACATATCTGCAAACCCACCATGCATAAAACATAACATAATGCAAGGAGGCAGCTGCAGTTAATACTGTTCACTTGCACTCCTCAAGTCAATTAAAAGCAGTGGGTCGTTAATGGTTATATAAAGCTGTTCACTAGCTTCTGTTAAAATTTAACATTAAAAAGTGATAATAGACTATTTCAACACTTTCCCAGGTTTAAATATAAAAGTTAAGAATTTTGCTGCATATCATCTGTATTTCTATTGCAGCTGAAATCCAGCACTAAGAGTGACTGGACATTTCTCTCAGATGCCAAATGCACAGTTCAAGAAATATTTGCCCAGAATATTTTGCTTGAGATTGCCAATATTATTATGCAAAATTAATTCGCTGAGACATTTACTCCAAATATAGTTTATCTGGAGAATTACAGGTTAAGCACAGAAGTCAAGTGGCTTCTCCTCGTTACAGATTGACTCTGCCATTTTGGCCAAATTAACAATTCGAGCAAGCTTCAAATTAAAAGCGCAAGTTGATGTCCCAGCAATCAGATTTGTGCACTGTCCATGGTAAAAGACTTAAACAATATAAAATGGATTTAAATACAAGAACCACAGTGATCCTGAAATGAACCATGATGTATTCAAACGAATCCTAATGAACATATTCTTCTCACCTTCAGTTCTGTCCGCACTCATTCTTTCTATAGGACGTGTCGTGTTTTCCATGATTTTATTTCCAAAAGCTCCAACAAATTATATATTTTTTTAATATGGCCTCATAACTTTAATTTTATTTATGAGGCTACACACAGTTTACATAAATGATGTTTAAGCATATTGTTGTGGCATTTGTGATTGTGATGACAAATAACATGCAACACTACTTCTCAATCTTTCTGATAGAGAATACCTTTTTAAATCTTACTTTCGTAACTTATTTTATTCTCCATATTTTTTGGTCCGCCAACACTCATTCAACCATCCCCTATTCCGTGCTTGCACACTGCCTCTATTTAATTCTCATAATCCCTCAACCAGTTCCCTTTCATAATCATCCCTTTGATATTAACTCCATTACAAAATTTCAACACCCTCTACAGCCACTATCTCAGGCTGAACCACAGCGCCTGCAACTTCGCCATCCTATTTGACTCCAAGTTGAGTTTCCACCCCATTGTCTCTCGGCCTACTTACACCTCCGTAACATTGCTTCACCCAGGTTCTATCTAAGCCCAACTGAAATTGAAGCTGTCACTCGCCCAACTAAAACCCTCATTTGTGGCTTTGTCATCTCCAAACTCTACAGTCCCAACGCTCTTCAGGTCACCCAATTAATTTCAGTTCATCCAAACATTTGCAGCTCAGGGTAGTGCAGTCAAACTCCTCAGCACCATGGGCCAAATGACTGCAAAGGACAGCACAGGGAAGTGTGGAAATGCAGTTGTCATAGGTGGATTTGATAGCCCGGGATAGACCAGCATTTTTGCAAAAGCTCAGGTGAGTCTTGCAAAGTGTGTTGCCTCCCTGGCACCAGGGTAGAGGACGCCAGGGAATGGCTGCAGAATATTCTGCCAGGGATGGGGGGAGAAAGAGAGCCAGCTAGAAGTCGTAGACCAGCTTGGAAACAATAGGAAAAAGGGTTGAGGTCCTACAGACAAAGCTTCAGAAGCTAGGGATGAAACTAAAGAGCAGCATATCAAAAGGTGGTAATCTCTGGATTACTCCCAGTATCACTTGCTAGAGTATAGGTGCAGCATAATAACGCAGGTTAATGTCTGGCTGGAGAAATAGTGCAGGATTTGGAGATTCCTGGGCCATTAGGGACATGCACAACATAGACTAGTTCCAAATGAACCGGGCTGGGGCCAATATCCTCAGTTGGAGGATATTGCTTAACGAGTACCGTGGAGGAGGGTTTATATTAATTTGGTAGAGGTGATAGGAACCTGGGTGAAGCAAGTGGGAGAGGAGAAACAAGGTGCACAGAGGACTGGGAGAGACAAACAGCAGTAGAATAAAAATTAATCCAGAAAGGGGAACGATCAGACAGGAGAGCAACACGAAGCAGACCAACACGGGTTGAGTGCATATGTGTAAACCCACAGAGTATGGCAAGTAAGGTGTTGAGCTGCAGGCACAAGTTGCCACATGAAGGCTTCAGATAGAATAAATAAAGAGAAACTGATTTCAATGACTGAAGGGTCAGTAACCAGAGGGCACAGGTTTAAGGTGATTGATCAAAGAACCAGAGGCAATGCAAGAAAATAAAAATAGAAAATGCAGGAAATACTCGGCAGGTCAGGCAGTATTTGTGGGGAGAGAAACAGCGTGAACATTTCAGGTCAGTGGTCTCCTGAGTATTTCCAGCATTATCCATTTTTATTTCAGATTTCCAGCATTCACAGTATTTTGCTTTTGCGAAACGAGGAAACATTTTAAAAAAAACACAATTAATGGTTAGGACTTGGAATACACTGCCTGATGGGGTGAATACAGTTTCAATAGTAGCCTTCAAATGGAGAAAAGTAGCAGCTATGTGGGGAAAGAGCAGGAGTTGGACTAATTGGATTAGAAAGAGCCAGCGCAGACTTCTTGGGCTGGATGGTCTCCTTCTGTGCTGCACTATTCTATGGGGATTATAATATAGTGGCAATAACAGAAATCTGCTCAAACAAGGGTAGAAATGGGAACTTAACATTCCTGGTTGCAATGTCTTCAGGAGAAATAGGGAAGAAAAAAAGATGGCATTTTGATCAAGGATACTGCTGAAGCCCAGAAAGGCATGATGTGCTTGAGGAATCAAAGACAGAATCTATTTGTTTAGAAAACAAAACAAGAAACACTGGAAATACTCAGCTCAGCATTTCCAGAGTTTCCCGTTTTTATTTCAGATTTCCAGCATTGCAGTGTTTTGCTTTTATTCTATTTGTTTAGAGTTAAGGAGCAGAAGAGTAGTCGTTACGCTGTAGTAAAGCCTGGCTACCTAACCAAACCCAACTATGTGTTGGGGTCGGGTCTGTATTCTGCGTCCAGCGTTCAGGCTCGGGTCGGGTCGGGCTGGACTGTTTTGTTTCATACTGTTTTTGTTTTAATCTGCGATTTTTATCTGTTTCAATAATATGTTTGTTATTTTCGAGTCGGGCATTTAAAAAAATTAAAGGACTCGGGCCCAGATCGCCTGTTGTCAGACCGGGCACAGGTCGGGTTTTAATTTTATACCCTAGCCAGGCTTTACGCTGTAGGATCTACAAATGCATACTGCAGACCAATGAATAGAAGATGGAGGAGCAAATCAAAAAGATGTCAAATCAACAGAATAGTGATAATTGGGGACTTCAATTACCCTTCTGTAGGCTGGGAAAACTAAGCAAGGGCAAGGAGAGGGAGGAATTCCTATAATGTGTAAGAGAACTTTCTTGATAAGTATGTTTCCACCCAAATGAGAAACAAAGCAGTGCTGAATATGGTTCTGGTGAATGAAGTGGGAAGTGAAGCATCAGTGGGAGAGCATTTGAGGAACAGTGATCATAATAGCATTGGGTTTGAAGTGAATATGGAAATAAATTTTAAAAAAGCTAGAAGGTGGATACACTCAACTGGAAGATGGAGTATGTCACAGAATTGAAAAAAGATCTGGCTCAGGAGAGTGGACCAAAGATTGTCAAGCAAAGACTGTTTCTTGACAACATGAAGAACTTCAGTTATGAAGATAAATTAGAGAAGTTAGGACTGTTTTCCTTGAAGAGAAGGCTGAGAAGTGATTTGATAGAGGCATTCAAAATCATGAGGGGCCTGGACAGAGTAGATAGAAGCTGTCCCCACTCGTGAAAGGATGGAGAATGAGAGGGCACAGATTTAAAGTATTTGGACCAACCATACTGAGAAACTAAAACTCATACCAGTTTTCAGAAGGGCAAATTTTGAGTGAATTAATGGCCTCATCCTACTAGATGGGTGATGAGACCGATGGTAGAATATAAATGGAAAGTTTTTAAGATAAAAACTTTGGAAGGCATACCCAGAGAAAAAAGGAGGTGTGGTTAGGAAAAAGCTAAGGTGGCTGACTGGTTATGTACAAAGACAGCTAAAATATAAAAAAAAGTTTCTGCGAGTTAATGACATCTAATATTCAACTGAACAGAATTAATCAGGTAAATAAATGAAAGCAAAAACTGCAGAGGAGGAACATAGAAAATGGGAGCAGGAGTAGGCCATTTGGGCCTGCTCCACCATTCAAAAAAGATCGTAGCTGATCGTCGAATTCTGTAAAAAATAAATTTAAATTCCACCAGCTGCCATGATGGGATTTGAACCTGTGTTCCCACGACATTAGCCTGAGCCCCTGTTTCACTAGTCCACTGATGTTACCACGATGCCACCATCTCCCCGAGAGAAGCAAGAGTTAATGTTTCAGGTCTGTGACCTGTTCTGATAAAAGGTCACAGACCTGAAACATTAATTCTGCTTGTCTCTCCACAGATGCTGCCTGACCTGCTGAGAATTAATCAGGTACAGAGAATAGTTAATGAAAACAAAAGCTGCTACCATATCAGTTAAAAGGGTAATGGAAACGAGGATCGCAGAAAATTGAGCAATAATGGGAAAAGCTCCTCTTTGAAGACCTTCTATTGGTCAATTACTGTTTTGCCAACAACTTTATAGATCTCAATCCACCTGGGCCACATCTCTAATTGCCCAAAATTAGTCCTCCTCCAGTTAAAAGTCTTCACACTTGACAATTTCTTGTCCGTTTCATAGCCATTTTGAACCTGATATTATTACTGCTCCCCAAATGTTGCCCAATGCAACAAGCTCCATTTGCCTCATTTCACTCCCCAGAATTACATCCAACACCTCTTCATTCCTCCTTGGGTTAGAAACAAATTGAAGGAAGTTCTCTTGCAACACATTTCATGAATTCCTTCCCCTCCTTGCCCTTTACATTTCACTATCTCAGTCTATATTAGGATAAGTGAAGTATCCCATTGTTACATCTTATTGTTTTTGCATCTCGCTCCAAGTTCCTCAGCACTAGTTAGTGGCCTATCATATTCACCAATATTTCTTCTATTGTTTCTTAATTTTAATCAAACAGATTTTGTTATTGATCCTTCAGTGTTATAATAGTCTCTTTGATTATTACTACCACCCCTCCCTTCTTTTTATCTTTCCTCATCTTTTCTAAATACCTTAGAACCAGGAATATCAAGTTCACAATCTAATTTTTCAGTCTTCCTTAGACTTGGGGGTGGTGCCAGAAGACTGGAGAATTGCAAATGTTACACCCTTGTTCAAAAAAGGACGTAAAGACAAGCCCAGCAACTACAGGCCAGTCAGTTTAGCTTTGGTGGTGGGGAAACTTCTAGAAAAAAATAATTTGGGACAAAATTAATAGTCACATGGACAAATGTGAGTTAATTAAGAAAAGCCAGCATGGATTTCTTAACTTGCTGGAGTCTTTTTGAAGAGGTAACAGACTGGGTTGATGATAGCAATGCTGTTGATGTGGTGTACATGGACTTTCAAAGGCATTTGATACAGTGCCACACAACAGACTTGTGAGCAAACTTGTAGCTCATGGAATAAAAGGGATAGTAGCAACATGGATACAAAACTGACTGCGTGACAGGAAACAGAGTAGTGGTTAATGGATGCTTCTCGGGCTGGAGGAAGGTTTGTATTGGAGTTCCCCAGGGATCAGTGTTGGGACCCTTCCTTTTCTGATATACATTAATGACCGAGACCTTGATGTACAAGGCACAATTGCAAAGTTTGCAGATGATACGAAACTTGGAAGTATTGTGAACTGTGAGGAGGATAGTTTAGAACTTCAAAAGGATATAGATAAATCGACGGAATGGGCAGGCAGGTGGCAAATTAAGTTCAATGCAGACATGTGAAGTGATTCATTTTAGTAGGAAGAATATGGAGAAACAATATAAAATAACAAAGTGATTCCTGACAACGCACCGGCCTGCTAACATCATCAGGGTGCGCCAAGCTGCACACATGCGCAGCGCTAACATCTTCTCGCATGCGCGATAAAGCGTCATCGGGTATCTAGCCCCCCACTCGGCTGGAGGAAGCAGCTGAATGGGAGACTTTGGAGCTGCCCCCCCTCGGCAACTCACTCCAGGCCTCGACGCTTCCTCCACTCAGCCACTTGCTCCAGACCTCGCTGCTCCTCCCCACTCCCCTGGCCGATTGTTTCTCGCTTCGCACCACCCCGCTCTCTGGCCGCTCGCTCCCCGCCACCCCAGCTGCTAGCTCCAGGCCACGCCGCTTCCCTCCTCTCAGCCACTCGCTCCTACGTCGCTCTGTCACCCCTTGCAGCCTGCCTACGTCTTCGGGCGGCGCCTGGTGACTGATGAAACGTGGGAGCGAGTGGCACAGCCAGAGCTAGCGGCTGTCGGCAGGGGGTGCGGAGAGCAAGCGCCCAGAGAGTGGGGTGGCGCGAAGCGAGGAACGATCAGCCAGGTAAGTGGAGGGGAGCAGCGAGGTCTGGAGCGAGCAGCTGGGGTGGGGAAGCAGCCGGCAGGGAGGAGGGGGAGTAAGTGAGTTGCCAAAAAAGGATGGCGGCCAGTGGGGCAGGAGCTAGTAGCTGCATTCAGGTGAAATCAGTCCTGGTCAGTCATATAAATGAATCACGATAACAAATTGGCAGCACATTTTATACTCTGCCCAATTGTCCTTTCCATCGATCGGGGTGCTAATTCATTATCTTCCAATGGAAATTCAATCATAAAATTCCTTTTGTATTTAATAGGATTACTGGAATGTTAAATGGAACTGAGGATTACAGTTAGTATCCTCTAACTACATAGCTCATTACTGGGCTTCCATCCAACTTAATGTAAGGTTAGTTTACTAGAACTATCTAGCCATGAGCATTTCCTGTGATAAATTGAGCAGTGCCATCTTTAATTCTGGCAGCTGCCTGAACATCGCAGACACCAACGTTCCAGTTGAAGAGCCTGCATTTGCGCATGTGCAAGTACTGCGCCACCTAGTGGTTGCGTTGTCAGCAAACGCAGCCATAAAATAAATGGTACAATTCTAAATTGGGTGCAGGAGCAGAGGGACCAAGATGTAGATGTGCATAAGTCATTGAAGGTGGCAGGACAGGTTGAAACAGCGGTTAATCAAGCATATATTAATAGAGGCAAACAGCACAAGAGCAAGGAAGTTATAAAAGCAAAATACTGCGGATGCTGGAAATCTGAAATAAAAACAAGAAATGCTGGAACCACTCAGCAGGTCTGGCAGCATCTGTGAAAAGAGAAGCAGAGTTAACGTTTTGGGTCAGTGACCCTTCTTCGGAACCCTTCCGAAGAAGGGTCACTGACCCGAAACGTTAACTCTGCTTCTCTTTTAACAGATGCTGCCAGACCTGCTGAGCGGTTTCAGCATTTCTTGTTTTTATAGCAAGGAAGTTATGTTGAACTTGTCTAAGACACTAGTTCGGCCTCAGCTGGAGTACTGTGTCCAGTTCTGGACGGCACACTTTTGGAAAGATGTGAGGGCGTTGGAGACAGTACAGAAAAGATACACGAGAATCGTTCCAGGGATGAAGAACTTCAGTTATGAAGATAGATTGGAGAAGTTAGGACTGTTTTCCTTGGAGAAGAGAAGGCTGAGAAGTGATTTGATAGAGGTATTCAAAATCATGAGGCGTCTGGACAGAGTAGATAGAGAGAAACGGTTCCCACTTGTGAAAGGATCAAAAGGGCACAGATTTAAAGTATTTGGTAAGAGAAGTAAAAGTGACATGAGAAAAAAAAACTTGTTCATGCAACGAGTGGCTAAGGTGTGGAATGTGTTGGCTGAGAACAGTCATGCTTAAAGCTGCATGGGCTCTACATTCTGGATTTGTTCCCTAAACTCATCTGGCTTGCCACCTGTCTCCTCTTCGTTAATACCCTTCTTAAAAAATCCCATCACTTTATCCAATCTCCCAGTTACCCCTCTGGTTCAGTATGTTTTCCCTTGCACCTTTGTAGAAAAACCTTGGATTTGTTTAATGTTAAAGGCACTATAACAAACAATTCACTGCTGTAAACTTAATCCATTTGAAAACACTTACGTCACACCAGTACTTGCTACAAGGAGCATCTCTTGCACCATCTTCAAAGTGGGATTTGATACCAACAATATTCATTTTTTCAAATCTGAAGAAACAATGAAATGTCACTTCATTATTTCATCATAAGTAGAAAAAATATCAGCAAATAGATCCTATTTTGGGGGTGTCAATTCTCCATTTATTCTCACTCAAAAAGTATTTAATCAAAACACAAGTATGCAGCTTTGCAACCTCTAATCTTGACTATTCCAACGCACTACCAACTGGCCTACCATCCTCCACCCTCTATGAACTGCGGCTGATGCAAAACTCTGCTGCCTGTATCCAACTGGTACCAAGTCCCATTCATGCATCACCCCAATGCTCGCTGACCTACAGGTGCTCCTAGTCAAAAAAAAAAAATGCCTCCATTTTAAAATTCTCAAATCCATCCATGGCCTTGTCTCTCCCCATGTGTAACTTCCTACAACCCTCCAAGATATCTGTGCTCTTCCAATTCTGGCCTCTTAGGCATTCCTAATTTTAAATCGCTACACCACGAGTGGCTGTGGCTTCAGTTGCGGAGGCCCTAAGCTCTAGATATCCCCCCTAAAACCTCTCCTTCTTCCTTTAAGATGTTCCTTAAAACTACCTCCGACCAAGCTTTTGGTCACTTGTTCCATTATCTCCTTATGCAGTGCTGTGGCAAATTTTGTTTGATTATGTTCCGTGTGAAGCAGCTTGGGATATTTTATTTTGTTACAGGTGCGATATAAATGCAAGTAAGTAGTTGTTGCAGTAATTTTAAAATAGAAGCTTCGAAACTGATTAAGTTGTTAGTTACGGAAAAAGTAAATGCATTGATATTTGTTCTATTTAGAAAAATGTAGAATTGTTTGTCCTGCAATACCTAAATATTTGCCTGAGGGAGGGTTAGAAATCTAGTGCAGAACTTAAAACCGATCAAGAATTACTGAACATTGGAGAATAAATGTTTCAGAAGATTAATTTTTTGTCTATTTTTGCAGGGTCTCCATACTCTTAACCTTTATTTTCCTGAAGACGGTGATTCACACTGCAGCATGATTCTGCAATAAATTTAACATCTAAGGATAAACATCTGACGTCATTAATCTTCAATCTTCACAGATGCTGATTAACCTGCTGTCTACTTTCTGACTTTTCTACTTTTATTTCAAGAAATGCACTTCTGTTTTATGTTCAAGGCATTATGTCATCACCTCTCTTCCGCGCACCAACTTTAAATTTTTATAAAGTTCATACTTCTCTCAAGTTTTCTCTCATGTTCCTCCTAAGCTCCAAACAGTCTAGCTAACCCACTTCTATATGTCCTAACAGCGTGGTAATCTAAAACACAATAAAAATAGGTGCTGGAAATACTCAGCAGGTCAGGCAGCATGTGCAGAGAGAGAAGCAGAGTTAGCATTTCAGGTCTGTGACCTTTCACCACTGTCTTCAAGAAAAAAAAACATTGAGCATGGAGACCCTGCAAAAAATGGACATAAAGATTAACATTCTAAAATACTTATTCTCCAATGCCAGTAATTCTTGATCAGTTGGATCATTTCTAATAAATTAAAATGGCTTTGACTGTTTTAAGTTCTGATGAAAGGTCACAGTCCTGAAATGTTAGCTCTGCTTCTCTCTCCACAGATGCTGCCTGACCTGCTGAGTATTTCCATGACCTTCTGTTTTTATTTCAGATTTCCAACATCTGCAGTATTTTACTTTTAATCTAAAACACAACTTTGCCTACTACAAAAACTCATTCATCGCCCAATTCTTAATACTGTGGAACTTATTTATTTTCTTAGTTGTTCCTTCATCCTACAATCTGCAGCTAAACCTTAGTACCCCTTTGAACTGTAATACCCAATTCATTTCATCACTCTTGAACCTCAGCAGTGTCCTTCACAATGGGCTTTAGCCCTTCAACCTCATGTCTTAGTTTTAAAATCTGCAATGTTCACATCATTGCCACCCTGATTTTTCCTGATATTACAAGTATGCAAAAAAAACTTTAATTTTTTGCTACCAAGTGATCAATTATCATTGTCTAACTTTTAAGTCAAAAGAACATTTTTAACATTTTTGTTAAATATGCAATCAGACCCCATAAACTTGAAGCGAAAACCAAAATATGATCATAACATCATCACCGCGATGGTCCAGGCCGAAAAATACACAAGGCTATAACCGGGTACCTAACTCACATACACCGACCAGATTATTTTTTACTCACCAGTCGTGTGGCCTGTGATGGAGATTATTTATGAAGCGACCTTGCGATATTCCAAGAACGATCAAAGCAACTATTGATATTGATGACTACCAGATAATTGGCGCTTTCCACGATGGAAGCTTCTTCAAAGACGAAGTCTTCGTTATCGTCAAAATATGACTTCCGGTGGAGCAATTACGTCATTTTCACATCACTGCCGGTGTCCCGGATGTATGATAGCAACGATCATTTTGCTTGCGGAGGGGAGTAAATATAATCTCACTTTATAATCACGATTACTTATTCATGAATTATTATGTAACTCAGGCAAGTTGATTCTTAGCCATTTGGTTCGAGGCCAGTATAACTTTTCTTGGTGTTAACCCACTTTTTGATGCCTTGATTGCTGCCTGAAGATTGGGCGGTGATTTTTCCGTTTCTAAGGAAGTGAGGTAATTACGCCGGAACGTTATGAGTGAGTGGGTGGCGGTTACGATCGAACGATTGGTTCATTTGCGCGAGAAGGTTTGTGTTTTTTTCCGCTAATTTAAAGATTATCCTGCAAATTACGGGATCCGGGAAGTGGAAAGGAATATCGCGTTTATTGTACGCACTTCTAGCGTTTGTGTTTTTGTTATGAGGGTCGATGATATATAAAAGGACCTGCCTTTGATTAAATAGTTCAGATTCGCCGACGATCTGTTATTTCTTTATATCACGAATTTGTAATATTGAGATCCTGAAACCTGTTACGATGTGCTGTTTTCTTTAATTTGTTACAGAGTTCACATCAGAATGATGGGCGACGTTAATCGGCGACACGATCAGGCGAACCGTGAGATTAAAAATCTGGTTTCGGCCAACGTTTTCTATTGTAAGGTGAGCATTAATGTGGGGAAGCGCCGTACACCTGGAGCGTGCAGACTTGCTCAAAGACCGTTTGTTGAACAAGTTGCAGCGCGAGGAAAGGCCATCCGCCATTTTGAATTTGGTCACCAAATATAACAGACAAAATGGCGGCTACTCTGCCGCTGCGTATTTAAGAAAACTAGCTATATTTTTGTTTAAATATGCTCTGAATCTGGCTTTGATTTGTGCGCCTACCCAGTCTCAACTTTTCCAATATTGGTCCTGATTGTATCCCAAACGTCACTTTATATCAGTTGCCACCTGGCATCTCTTATCCTGAGCCTTGCTTGTTTCCTCCTCCAAACAAAATAAATTTAAAATATCTATCCTTTACAGATTTAATTACTGATGATAGCACTCTATCTCTGCAACTAACACTATTGTTTCCTCCTGTATATCCCTCCCCTCACTCCAGTCATTTCCGTGGTGCTGCATCGAAGTATGTTTCTTCACTATCACAATATTACTTATAGACGAGGGAGGCCGTTTAGCCCAACTTGGGTAAACTACAAAGAACCTGAGGTCGATTAGTCTTCGTTAAGTGCCAGATGCTCGCCTGTCCTTACTAAATTTTTGCTCATGTATATCTAACTTGTGAGTAAGTGGCTGTTTGAACATGGCATGGTAACTAAGTCCAGTCGAATCCTGTCCACGTACATGCACCTTTAACAAGGAAAGCTGAATAGTGATTAAGAGCAGAGAACTTAATTTCCACTTCGCCCACCAAAAGACAGACATGTAGCATATTACTGCTCTGGCTAATTTAGTACAGGCTGAGAATCAAACCTAAGACTGTCCTAGTCTATATTAAAAGCACCTTGAGAATACTTTTTTAGATTTTCCCATTTTGTTTTGAATAATGTCTTGTGTCATATTTGTATAAAATTTTCTCTGGAGTACCTCATCAAATATAGATAGAGATTCATTGCCTAACTTCTAAAACAAAGTGTGCTACCCAAGGAAAATCAACACTGATTTTTATTTTTATTTGTTCATGGGGTTTGGGAGTCATTGGCAAGGCCAGTATTTATTCTGGTGGTGAGCTGCTGTAGTCCCGGTGTATGTACTCCCACAGTGCTGTTGGGGAGAGAGTTCCAAGATTTTGAGCCAGCGACAGTGAAGGAACAACAATATATTTCCAAGTCAGGATGGCGTGTGATTTCAGGTGGCTGTGTTCTCTTGAGTCTGCTACCCTTATTCTTTGTGGTATGTAAGAAATAGGAACAGGAGTAGGCCATTCAGCACTTTGCACCAACTCTGCCATTCAATGAGATTGTGGCTGATCATCTACTTCAATACCATTTTCCTGCACTAGCCCTGTAACCTTTGATGTTTTTAATATGTAGAAATATTGGGGTGGCGCAGTGGTTAGCACCGCAGCCTCACAGCTCCAGCGACCCAGGTTCAATTCTGGGTACTGCCTTTGTGGAGTTTGCAAGTTCTCCCTGTGTCTGCATGGGTTTCCTCCGGGTGCTCCGGTTTCCTCCCACATGCCAAAGACTTGCAGGTTGATGGGTAAATTGGCCTTTAGCAATTGCCCCTAGTATAGGTAGGTGGTAGGAAAATATAGGGACAGGTGGGGTTGTGGTAGGAATATGGAATTAGTGTAGGATTAATGGGTGGTTGATAGTCTGCACAGACTCGGTGGGCCGAAGGGCCTGTTTCAGTGCTGTATCTCTAAACTGAAACTAAACTAAATCTGTCTGTCTTGGTCCTGACCATATTCAACGACTAAGCTTCCACAGCCCTCTGGGGAAGAGAATTCGAAAGAGTCATCACCCTCTGAGTAAAGAAGATAGAGGTTGCAGGTTTGGAAGGTGCTGTTGAAAAGCATTGGCGAGTTGCTGCAGTGCATCTTTCAGATAGCAGCCATGGCGTGCTGCTGGTGGATGGGGTGCCAATCAAGGGGCTGCTTTGTCCTGGACCATGTCAAGCTTCTTGAATGTTGTTGGAGCTGCACTCATCCATGCAAGTGGAGAGTATTGACTTCTACCTTGTAGATGATGGAAGGACTTTGGGGAGTCAGGAGGTGAGTTACTCGCCACAGAATCCCCAGCCTCTGACCTGCTCTTGTAGCTGCAGTATTTATATGGTTGGCCCAGTTAAGGTTCTGGTCACTGGTGACCCCCAGGATGTTGATTTGGGATTCAGCACTGCTAATACCGTTGAATGTAAAGGTGGATGGTGGTTAGACTCTTATTGAAGTTGGTCATGGCCCGGCACTTGCGTGATGTGCATGTTAATTGCTACTTACCAGCCCAAGCCTGAATGTTGTCCTAGTCTTGTTGCCTGCGGGCATGGACTGCTTTATTATCTGAGGAGTGACAAATGGAACTGAACACTGCAATCATCAGCCAGCATCCCTCCTTCTGACGATATGATGGAGGGAAAGTTATTGATGAAGCAACTGTAGATGGCAGGAAGCTGCCCTGAGGAATTCCTGCAGCCATGTCCTGAGGCTGAGTTGATTGGCATCCACCATCCACAACTTTTGTACTAGGTATGACTCCAGGCAGTGGAGTGCTCTTGTTTTCTCCTCCTCCTCCTTCCCCGCACCCCCCCCCCCACCAAAAAACAACGATTCCCACTCATTTAAATTTTACTCTAACTCCTTGCTGCCACACTCAGTCAAATGCTTCCTTAATGTCATGGGCAGTCATTGTCACCTCACCTGGAATTTAGCTCTTTTATCCATGTTTGGGCCATGGCTGTAATGAGGTGTGGAGCTGGGCTGCACTAGTGGATCCAAAACTGAACATCAATGGTTATCAGTGAGTAAATGCTGCTTGATTAGCACTGTCAGCATCACCTTCCATTACTTTGCTGGTGATTTGAGGGTAGGTGGATTGGCATTTGCCCACGTTATTTTTGTGGACGATCCAGAGACAATAACACTTTTATTTGTGTGTGTATATAGCAATTATCTGTCTGTAAGATTAAAAACACAGGATATCTGATTCTCTTCAGATTACAGTTTAATAACCTATGCTGTAGGATCATTGTATTTTTAATAAATCACTAATACATTTTCAAATGGATAGCACAGTTGTGTATATGTAAAATTTCATAATTACATTTTGAATGCCCTACATTTATATTTTAATTTTAGATCTGCGATGTTCGTTGTACATCTGAGATGAATCTTAAAATGCATTTCCTTGGGTTGAAACACAAAAAGGTAAGTGCACCAAATTTAGAACTTCATTTGAATGTATATAGAAAATACTTCTGACTGAGAAGCTTTATTATATATTGTAACTGAATTGACTCTATACAAATTATTTTGACTAAAGTGGTGCTACAAAGCTCATTACTGCAGTTCGTTTCTTAGCTTTGCTGGACGTCCCTGTTGACTGAAGGATATTCAAGAGATAATTATGAGCTTTTCATTTATTTTGCTCCCTTTGTCTCCTGCTGTAGTGCTAAAGTACTGGTCTAGAGTCGAAAATCTAAAATTTAGTGCTATTGTAAGTTTGTATAAATAGCATTGTAATGGGCTTCTGCTCATTTATGGTGTCATATTGGAATGGAATACGTGTATGAGGGCCTTCACTTCATTATTGCATGTCCTACATAACGGATTTATGAATCTGTTATAAACAAGGTTCTGTTAGTGTTGAGATACTTGCAACACAATGTTGCATCTGGTTCTCTACACTTCTGTTTTTGAGCAAATGTACACTTTTTGGTTTATTGTGCTTAGCCACAAAATTTGCTCTAATAATACTTGGAGCTATCTGACATCAGATTTTTGCTCTGAAAATGAACGAAATGAGCATTAGCAGTTATTAAAATATCTTTCAAAGGAACTATAGGTCACCATTTACTGGCCAGTACGTTACCTAATGAGATGAGGACCACATGACTGATTTTGTCACTGTGTCTGACTGATGACTTAATGTGGTCACAGGGCTACTAAAACACACTTTTTTTGCTCAGTGCTCATGCTTTAATAATCTGTTATCAGATTAACTACAGACTGAACAAAATGACATGAGACTGTTAACATCTGACTGTCTACTCTTGGCAGACTAAGAGTGACTAGATTATTTGTTGTTGAAACTGTACACAATTCATTGGGGCTTAGAAGCTAGTGCACATGATCAAAGTTTTTGTATGTTGTATTGGTAATTGTCATTATATTTTTGAACTTTTCAATTAAAATACAGCTTTTATTGTAGTGGAGCAATATGGCAGTTTTTTCAATGTTCTTTGGCGAACAGTTGTATTAATGTGTTGCCTGACATCAGTATCTTGGTAGCAACAAGCTGATTATAATGATGAATAAAAGTTGCGAAGATTCAAATTTCATGTGCTCGAGGGAGAAGAAAATCTTGGTCTCTGTTAGATTGATACTAAAATAGACCGAGTTAAATGGTTCATGGCAGGAAGTAAGATTTCAGCAGAGGTGCAACATAAAGATTCCACATAAAACTATTCTGAAGATCTGTTTGTCGTGCTTTTCAGTGCAGCTTAATGGATGCAGTAAAGTAGACTGGTTTTGCTTAAATTAAGATCGAAAAGCTGTTACTTTTGAAAGGAGAGCAACAAGTTGCATTTATATAGTACTTTTAGTACCTTCCTTTTCCCTCAATTTTGAAGATTCTCAAGCTCTAATTGCACATTTTTTAATAGATGGTTATATAATTTGAGACCACTATAAACAAAGCAAAATATTGTGGATGCTGGAATTCTGAAATACAAACAGAAAATACTGGCAGGTCAGGCAGCATCTGCAGTAAGAGAAAGTTACCCTTTCATCTTGGTGACCTTTCATCTCTCCACAGATGCCTGACTTACTGAGTATACAGCATTTTCTGTTTTTATCTGGGGTCATTTTTATCTGACTTCTAGAGACAAGCCTCCCTGTTTTATTTAGTTGGTTTTTGGGAGCTATGTATAGTTTTCAGTTATATGTGTAGTTCATTTTATTAATCCTTTCTTGATTACTCCATGTAGGCTTGTACAGGTCTGACACTCACTTGCTATAACTCAAAGATGGTCTTTTTTAAAAAAACTAATGTGGCAAAAAACTCTCTTTTGCTCCCCAGATGCTGCCAGACCTGGTGAGTATTTCCAGTAGTTTTTGTTTTTATTTCAGATTTCCTGCATCCACAGTATTTTGCTTTTATTTTAGTGGCAAAATTGCCGCCTTAGTGCATAAACCTACTGGTCTCAGAATTGTCTTGCAATATATACCTGAGTTTTTCAAACAATCCAATGATGTTTGCTGCATCAGTAATGTCTCCAAAAATATAAATGCAAAATACTGCAGATGCTGGATATCTCAAATAAAAAAGGAAAGTGCTGGAAATACTCAGCAGGTCAGGCAGCATCTGTGGAGAGAGAAGCAGAGTTAACGTTTCCATTCTGTGCTTGCTCATCAGAAATGACAAAAGTTAGAAATGTAATAGATTTTAAGCAAGTAAAGCGGGGAGGGGGGTTGGGGGGTGGAAGAGAACAAAAGGGAGGATGTGTGATAGGACAGAGGGCTGGAAAGATTAACTGACGAGGTCATGGGGCAAAGGCAGTGTGTGTGCTAATGGTGTGGTGAAAGACAAAGCATGAGTGTAGAGAGAGTGTTAATGACCATAATGAACAACCTGCCAAAAGCACAAACATGAAAAAAACCAATTTAAGGCAGGCATATGGTAAAAAAAAATGATCAAATGAAATGTTTTAAAAAGGGCCAGTCATGCTCTAAAATTATTGAACTCTTGTTCAGTCTGGAAGGCTGCAGAGTGCCAAATCGGAAAATAAGATGCTGTTCTTCGAGCTTGTGTTCATGTTCACTGGAACACTGCAGCAGGCCAAGGACAGAAATGTGGGCGTGAGAGCAGGGGGGTGTGTTGAAATGGCAAGCGACAGGAAACTCGAGGTCATGCTTTTGGACTGAGCAGTGGTGTTCCGCAAAGGGGTCACTCAACATGCGTTGTGAGCATCGAATACAGTATAGTAAATTGAAAGTACAAGTAAATTGCTGCTTCACCTGGAAGGAGTGATTGGGGCCTTGGATGGTGAAGGGAGAGGAGATGAAACGGGAGGTATTGCACCTCCTGCGATTGCATGGGAAGGGGATGAGGTGTTGGGGGTAATGGAGGAGTGGACCAGGGTGTTGTGGAGGGAACGATCCCTTAGGAACACTGAGGGGAGCAGAAGATGCGTTTGGTGGCATCACACTGAAGGTGGTGGAGGGTGATCCTTTGGATGTGTCGGCTGGTGGGGTGGAAAGTGCGGACACCTTTTGTCCACTGATATTCGTTATACGCCCACTGACTCTCACAGCTACCTCGAATACACTTCCTCACACCCTGCTTCCTATAAGGCCTCCATTCCATTCTCCAATTTCTCCATCTCCGACGCATCGTTTCTGATGATGCAACCTTCCACAACAGCGCTTCTGATCTGTCTTCCTTTTTCCTCAACCGAGGATCCCCCACCTCCACACTGGTTGATGGGGCCCTCAACCATGTCCGACCCATTTCCCGCACCTGCCCTCACCTCTTTTTCCCCCCCACCCGCCCAGAACCACCACAGGGTTCCCCTTGATCTTGTTGAATGGCAGGCTCGAGGGGCCGAGTGACCTACTCTTGCTCTTAATTCATATGTTAATCTTAGTGTCTTAAAACGTGACTGAACCATTTGTTCAGGGTGGTCCCTTGGTTTAACTTGGTGGTTACTTTTTTTTTGGTCAGGGATAATACTTACATTGTCGAAATATTTGGATATTAGTACGAGGTGCAGTTGCCCATTCTGGGATTGGATTTTAGGCACTTGTGTTTGTCAATAAAGCAGTTGAATACACAGACAAGTTGTCTAACATTGGCTTCAATTGATAATACAGTAGCATTGCTTGTACACTTTTTCTTGTAATAACAGATCAACCAGGATGTCCTCTTGTTGCTAAAATACTTTTTGCTACAGTTTAAATGTGCATCTGACTTTAGAATAAAACGGAAGCCATTTTTTGTTTAAATTTCAATTTTATTTCTTGCCATTTAACTTTAATATGTCTGGTTGCCTGCTATTGTAGACACTTGAAGTGCTTGTTACTAAGAAATTGAGGATAAAGCAAAATCTTAGTGATGTAAATGAAGTGGTAATGATTGGTATTGTCCTGAGGGTCTGTGACTTGACTAGTTCAACAGACAAAATGAAGTTGAACAAGGGACCTTTTATCATCCCGTGGTTCCTTTCGAAACAGATCTGATAAAGCACTGGCTATCTGTAAAATATTCCCTTTTAAACATTAACCCGTCACCTTTAACTTGTCAAATTTGACCGGACTACTTTACTCCCAAAGTATTTTGAGATGACCACCTAGTCCTGGTTTAAACAAAATACATGATTTTTTTTTTCCTTTTACTGGCCAGAGTTGAACTGGAAGAATCAAACCTTGTGCATGTTTAATTCACCTGCAGAAAAATTTAAGGCAAAGTGGAATGTACTATTTTTGCCCAGAGCTTCCAGTAACTTATTTTCAAAAAAAGTTCCAACCTCTTGTTTCCAAAGCTAGAGTCCCACCAAACATTTTTCAGATGTCCACTGGGACATATAGGTGTTTGTAATGTTCATGAACGGTGTACAAACATCTTTATTTGTGCAATTGCACAGGGAAGGACTCGACTCTGAGGACATTTCCTGGAACACGCAAGCTCTGGTGCATCAAGTAAATGGAGGTTGCAGTGCATCTTCAATAAAGCAGGGCAGAAAGTAAAGTTTGTTTTGAATAGTGTTTCTGGTCATTAGCACTAGACTGCTTTAAGCCCCAATGATGTAAGAGAGTCTTACAGTATTTACATATTCAACAACATGTGATTAACATCTCAGAATCTGTTAAGTGTGTTTTTGAAAATAGTAGAATTACTGACGACTGTAATTTTACTGCAACAGTTTTCTAACAAACAAGACCGATTTTCTTTGGGCACTATTTTTGAATTGGTGAACTTTTTTCTGCATTAGTCAGAAAAATAAGAAAGAGCTTAATTTGAATTTTTGCAGAATATACCCAGAAGGGTTCCTTTTCTTCAATATAACATGAAAAGATGACCTTCCGGGGAGAAGAAAATCTGCAAAATATCATTGTTAATGAAATCTTTCAGTTTTATGTCCCAACAGAAGCAATCCCGCTAACTTTTTTTTCTGTTGCATTTCCTCGATGGTTCATCCCAAACTTCATATGACAGAATGAGGAAACCTTTAAAAATGGTAAGTATTACAAGATTCTTTTAAGGATCTTGTTATCTTTACAGACACTATAGAAAGTCTGACACTTCTAAATTTCATGTAAACTGAATCATGCACTGACTCAAACGTTTAAGTTTACTTTCAGTTGTAAACATAGGGGTTTACCTTGTACAATAATTTGTGGCCAAAGGGAAGAACTGAACATTTATGTTTCAGTTTACATCTAAGCCACAAGGTGGGATTTGAGCTCAGTTTCATCACGTCTCATTCCAGTCTTAGGACATTGCAATGTGCAATGGTACCAACTTCCAAAGTTGAAGGATTGGCGCTTGTGCAAATGGGCACGTATTGGCGGATGAATGGGTCAGATCTTTCTGACTGTAAAGCTTTTTCACTCGAAAGCTTTGTTTACTAATTGTTCCGACTAAGAACAAACCTTGGAAAATTGAATTTAAATTTTAGTCGCTTTTTGCAAAACGACAGCAGAAGAATTTACAAGAAAGTATGCTGGTTTTGGAGCAGAAACTAGAAACAACGTGTCTCCCATCCCCCTTTATCTTTATTCTCCAATTATTTATCAATTCAATTTTTTTCTCCAGTTTATTCTCTGTTCGTTATATTGTGTTTTGATTTCACCTGTTCCAGTTTCTCTTTTGTTCATTTCTCTTTTGCCATTTTTAAAATATTTAATTGCACTTTTGGGAGAGGGAAAGTGCAAGGTTTGGATGTCATTTTTTTGTTGCCTGGTTCTGCTCAAGATGTTGCTGGGTCAATGTAATATTTGAAGTTGCTGGTGTAAATGATACAGCAGGCTCTGGTTTGAAAAACCTTTCCTGCTAACAGGTGTTACTATTGCACACTTGTTTTAAAATGCACCATTGCTATCACTGTTTTTATGAATGTGGAACGAGGGTTGGTGATTAATCATTCCCCTTTGGACTAGATATCTAACTTCTGAGTCCATGAAGTTCCACTTCAAAAGTGGTATGCTCTGTACTCAGCCTGTCACCAAAAGTGATGAAGAATGCTGTGACAAACTTGACCCACATTGCTTAAAATCATACATGTTGATGTGGCATGATTCAGGGCTTGAAATTAACTATATCCCAGTAGCAAATATCAAAAATCCACTTGAGTCTGGGGCTGATTGCAAAAATTTTCCTTGTCTATGCCAGTACCATTTTGGCTGTTAGGAAAAATGCTACAGATCCCAAGATGGACATGAGCATGGGCAGGGTCATTGCCCTATTCACAATGTAATGGCCCACTTGCAACATTTTGGCGTACCATGAGTGGTAAAGTTTTGCAAGAATTGTCTTGCCATCAGAATGTTGACTGAAAGTGCTCATGTTGTGCTACTGGTTTATGGGCAAGTGAGAAAAGTTTGCTACTGGGTTTTAAAAAATTTCCTGTCCTGTTTCAACTGACGGTAATAATGAAGCAAAGTGAAATCTTTGAGTGCCCAGTTCCTTGCATTGAATGCTCCATTGTTCTGCCAACCCCAGTTTTGAATTGGTGAAAGCGATGCGTATGTTTAAATGTAACAACAGACAAGTGAAGTCTGGGGCTGCTCCCATCAAGTACCCCCCATCAGTGCAAGCATTGCAGCACTGCAGTGGTAGACATTGGACAATTTCCTGTATAATTTTGCTGATGGAGGAACACTTGAATTATTTTGGTCACTAGTACTCAATGTAACTGTAGCACAGTAAATCAAAATCCTGGTACAACATTGCAGCATTTCCATCAAGTATTCAGACGAGGGGTTCATAGCTGACCTGTCTTACTGTGTGTACTTTCAGCAGATTGCTATCTGCATTAAGAGACTACACAGTTCTGTTTGGGTTGGAAATTTTACTGGAACTTTTGGAGCATCAGCAAAATCATTAATCAAGGCACTGCTGATGGTTCAGTGAGCCATACAGATGGGCAAGGCCCCAGGTTTGGTACTGAGTCTGCTAAGCAAGCAGATCTCTGTCAGAGAGGCAGTAAAATACTGCTGTTGTACTCAGTGCCCCAGGGTTGCAGAGTGTAAATCAGCTAAGGTTCCTTCCTTGATGGCCATCCAGTGACCTCCCTGCTCCAATCCCTTGCTAAAAATGATCGTGTAGACGTCTGGCAAGGACAGGATTGGGTTCAACTGTGATGCCTTCTGTGATTGAGTAACCTGCTGACACTCATCATGAAGGATCTGCTGTGAAAGATCACTTGGGTGAAGTACCAAAAGATACATATGGATTCCAGTAGGGACGCTATACCTTCAGAGAAGGAAATTGAGATAAATAATAGCACTTGGAATAAACCCCTTTTGGTGAACTAATAATATGCTACATAAGAAATAGGAGCAGCAGTAGACCATCTGGCCCCTCAAGCCTGCTCGGCAATTCATTACAATCATGGCTGATCTGTCTCAACTCCACTTCCCCTACAAAGTCTGATGTATGCTTATGTTCAAGCAGTATGATGGAAGCTGTATTCGAGCAAACTAAATTGGTGTAAGGTCTTAAACTTTTTAAAATAAAATTGCAAATGCCAGATGTGTCAATTTGCATATTCTCTGTACATGCATTTTTAAAAACTAGTTACAGATTTTTAATCTAACCTTAAAGGTTTTACTGCTATGATTTGTTCTTCTGTAAATACATGATGTACTCCAGTCAGAGATGGGAAGCAGCTGCATTTTCTGTAATGGATGGCAGACTAGTTTTTCCGCTTCATTTCTGCATGTTAAAGACAAAACATATTTACTTCTACCCATCTTTACTCCTCTTCTGAATTCACTAAGTCATGGTGAGGTATGATTCCATGGCAGCTAGTAGCCCTCCAGTATCTGCCTGCAGTGCTCATTCTTGTTTCCCTAAATAGTTGACATCAGTGGGCTATTAATTTTTTCAGCAGTGATGCTGGATGACTCTTCAGTTTTATACAATTCCAGCCAGCTTAAAATAATGGGATGTTGGCAGTTGACAAAGGCTAAATTGCAGTTTCTGTCACTAACCCCCAACTACACCATCTGATTTGCTGTTTTTACTGTACAAAGTAAGGCACAACTAGCATCAGGTAGATTTTGCAAAAAGACCTCTCGGCATAGTGAAGCTGCATATATGTTTGGGAATTGTTGACATTTTTCTCAGCTAGTCCATTTCTTCGAATGAGCTGCCCCCGTTCAGTGTTTTCCCAAAAGAGGGCTGGCCATTGGGGACAAAGTTATTTTTACTGAGCAGCAGCTTCACCTGTGTTGCATTAGCTCCTGCTGTTAATGTTTCTCTCTCCTCCCCAACACCCCTGCCTTTGATTGTAGCACAAGCATTGACTTAATGAATGTTTAATTCTTCCATTCAGGTGTGCTTGTGTTTTCGACCCAGTTATTACTGACATGATGGGGATCTTCTAGTAGGTTTACAGAATTTCTGGTTACTGCATATTCAAGAAGCCCCAAGTGGGTTCAGGGCAGTTAGTGGATAGAACCACTCATAAGGACCCAGTGTCTAAACATAATTCTGAATAATCATTCGCATCCTAGGTATGTTACATAAGAACATAAGACAAGAAATCGGAGCAGGAGCAGCCCAGACAGCCCCTTGAGCCTGCTCTGCCATTCAATAAGATCATGGCTGGTCTGATCGTGGCTTCAGCCCTACTTTTTTGCCTATTCCCCATAACTCTGGATTCCCCAATAGTTCAAAAATCTGTATCTTAGCCTTGAGTATATTTAATGACTCAGTCGTCACGGCTTTCTTACTCAGAATTTCAGATTCATGACCCTCAGAATAAATTCCTCCTCATCTCTGTTGTAAATGGGTGACCCCTTGTTCTGAAACTGCCCCCGAGTTCAAGATTCCCCCATGAGGGGAAACATCCTCTTAGCATCTAGCATATCAAACCCTCAATCTCTTTATACTTTATTAAGATCACCCCTCATTCTTCTAAATTCCAATGAGTATAGACCCAACCTGCTCAACCTTTGCTCAAAGACAACCTCTTCATCCCAGGCATCAGCTTAGTGAACCTTCTCTGAACTGCCTCCAATGGAAGTATATCCCTTAAATAAGGAGGCCAAAGCTTTACACAGTACTCTCGGTGTGGTCTCACCAGCACCCTGTGCAGTTGTATTAAGACATCCCTACTTTTTTACCCATCCCCCTTGCAATAAAGGCTAACATTCCATTTGCCTTCCTAGTTCCTTGCTCTGCCTGCGTGTTAATTTTTTTTGATTCATGTACAAGGACACCCAGCTCCCCTCTCAGGCAATGCTCTGCAGTCTCTCTGCATTTAACTATTTTGCTTTTCTATTCTTCCTGCCAAAGTGGACAGCCTCTCATTTTTCCATATTATACTCCATCTGCCAACTTTTTGCCCCCTGACTTAACCTATCTATAGCCTTTTGCAGACTCTGTATCCACCTCACAACTTGCTTTCCCACCTATCTTTGGTATCATCGGCATGTTTGCCTCCAGTACACCCGGGTCCATCATACAAGTCATTAATGTAGATTGTAAAGACTTGAGGCCCCAGCACTGATCC
Organism: Heterodontus francisci; assembly: GCF_036365525.1. Classification (NCBI taxonomy): domain Eukaryota; kingdom Metazoa; phylum Chordata; class Chondrichthyes; order Heterodontiformes; family Heterodontidae; genus Heterodontus; species Heterodontus francisci. The sequence goes on along the minus strand of NC_090372.1, from coordinate 125,131,947 downwards.
CTGTGGCATCTCACTCGTTACAGTTTGCCAACCTGAAAATTACTCATTTATCCCAATTGTCGATTTCTGTTAGCTACCCAATCCTCTTTCCATGCTAAATATTACCATGGCCTCTTATCTTGTATACTAATCTTTTATGTTGCACATTATCGAATACCTTTTAGACATCCATATGGATTACATCATTGGTTCCCCTTTATCCACCCTGCTTGTTATATCCAAAGGAACTCTAATAGACTTGTGAAACACTATTTCCCTTTCTTAAAACCATGCTGACTTTGCTTGATTGTATGATTTTTTTCCTAAATGTTCTGCTACTACTGAATATTGATTCTAACTTTTTCGCCATAACTGATATTGGTCTAACTGACCTATAGTTTCGTGCTTTCTGTCTCCCTCCTTTCTTGAACAGGGGCACTACATTTGCAGATTTTTCCAATCAGCTGTCAGCTTTCCGGAATTTGGGAAGATTACGACCAATGCATCCACTAACTGCAGCCATTTCTCTTACGACTTTAGGATGCAGGCCATCAGTTCCAGCCTTTAGTCAGCCTTTAGCCCCATTAGCTTACCTAGTACTTTTTCTCTTGTGATAGTGTTTTAAGTTCCTCCCTTTCTGCCCCCTGATTTTCTACTATTACTGGAATGCTTTTAGTGTCTTCTACTGTGAAGACATACAAAATATTTGTCCAAAGTCTTCGCCATTTTCTTGCTTCTCATTATTCTCCAGTCTCAACCTCTAAGGGACCAATGCTTAGCTACTCTTTTTTTTTTCCCTTTAAATACTTGTAGAAGCTCTTCCTATCTTTTTTTGCTAGTTTACTTTCGTAATCTATTTTCTTCCTCTTATTTTTTTAGTCATTTACTGGTTTGTGAAATTTTCCCAACCTTCTGGCTTACTATTGCAACATTGTGTACCTTTTCTTTCAATTTGATACCCTCCTCAACTTAGTCACAAATGGTTCATCCTTCTCATAGTCTTAATTCACAATTCTCAACAAAGATATATTTCCTTAAATATCTGCCACTGCTTATCCACTGTCTTTTTAGTCTATTCTCCTAGTCCCTTATAACTAACTCTGTCTTCATACTTTTGTATTTGTCTTCATTTAAATTTAAGAGACTAGTTTCAGAACCAAGTTCCACCCCCTCAAACTGAATGTGGAGTTCTTCATGTTATGATCACGCTTCCCTCTAGAACCCTTTTTCTGGGACCATTAATTTATCCTGTCTCATTACGCGCTACTGGATTCTAAAACAGATTGTTTCCTTTTTGGTTCCACAACGTATTGTTCTGAGAAACTGTTCGGAATGCACTCTGAACTCTCCCTCAAGGCTACTGTTGCCGATTTTGATTTGTCTAATCTATATGAAGATTAAATACACCCATGATTATTGCAGTGCCTTTCTTGGATGCCCCCATTATTTCCTGTTTTATACTCTCTCCTGCAGTGTAGCTACTGACTTTCCCATGCTATTTCTTATCTCCACCCAAACTGATTCTACATCTTGATCTTCTGAGTCAAGATCAATTCATCTATCCCGTTACGAATGCTATGTGCATTCAGATAAAAGAGGCTTTAATTCTGTCTTTTTCCTGTATTTATTTACTTAACCTGACCCTATTTGCTGGTGCACTCTGATTTTCTTTTTAAAGCTTTGTTCCCTGCTGTCACATTCTGGTTATCATTACCCATATCCCTGCCCTATTCTCTTGTCCTTTCTCTTTAACTTTCAAGTTTCCCCTCACTTGAAACCCCCCCCCCCCCCTCCCAAAAAAAAAAGTCTATTTAATTTAAAGTATTATCTACAGCCCTAGTAATTCAATTTGCCAGATCATTGGTCCCAGCACAGTTCAAATGAAGCCCATAACAACAGAACAGCTCTCTTTCCCCAGTATTGAAGCCATTTCTCATGCACCAACTGTTGATCCATGCATTCAACTGTCTGATCTTATTGACCATATGGCAATTTGCTCGTGGTTCAGGTAGAATCCAGAGATTATTACCTTTTTTGTGGTTTTGCTTTTGAATTTAGCCCCTGGCTGCTCATGCTCCCTCAGCAGAATCTCTCTTAGTCCTACCTATGTTGTTAGTACCTACATGGTCCACAACAAATGGATCTTTTCCCTCCCATTCCCAAGTTGCTTTCCAGTCCCGAGGAGCTGTCCTTAACCTGGCACCTGGTAGGCAACACAGTCTTTGGGACTCGCGATCTTGGCTGCTGAGAACGGTATCCACATTCCTTTTTACTCTCCCAACTTGAATGGCCCCCATACCATGATGCCGTGGTCAGTTTGCACATCCTCCCTGCAGTTCCTGCTCTCCTCCACACAGGCTGCAAGAACCTCATACCTGTTGGACAAGTGCAAGGGTTGAGGGTCCTTCAGTGCTACCTTCTGGATCTTCTCACCTGCCTCACTCGTCACACTTTCCTGACCACAGTCTAGATCTGAAGTATTTAACCTAAGGGATGTGACTGCCTCGTGGAACAAAGTATCCAGGTAACTTTCTCCTTCCCTGATGCATTGCAGTGTCCAAAGCTCGGACTCCAGCTCATCAGTTCCTCGAGCTGCAGATGTGGTTGTTGTGGGTCACACTGGTGCCTGCCAGCTGCCAAATGTTGCACCTGCAACACATCATCTGACCTGCCATCTTATATTTTATTTAATTAACTAGGTTCTGAAATGTCGCTCAGTTGTCTATTTGTAGTTTTTAACCTTAGTAATCTAGTTTAATTTATTTAATGTTGTTATATGCTTTAGGTCTTTAACTTAGCCCACAGTTCCAATTTAACCCTATTTGTTTTTTTATATGTCAAGCAGCATCTCTTGTCCCACACTCGACAAATTCCCTTGCACTGTGATAGAGCTGCTCTGTTAATGTTTTTATTATTCACTTACTGTTTTATTCCTGTTGAAATTTTTAATTTCCCAGTTTATAGTTTAAACTGATCTCCTAGTTTAGAGAGAGGGGGAAAAAGAGAAATACTCATCAACTAATCACTTACCTGCTTTTCTGTGATGTCACACTTTTTTTCAAACTCTTGGGGCGAATGTACTGCATTCGAATCAACTATCCATCTCCCGCTCCGGTCTTGCTCAACCCTTGCCCCTCCTGGTCCTAGGCCTCCTCTGCTGCCATTTTTAATATCCAGCGTCTTGTTCAGCTCCCACATGTCCTGGTCTTGGGCCTCCTCTGCTCCTGCTCTTTTATATCCTGCTCCTGTCTCTTTCAGCTCCTACTCCTCCTTCAGACCTGGTCAAGATTAAAAACAAGAGGAGAAAAGACAGTAACACGTAAAGATGTTTCATTACATATCATGTCCTTGGATTGTCTGACTACTGTAAAACCAAGAGAGCACATAACAGTTAATGTAGAAAGCCAGAAGTGCACAACAAGCTTGCATAAACAACAAATAAAATTAATGTCCTATTAATCTGCTTTCTGTTGTGATGTTGGTAGAGGGATTAATGGTGATTGTCAAGACATTTGAAAAGCTGGGTGTTCCTTAAATGGGTGCCAGAAGGTTTATTATTTCCACCTTAAGCTAACTGAACCTCAGTTTAATATCCCATCTGATAAAAAGGGCACTTCTGACAAGTTTGCATATAAAACCTGCCCAGTCAGCACACTTTCCTGGTCCAGAACCTTTTTAAGGATGCAACAGAAGTGCTTCCAGGGCCATGTGTTGAAATTGTGGCAAAGGAGGGATGGAGCTGCAAGGAAGGAGGGCTTTGACCTACACCAACTTGTTGGTATGATAGAGATACTGTGGCAGACTTTTAAGGAGATATTTAATAACTCTCAGCAAAGATTTTTCCTAGTGAGAAAGAAAGATTCATCATCAGTGGCTAAATATGGAAGTTAAGGATAGTATCAAAAGAAACATTGTACAAATCTGCAAAGATTAGTAGTAGGTCAGAAGATAGGACAAATTTTAAGCAACAACAGAGTGACGGAAAAAAATTGGGGGAGAAAGAGTCTGAGAGAAGACTAGCTAGGAGTATGAAAACAGGTAGTAGGAGTTTCTACAAGTATTTAAATGGGAAAAGAGTAACTAACGCTAATGCTGGTCCTCTAGAGAATGAGTCTGGGAAATTGATAATGGAAAACGAGGTTTAGGCTGGGGCATTGAACAGGTATTTTGTGTCTGTTTTCACTCTATAAAGACTTGGAAAACCTGCCAAAGATACTTCAAAATCAAGAGATGAAAGGAAGGGAGGAACTTAAAACATTTACCATCACCAGGGAAGTAGTCCTGGGAAAATTTAGACCGAAAGGCTGACCAGTCCCCAGGACCAGCTGGCCTGCATCCTAGGGTCTTAAAAGAAGTGGCTGCAGAGATAGAGGCCTTGGGGATAATTTTCCAAAATTTCTTGGATTCTGGAAGGTTTCCAGTGGATTGGAAAATGGCAAATGTAACACCTTTATTCAAGAAAGGAGGGGGACAGAAAGCAGGACACAATAGGCCAATTAGCCTAGTGTCTGTCATGGGGAAATTACGAGAATCCTTTATTAAGGAGGTTGAAGCAAGATACTTAAAAAAAAAAAAATCATAATGGGATCCGACAGAGTCAACATGGTTTTGTGAAAGGGAAATCGTGTTTAACTTAGTTATTCAAGTTCTTTGAGGCAGTAACAAGCAAGGTGGTTGAAGGGGAACCTGTAGATGTGGTGTATTTGGATTTCCAGAAGGCATTTGATAAGGGGCCACATCAAATGTTACTGCACAAGAAAGGAGCACATGGTGTAGGGGGTAACATAACATATTAGCATTGATAAAGAAGTGGTTAGCTAACAGGGAGTAGGGGTAAATGGGTCTTTTTCAGGTTGGCAAGCTATAACTAGTAGAGTGCCACAGGGATCAGTGCTGGGGCCTCAACTATTTACAATTTATATCAATGACTTGGATGAAGGGACCGAATGTATGGTAACTAAATTTGCCGATGACAACCTACGTTCCTTCCTATCTTAATGTTAAGAGGAGGGTAAAGAGTCTACAAAAGGATATAGATAGGTTAAGTGAGTGGGCAAAAATTTGGCAGGTGGAGAATGATGGGGAAAGTGTGAATTTGTTCACTATAGCAGCAGGAATAGAAAAGCTGTATATTCTTTAAATAGAGAGAGATTGCAGAACTCCTGTGGTACAGAAGGATTTGGGTGTTCTGGTACATAATCACAAAAAGTTAGTATGCAGGTACAGCAAGTGATTAGGAAGGCAAATAGAATGTTGTTTCTTGCAAGGGGAAACTAGTATTCAAGTAGGGAAGTTTTACTGCAGCGCTACAGGACCTTGGTGAGACCACATCTAGAGTACTGTGTACTGTTTTGGTCTCTTTTTTTTTTAGAGATACAGCACTGAAACAGGCCCTTCGGCCCACCGAGTCTGTGCCGACCATTAACCACCCATTTATACTAATCCTACACTAATCCCATATTCCTACCACATCCTCACCTGTCCCTATATTCCCCTACCACCTACCTATACTAGTGGCAATTTATAATAGCCAATTCACCTATCAACCTGCAAGTCTTTTTGGCTGTGGGAGGAAACCGGAGCACCCGGAGGAAACCCACGCAGACACAGGGAGAACTTGCAAACTCCACACAGGCAGAACCCAGAATTGAACCCGGGTCACTGGAACTGTGAGGCTGCGGTGCTAACCACTGCGCCACTGTGTTGAAAAATAATATAATTGTGTTAGACGCAGTTCAGAGAATGTTCACTCAACAATTCTGGGGGTGAAGGGCTTACTTTATGAAGAAAAGTTGGACCTATACCCATGGGAGTTTAAAAGAATGAGAGGTTATCTTGTGGAAACGTACAAGATCCTGAGGGGATTAGATAGAGTGGATACAGGGAGGAATGCCCCTCTTGTGGGGGAGACCAGAACTAGGGGGCACAGTTTAAGAATAAGGGGACTCCATTTTTAAGACAGATGAGGACATTTTTTTTTCCTCAAAGCGTCGTTAGTTTGTGGCATTCTCTTGCCCAGAAAGCAGTGGAGGCTGGGTCTTTGGATATATTCAAGGGTGAATTGTATTGATTTTTGATAGACAAGGGAGTTGGGGGTTATTGGGGGGGTCAGACAGGAAAGTGGAGTTGAAGCCACAACCAGATTAGCCATGATCTTATCGAATGGTGGAACAGGCTCTAAGGGCTGAATGGCCTACTCCTGCTCCTAAGTCCTATGTTTGACTATCCTGGAGGAAAATGTCAGCCTCACATGGGGACCTGGAGTGACATTGGACTTGAAGGTCTAGTCATGGAGTTATACAGCACAGAAACAGGCCCTTCGGCCCATTGTATCCATGCTGGCCATCAAGCACCTATCCGAATCCCATTTTCCAACATGTGGCCGTAGCTTTATATGCTACAGTGTTTCAAGTACTCATCTAAATACTTCTTAAATGTTGTGGGGATTCCTGCCCCTACCACCCCTTCAGGCAGTGCGTTCCAGATTCCAACCACTCTCTGGGTAAAAACATTTTTCCTCAAATCCCCTCTGAACCTCCTGCCCCTTACCTTAAATCTCTGCGTCCTGGTTATTGATCCCTCCACTAAGGGAAAAAGTTTCTTCCTATTTACGCCCCTCATAATTTTGTATCCGTCAATCAGGTTTCCCCCCCCACTCTGCCTCCTCTACTCGAAGGAAAACAACCTGAGCCTATCCAGTGTCTCTTCATTGCTGAAATGCTCCAGCCCAGACAACATTTTGGTGAATCTCCTCTGCACCCTCTCCAGTGCAATCACGTCCTTCCTATAGTGTGGTGACCAGCACTGGACACAATACTCCAGCTGTAGCCTAACTAGCGTTTTGTACAGCTCCATCATAACCTCCCTGCTTTTATATTCTATGCCTCGGCTAATAAAGGCAAGTATCCCATATGCCTTCCGAACCACCTTATCTGCCTGTGCTGCTTCCTTCAGTGATCTATGGACAAGTATGCCAAGGTCCCTCTGACCCTCTGCACTACTTGGGGTCCTACCATCCATTGTATATTCCCTTGCCTTGTTAGTCCTCCCAAAATGCATCACCTCACACTTCTCAGGATTAAATTCCATTTGCCACTGCTCTGCCCATCTTACCCGCCCATCTATATCGTCCTGTAATCTAAGGCTTTCCTCCTCACCATTTATGACACCTCCAATTTTTGTGTTATGTGCAAACTTGCTGATCATACCTCCTATATTCACATCTAAATCATTAATGCATACTGCAAACTGCAAGGGTCCCAGCACTGATCCCTGCGATATACTACTGGTTACAGGCTTCCAATCGCAAAAACAACCCTCGCTCATCACCCTCTGCCTCCTGCCACTAAGCCAATTTTGGATCCAATTTACCAAATTGTCCTAGATCCCATGGGCTCTTACCACCTTGACCAATCTCCCATGTGGGACCTTATCAAAAGCCTTACTGAAGTCCATGTAGACAACATCAACTGCTTTACCCTCATCTACACACCTAGTCACCACCTCGAAAAATTCAATCAAGTTTGTTAGACATGATCTCCCCTGACAAAACCATGCTGACTATCCTTGATCAATCCCTGCCTCTCCAAGTGGAGATTAATGCTGTCCCTCAGAATGGTTTCCAATAGTTTCCCTACCACTGATGTTAGATTCACTGGCCTGTAATTAACTGGTTTATCCCTACTACCCTTCTTGAATAATGGTACCACATTCACTGTCCTCCAGTCCTCTGGCACCTCTCCCGTGGCCAGAGAGGATTTGAAAATTTGTGTCTGAGCCCCTGCAATCTCCTCCCATGCCTCACATAGCAGCCTGGGATACATCTCATCTGGGCCTGGGGATTTATCCATTTTTAAGCCCGTTCAAGCCGCTAATACCTCCTCTCTTTCAATGCTAATTTGTTCAAGTATACCACAATCCCCTTCTCTGATCTCTACACCTTCATCGTCCTTCACCATAGTGAACACAGATGAAAAGTAATCATTTAAAACCTCACTTCTGTCCTCCGGCTCCCCACACACATTGCCACTTTGATCCCTAATGGGCCCTACTCTGTCCTTGGTTATCTTCTTGCCCTTAATATACATATAATGCCATGGGATTTTCCTTTATCTTGCTTGCCACTGTTTTTTCATGCCCCCTCTTCACCCTCCTAATTTTTTAAGTATACCCCCTACCCTTTCTATACTCCTCTAGGGCCTCTGCGGTTTTCAGCACTCTGAATCAGCCATAAGCCTCCTTTTTTTTTCCTTATCCAATCCTTGATATCCAGGGTTCCCTGGACTTGTTGGTCCTACCCTTCACCTTTATGGGAACATGTTGGCCCTGAACACTGACTATTTCCTTTTTGAATGACTCCCACTGGTCTGATGCAGACTTTCCTACAAGTAGCTGCTCCCAGTCCACTTTGGCCAGATCCAGTTTTTTATCGTATTGAAATCGGCCGTCCCCCAATTCAGTACCTTTATTTCTGGTCCATCTTTGTCTTTTTCCATAACTACCTTAAATCTCACAGAGTTATGGTCACTATCCCCAAAATGCTCCCCCACTGTCAGTTCTACCACTTGCCCAGCTTCATTCCCTAAGATTAGGTCCAGTACCGCCCCTTCTCTTGTAGGACTTTCTATGTGCTGGCTCAAAGCTCTCCTGTGTACACTTCAAGAATTCAGCCCCCTTTTAAGCTTTTTACACTAAGACTATCCCAGTTAATATTCTGGAAGTTGAAATCCCCTACTATTTTGGGGCGGCGCAGTGGTTAGCACCGCAGCCTCACAGCTCCAGCGACCCGGGTTCAATTCTGGGTACTGCCTGTGTGGAGTTTGCAAGTTCTCCCTGTGTCTGCGTGGGTTTCCTCCGAGTGCTCCGGTTTCCTCCCACGTGCCAAAGACTTGCAGGTTGATAGGTAAATTGGCTATTATAAATTGCCACTAGTATAGGTAGGTGGTAGGGAAATATAGGGACAGATGGGGATGTGGTAGGACTATGGAATTAGTGTAAATGGGTGGTTGATGGTCAGCACAGACTCGGTGGGCCGAAGGGCCTGTTTCAGTGCTGTATCTCTAAGATAAGATAACATTACCGTATAATTTTTACATCTGAGATTTGCCTACATATCTGCTCCTCTATCTCTCCCTGACTGTTGGGAGGCATAAAGTACACTCCCAGTTAAGTGATTGTCCCCTTTTTTGTTTTTGAGTTCTACCCATATGGCCTCATTTGAGGAACCTTCTAAGATATCATCCCTCCTTACTGCAGCAATTGACTCCTTGATCAATAGTGCAATACCACCTCCACTTTTACACCCCACCCCGTCACACCTGTAGATTCTGTACCCTGGAATATTGAGCTGCCAGTCCTGCCCTTCCCTCAACCATGTCTCTGTGATAGCAATAATATCATATTCCCATGTGTTAATCAATGCTCTCAATTCATGTGCCTTACTTGTAAGACTCCTTGCGTTAAAATAGATGCAATCCAGCCGTACATTATTCACTTGTGCCTTAACAGGTCTATATTTAGAAACATAGAAAATAGGAGCAGGAGTTGGCCATTCGGCCCTTTGAGCCTGCACTGCCATGCAATACGATCATGGCTGATGGTCCAAACTCACTACCCTGTTCCTGCTTTCTCCCCGTATCCCTTAATTCCTTTCGCCCTAAGAACTATATCTAACTCTTCCTTGAATATATTTAGTGATTTGGCCTCAACTGCTTTCTGTAGTAGAGAATTCCACAGGTTCACCACTCTCTGGATGAAGAAATCCCTCCTCATCTCTGTCCTAAATGGCTTACCCCTTATCCTCAGATTGTGACCCCTGGTCTTGGACTGTCCCACCATCGGGAACATCCTTCCTGCATCTAGTCTGTCCAGTCCTGTTAGAATTTTGTAGGTTTCTATGAGATCCCCTCTCATTCTTCTAAACTTGAGCGAATACAAGCCGAATCGACCCAATGTCTCTTTATACGTCAATCCTGCCATCCCAGGAATCAAGTCTGGTGAACCTTTGCTGCACTCCATAGCAAGAACATCCTTCCTCTGATAAGGAGACCAAAACTGCACACAATACGCCAGATGTGGTCTCACCAAGGCCTTGTATAATTGCAGCAAGACATCCCTGCTCCTGTACTCGAATCCTCTCGCTATGAAGGCCAACATACCATTTGCCGTTTTTACCGCCTGTTGCACCTGTATGCTTACTTTCAGCGACTGGTGCACAAGGACACCCAGGTCTCGCTGCACCTCCCCCTTTCCCAATCTATCGCCGTTCAGATAATCTGCCTTTCTGTTTTTTTGCCACCAAAGTGGCTAACCTTACATTTATCCACATTATACTGCATCTGTCATGTATTTACCCACTCACTCAACCTGTCCAAATCACACTGGAGCTTTTCTGCATCCTCCTCACAGCTCACACTCCCACCCAGCTTTGTGTCGTCTACAAACATAGATATATTACATTTAATTCCCTCATCTATATCAATATATATTGTGAATAACTGGGGCCCTAGCACTGATCCCTGCAGTACCCCACTCGTCACTGTCTGCCACTCGGAAAAAGACCCATTATTCCTACTCTTTGTTTCCTGTCTGCCAACCAGTTCTCTATCTGTGTCAGTACCTTACCCCCAATCCCATGTGCTTTAATTTTGCACACTAATTTCTTATGTGGGACCTTATCGCAAGCCTTCTGAAAGGTTCTCCCTTATCTATTCTACTTGTTACATCCTCAAAAAGTTCCAGTAGATTTGTCAAGCATGATTTCCCTTTCGTAAATCCATGTTGACTTTGTCTGATCATGTCATTGTTTTCCAAGTGCTGTGCTATTACATCTTTTGTAATGGACTCTAGCATTTTCCCCACTACTGATGTCAGGCTAACCGGTCTGTAATTCCCTGGTTTCTCTCTGCCTCCTTTTTTTAAATAGTGTATTAGCTACCCTCCAATCTGTTGGAACTGTTCGAGACTATAGAATTTTGAAAAATGACTAGCAATGCATCTACTATTTCAAGGGCCGCTTCCTTAAGTACTCTGGGATGTAGATTATCAAGCTCTGGGGATTTATCGGCTTCAATCCCATTAATTTCCTTAACGCCATTTCCCTACTAATACTGATTTCATACAGTTCCTCCTTCTCATTAGACCCCACGTTGCCCAACATTTCTGGGAGGTAATTTGTGTCCTCCTTTGTGAAGACAGAACCAAAGTATGTATTTAATTGGTCTGCCATTTCTTTGTTCCCCATTATAAATTCCCCTGTTTCTGACTGTAAGGGACCCACATTTGTCTTCACTAATCTTTTTTCTCTTCACTTATCTATAGAAGCTTTTACAGTCAGTTTTTATGTTCTCTGCAAGCTTACTCTCATCCTCTATTTTCCCCTTCTTAATCAATCCCTTTGTCCTCCTTTGCTGAACTCTAAACTGTTCCCAATCCTCAGGTTTGTTGCTTGTTCTGGCCATTTTACATTTCTTCTTCGCTGTGCCTTCCTGACTGACCTAGTTTCTCTTCTATATTTGGCTGTGCATCACCCCCCCTACTGTACCTCCACTCTGTATTCCACCCCTTCCCCCCCCCCCTCTGCCAAATTAGTTTAAACCACCCCTGCACACTAGCAAACCTCCCTGCAAGGATCTTGGTCCCGTTCGGGTTCAGGTGCAACCCATCGGACTTGTACAGGTCCCACCTTGGCCAGAAACAGACCCAGTGATCCAGGAAACTCAAGCCCTCCTTCCTGCAGCATCTCTTCAGCCATGCATTCATCTGCTCAATTCTCCTATTCCTATACTCATGACCTCATGGCACCAGGAGTAATCCAGAGATTACAGCCTTTGAGGTTCTTTTAATCTGCTCCCTAAATTCTTGTTGCAGGACCCATCCCTCTTTCTACCTATGTCGTTGGTACCAATGTGAACCACGACCTCTGACTGTTCACACTCCCCCTCGGAATGTTTTGCAGCCGCTCTGTGACATCCTTGATCCTAGCACCAGGGAGGCACCGTACTATCCCAGGTCATCAAGATGACTGGCATCCCATATTGCTCTGTATATTGCTTTCAAGCACACTGAAGTTAGATAGTGATCGTATAACCAGTGGGACTCCAATCTGGGACAAATGTTAGTTACCTGGAAAGTTACCTTTGTGTATTCAAGACCTTCCTTTCTCAATGGATTGCAGAGAGGCAAGCACCTAACACTCTGCAGCTAGTACAACCAGTATCCCAAGCTGTGTTTTGGAGGATGGTGGCAATGCACTAGCATGTGTTATGGTTAGTTGTGGTGTTGACCATGTTGCTTGCAAGGAGCTCTTTGTACCTGCTCTTCACCAAGCAAATGCTAAAATCCAGGCTTGGCATTGCTTGATGTATTTTGAGGGGGAAGGAGTGAAGTTTGCAGAGTTAATTTGGGTTTGAAGTGGCTTGTAAGAATTTGCATCTGGTGACAAAAGTTCAGAACTAAGTCAACCCGTGGCAAATTCATTTAAGTTAATAAGTCAATCACTGAGCGTCAGCCCTCCTGACCCCTATGATGTGACCAACCAATCTGGGTCACTAAGGATCCCAAGGCGGTAGACCTGACATAATAAGGGTTTTGGCGGAAGGTGTCTGCGGTTCTTACTATTCTACTCCAAATTACCATGCTAGCCAGTGTCATAATAGCTAGGGTGATCCTAAATGGAAAAGCTGTGGGGAGCTTACCCATGTGCAAATTTAGATAGCTAAACTACCCTTTTCACCCTTCTTTGCTTTCTGGTCTCTGTCCATGTGGGAGTGTGTGTGTTTGCACCTTACATCTGGCAAATAGATAGATTTATCAGCAGCTTGGCTAGGAGACTTATAAAAGTGGTGATAGGTTCTTCTTGGTTGACCCCACCCCAAATAAAATGGTGAATATTAAGTAAAGAAGGCTTCTTTCCTTATTTGCTCTGGATATAGTCTACCTTAATGTCACTACTTTTCCCACATGGCTTCTAGATTTGGCCATGGACTTAACCAGCATCTGTACTGCTATGGGCTTTAATGGATTGGAAATCTTTATTTCATGTCATAGCAATCTGCATTTTAATATTTTCAGCTGTGTGACTTTTGTTGCCATGAATCAAGGATTCTTTAGTAGATTACTGCATTTTCAGCCAGGTGTCCAGCTGTAGCTGGAGCAATAGTACTTGTGTATCTCACTGCACGCATCCCCTTCCACTTCTGTGTTTTCCCGTTGAAAAATAATTTCCCTCAAGTCACTTTGTAATTTAAAACTCCCATCTGCTCAACTATTCTTCACAGTTCTCAAGCTGTCAGTCTGCTCATGCCCTCACCTCCATCTCTGATGCTTTTGTCAACAGCAAAACCATCACCCTCTCCTGTCCTGGCCAGTCACCCGGTATGACTGCCATCTTCACTCCCTCAAGTCCAAGGGGTACAGACTTCAGTGTATCTGGGGCACATCACATCAAGCTATTTGACCTCTGCCAAAACCCCCTATGATTCCAGGATCATCCTGCAGAGCCAAGATGGCCACTAACTTGTCTCCATTAGTAACTATCTCTCTTTAAATCTATTCCCCTGGCTGTCACCTTCACCTCCAGCTTACAGTCAGAAGAGTTTTAGCATACAATGCCAAGAGTTTATGCAGAAAATTGCAAATGGAATCTTGGCCTTTATCTCATGGGGGTTGAATTTCATAAGTGAGGAAGTGATACTTTAGCTGTTATTGGGCTATGGTTGGATCCCATTTTTTGGCACCAGACCTCAAGAAAGGTTCTACCATGACAAATGCTGATTTTCTCCATGGTGTTTCAATATAATCTTTTGAAGTTTCGAATGATGTGAATACTCTCAAGACCAGTTATTCCTTGTGTAGAATGTCCATTGCTTGTGTGTGTCCGACTGGAAGTCTTAGCTCTGTCATTGTTGAAGCAACTCTTAGTGGGCAGAATAGTCCTACTGGACCTTAATGTATACTTTAGTTAGGCCCTGCAAAATCATTTATATTGTTCCATGTGCATTGCACCTCTCTTCTTAGTTGTATTATAATCCTTCTTGGGATTTAGAATCTTCAGAGGAAGACTTTTTTAGATGTAATGTTGAGGCCCTGAAGTATGAAAATGTCTTTATTGGGTTGGGCTGCATTATATGCACATTTACTTTTTTTAGTCAATATTTCAATCTGAAATTTGGGAAAGTACAAAAAGACATGTTATTCTACATTAAAATCTCCAGGCAGTAACTTTGGTACTTGTCTGGATGTATAGATGAGTAATGGACATAAATTAAAAACATTGTTAGAGAATGCAAACAGTCCATTTTGTTCTTTCCACAGTTCCAGCACTTATTCTGTTGTGCTGTCTGTCAAATTTCTTATTTAATATCTGGGAGAACCTTCTTTTGAATTTCTTGCTGACTCTTTCGCACCCATATCCTCCCCTACTTCCAGCTGTAACATCAGCCAACATGGCCCCTGCCTGAGCTTATCTGGTGCTTAAATCTCCATCCATGGTTTTGTTATAAGCACTCAACTATTTCAGGGCTCTCCTGGCCAGCCTCCCATTTTCTGATATCCACACACTAACCTGCACCAAGTCCTGTTCATCCATTACCCATATTCATTGAGCTACATTGGCTCCCAGCCTCTGGGTGGCCTTGCCCCTCTTTATCTTTATCACCTCCTCCAACCCCCAAGAATTCTTAATTGCTCCAACTCGGGCCTCACTTCCTTCACCCCACCATTGGCAGCTGTGCTTTAACTGTTTAGTCCCTCAGCTATCAAGCACCTTGGAATATTTCCTTATGTTAATGGTGTTACTTAAATGCAGGTTGTTTTTGACTCTGAAATTAATCCAGTGAAACTTGGGAGTATCTATAGAGTTACTTGAATTTCTCAACTGGTACTTTCTACTAGTCTATTTATTTTCCATCATCTGTTCAACTGGCAAGGCATACAACCTATTCCTGCCTCTTTACCGCAGTTGAAATAACACCTACCTGGAGATGTCCGTGATTGGCACTTTTTTCCCCTCTTTTTGCACCTTCCCAAGATTGAAAATTCAGTGGGCATTTTGTGGTCAGAAGCCAATGTTCCACCACTTGGAATACCAAAATAAGATAGATATCTATGTGTGATGTGAGGGATTTAACGATTGTACCTTTTAATCATACTCCCACCTATGAATATTTTAATCCTAAAGGAACTTTCTCTTGATCTTCAACGATCTTGGAGTCACGCCTGAGTATCTTTCTTCAAATGTGTCTTGCTTGTGTGGCCCAGTTTGAATTTATTTACATTTGAAGAGAGCCTGACTCTGCAACCAAAATGGGAATGTGTGGAACCAGTGTAGCATTTGAGATTTTTACCCATTTGGTCTGGAATGGATTTTGTTTCAGTTTTGTATTGAAGCTGTTGAGAAGATTGACTTCAGTTCAATTCCCAGAGAACAGGTTATCGGGTGGTATTGTTCAGTACAAATTGGATAGAATGTCAGGCAAATCAACCATCTCATAATTGTAAATGCTCACATACCATATTGTTTTGACATTGAGTCATCCTAGAGCTGTTTGCACTATTTAATGTTAGAATGGTTTCCATTCGAATGTACATTGGAGTCTGTCTAAACAGAGAATGTAATTGGCTTAACTTTTACACCAAGGTGATGGGAGAAGTGTGTCCTCTCTCATTCATGTGTTAAGTTTGGCAGCTCAGCAAGCCAATCTTAAACATATTGAGCTGATGGAGGTGTCCAGTATTGGAGTCTGAAACAGTCAAGGGTGAGACATGGAGGACGTGCTTTCTAAGCTTTGTGTTAGTCACTAAAGAGATTGTTGACTTATAAAATGAGTTGGACCTGCATGAAAGATCAATAATAACTTGTCTTTTTATAGCACCTTTAATGTATAAAATGTATCCAGGTGCTTCATAGGAGCGTTATAAAACAAAATGACACCAAGACGCACAGATGAGGCCACATGACCAAAGGCTTGGTCAAAGAGACAGAATGTAGGGAGTGTCTTAAAGGAGGAAACTGAGTTAGAGGGGCAAAGACGTGTTGGGAGGGAATTCAAGCTTGGGGCTTAGGCAGCTGGAAGTGCAGCCAACAATGGTGGAGCGGTTAAAAGCAGGGCTGCTCAAGAGGCCAGAAATAGATGAACGCAGATATCTGAGTTGTGGGGCTTGGAGGAGATTAGAGACCAGGAGGGGGCAAGGCAATGGAAGAAATTGAAAACGCGGATGAGAATTGCAGAATCAGGAAGTTGCTTGACCAGCAGCTGCCTGTATCTTAATTTACACCAGGTCCAGTTCACCTGTCTCCTTTTGTGCAGTCAGATTTTATTGTTTCGTTGGTATGAGGGATGATGGAAGATCAATTGAATTTTTATTTCTCATGGTAAATAAACAAACTGGTTATTTACAAAAGCAAGTAATGTGTACGCTGGAGATCTGAAATATAAACCAAGAATGCTAGAAATACTCAAGTGACTTCTGATGAAAGATCACCCACCTGAAATGTTCTCCCCTTTTTTTTTCTCTCTCCTCTTTCACAGAATTATAAAAGCACAGAAAGAGGCCATTTGGCCCATTGTGTCTACATCAGCTCTCCAAAAGAGCAATTTACTTAGTGCCTTTCCCCTGCTTCCTCCCCGCACATTCTTCCATTTTCATCTAACGGTCCAATTCCCTTTTTAGAGGGTTCAGTTGAACCTGCCTCCACCACACTCCCGGGCACAGCCTTCCAGACCTTAACCATGTGCTGCGTGCTCTTCTTCTCTTTCCACCCCCCCCCCCCCCCCCCCCCCTGTGTAAGATCTCACTTTTCAGTGTACTCAGCGAAGGGTATTGGTGTTTCCAACAGGCATACAATATAGCTAAGCTTTATATTGGGAAATAGTTGAACTCTCCAGTTTGTAGATGACGCAGGGTTTACTTGTAGGATTGACTGGTGATGCTGGACCAGGCATCCAGGTAAATGCCAAGAACAGGCCTAAAATTTGTAACAACTGACCACATTTAACAAAATGCATCTGGTCAGTCCTAGAGTTCAGAACAGAATGTACAGTTTACTAACCAAATTCTTCAGTTGAATTTTCTTGACCATGTTCGTCCAACTCCCTCTTAAAAGAACTAAAGGCTTTGGACGCAATTGTAGCCAATTCCAAACATTCTCCAACTGCTATATGAATTATTTAGATTTCTCCTATAGGATAGGAGCGCTGCAAATGGTTGTCCAGAATTTAGATTTACTTTTTAATAGAAGCTTAGGGAGAATTAACAATTGGAAATTATGACCAGGATCTGAACATAGTATTTTTCTTAGCAAATGCTTTTTCTTAACTTGGTGTAGAGCAGCATTTTAAAAAAATCCCAAGTATTTTTGTGTTGAGGATGGCATGAGTGAGCGCATAAAATATGGTGCACTGTACCTAATCCTCAATTGATTTATTTAAAGACATTTTTAGGGTGACGTACAGTGGAAGAATGGGCTGACAAATATGCAACATTTTCCACATATTGGATGCACAAAACGCGAGCCAGAACTGTTAAGTTTTTTTTTTTCCTATTTGCAGGGGATATTATGATTTAAATATATGTTAGTGATAAATTCAGTTGTGTATTGTTCCTAATTTTGTATTCTGTTTCTCAGTTCCTGGACCAAAAGGACAGTACAAAAGCCCGGGGGCCAAGGCCTTTAACTCTGGTATTTTTTTTTTGTTCCCTATTTCTTGTGGATTTGTGGTAAAACATGTTCGATAACTGTGTCATTGTTCCAGATTCATTCCTATTATTTTCTTCTTGTGTTATTCATTAAAGATGTAGAATAATTAAACCAGGAGAGAGAAATAAGCGTGTGAGTAAAACGTTAGAGCAAAAGTACAATTTGGTGGTGTGGTAGGTTTTCTTTATACAAATGCACTGAGTATACAGAACAAATTGAATGAATAGTAAGTGCAAATTCAGCCTGGAAGATATGACATATCTAGTCCTGAGATGTGGCTGCCAGACAGTCAGGACTGGGCATTAAATATACCAGGTTGTTAGGTCTACAGGAAAGATGGGGAAATGTTAGAGGAGCAATAGTATGAGTGAATCAGGATGAAATCTCTTCAATGATGGACTATAATGGGAGGTAAACAGGCAGTGGAGACTTTATGGGTATAATTAAGAAATAAAAAAGAACTTTAGATGATGAAGTTGTGTAAAGGCCCCGTGGTAGCTGTGAAGTGGTTGCGTAAATGCTGAGATTCGACAAGCCTGGAGTAACGGCAGAATGGTTTTAATGGGTTTTAAATTTCATATAGATTGGGATAAGCAGACTAGCACAGGTCATAAAGGTAGTGAATGTCTTGTGTGTCCATGATAGTTGTCTGCAGAGCTATGTTGTAGAGCCAGCAGAGGTCATGCCATATTGGATTTAGTAATGAACCAGATTTAGTTAGGGTGCGTGAACATTTGTCTAATAGCAATCATAATATGATCAAGGTCAGTATGGTGTTTGAAAGGGAGAAACATAAAACAGCTACTGAGGTTCTAGATTTACATATGGCTGACTTCAATGGAATGAGACACTGTCTGCAGTAAACTGGAAAAATCTGTCAAGTGGGTAAAATGACACAAGATCAGTGTTCAAAAAGAATTTTGTGATGCAGACCTAGCTTGTCCTCAGAGACAAAAGCTTCACTTGGGGGGAAAAAACAGCCACGGACAACTCAAGAGGTAAGAGGCAACATTAAATTAAAGGAGAAAAATGTGCTTTTTTAAAAAAAAAAGCACAGATCCTGCCAAATGGGAAAGATACGAAGAACGGCGAAGAGTGATAAAACCGATCGTAAAAATCAGAAAAGGGGAGTGTGAAAAGAAACTTATAGAATCACAGAAATTTACAACAGGGACAGGCCATTTGGCCCATTTATGTCTCTGCAGGGCGATCGGAAACCATCCAGCCTCATCCCACTTGCCAGCTCTTGATCCAGAGCCTTGCAGGTTACGGCTCTTCAAGTGCATATCCAACGACTTTTTAAATGTTATGAGGGTTTCTGCCTTTACCATCCTTTCAGGCAATGAGTTCCAGATTCTTACCACCCTTTGGGTGGAAAAAGGTTTCCCCTTGAATCCCCTCGATACGTCCTACCTCTCGCCTTAAATCTTTGCCTCCATGGTTATGGACCTCTCGGACAAAGGGGAATAGGGCCTTCTGATATGCTCTGTCTAGACCCCTCATAATTTTATACACTTCAATTTTGTCTCCCCTCAGCCTCCTCTTTTCCAAAGAAAATGACCCAAGCCTGTCTAATCTTTTATGCGTAACTACATCCTTGTAAATCTCCTCTGTACTCTCTCTAGTGCAATCACATCTTTCTTATAGTTCAGTGACCAGAACTGCATGCAGTACTCCAGCTATGGCCTAACCAGTGTTTTATACAATTCCAGCATAACCTCCTTTGTCTTATTCTATGCCTCAGTGCATAAAGGCAAGTATTCCGTATGCCAGGGGTTGGCAACACGTCGATCGTGAGCTACCAGTAGCTTGCGACAGTCTTTTTGAGTAGATCCCAATGTAGTCAGATTGCCCACATTATCCACATTTACCATCGTTAATATGCACATCTGTGGTGATGTCACAACGCGGCGTGTCCAGTGGTGAAGGCGAGTGGTGAGGTCAAGCGGTGCAGCAAGGAGGGGGAAAGAGCGATCAGCGAGAAGGGGAAAAGAGTGAGTGGCAACAGAGCAGTGAGGAGGGAAAAGAGCAACTGATGAGTGAGTGACGATGAGGATGACACGAATCGTGGGTGTTGAGGCAGGCCTGTCCAAAAAAAGACACAAGACATACTATTTTCACCAAGAGTG
Organism: Heterodontus francisci; assembly: GCF_036365525.1. NCBI lineage: Eukaryota > Metazoa > Chordata > Chondrichthyes > Heterodontiformes > Heterodontidae > Heterodontus > Heterodontus francisci. The sequence continues at coordinate 125,112,141 of NC_090372.1, read as the reverse complement.
GGAGAATTTTTTTTTTGTTGTTGGCATGCATTAAAGACTAGTGTATCTGTCTAATCTGGTGTGGCAGTTGCAGTCTGAGAGCAATGTGGAGTGGCACTTTGCAATGGTACACAAGGATTTTGAGAGAAATTTTCCTGCAGGCATCAGTCTATGCACAAATAAAGTATACGAAAGGCAATTGCAGAGACAGCAGTCGTTTCTAACTAAACCAGTGAAGAAAGCTATTGTGCCAACAGAGGTATCTTCAAGTTGCTCACCCTTTTAACCAAAACCAAGGCAGCATTTTCAGACTCTGCAATGGTAAAGAACGCGATGACAGTTATGGCCGAATTGTTATTTAGAGAATTCGAAAACAAGCCAGAAATTATGTCTGCCATTTACGACGTGCAGTTCGGGGTAAACACCGTGCCAAGAAGGCTATCGGCATTATCTGCAGACGTTGCGGAACAGTTAGCGAGAGATTTAAGTACTTGTCAGTGGTTCTCCATTCAGTGTGATGAATCGGATGACTCCAGTGACACTGCCCAGCTGGCTGTGTTCGTTCAAATAGTGTGTTTGAAGACTTCACCATTAAAGAGGAATTTTTGATATTGTTGCCTTTGAAAGTCACGACTTGAGGAGTTGCTATCTGCACTCAGATTAAGAATTATTTATAAAGAAGAATGTGCCAATCAAGAAGCTAATGTCAGTAACAACTGATGACTGGGTGTCATGTTGGTTTCACCGTGAGTTGCAAAGCAGACCCCGATTTTTTTTCCCTCATTTGTTGAACTACCACTATCATTCAACAGACCATTTGCAGAAAAGTAATGGTATTTAATCATGTTCTGACTTCCATTGTGAAAATTATCAATTCGGTTCATGCAAGGGCCTTACTACACAGTCAGTTCAAGTTACTTCTTGATGAATTACTATCTGAGTATGGTGATCTTTTGCTGCACACTGAAATCCAGTGGTTTAGCAGAGGGAAAGTGCTGCATTGATTTCTTTCCTTCATCAGAAATTGAAGTTTTCCTGAAGTCTAGGAATGAAAGTACCACCCAAATATAAGACGGTGTGTGGCTGCTTGACTTGGCATTTCTAACAGCCGTGACAGAAGTTAAGCAGCCTGAACTGTGAATTGCAGGAAAAACAATTGCCGATGTGATAAGTGCAGTGAAAGCTTTCAAATTGAAACTGAACTTTTGGGCGCAACAATTGCAGAAAAAGAAAATGCAGCACTTTCCATCTGTGCTCCAAATGCTGACAGAAAATGAAGCTGTTGCTGAGCTTCTGGACGCCAGCAAGTACAGTGATCTCTTGACCAGGCTTGGCCAAGAATTCAACGACAGATTTCATGACTTTAAGCAGCTGGAGCCATCTGTGATGTTTACTTCAAACCCCTTTATGGAAGTGGATGTAAGTGACATTTCTGAACAAGTGAGCTCGCTGTTTAACCTGGATTGTGCTGATTTGGAAATGAAGATTATTATCTTCAAAATGACTTTCAGTTGAAATCTGCAAAACTGATTTCTGGGGTCTTGTGGATATGGAGAGGTGCAGCAATGATGGTGGCTTCGTTGTTTGGTTCCACATATCTTCTGCGAGTCAACCTTTTTCTGACGTGAGCTTTATCAAATTTCGGATCTGAATGACTCCATCAGGGTTGCCCTCTCCAGTTGCAAGCTGAATTTCACCAGGACTGATGGACAGCATGCAGTGTCAAGTATCACAGGCAAATAAAGTTAAGATCAGTTTCCTTTCATTTTAAATATATTATAACATACTTAGTTTTTATTTATCTATCCATATATTTAAGTATGATCATTCTCATTTATCAGAAGTAGCTTTCCCTAAGGAAGTGTTTGGAGAGCCCTGCATATGCTGCCTTGGCCACCTTCATCTACTTGCCCAGCCACCTTCAGGGATGTATGGACATACTCTCCAAGGTCCCTCAGTTTCTCTATACTTCTCCCTATTCTGCCACTTATTGTGTATTTCCTTGCCTTGTTAGCCTTCCCCAAATGCATTATCTCACACTTTGACACTGCTCCATCCATCTGACTAATCCATTGATATCGTCCTGCAGTTTACAGCTTTCTTCTTCATTATCAACTAAGCCAATTTTTGTATCATCTGCAAACTTCTAAATCATACCTCCAACATTAAAGTCTAAATTATTGATATATACCACAAAAAGCAAGGGACCCAGTACTGAGCCATGCAGAACCCCACTAGAAACGGCCTTCCAGTCACAAAGCCACCTATCGACCATTACCCTTTGCTTCCTGCCACTGAACCAGTTTTGGATCCCGCTTGCTACTTTGTCTTGGATCCCATGGACTTTTACTTCCATGACCAGTCTGCCATGTGGGACCTTATCAGAAGCCTTGCTAAAATCCATGTAGATTACGTCAAATGCATTACCCTCATCGATCCTCCTTGTTAGCTCCTCAAACAATTCAACCATGTTAGTCAGACGCATAGAAAATAGGAGTAGGCCATTCGGCCCTTCGTGCCTGCACCGCCATGCAATACGATCATGCCTAATGGTCCAGACTCAGTACCCTGTTCCCACTTTCTCCCCGTATCCCTTGATTCCTTTAGCCGTAAGAACTATATCTAACTCTTTCTTGAGTATATTTAATGATTTGGTCTCAACTGCTTTCTGTAGTAGAGAATTCCACAGGTTCACCACTCTCTGGGTGAAGAAATCCCTCCTCATCTCCGTCCTAAATGGCTTACCGCTTATCCTCAGATTGTGACCCCTGGTCTTGGACTGTCCCACCATCGGGAACATCCTCCCTGCATCTAGTCTGTCCAGTCCTGTTAGAATTTTGTAGGTTTCTATGAGATCCCCTCTCATTCTTCTAAACTCGAGCGAATACAAGCCGAATAGACCCAGTGTTTCTTTATACGTCAGTCCTGCCATCCCAGGAATCAAGTCTGGTGAACCTTCGCTGCACTCCCTCCATAGCAAGAACATCCTCCTTCTGATGAGACCAAAACTGCACACAATACGCCAGATGTGGTCTCACCAAGGCCTTGTATAATTGCAGCAAGCCATCCTTGCTCCTGTACTCAAATCCTCTCTCTATGCAGGCCAACATACTATTTGCCTTCTTAACTGTGTTGGATCTCATTAATTGCACAAAGAGAGACGAAGTCCGACTGTAGCTTTAAAGAAAGTTTATTGCGGTACGTAATGGTTACATCATCAGCAAAGCGAACATGCACACACCTGCCTGCGCAGGGAAATCAAGCCTTTCATAGTTCTTCATACAAATCAGTGACACCCCCTTTCTGTTCCCAATTGGTCTACAAACGCCTGCAGTTTCTTGGTGTCGGGACCTGATTGGGGTACTGCCTTGTCAATTTGCTTCACCTTCTTACTCCAGCAGTTTCTCATCCCCCTATCTCCTTGGACCGTTAAGCTGATTGTTCTACAATAGGCTATTATTAAGCAGTCTGCAGCTGTCCTGTTAGTTTCTGCTTGTTAGTCTGTTTCTGCTGATAAGCTTTCTCTGCAGCCCTGAAGTTATTTTATTATTTCTGATAAGCTGTCTCTGCAGCTCTGAGGCCAGTTTGTTAGTAGTCTATAATTAATTGATTAGCTCACTTTAAATGTCCCCATTGTTCTGTCCCCACAACTGCCAGCTGCACCTGCATGCTTACTTTCAGAGACTGGTGCACAAGGACACCCAGGTCTCGCTGCACCTCCCCCTTTCCCAATCTATCGCCGTTCAGATAATCTGCCTTTCTGTTTTTTGCCACCAAAGTGGCTAACCTTACATTTATCCACATTATACTGCATCTGCCATGTATTTACCCACTCACTCAACCTGTCCAAATCACACTGGAGCTTTTCTGCATCCTCCTCACAGCTCACACTCCCACCCAGCTTTGTGTCGTCTGCAAACATGGATATATTACATTTAATTCCCTCATCTATATCATTAATATACATTGTGAATAACTGGGGTCCTAGCACTGATCCCTGCAGTACCCCACTAGTCACTGCCTACCACTCTGATAAAGACCCCATTTATTCCTACTTTGTTTCCTATCTGCCAACTAGTTCTCTATCCGTGTCAGTACCTTACCCCCAATCCCATGTGTTTTAATTTTGCACACTAATTTCTTAGGTGGGACCTGATGACAAGCCTTCTGCAGGTCCAAATACACCGCATGCACTGGTTCTCCCTTATATATTCTACTTGTTACATCCTCAAAAAAATTCCAGTAGATTTGTCAAGCATGATTTCCCTTTCGTAAATCCATGTTGACTTTGTCCGATCATGTCATTGTTTTCCAGGTGCTCTGCTGTTACATCTTTTATAATGGACTCTAGCATTTTCCCCACTACTGATGTCAGGCTAACCGGTCTATAATTCCCTGTTTTCTCTCTGCCTCCTTTTTTAAATAGTGGGGTTGCATTAGCTGCCCTTCAATCTGTTGGAACTGTTCCAGAGTCTATAGAATTTTGAAAAATGGCTAGCAATGCATCTACTATTTCAAGGGCCGCTTCCTTAAGTACTCTGGGATGTAGATTATCAGGCCCTGGGGATTTATCGGCCTTCAATCCCATGAATTTCCCTAACATCATTTCCCTACTAATACTGATTTCATATAGTTCCTCCTTCTCGCTAAACCCCACGTTGCCCAACATTTCTGGGAGGTAATTTGTGTCCTCCTTTGTGAAGACAGAACCAAAGTATGTATTTAATTGGTCTGCCATTTCTTTATTTCCCATTATAAATTCCCCTGTTTCTGACTGTAAGGGACCCACATTTGTCTTCACTAATCTTTTTTCTCTTCACTTATCAATAGAAGCTTTTACAGTCAGTTTTTATGTTCTCTGCAAGCTTACTCTCATCCTCTATTTTCCCCTTCTTAATCAATCCCTTTGTCCTCCTTTGCTGAATTCTAAACTGCTCCCAATCCTCAGGTTTGCTGCTTGTTCTGACCATTTTATATTTCTTCTCCTTGGATCTAATACTATCCCTAATTTCTTATGTGAGCCACGGTTGAGCCACCATTCCTGTCTGGTGCAAAAATAAAACAGGAAGGAACAATTGTTGTAATTCATCCATGCGCTCTTAACACAACCTGCCCTTTAACAAATCCTTGCTGACTGTCTTTGATTAATCTATAACTTTCTAAATGAAGATTTATCCTGTCCCTCAGAATTTTTTCCATTAATTTTCCCACCACCAAGGTTAGCTGCCTGACCTGTAATTCTCAGTCTATCCCTTTTTCCCTTTTTATTCCTTTTTCTCTTTTAAACAATGGTACAATGTTAGCTATCCTCCAGTCCTCAGGCACGGCACATATAGCTAGAGAGGTTTGGAACATGATGGTCAGAGCCTGCACTATTTCTTCTGTTGCTTCCCTTAACAGCTTAGGAAACATTTCGTCTGGGCTTGGGGATATATCCACTTAAAAAGATGTTAAACCCCTTTAATCCTTTCTCTTCTACTATGTTAACGTCATATAATATTTCACACTCCTCCTCCCTGCTTACACTGGCTGTATCATCCCCCTCTCTTGTGAAAACAGACAGAGTATTCATTAAGAACCATACCAACATCTTCCACACACAGGTTACCCTTATGATCCCTCAAAGGCCCTGCTCAAGAACAAAGAACAGTACAGCACAGGAACAGGCCATTCGGCCCTCCAAGCCTGCGCCGATCTTGATGCCTGCCTAAACTAACACCTTCTGCACTTCCGGGGCCCATATTCCTCTATTCCCTTCCTATTCATATATTTGTCAAGATGTCTCTTAAACGTCGCTATCGTATCTGCTTCCACCACCTCCCCTGGCAGCAAGTTCCAGGCACTCACCACCCTCTGTGTATAAAAAAAAAAAACTTGCCTCGCACATCCCCTCTAAACTTTGCCCCTCGCACCTTAAACCTATGTCCCCTAGTAACTGACTCTTCCACCCTGGGAAAAAGCTTCTGACTATCCACTCTGTCCATGCCACTTATAACTTTGTAAACCTCTATCATGTCGCCCCTCCACCTCCGTCGTTCCAGTGAAAACAATCTGAGTTTATCCAACCTCTCCTCATAGCTAATGCCCTCCAGACCCGGCAACATCCTGGTAAACTTACTCTGTACCCTCTCCAAAGCCTCCACGTTCTTCTGGTAGTGTGGCGACCAGAATTGCATGCAGTATTCTAAATGTGGCCGAACTAAGGTTCTGTACAGCTGCAACATGACTTGCCAATTTTTATACTCTATGCCCCGACCGATGTAGGCAAGCATGCCGAATGCCTTCTTGACTACCTTATCCACCTGCGTTGCCACTTTCAGTGACCTGTGGACCTGTACGCCCAGATCTCCCTGCCTGTCAATACTCCGAAGGGTTCTGCCATTTACTGTATACTTCCCACCTGCATTAGACCTTCCAAAATGCATTACCTCACATTTGTCCGGATTAAACTCCATCTGCCATTTCTGCGCCCAAGTCTCTAACCGATCTATATCCTGCTGTATCCTCTGATAATCCTCAGCATTATCCGCAACTCCACCAACCTTTTGTGTCGTCCGCAAACTTACTAATCAGACCAGCTACATTTTCCTCCAAATCATTTATATATACTACAAACAGCAAAGGTCCCAGCACTGATCCCTGCGGAACACCACTAGTCACATCCCTCCATTCAGAAAAACACCCATCCACTGATACCCTCTGTCTTCTATGACCGAGCCAGTTCTGTATCCCTCTTGCCAGCTCACCTCTGATCCCGTGTGACTTCACCTTTTGCACCAGTCTGCCATGCGGGACCTTGTCAAAGGCTTTACTAAAGTCCATATAGACAACATCCACCGCCCTTCCCTCATCATTCATCTTAGTCACTTCCTCAAAAAACTCAATCAAATTAGTAAGACACGACCTCCCCTTCACAAAACCATGCTGTCTCTCGCTAATAAGTTTATTTGTTTCCAAATGGGAGTAAATCCTGTCCCGAAGAATCCTCTCTAATAGTTTCCCTACCACTGACGTAAGGCTCACCGGCCTATAATTTCCTGGATTATCCATGCTACCCTTCTTAAACAAAGGAACAACATTGGCTATTCTCCAGTCCTCTGGGACTGATTTCTGTCAAGGCCCCAGCAATTTTTTCCCTTGCCTCCCTCAGTATTCTGGGGTAGATCCCATCAGGCCTTGGGGATTTATCTACCTTAATGCTTTGCAAGACACCCAACACCACCTCCTTTTTGATAATGAGATGACTGAGACTATCTGCACTCCCTTCCCTAGGCTCATCATCCACCAAGTCCTTCTCCTTGGTGAATACTCATTTAGCACATCTCCCATTTCCTCTGGCTCCACGCATAGATTCCCATCTCTGTCCTTGAGTGGGCCAACCCTTTCCCTGGTTACCCTCTTGCTCTTTATATATCCTTTTTTAGTTATGGGTTTTAGTTTAGAGATACAGCACTGAAACAGGCCCTTCGGCCCACCGAATCTGTGCCAACCATCAACCACCCATTTATTCTAATCCTACACTAATTCCATATTCCTACCACAACCCCACCTGTCCCTATATTTTCCTACCACCTACCTATACTAGGGGCAATTGCTAATGGCCAATTTACCTATCAACCTGCAAGTCTTTGGCATGTGGGAGGAAACCGGAGCACCCGGAGGAAACCCACGCAGACTCAGGGAGAACTTGCAAACTCCACACAGACAGTACCCAGAATTGAACCCGGGTCGCTGGAGCTGTGAGGCTGCGGTGCTAACCACTGCGCCACCCCAATATTTCTACATATTAAAAACATAAAAGGTTACAGGGCTAGTGCAGGAAAATGGTATTGAAGTAGATGATCAGCCACAATCTCATTGAATGGCAGAGTTGGTGCAAAGTGCTGAATGGCCTACTCCTGTTCCTATTTCTTACATACCACAAAGAATAAGGGTAGCAGACTCAAGAGAACACAGCCACCTGAAATCACACGCCATCCTGACTTGGAAATATATTGTTGTTCCTTCACTGTCGCCTGCTCAAAATCTTGGAACTCTCTCCCTAACAGCAGTGTGGGAGTACATACACTGTATGGACTGCAGCAGCTCACCACCACAATAAATACTGGCCTTGCCAATGACTCCCAAACCCCATGAACGAATAAAAATAAAAATCAGTGTTGATTTTCCTTGGGTAGCACACTTTGTTTTAGAAGTTAGGCAATGAATCTCTATTTGATGAGGTACTCCAGAGAAAATTTTATACAAATATGACACCAGACATTATTCAAAACAAAATGGGAAAATCTAAAAAAGTATTCTCAAGGTGCTTTTAATATAGACTAGGACAGTCTTAGGTTTGATTTTCAGCCTGTACTAAATTAGCCAGAGCAGTAATATGCTACATGTCTGTCTTTTGGTGGGCGAAGTGGAAATTAAGTTCTCTGCTCTTAATCACTATTCAGCTTTCCTTGTTAAAGGTGCATGTACGTGGACAGGATTCGACTGGACTTAGTTACCATGCCATGTTCAAACAGCCACTTACTCACAAGTTAGATATACATGAGCAAAAATTTAGTAAGGACAGGCGAGCATCTGGCACTTAACGAAGACTAATCGACCTCAGGTTCTTTGTAGTTTACCCAAGTTGGGCTAAACGGCCTCCCTCGTCTATAAGTAATATTGTGATAGCGAAGAAACATACTTCGATGCAGCACCACGGAAATGACGAGTGAGGGGAGGGATATACAGGAGGAAACAATAGTGTTAGTTGCAGAGATAGGGTGGTATCAACAGTAATTAAATCTGTAAAGGATAGATATTTTAAATTTATTTTGTTTGGAGGAGGCAACAAGCAAGGCTCAGGTTAAGAGATGCCAGGTGGCAACTTATAAATAGTGACGTTTGGGACCAATATTGGAAAAGTTGAGACTTTCCTTTAATTCAGGTGCCAATATTTTTTCATGCTCTCTTTGCTTCCCTAATTTCTTTTTAATGTTACCCCTATGCTTTTTATACTTAGATTTTCTGCAGTGTTGAGCCCTTGGTATCTGTCACAAGCTTCCTTTTTATCCTCTCCATTTAAGCCCCTTGACATGTAGGGGCTCTGGATTTGTTAGTCTCACCCTTTTTCTTTTATGGGAACATTATTGCTCTGAACCCTATATCTTTTATATAAAAGCAAAATACTGCAGATGTTGGAAATCTGAAATAAAAACAAGAAATGCTGGAAATACTCAGCAGGTCTGGCAGCATCTGTGGAGAGAGAAGCAGAGTTAACGTTTCAGGTCATTGACCTTTCATCAGATATCTTTTCCTTGAATGCCTTCCACTGATCTGGCACCGATTTACCTTTTCAAGTAGTTATTTCCAGTCCGCTTTAGCTAAATTACACCTCGGGTTCGTAAAATCAGCATTTTGGCAATTGATAACTTTTATTCCTTGTCCATCTCTGTCCTTTTCCATAACTACCCGAAATCTAACTGAATTATTATCACTTCGACCAAAGTGCTCCCCAACTGATAGCTCTTCCACCTGTCCAGCTTCATTTCTTAAAATTAAGTCCATAGCTGCCCCTTCCCTTATTGGGCTTGCGACTGGCTTAAAAAAAGTTCTTCTGAATGCATTTTCAGAATTCTGCTCCCTCTGTCTTTCACACTGATTCTATCCCAGTTAATGTTGGGGTATTTGAAATTCCCCACTATTACTGTCCTATTGTTTTTGCACATCTCAGAAATTTGCCTAAATATTTGTTTTTCTGTCTCCCTCTGACTGTTTTGGGGGGTCTATAGTGCACTCCCTGCAGTGTAATTTCCCCTTTTTATTGTTTAGTTCAGCCCTAATTTTGGTGATCCCCGCTACCATATCCATTCTCTCAGGTATTATTGCTTCATTGATCAATATTCAGACCACACCCCCCCCCCAACTTGTCTGAAAACCCTGTAACTCTGAATGTTGAGTTGCTATTCCTACCTTTCTTTCAGCCATTTCTCAGTAATAGCTATAATATCATACTTCCATGCATCAGTCTCTGCTCTTAGCTCAACTGTCTTACTCCCTAGACTTCTTGCATTGAAGTATATACATTTAGCAGTCAGACTCCCTTCTTGTCCATTTTTTAGCCTTTATTTCCTCTGCCTTTCAAACTCACTAATTTTCTGCCTTCCTTTTCCAACTTTTCTTATCCATCGCATGCCCCCCCCCCCTTTTTTTGAAAATCTATTCTAAGGTTCCCATCCCTTTGCCAGGCTAGCTTAAGCCATCCCCAGCAGCTCTAGCAAAACCACTGTGAGGGTATTGGTCCTTGCTCTATTGAAGGATTCTAATGTCTGAGGAATCTAAACCCCTCCTGACTGCATCATCTTTCCAGCCACATGTTCATCAGCTTGATCTTCCAGTTTCTGTACTCACTAGCATGTGGCACCAGGAATAATCCAGAGATTGCTACCTTTTGAGGTCCTGCTTTTGAATCTGTCTCCTAGCTCCCTAAATTCTGCCTGTAGAGCCTTGTCCCACTTTCTGCCTATGTCATTGGTGTTGATTTTGGGCCATGACTTCTGTTTGTTTATTCTCCATTCTGAGACAGTCCTGTAGTTGCTTAATAACATCCTTGACCCTGGCACTAGGAAGGCAACATACCATCCTAGAATCATGTCTGCGCAGATGACCAGCAGTGAGGTAGTGGTAGTGATACCAAAGATCAAGAACTGTGAATACCAGGGAGCAAAAGAGGACTAAATGATTCTGTGCAAAAGCAAGAAGGAGGTGAGGAGCAAAGGATCAGAATTTGAAGCAGGAGCTTGAGGATGTGGTGCAACCCTGTCTAGCAAAGGGTGATGGAGTTCTGAAGGATAAGGGAGCAGAGCAGAATCAGTGGCCATAAGAAGTGGCTAACAGCAAAGCAGAGATCATTCAAGAGCATGCGTGGCATCTACTGCCAGAAGGGAGCCAGCAGGAAAAAAAACTAGCTCCGCATAGAATGCTAACTGCCAGCAGAGGAGCAGAAACTGAAGCCTGTGGAAGCAAACCATGCAGTTGAATAGAGGTGGTCCAGCAGACAATACAATCTTCATAGAAATTATTGGCGAAGTTGGTTATTGCAGTAAGGGGCCCACAAGGAAGTGAATTTCTGACCAGGACCCAATAAACAATGGGTGTAAAGCTAAGAATCCAGCAGTATATCCAGAAGAGTAGAGCAGTCCTGAAAGTAAATTATGAGCAGAGTCCCCAGTTGCTGAAAAGAGCATAAGTAAGCTTGAGTATGTAAATTGAGCTAAACCGTACTTAATGTTGGGAGCAGGGGGACTTGAGCAGTGCTGAAAAGGTAGGTGAGGAAGGGGTGCGTGTGGTGTGGGCAGCAATGAATGGCATTAGATGAAGTAGCAAAAGAGAAGAGCACATTAGGGAGTTGCTAGCCTAGAAGCCGCCTTCATTTTTGTTATAAAAACAAGAAATGCTGGAACCACTCAGCAGGTCTGGCAGCATCTGTGGAAAGAGAAACAGAGTTAACGTTTCGGGTCAGTGACCCTTCTTCGGAACTAGCAAATATTAGAAATGTTAGAGGTTATAAGCAAGTGAGCCGGGGGTGGGACAAGAGATAACAAAGGAGAAGGTGTAGATTGGACAAGGCCACATAGCTGACCAAGAGGTCATGGAGCAAAGGCAAACAATATGTTAATGGTATGTTGAAAGACAAAGCATTAGTACAGATAGGGTGTTAACGAACTGAGGATTGAATAGCAGCAAGTACAAACATGAAAAAAAACCGTGGTTAAGCAAACTGAACAACCTACAATGAAATGAAATTAACAAAAGAAAAAAAAATTGTAAAAAATGTAAAAAAGAAAAAATAACTGAATAAAAGTAAAATGGGGGGCCTGTCATGCTCTGAAATTATTGAACTCAATGTTCAGTCTGGCAGGCTGTAGTGTGCCTAATCGGAAAATGAGATGCTGTTCCTCGAGCTTGCGTTGATGTTCAGTGGAACACTGCAGCAATCCCAGGACAGAGATGTGAGCATGCGAGCAGGGGGGAGTGTTGAAATGGCAAGCAACCGGAAGCTCAGGGTCCTGCTTGCAGACTGAGCTGAGGTCTTCCGCAAAGCGGTCACCCAGTCTGCGTTTGGTCTCCCCAATGTAGAGGAGACCACATTGTGAGCAGTGAATACTGTATACTACATTGAAAGAAGTACAAGTAAATCGCTGCTTCACCTGAAAGGAGTGTTTGGGGCCTGGGATAGTGAGGAGAGAGGAGGTAAATGGGCAGGTATTACATCTGCGATTGCAGGGGAAGGTGCCATGCGATGGGGACGAGGTGATGGGGTAATGGAGGAGTGGACCAGGGCGTCGCGGAGGGAACTATCCCTTCGGAATGCTGACCGGGGAAGGGAGGGGGAGATGCGTTTGGTAGTGGCATCACGCTGGAGGTGACTGAAATGGCGGAGGATGATCCTTTGGATATGGAGGCTGATGGGGTGGAAAGTGAGGACAAGGGGAACCCTGTCACGGTTCTGGGAGGGAGGGGAAGAGGTGAGGGTAGAGGTGCGGGAAATGGGCCGGACACGGTTGAGGGCCCTGTCAACAACAGTGGGCGGGGGGGAATCCTCGGTTGAGGAAAATGGTCATATCAGAAGCACCGTCATGGAAGGTGACATCATCAGAGCAGATGCGTCGGAGAAACTGGGAGAATGGAATGGAGTCCTTACAGGAGGTAGGGTGTGAAGAAGTGTAGTCCAGGTAGCTGTGGGAGTCGGTGGGCTTACAATGGATATTGGTAGACAACCTATCCCCAGAGATGGAGACAGAGAAGTCGAGGAAGGGAAGGGAAGTGTCAGAGATGGACCATGTAAAGGTGAGAGAAGGGTGGAAATTGGAAGCAAAGTTGATAAGTTTTCCAGTTCAGTGTGGTAGCAGGAAACGGCACCGATACAGTCGTCAATGTACCGGAAAAAGAGTTGGGGGAGGGGGCCTGAGTAGGACTGGAACAAAGAATGCTCAACATATCCCACAAAAAGACAGGCATAAGTAGGACCCATGCGGGTACCCATAGCAACACCTTTTACTTGAAGGAAGTGAGCGGAGTTGAAGGAGAAGTTGTTCAATGTGAGAACATGTTCAGCCAGGCGGAGGAGGGTGGTGGTGGATGGGGACTGGTTGGGCTTCTGTTCAAGTCACTTATGTTATGACTGACGTGGGAGGAGTGTACTGTTGTTTCTAGTTTCACTTCTCCATGGGTCACAACTTCTATTTAAATGTCTCCCCAGTTACCGATACAGTCAATCATAGAGTCTAATCCCAGAATGAAATACGCCAACCAGGTTTCTTTAATAAACAACAAAATTATCAGTTTATTATACAACAAGACATAACCAGTCATGAAGCAAAGCATCAACACACAGATTGAAACCTGAAAATCTCCTTTTACTTTAGCCCCTCACACGCACACAGGTTAACTGAAAAAGAGATTTTCTCTTTAGAGCTCTTTTACAAAAAAAAAGAGGAATAAGAATACTTTGGGCAAATGCTTGCTAATTATTGAAGGAAAAAGAGACGATACTTGAAGATGTCAGTTGTCGTTTTTGGTTTGGTGTCCCAAATACGTGTAGACGGCTGTCACTGGGATCTTTCTAGAGCAATTCTTTTCATACAATGTTAAAGATCAGTTTGGCAGGCTTTTCAGGAGAAGTGTAGCATCAGTTTCTCTTTCTTATGTTTGATTCTCAGGAAGTTCTCAGAGATGGAAGAGGGTGCTGATGGTGACTGCTCTCTTGTCTGGTTTTCTCCAACTACATTCAAAACAGTTCACACCCCAACACACTATTCAAAGCGAAACCAAAAGCAATATCTCGAGTCAAGCCTATAAATCTTGACTATTCGCTTCTCTGTAAACATCTCCCCCAATTCAGAAACCCCCTGCTGGGTATTCATCTGTAGACAGGTGACTTACAGTAAATCCTGTTTTCAAACAAGACCTCTGTGTCCTTTGACCCCACTGAAGAAAACATCTATGCAATCCTTTTCAATTTTCCCAAATAAAACCATGTCCATAATTCTAAAATATGAGTCATCAAAAAAAAACTTTAAAAATATAGAAGCACCGTCTTAACACTTTGAACTCAGACAGTGTCACTTTTCTCTTCCCAGACTAGTTGTCAGCCTGGTTCTATTCATTACAAATAGTGGGAAAGCATTTCTCTGACCCACAGCAATATCTAAGCAGACAAGAATTTCACAGATGACATAATAGCGCTCCATTGAAGATGGTTGTGGTTAGTGGAGACCAATTATATCAGCCCCAGAACCATGTTGCAGGAGATCCTCAGGGCATTGTCCTCGGCACAACCATAGTCGGCTGCAATAATCTTTTTTCTTCATTAGGTCAAGTCAGAAGTGGGGCTGTCCACTGATGACTGCACATTGTTCAGTTTCAAATTCCTCTGGTAATTAAGCAATTCATGCCCACCTGCAGTATGTCCTGGACAACATCTAGGCTTGGACTGACCAGGTGAGGGTAACATTGGTCAATATTTGGTCTGCAACCAACATATTTTTAAAAAAGCACATAATCTGGCCATTATCACATTGTAGTTTGTGGAAGCATTCTGTGCGTAAGTTGCCTACCACTTTTCCTACATTATAACAGTACGTACACTTCAAAAATACTTAATTGGGTGTAAAGTGCTTTGGGTCATCTTGAGATCATGAAAAGCAGGTTAATATAAGTCTCTCTTCAAATGGTGATCTATTATGTAATAGCATTGCATATCATGAGGAGGTGGATATGGCCATTGACTGGCATTTGTGAGGCACAAATGTTGCATTCCACTTGTTAGCCCATGCCTGGATGTTGTCCAGAGGTCATGCTGCATGTGGGCATGAACTGCTTAATTACCTGAGGAATTGCAAATGGAACTGAACGCTGCGCATTGATCAGCGAACCTCCCTACTCTTGACTTGACCTTATGGTGGAAGAAAGATCATTGAAGCAGCATGTCAGACAGTATCTGTAGAGAGAACAAAAGTTGATCTTTCAAGTCTTGCCCCTTTTTTCCAAACTGTTGAAACAAGGTTTCTACACTAGAAGCCTCAATTCCTTTGTTCTAGACACAGATAATACTTGGCCTGTTGAATGTTCCCATCATTTTCTGTTCTGGTGTTAAATTTGCTTGTCTATCTTGCAGGCCTTATTTGGGCATCTATCAATCACAGTCACACCTTCTAGCAGCATATTTTTCTACTGTTTAGTTGAAGGTCCTCAAGCTCCAGAAACAATAGATCCCTATTCTTTTACCTACAATGTTACTGATGGCTGAGAGGAAAAGATGCTTTATTTTTCCTTTGTTCACTGTATATGCAGTGATTTAAGATGTTTCTAAAATAGATGAGCAGGAGTTAAATAAATGTAAATTGATTTTTTACCAGATTTGGAGATCAGTCCTGTCATCTGGTGCTATGGCTTACAATTTTATATGCTTTATTCAGTTAGCATGTACAAAAGATGTGGATTTTAAAAATATAATGTTACCTATGTGGGTCATGATCATTCTTAAATAATGTGCATCACTTCCATTTCCCTATTACCACTATATGCTGCAGACTCTGGAGGCCACGATTTTTGAGGGTTCATAAGTGGTTAATTTTCATTTTAGCTTCAGTTCAAGACAAATCACAGTTGCATAAGTCTTGAAGCGTTATAGAACGTGGGAGTTGAAGATCACACGTAGTGTCTTGTATATATGTGCTCAGCACACTATATTCATAGTATCTTACAGCAGAGAAGGAGGCTCTTTGGCCTATCATTCCTGTGCCAGCTCTTTGAAAGACTTGTAAAATTAGTCCCACTCCCTCTGCTTTTCCATAGCTGTGCAATTTTCTCCCCTTCAAGTAGTTAATCAATTTCCTTTTGAAAGTTACTGTTGAATCTTTTTCCATTACCCATTCACACGATGCATTCCAGATCATAAAAACTCGCTGTTTAAAGACTTCCTCCTCATCTCACCTCTGGCTGGTTTTGCCAATTAATTTAAATCCTCTAGTTACTGACCTTTCAGCCAATGGAACTGGTTTCTTTTTATTTACTCTATCAAAGTCCTTCATGATTGTGAAAACCTCTATCTAGTCTCCTCTTGCCCTTTTCTGGATAGAATGCTCCAGCTGAGGCCTTAACGTGTAATTCATGAAGGTTTAGCATAACTTCTTTGCTTTTGTATTCTCTGCTTGTATAAAGCCGTTGATCCTGTATTTTATTCTTTTAACAGCCTTATCAATTTGTCCTGCCATCGTCAAAGATTTCTGTACACACTCCCCACTTCACTTTTCTCTTAAATTTCATTTGCCATGTGTCTGCCCATTTCACCAGACTGTCGTCCTGAAGTCTGCTACAGTCCTCCTCGCTGTTTACTACTTTTTCATGTCTTGTGTTTCGTGCACTCTGCAAACTTGGAAATTCTGCTCTGTAGATCTAAATCCAAGTCATTAATGTATATCAAAAAGAGCAGTTGTCCTAAAACCCTGGGAGGGGTTGTCACCACTGTATACTTCTCTCCAGTCTAAGAAACAACTGAGCACCACTACTGTTTTCTGTAGCTTAGCCAATTTCGTAACCATGCTGCCACTATCCCCTTGATGCTTTGGGCTTCAATTTTGCTTACAAGTCTATTATTTGATGGTTATCAAATGCCTTTTGCAAGTCCATATACACATCAAATGCACAACTTTCATGAATCCCCTTTGTTAATTCATGAAAGACCTCAATGACGTGAGTCAGACACAATTCGCTTTTAATATATCCTTGTTGAATGCCATTGATTATACCCTGTTTTTTCATGTGATAAGTTTCCCCAGGCTGACTGGCTTGCAGTTATCAGTTTAAACCCTCTCCTTTTATTTGAACAGGAGTTCCACTTTGTTTTTATCCTGCCTTTTTTTGTTAACCTCCACCTTTACTGCTACATTGGCAGTATCCAGATCCGCTTGAGATACAAAATAGATACATCAATCATGCCTTCTGCCTCCACAAATGTTTTTGGTCCCTAATCAGCCTCACCCTTTTGTGTATCGTTTTACTATTTATATGTTTATAAAAGATTGCCTCAGAATCTGTGAAGTTATGCAATCGTTTTACCATATGTGGAGGTTGGGACATCTTCATACTGCAAATGTATACAATGAGATAATTAATCCTCCTTTAGTCACTTTGTCTGCTTTAGTTTATTGCAGTTCCTCTGGGGTAGAAGTGTTTTATCTGAGCAAATGATGGAGTGGTTCCACAACCTTCCCTTGGAATTGAATGCTGATGCAATTGTTGGTGCATTGCTTCTGAAACTCCATTTCAAATGATCCTCATAAATTACAATTTATTCAAAAATGAATAGTACACTGTTGGACTGTTTTGGCACTCCTAGCTTTCACATGATATCACCAAGAGCAATGTCTTTGGCAACAGCACTTGAACAATTGAATGTGCTGTGTTCAGTCTTTTTTATAATCATTCCTGGGATGTGGGCGTCGCTGGGTAGGCCAGCATTTATTGCCCATCCCTAATTGCCCTCGAGAAGGTGGTGGTGCGCTGATGCTTTGAACTGCTGCAGTTCATGTGGGGTAGGTACACCTACAGTACTGTTAGGAAGGGAGTTCCAGGATTTTGACCCAGCAACAGCGAAGGAACGGCGATACTGTTCCAAGTCAGGGTGGTGTGCTGAATGCAAGGAAGGGCATTCAACCCTCTATTATTGATCCATGTCAGGACTTGGCTATTGTGGGGAACTGCATTTGACATCAATAACTTCACTCAATTTCTTTTATTTACTGATGTATTTTTTGGGAAGCAAATGATGAATTTGTTGTCTTCCTAAGAAATACAAATTTCATAAGACTGCAGTTTTTAATTCTGGTGGAAAAGTGAAAAGACCTTTGCTGGTCGATGAGCCTTCAGAAAGGAGTTGTGCCAGTTTTGCGCATGACCTACATTTATGAAAGTACAGAATATAGAAACAGTTCATTTATCCCACTTACGTTGTTAATGGATTTTGTGCATCTTGAACCAGCAAGACCATCCTGATCTTAATTATGCCTCAGAAAAGTCAATTGCTGCAGGTGGAACTGTCTCACCTTTTTTTTAAAAAAAAAAGAAATTATTGCTCTCAACAGTGTGAAGGAATATTTTGAAGCCTGTCTGATGTTTCTACACAAGGGTTCTCTTCTATAAATCAGAAGAATCCATCCTTTGTGTTTCCCTGCCATCAGTATCCAATTTTCATAAGGGTATTTGCACGTCAGGATCAGCAGTGTTACGGCAGGTGTTACCACCAGGTGAGAAAGAGGCCTGCTTCAGTCCAGGAGCAAACCGCTTTCTGCCAGTTCAAATTCTCTACAATTTAAAACTCCCCAAGTTGGCCAGCAGGGTAGTCACGTGACTGGTATAACCACTTCTGGCTTTGTGGATTGAATTGGAACAGGGAATAGCTCCTTTGTCTACAAGCACTGTCTGTTCATATGCAAAAATGTCTTTCCAGCCAGGGGCCTGGCAACCCCTTGTAACAGGCCTTCTCTTCACAGCAACAATTTGAAATTTAATGTCCATGTGGTGAAATTAATGTGCCTCATTCTTGGCAGGTGGGGGCCTGCATGACAGCCCCACACCCAGGGGAATGAAATGTGATTTGGGGAAAGGCGCATTTCATTAAAAGGGGTGAGAGAAAATGGAAGATACAGAAAACATGCATTTCTCTCATTCATTCCCATTCATTCATATATCCTAAAGCTTATTAAAATTGCCTGTCTTTTCTTGGTGCCAGTGCTACTTTAATTACCCCTTTTTGGCATCCCAGTAACCATGGGGTCCTTTGGGGAAGTTTTTCTTCAGTTTGCCCATTGCCTAGGGTCTTTGTTCCTGTTGAGGTCTGCCAAGGTGGTTGGGGGGTGGGGAGGGGTGCGGAAGTTAGATTTAATTAGCACTAAATTGGAATTTATTTCCAGGAGAGTCAGTAGTGGGCAGGTCTATCCTGAACACACTTTCAGTGCTTTGCTGAGTTATGCAAAGGCTTTTGACCTTAGGGGGTGTGTTCCCTTTTTTTCTGACTGTGGGGGAGGATTCTTTGTTAATCTCCCTTTGTTCTCTGGGACACCCCTGCCTGCAGGTATTTGTGCAGACTCTACTGCACTCCTCTGTGGAATTTCAACTAGGTGAAGCATCACCCTCACGGTTTCTGTGCCCCCTAGTGGTCTTTCTTTGCGCCTCAAGGTTCGTGTAAATGCTGTTAGCAACTCTGGTGGGGTGCTTCTAGTGTTTGCATTTACATAGGAGGATGTGTGGCCTTTTTGCATTTTTTGGGGTTGGCTGACCAGACAGTAGGGGGTTTTCATCGCGGATTCCTCCCAAACTCCTCCCAGACATCCTTTAACCTGCCCTCCTGGTCACTTTTTCCCCTTCCCATTCTAAACTTTTGCCAGCCGTGTGCCTGCCTGTCCCCTTTTGTTCTCGGCGGGGGTCCCTTCGAGTTCACCAGCCCTCTGCTGGAGGGTCCTCCTAATACAGGTACAGGACTTAGGGGTGCAGGTTTCATTGTAGGTTGGGGTTTTCCCTCAACCTGACATATGTGGCAACTCCTGTAGTACACCACCACATCTTTGTGGAGTTTTGGCCAGTCAAACTGCTGTCTTATGCGGGCTTTGGTCTTTCGTATACCGGTATGTACAGCCACTGTAGTCTCGTAGGCCCTTCTTAATATTTCTCTCCGGTACCTCTGCGGCACCACTAACTGGAGAACTACTGCCCACTCCTTGCTCTCAGGTCTGTGAGGAGAACTCCATTTCCTCATCAGTACCTCATTCTTTAAATAGTAGCAGTCAGGGAATCCCTCTGCTTCACTTTCACCCTGTGCTGGCTCTCGCAATACTGGGTTGGCTCGCTGAGCCTCACCTATGGAACATCCATTTAATTCATTCTCTGGGTCTCCTAACTTTGCAAAGGAAGTCTCGGACAGGCAGACCTCATGGTCATCTGCCTGCAGTGCCAATGCAGTCTCCTCTGGGGGAAGTTTGTTTGTTCATGGCCAGATCCACTATACGTTCAGGGAAACAACAGGGGTCCGTCTCCTGCCACGGCCCTGACTCTCTGACCTCCTATGGTCTTTCACTACTGGGCGGGTTACCACCTACACCCCCATCAGATCATTACCTAGGAGCAGGTTAATATTGTCCATTGGCAAACTAGAGACAATCGCTACAGTCACCGGTCCCGAAACTAGGTCGCACTCCAGGTGCACCCAGTGTACTGGTACAGGCATACACTGCCCTCCAATACCATTCACCACCATTTTGGTGTTCACTGTGTTCTCTGGGGGAAAGGTCAAGCCTTTTCCCAGTAAAAGGGATCGAGTAGCCCTGTGTCCCTGAGAATTATTATGGGGTTACTTTCCCTTCAGAAACAAAACCCTGATAACCTTCAGGAATCCTATTAAATTTTCCTGCACTTGCAGCCACAAGCTTCCTGGGTCTTCCTCTTACTGCAGTTAAAGTCACAGCTTGTTCTGCTGTGCTTTCCATCCAGTTCTGCTCTTCATTGAGCAAGTGTGCCCTGATTAACCCTACCGGTTTTCCCTTTAGTTTCCAGCAGGCAGCTTTTAAATGCCTTGCTTTATTACAATGGATGCACACGGGTCTCCGGGTCTCACCCTTGCTAACAGCACCTTTCCTTTTGGCTGGAGGAGGGCACCATGTGTCTCCTGCTTTCCTTTCTCTCCCAGGACTGCCCGGGCTTCTGTCACCACCTCACCCTTTGTCCTTTTCAGATTTGTGTGGTGATTAGGAAAGGTTCTCCCCTGGAAAACCAACGTATAAATTAAAGCAAACTCATCAGCTAGAACGGCTGTTTGCCGGGCTCTCTGAACCCTTTGCTCCTCTATATGGGTCTTTATGGAGAGTGGGAGAGAGTTTTTAAATTCCTGTAATAGAACTACTTCCCTGAGATTCTCATAGCTGAGCTGTACTTTAAGAGCCCTCCGCCACATGTCAACAGCCAGCTGCTTCTTTCAAACTCCAGATAGGTTTGATTAGTTTGCTTCTTGAGGGTTCTGAACTTTTGGCAATAGGCTTTGGGTACTAATTCATATGCCCCGAGGATAGTATTTTTGGTCAGTTCATAATTGGATGAACTCTTTTCTGGCAACAGGGAATAAACCTCATGGGCTTTTCCAGTTAGCTGGTCTCAGCTGGCCATTTTAGCTGCCTTGCCAGTTTCTCAAAAGATGCCTCCACATCTTCCTCATTGAATTTTGGAATTAATTGAGCGAGTTTTAGTAATTTTGTACCCAGCCCAGAATTACGCTTCTCCATATTAGCCATGCTTTCACTGGGGTTACTCTGTCTCTCCCTAGTTAACTGAAGCTGCCTTAGCTCTCTTTGTACGCATTCTTTCTGGAAGCTACTCCCTCCCTCCCTTCCCTTCCTTGTCTTCACGTTCCTTGCAGGCTCAAAGGGCCGAATGGCCTACTCCTGCTCCTATTTTCGATGTTTCCTTCTGAAAGACCCTTTCTCCCCTGCCTGCCTCTCTCTCTCCTAATTTAAGTTTCCTTTGTTCCAATTGTATCTTTACTAACAATACCCTGAGTCTGCTTCTTCAGATTCAAGGGAAAAATGGTTGGCCACTAGCCTTAGGAGTTCAGACTTTCTAGCCTTGCCACATGCAGTGACCCCTCAACTCCTCCATAGATAGTGCTTTAACTTATCCCAAGTTACTTCACCCTGGCTTGGAGAGCTACTAGCTTCATTTTCAGGCATGTTGGTATTCAATCACATACAACCACAAGAAAACCTGTATTAGAATTTTGCTCTTTTTTGATTGGGAACGATTTGGCCCCCCCACTTCCAATTTCTCTCGTTTGTCTGTGGGTAAAATTCTGGATGCTCGCACCCAAATTTCTGTTTCGACCAGGTGAAAAAGAGGTCTAGGGTTCCCTTTTAGCCTTCACCTGGTCTTACTGTAACAGGGTTTTATTTTAAACACTGTTTTGAGCTCCCCCTCGGTGAATTCTTGTTCACCGTTTTCCAATTATAGGGCAAAGAAACAAGCACAAACAGGCATTCTTAGGTTTGAAGAGAAAAGGTGAAATTTTATTAAACCTAAAGCTAAACTCTCTATTAACGTCTACGGATACATGACGCGACCACGCCAGCATGCAAATAGAGACAGAAAAGAGCAGAAGAAAAATAAAGTGGAAAGGTTTGAGGCAATATCTGAAGAGTTGTTGATATGGTTCTTCGAGCTCACTTCGATTGTAAGTCGGTCTTGCTTTTCGTTGGGGCCCAGTATTGTTCTTAAACCTTATTCAGTGTAGGAGACTTTTCGGTCTTGGTTCATGTGTCTTCAGTCAGTTTTTGGAGTTTTGTGAGAAAGAGATGGAAGCAGACAGGACTGGAGAGGAGGTCTGCTTCAGTCCAGGAGCATTCAGCTTTCTGCCAGTTCAAGCACTGCTCTCAACAGTGAAGGAGTATTTTGAGCCATCTCTGATGTTTCTACCCAAGTGTTCTCTTCTATAAATTAGAAGAATGCATCCTTTGTGTTTCCCTGCCATCAGTATCCAATTTTCATAAGGGTATTTGCAAGTCAGGATCAGCAGTGTTACGGCAGATGTTACCACCAGATGAGAAAGAGGTCTGCTTCAGTCCAGGAGCAAACAGCTTTCTGCCAGTTCAAACACTCTACAATTTAAAACTCCCCAAGTTTTAGCCAGCAGGGTAGTCACGTGACTGACTGGTATAATCACTTCTGGTTTTGTGGATTGAATTGGAGCAGGGAATAGCTTCTTTGTCTACAAGCACTGTCTGTTCATATGCAAAAATGTCTTTCCAGCCAGGGCCCTGGCAGGCCCCTTCTCTTCTTCCCAGCAACAATTTGAAATTTAATGTCAGTGTGGCAAAATTAATGTGCCTCATTCTTGGCAGGTGGAGGCCTGCATGACATGGAAGAAAAGCTTACCACAGCCTCAGCAATTCATTGGATCCATACCGCTGTAGTGAGGGATCATCAATCTAACTCCGAGTTTATGCAAGATTTGTAAAATTTCTAAAAAGGCTTGTTAAGATATCCACTTCATATATATCAAATAAATTGCACTTTGTGATTTGGTAGTGTACAATAGACCAAGTATATAGGGTTATCCACGGGTCATATGCTGGCCCATGGCATCTCTCTGAGCCATGTGGTATATTTTAATAGTGTAGTTGCATAAAAGTGGCATTCGGTTTTGTATAATTATCCACTGTTTAACATTGGTTTCTTCTTTTGTAGCTAAAAAAAAGGTACCAACAATTGATTCACAACATGCTTATGGGTCATCCCTTTTGGAACGACACTTGAGAGATATTGGTGTACAAGATCCTTTAATTGGTAAGATTTTTTTTCTCTTTCTAGGAAGATTATTTTATCCTATGCTATTAATTATTTTCTTCAATCAATGAATGTGCCTGCTATTGCAAGTCTAAGTGTTTATTTTAAGTTGGGGATATGTAAATAGTACCAATTTTCTGGATTAAAGTAGTAACAAATGTGCTTGATAATTGATCACTGAAATTATCCTAGGAGTAAATCTTTCTAATTAGCAAATTGTTTTGAATTTTGAAAGGTTTGGTATAATTTCTGTCACATCAAGTCAGTACAGAAGCTTCATTAGCCATTTTTTAAGTCCATTGCAGGTGGGGAATGCAGATGTTACAGCATCCAATGCAGATTGATACCCAAGTTCATGGTCAGAAGTGATTACATCTAGGAACCAATGGGACATGTAGTCCTGTTTTTGATTTTGGTTGTCCTGGAGTCTGCTGTGCATTCTGTGATCAAGTTGGAGGTATCTTGTGAAGATAGTCTTCCCAAGTAATGTTTTTGTTGGGTAAGAATATCAAGCAATATGGAGCCAAGTTGAGGTACAGATCAGCCATTATCTAACTGAATGGTAGAGGAGGCTCAAAGGGTTAAATGGCTGACTCCTGTTCCTAATTCCTTTTGGATGTACCGTTCGCACTAGAGGTATGATTGACAACAAGGATTCCTCAGACATGAGTCTCTGTCTAGTCATACACTCCTCCTTATCAGTGATAGGTGTAACCTACAGCAAGCAATGACTACGGTGGATTGCTTCTACTCAGTGTATTAGCAATTAAAACAAATAACCTTTCTCTTTTGGAAAGGAGCCCAGGTAAGTGGATTGATAAGAGTTGAAGTTTGTACATGGTGCTACAGGTGAAGTTAGCCATATAATCAGGAAAGCAGGGTTTTCATATCAACCAATAATATAAAAGCAAAATACTGCGGATGCTGGAAATCTGAAACAAAAACAAGAAATGCTGGAATCACTCAGCAGGTCTGGCAGCATCTGTGGAAAGAGAAGCAGAGTTAACGTTTCGGGTCAGTGACCCTTCTTCGGAACTGACAAATATTAGAAAAGTCACAGATTATAGGCATTCCTGGAAGAGAAGTGGCAGTGAATTAAACACGAAAATAAAAGCAAAATACTGCGGATGCTGGAAATCTGATGAACCAACTTTGGTTATCAGAATTTTTGCCTCTTTTAGACAGCCTCACTGGAGCAGCAGACTGCTGTTGCATTCTTGTTGCCTTTGCAGTATATCCTAAGAATAGAAGTAGATAATCCAGCATTTTTCAATGACCTGCCATTTCTGGTTGGCAGCCTTTCAGATCTCAGATTGGAGGTTTACTAAAAGGTACTTTGACTTTGAATTTCCCTCTTTCTCTGTGATTTGAGATGTTTGACTTCTGTCTGGTGCCACAGTGGCTCACAGACATCAAGACCTCAATATTGGCCTACAGCTTGCTATCCGATTGATGTAATTTTGAGTTATATTATGCCACACTTGCCCATTACAAATGTATAGGATGCTTTTGTGGTTCTGTTTGCTGTACAAAAACTGAAATTGAAGTCCTGGTGATCACGAATGCACAGATGCAATGGTTCATGCCCAGTTACCAGACGAGGACTAGAAGCACAAGAGTTTTCAGATGTGGGGTTACATATAGTGAACATACCAACAGGAATTATTTACTTGGACACACCATTTTTTTTTTTAAGATATCATAAGTTCAGGTCATTGAGTGAAATTTGTCTTGTAACCAAACTATGTTCAGTTAGCAGTCGTCGTCCATAAAAATAAGGTTGGAGGCTTGAATATGCGGTGTTTTTGCAGGACTGAACTACGTGATTGAGTATCAGACTGAACGGTCACCAGATCCAATGTTCTTCTGTGGACTTTGCAACTGCAGAGGAGGATTTGCCTCCTTCATGTCACATTTACTTGGCTTTAAGCACAGACTAAATTATATGGTAAGCATTTCTTACATGCCATCAGAAGTTAAATATATTTAACATTTATAATGCAATCAATTTGCAAGTATTAAAAATCATAAAGTTTGAAACAGGTCTCTGATGTGGCCATAGCATGCCGACTCACCTATAATCTGAAGATATGACTTGGATTCAAGTAGAGCAGTAGGCCAATCAGGACTGCTCAGGATGGACGCAAAGGGCTGGATTTTGCATTGGAGACGGGGCTTCTGGCGCCAGGCCAAAAAGGTGGCGGAAGCCCGCCTCTGCTTTTCCATGCCACCACCTACTGGAACAAGTCATCTTAAATCAGCGTTTTTCCAAGAGCCAGGCTGCTTGTTCCTTTTAAAGATAAGGATCCCACCTCCAAGAGCTGCTGACCAATCACAGGGCTGGCAGCTCGCCTGTGCCACTGGGAATGGTGGTCACTGCCGGTACAGCAGAGGCCTCGAACCCTGGCCCAGTGCTGGAACCCTGGACCGGAGATAGGTGAGGTGGGTTCACCAGGGCTAATCCAAAAGGCGCACTGGCTTTGGTGGGCGGTGCGGGTGAGGGGTGCAATCCATGTGCCAGGGGTTCCCAGGGGGTAAAGTGGTTCAAGGTGGGGGTCCTCTGTGGGCCACAAATTGCCTATGAAAGAGGGACACTCCTTTTACCCCCACCCAGCCCCTTAATTGACTATCTAAGGACTTCAGTTGGCCTCTGGGTGGGAAGGCCGTCGTTGGTCTGGGAAGATGGCTTGGCGACGGGCCTTCTGCGCCATCCATTGCGATGCTCCGTGCCACCCTGCTTCCAACCCCACCTCAGGGCCACACAAAATCCAGCCAAAATTTGCAAGTCAGCAGCATTATGTCAAATTTAAATCAATTTGAATAGGTCCAACGAGTTGCATCTTTTGAAAGAAAGAAGCATTCCTAATAATTGTTGATGTGGCTAGGGGAGAGGATGAAAGGGTTCTGGGAGGGATGGAGTTGACACTTGCTATGGCTAGTGTTTGCCGAATAATAAAACAAAGAATGGTGAGCTATATTGCCAAATCAGCAGAGGCCATCATGCTGCAGTGCGCAATGCTCTGGTCAGGCCATACTTTAAATACTTTGTTCATTCTTAGTCACTCAAGTACAAGGGAAATCTCTAAGCTCCAGAAGTGATGGCCTTGATGCTGATTCCTCTGTTAAAGGACTGGCTTGTAATAAAAGGAACCAGCTAGGAAGCAGGCTATTTTAGATCTAGTGTAATGAGACATGGTTACTTAGTAGTCTTTATCCTCCTGGGAAGAGTGATCATAATGTAATATTGACTTTGAGAGGGATGTGGTTAAGTTCTAAACTGAGTTGTTAAATTTAAACGAACCAATTACCTAGGTTTGAGGAGCAAGTTGGCTCGGGTAGATTGGGAAATTAGATTTTAAAATGTGGTAGATTAGCAATGGCGAGCTTTTATAGAAATTCATAATTCTCAATGAACATATATTCCCTTGACTAATAAAATCTCCATGTGAAAAGTGGACCACCCATGGCTAACAAGAGAATTTAAGGATTGTATTAGATTAAAAGAAGAGGCTTACAATGTTGTCAAAGTGTAGTAAACCTGAGGATTGGGAGGATTTTAGAAATCAGTAATTTCCTTGGAATGACCAAGAAATTGATAGAGGGAGAAAATAGAATGAGAATAAACTAGCATGAAATTTAAAAAAAAAACTATTATAAGAGGTCCTAGAAGTATGCAAAAGAGACAAAATTAGCAAAAGTAAATGTTGGGTCACTTGAAGGCAATGATAGTGTAAATTATAATGGAGAATAAGGAAATGGCAAAGACATTAAACAAATATTTGTAAATCTGTCTTCAAAGTAGAAGACACAGAAAAAAAGAGGTAATGGGGAGCCAAGGATTTGATGTGAACGCAAAACTTAAAGAAAAAATACTAGAGAAATTAATGGGCCTGAAAACTGACAAAATGCCTGGACCTGATGACCTACATCCTAGGATTTTAGAAGTGGTGGCTGCAGAGATTGCAGATGCGTTGGTTTTGATCTTCCAGAGTTTCCTAGGTTCTAGATGGTCCCCATACATTGGAAGGTAACAAATATAGCTTCTACCATGCAAGAAAGGAGGGAGCAAGAAAACAGGGAACTATAAGAGAAGTGGATAGTTAAGGGTAATGTGGACCATTCAAAAACAGATGGAAGTAATATTACAAATGGCAATAAGGAAATGGCAGACTTTTTAAATTACTTACTCAGTTTTCACAGTTGAGGAAGGGGATAAAATACCTGACATTCCAAGGAAATTAATGAATCCAAGACTGGAACTCGCTAAAGTTAACATAAGTAAGAAAACAGTATTAGAAAAAAAGTCACTAGAGATCGACAAATTCCCATGGTTTTAAAAGAAGTAGGTGAAGAAATTGCAAGTGCTTTAGCCATAATCCTCTAAAGCGCTCTCAATTTAGGAATTGTCCTTGTTTGGACTAGAAAATTCCAATGTAACTTCATTATGCAAGAAGGGTGAGAGAGAAACTTTAGGAAATTATGCACCTATTAGTCTAGCATCTTTTGTGAGGAAATTGCAATCCATAATGAAGGACAATATGACTAAAGGGAAATTTGACTCGAGAGTGCCAGCGTGGATTTGGAAATGGTAGGTCATGTCTAATGAAACTAATTGAATTTTGCAGAAGTAATTGAAATAGTAGACAAGGGAAAGTCTATGGATGTAGTTTATTTGGACTTCAAGAAAGCATTTGATAAGATTCCACATAAGAGATACCTGGCTAAAATTAAAGCTCGTGGAATTGAAGCCAACATAATGACCTAGTCAAGAGATTGGTTAGGTTGTAGAAGACAGAGTAGGGTCAATGGGTATGTGCTTGAACAGGAAGGAAGTAACTACTAGTGTCCCACTAAGAACTGTGCTGGAGCTCAATAATTTTGTATATTTATTAATGATTTAGATAACACAGTAGAGAGCCATGTTTTTAAGTTTGCCAAAGACACAAAAATTGGTGGTATAGTAAGTAGTGTAGATGGGAACTTAAAGTACACCGAGATATTGATAGATTAAGTGAGTGGGTGAAAGTGTGGGAGATGGATTTCAATGCAGATGACTCTGAGGCAATCCATTTTTGGAACAAAAAAAGGATCAATACAGATGATTAAACAGTGACTAGCTTGGAACAGTGAAGGTCCAAAGAGATTTAGGGATCAGTGTACACTGATCGCTAAAATGTAGTCAGTCACGTGCAAAAAAAAAAATCAAAAGGGCTAATGGAATGCTGGCCTTTATAACCAGAGGGCTAGCATATAAAGGGGAAGAAGTTTTGCTTCAGCTGTACAAAGCTGTTTAGATCACATTTGGACTACTGTGCACAGTTCAGAGTGCCACATCTTCAGATATATTGGCTATGGGAGGAGTGCAGTGTAGAGTCACCAGAATGTTACCAGGTCCCCAAGGGTTAAATTATGAGAAGCAATTATGTAAACTCAGCTTGTATTCCCTGGAGTACAGAGGTAAAGGGGGGATGTGACTGAGATTTTTAGTATTTTGAAAGGAATTAAGGTAGATAGAGAAACTTTTGTTTTAAGCCGATGGTGGAGTCTGGGACAAGGAGACATAACCTTAAAAGCAGAGCCAAACCATTCAAGAAAGGAGTTAGGAACTCTTTCCCACAAAAAGCAGTAGATGCTAGCTCAATTAATAATTATAAATCTGAGATCAAAAGATTTTTGTTAGACTAGAGTATAAAAGGATATGGAGCCAAGATGGGTGAATGGATTTAAAGTTTAGTGGCAGAACAGGCTTGAGGGCCTGAACTTCTGTTCCTCTATTTAAAATACTTTAAAAATTTAGGCGTGTAATCCATAATATCAGTGGTAAGGAAGACAGCGTTTTTCTTAATTTATTTGTAACCTTTCACTGCTGGCTGAGCTTGACAAAATCTCTGTACTGCCTTACTTTTAAACACGCATTTTGGACCAGTAAATCTGCAGTGATGCTTATTTATTCAAAGTGGACATTCTTGGAAAAGATTTACTGCTGAGCTGCCCTCTTTCAGAATTAAAATTATGTACCAGGAAACAAGATTTGGGGAACTTGCTTAAACACCTCACTTATCGAGAGCCTAATTCTGTGGGATTGTTATGAAGGCATGTGGCATTCCATCAATGTAATGCTATTTAATTTTTCAGGCAAAGGTATATCCAGATGCACTACAACTTGATGGAGCAAAACTAAAGCAGTCAGAATTGAATGCACTAGTTAAAGAAAAGGCAGAATTTATTGAAAAGATCGACGGAAGGGGACATGTTAAGGTAAATATACTAATATTTTTGAAGATTTGTTCTGTGCCTTAATCTCACTCGGCAAGGTAGTTATACATCAGTTGATTTGCTGTGAATATCAACAGCAGCTTCTGCATCTTTTATACTTCTCTGCCTTGAAGTGGTCCTGCATGGGTTAGTGTGCAGTTCCCCCTGTACTGATGTTGACCAGATTAGTTACCAGTGGTTACAAGTATTATTGAAAGCCATTTGTCTTAGCTTCAGTAATGCTGTTCTTGCGCTGGTGTTTATTGTTCTGAACAAATGTGTCTGTGCATGTAATTTTATAGAATAACAATCTAATTTATAGGTTGCTATTAACTGTGCTATGATCTTGCTGCCCCAGTGTAGCCGTTAAAAAGGAGAACCATTTTTTTATATTGCAAGTATTTTAGAAAACTCAAGGAAATTTTGTTTTTTCTACTTTGTACATCAGTCCTGCTGCACTTCCAAAACTGAAATGGTGTAAAACCCTGTTCAAAATATCTGGTGTAACCATCTAGATTTTCTTCAATATTGAGATGGGGTATAAAGTATGCCAGCACACACTGCTGGT
Source organism: Heterodontus francisci (assembly GCF_036365525.1). NCBI lineage: Eukaryota > Metazoa > Chordata > Chondrichthyes > Heterodontiformes > Heterodontidae > Heterodontus > Heterodontus francisci. The sequence continues at coordinate 125,081,975 of NC_090372.1, read as the reverse complement.
GCCTGTGAAACCAGCTTGCAGTTAAGGTTAAAAGTATGCATTGTATAGCATCACATTGTACAGTATACCCCCCTGGAGTGATCCATACTCCCCACAAACTGTATAAAAAAGTAGCAAATTGTTTTTGACATTTATTCCCACTTTGATCTGAACTTTTGAGTGAATTCCTGGGTTCCATTTGGCCTGTACTGAACAAGGTGAATTCTCATAAGATGTACCAGTAGTTCCAGTCCACCATTTTTTTTTGCTTTTACTTTTAAGTATGGCAAATGTTTTATCGTCACACTGGCAAATTATTCAGTGATTCTCTAGCCTTGAAATGGGACCCCTGCATAGGATTGTGCAACATTTCCATTCTTTGTGATTTTCAGGGTTAATCAAGCCCACTCCATACCAGGTTTGTTGGCCTCTACTGACCTGCTATAAACCTGTTCTGCTGGCAGATTAGCAGTTGTTTTCCTTTTGATTTCATTACTGCTATCCAGGAAATAAGTCTTGGTCCACCCAACAGCTGTGTCAGATGAACTCTTGTCTTCCATGTCTTTCGAGCAGGGATTATCACAAATCTCTTGCCAACGGATCAACAAATCTGGAATTTGTTACATGGGGACACTCTGGCTTTAAGACTATGGCAGGCACTGTTCAAGCATCTTTCCCGAACTATTGCTCTCAGCGGATTCCGAGAGACTAGCAAGGTACAATGCATACTCCAAATGCTGTGCGTAATCATAAGCCAGAGCAACTTGCTTTGCTGCTTTTATTAGATGTTGAGATGATGTTTCCCCTATTGGAGGAATCTAGAACTAGGGGCATAGTTTCAAAATAAGGGGCCTCCCATTTAAGACAGAGATGAGGAATTTCTTCTCTGAGGGTCATAATCTTTGGAGTTCTCTACCCCAGAGAGGCTGTGGAGGCTGGGTCTTTGAATATATTCAGGATTGAGGTATGCAGATTTTTGATCTACAAAGGAATCGAGTGTTAGGGGGGGGCATGAGTGGAGTTAAGGCTGCAATCAGATCAGCCTACTCCTATTTCTTATGTTCTTATGGAGGGGTCACTGTAGCAGTTTTTCTCATGTCTTTTAATTGCAAAGACTGGAAATAAAGTGGAGGTGCTATTGGGAGCATCAAGTATTAGCAGAATTTTCAAGTAATTCAGGATTTGTATATCCCATCACATTTCAGTCTGATATTGTAGAGTTGCAACCAGAAACAACAGCAGTGCTGCATTTGTGGGTTGGACCAGGGCTTTGCATCAGCACACTGCTTGAGATCAAAAACCAGCCCCATCTACCCCCACAGCAGTGACTGTTTCCCAGCCTATGCAAGACCTGGCCAGCATCCACTTAGAATGTTTGCAGTTAATTGGAACAAGATAACAAGCAGTGCTTGGGTTTGGGAGATTGTCAACAGGGCTGCATTTTAGGTTGACTCTACATTTCACAATATGGTCTATTCAAATCTAGGAGATAGCGAATGTATTATAACAATGGAGCAAGTGCCTCTGGATCAGGGTTATCCAACTTACGACCTGCAGGCCAGGATCTGCCCTGTTGGAGGTTTCCATCCAGCCCGCAAATGTATTTCAGAGATGAGAAATTTTCCGTTGTCGTCTTCTTTCAGACCAGCTTATTAAAAACAATCGCGCTGTCAGTTTCACAGCTGACAGGTGCTGATATCGGGAACAGCGGTTTCCCAACTTCAGACAGATTCTGGGTTTTCCGGCGGGTTCTGATTTTTTTTTTTAAAAGCCTGCCACTATTGCAGCATTTGCACAAATATCTGTACTTGGACTACTGACTTCTGAGAGACTACCCCAACAGTAATCACAAGCTTTGCTTCACAATCAACTTGGAAGTTTCATCTTGAAACACATGGAAAAAGCCGTCTTACCTCCAGACTGCTTTGCTATCCTTCATAGATTGGTGGGGAGTCAAAATACTCCCTATCTTTCTGTTCTTGGTCTTGTTGTGACAGTCTTTTTTTGTCAGCAGATCTTGACAGTTCAACTTGTTCAGTCAGAAATATCCAATTCCAACTATTGGAGGTATGCCTGTGCTTTTGATCTGAAGTGGTAATCACAAGATTTCCATTTACTATCCTCAACTGTGCCGTATATGGATGGACTGTGAACATGTTCTGCGTATAATTTTAGGTACATTGATAGATTTGAGGCAGAATAGGCATTTTCGAGCTGTAATACAGGGCATATCAATTGTGTACAGCCAACATGGCATTCTGTGCATCATCAAACAGGCTAGATCCTGCTCTTAAGCCTTCCTGTCAAAATGTGGTGCTGCTTGGTTGTGCCAAATCATTAGGTAAGAGTATACAAACAAAACAACTGATGCTTAATTATTTGGCAGCTCATCCTTCAAGTGCAGGATTCATACTGAGTCAGTAAACCGCATTATCTGAAACCACAGTTATCTGATACATTTGTTAATGTCATCACGCAATCACAAATGCCTTTGTGTTTGATCATGAGCTGTTGACAAATTAGCTGGACAGTTTTTCCTTCTGGAATTAAATGTTTCTGCATTAATTTCCCCAAATTTCCAACTACAAAAAATCAGAGCAGAAGGGCCAAGTGTCTCTAGTAAATCTGTAAATACAGAAAATGCTAGAAATGCTCAGCAGACCAGGCAGCATCTGTGGTGAGAGAAACAGTTAATGTTTCAGGTCAGTGACCTCATCAGAACTGGAGAATTTAGCAGTTTTTTTTTAAGTAGTACAGAGTCGGGGAACAGGGGTGGGTGGGGATAGAGGAGTCATTGGGAAAGGTCTGTGATAGAGTGGAGGGTAGGAGTGATTAAGTGACAAAAAGGGTGATGATGCAAGGCAAAAGGAAGGTGATACAGGAAAATTAAGCAGAAGATGGGTACAGAGAAGATGAAAATGGCAACAGCCAAACCATTACCAGCACACTCTGTCCCAGAAAATGGGAGCAGTGATTATGAATTGAACTCGTTGAGCTTGTTGTTGAGGGTGGAAGATTGTCAAGTATCTAATCGAAAGATGAGGTACTATTCCTTGAGCTTGCTTTGAGCTAGTAAGCTGCAGTTCTCTGACATCCAGGTGCTGAAGAATACCGGGTAACAATCTCCATGTTAGTTTAGATCCTGCATCCTGATCTGATCTAGTTGGGGGGTCTGGTTCATGATATGGACAATTATTTGACCGAGCTTCCTATCTGCATTGGGCACCTTACTGATTTTGCGCAAGTTATCCACAAAGTAAGCTCTTGACAATGGGTCAAAGAAATGCATATGGTGATTTGCAACTAAATATTAAGCGCCTATGAACAAATGAATTAGGAGCAGAAGTAGGCCATTTGGCCCCTCCAGCCTGCTCCGCCATTCAATAAGATCATGGCTGATCTGTTTGTGTTTCGAATTCCACACTCCCATCTACCCCCCAATTAACCTTTGATTCCCTTGCCTACAGAGAATCTATCTACCTCCGCCTTAAAATATTCAGTGACCCCACCTGCACCACCTTCTGAGGCAGAGAGTTCTAAAGTCGCACAACCCTCAGAAAAAATTTCTCCTCGTCTCAGTCCTAAAAGGGCGACCCCTAATCTTAAAACGGTGCCCCTTAGTTCTGGACTCGCCACAAGAGGAAACGCTCTTTCCACATCCATCTTGTCAAGACTATTCAGGATCTTGTATACTTCAGTCGAGTCTCCCCTCTTTTAAACTCCAGTGAAAACAAGCCCAGTCTGTCCACCCTTTCCTCATGAGACAACCTGCCCATTCCAGGTATCAATCTAGTAAACCTCATCTGAACCACCTCCAATGCATTCATATCCTTCCTTAAATAAGGGACCAAAACTGCACGCAATATTCGAGATGTGGTCTTACCAATGCCCCATATAACATCCTTACTTTTATTTTCAATTTCTCTCCCAATAAAGGATAACATCCCATTAGCCTTCTTTATTACTTGCAGTACCTGCATACTAACGTTTGGTGGCTCATGCACTATAACACCTAGATCCCTCTGCACCTCGGAATTCTGCAGTAGTTCCCTATTTAAGAAATACTCTGCTTTTTTTATTCTTCCTGCCAAAGTGAACAACTTTACATTTTCCCACATTATACTCCATCTGCCAGATTTTGCCCACCCACTCAACCTATCTATATTGGTCTGCAAGCTCCTTATGTCCTCTTCACAACATGCTTTGCTATCTATCTTTGTGTCATCTGCAAATTTAGCTACCATGCCAATCGCTCCCCTCATCTAAGTCATTGATATAAATTGTAAAACGTTGAGGCTCCAGCGCAGTGGCTAGCACTGCAGCCTCACAGCTCCAGCCCTGTGTTCGGTTCTGGGTACTGCCTGTGCAGAGTTTGCACGTTCTCCCTGTGACTGCGTGGGTTTCCTCCGGGTGCTCCGGTTTCCTCCCACATGCCAAAGACTTGCGGGTTGATAGGCAAATTGGCCATTGTAAAAAAAAAAAAAAAAATTGCCCCAGTGTAGGTAGGTAGGAGAATTGAGGGAAGGGGGGGACGTGAGAGGGAAAATGGGATTAACGTAGGATTAGTGTAAAATGGGTAGTTGATGGTTGGTGCAGACTCGTTGGGCCGAAGGGCCTTTTTCGGTGCTGTATCTCTCTGACTGGCAAAGACCCCTGCGGGACTCCACTCAGAAAAGTTCCCATTTATGCATACTCTGTTATCTGCCAGCCAGCCGGTCTTCTATCCATGCTAATATGTTTCCCCCTACACCATGAGCTCCTACTTTGCACAATAACCTTTTATGTGGCAA